>NW_021604607.1:6147190-6151637 GCF_004785775.1 Grammomys surdaster | reverse complement strand
TCTCTCTCTCTCTCTCTCTCTCTCTCTCTCTCTCTCTCTCTCTCTCTCTCTCTCTCTCTGTATGTGTGTGTGTGTGTATGTGTGTGTGTGTGTGTGTATGTGTTTTGTTTTTTAAGACAAGGTTTCTATGTTTAAGCCTAGCTGTTCTGGAACTTACTCTATCTATATGCCAAACTGATCTGGAACTGACAAAAATCCCTGGCCTATTCCTCTCAAGTTCTGGTATTAAAGGCATGTATCAAACCTCAGGAGTATTCAGATAGATGTGTTTTAATTTTATCAATTCTTTTATTACTCTGCACAGTATAGTTCCAAGAGAAAAACAAAAGCAAGGACAAAACAAATCACAGCACGTTGAGGTTTGATCTTTGCTTATATCGTAATGCTAAATATTGGCAAGGAGAGCCTGGCTGTAACCAGGGACTCAAAAGTCTGCATGTAAACACAAGTGGCACTACATGACCTTGACCCACAAGTTATCCCTGATTAGTGAATAAAAATGTTTCTTGTCAATATCTGGGAAGAACTGAGATGGACAGGACTTAGGGGCTCTTGGGCTTGGGGTCTGAGGAGAACCACAAAGGTGAGAAAAAAAAATGTTGAGAGAGTAGAAGATGCCATTTGATAAGAATCTTAAAATCATGTCCATGAGGAATGGGCAATTGGGCTTACGAGCAGCCAAATGCAACATATTAAGTAATAATTTAAGGTTATAGATATGCAAGTAGATTATAATAGCATAGAGGGTAGATATCTGTCTAACTTTAGTGCTGATAAAGGCTTATCACATATTAAAGGTCACATGTGTCTTTTATCTGAGAATTGAACAATTAAAGGTGGGTTAGAAGCCCCTGATTAACATTAAATATATTCTACAACAACATCAAAACAAAACAAAAGCAATGTGAGTTCTTATGTGAAAGGCAATTTATAAAATAAAATCTTTTAATGTCCAATAAAAATAAAATATAAATATTAGAATTATTTAGAAAGGTAGGAGCTTTCTCAAGTCCTATATATGGATGACAGATATTGAGTTACAATTGACTTAATCTGATCTTTTTAAACTTTGTGTTATTTTAGACAAAATTATTTTCTGAGAAAAAGAAGTTAATAATAAACATTATTTGAATAAAAAATAATTCAAGGTGCTGCAGCTATATTTGTTTAAGGGAAGTTGCTAAGACATTTATAATTTTTGCAATAGATGGAGATAGAATGTTGACCTTTTAAAGATGCTGCAGTTCTTGACAGACACAGTATTGGTATTGTGATTCACCTATATATTTACCATTCCAAGGCCTATTCAATATAGATTTTTATGAGCCATAATATTGACAATTGCTGCCTTCAACTTACATTAGGTCCTTCAAAATGACTTAATAATGGGGGGAAACTAGGACTGCTGTTATGAATAAGTATTCCTCTAGTGTTTATGTGGATTAACCTCATTTATTCCTCAAAGGAACTTCCACAGTTGGTCCCAATACTATTTTCTATTTCAGTTCAGAGACTGAATTATGAGTGGGAAAGCATGTTGAGGTTGCTAATTTTATTAAATGGGAGGTACATCACTGTGTATGCTAAGGTTTTCTTAACGCCCTCTTAAATAAAGGTTCTAAAATGCTTAGACCACAGTTATAGCCCACTATTAAAAGGTAAGGGAGAAAAAACAGTAAATAAGAGAAGGGTATGTGTATCTGTTTAGAAATAGATTTTTAAAATGATTCCAATCTTTGTCAAAGTACCAGTAGTCCAGTTCAGTAGTGTCAGTGTAGCAGACACTAATCTGCAGCTGTGGCATGATCCAGCAGAAACAGCCAGGCCTCAACCTAATTAGCAAGAGTCAGTGGGAACAACCAGGGCCAGCTGGAACACAAGAAGTTCTCTGTTGTGCCTCTCAGTGTAGTGAAGACCAGCGAAGACACAAGACCAACTGAGTATTGCAAGGCTAGCTATGCAAGTGTGTCATCACTGTCCTTTGAGTCCTATTTATACTCTCTCCAAACATCAGTTGTCCTCCTGTGGATTGTACTTAGGCAAAACAACAATTAAGTCTGCCTTAGTAAAACATGTGAGTCTGCATCACATGATAGTACCAGAAACTTCCACTTCACCACAGCCTTGATTTTTTGCTGTCTCA
Source organism: Grammomys surdaster (assembly GCF_004785775.1). NCBI lineage: Eukaryota > Metazoa > Chordata > Mammalia > Rodentia > Muridae > Grammomys > Grammomys surdaster. Next base: position 6,149,494 of record NW_021604607.1, on the reverse strand, counting down.
GAGGCACATTCAATATTTCCTCCATTTCTTCATGACAAAGCTCCAGGCAGGAAAGATTTTGCTACAAGCTCAGTTCATTAATTCTGGAAACTTCTCTCCATTCTTACAATATATCAATCACTCCTCTCAGAAAAGATTAAATTCTGTCTAGGATCTAATATTTCTCTTTGAGAAACTTGTTTTAGCTTTTATGTAGCTTGTTTCAGAATGTACAGAGCTCTTACCCTACAACCCCTTTTAAACAAAATAATCACAAAGAAAATGCTAAGAAAAACATGGAGAAGACATAGACATGAGTTCTATTAGACTAATGCAGCATTGGTTCAGTTGTCAACTATGATTTTTAAGCTAATTGGTTTTGCTGCCACTACAAACAGGATATGAAAATCTGGGGTGTTCAGCTAAAATAAGACATCATAATAAGCCACGACAAGGCAGACCATTATATCTAAGTGAAAAGGAATCTTGAATCTTCATCTAAACTTTGAACAAGCCTTGTTGGAATGCACAGTATGTATGAGAAAATTATTTATACTCATTAAAATGTTGACTTTACAAAAGGGAAATTACTTGAGTTATAAAAGATAAGGTCACAAGAAATATATTTTCTTTCCATGGAATTGGCTAAAATTTTAGCGATTGAGTATTTAAGTATTTTTTAATTGAATCACAAAGTTTGCCAATGGGTTTTCTTATTGGCTTGATCTGGTAACTACCTAGTTCAGCTTGGAGAAAATAATAGGCTTTACCTCACTATTGTATTGTTGAAAGAAAATGTATGGGTTTTCTGTACATTCCAATAGGTAATAGATTTATAATACTAGTAATATATTAAAGAGAAAAAAAATAAAGATTTGGACAAGATGGTAAAAGACAATTCCATGTTCATTTATACAACTATGTTAGAAAATTAAAAAAAAATCTCGTAAATGAGATAATTATAGTGCTATTTACTTTAATTGATGTGTCCTTTAAATGTATTGTTTTTATTTTAAAGATTTATATATTTTATTTTATGTATGTAAGTACACTGTAACTGTCTTCAGACATACAAGGAAAAGGCATTGGATCCCCTTAAAGATGGTTGTGAGTTACCATGTGGTTATTGAGAGTTGAAATAAGGAATTCTGGGAGAGCAGTCAGTGCTCTTAACTGGTGAGCCATACTCTGTAGATCTCTCAGACACTGAGCGACCAACCAGGTAGCATACACCCGTTGATATGAAACCTCCAACACATATGTAGCAGAGGACTACTAGGTCTGGATTCAGTCAGAGATGCACCTAACCCTCAAAAGATTTGAGGCTCCAGGGAGTTGGGAAGTCTGGAGGGATCGGGATAGGGGAGGGGAAATCCTCTTGGAGACAGGAGGGGGGGTATTCATTGTGGAACAGTCAGAGGGTGGACTGGGAGGAGGATAAAATCTGGGCTGAAAAGACAAAGAATAGATTTTTAAAGAAGAAAAATAAATATTTTCAAAATGGCTGGAGTATTATAATAATTGGCCAATTTGTTCAGTGTTCATTTCAAAACTCAAGAGAAATATGCAAACAGACCAATTTGTAGAGTTTAAGGAATTAGCTGTTGTTTCTTTATTTGCCATTTTATTATTTTATGTGATCCTGTATAGATGTGAGGTTGTCTAGGTACATTGTATTTAGGTGAATATGCTTGTGTGCTTATGGGTGTTAAGGCCAAAAAACAACCACTGGCATCATTCCTCAGAAGTCATCTGCCTCATTTTAATATTTGGTATCACTAACTGGCATTGAGTTCACTGAGTAAGCTACTGGTATACTATAATACTACAAGATTCTTCCTGTCTCTATGACCAGGGATATACTTGAAAATACCTCTATTCTTAACTTTTAAAATTGAGTTCTGAGAATTGAACTCAGGTCCTCACAAGTTAAGCACTATTTTCCTATTTATTTATTTATTTATATTGTAAAATTATTCTTTTCAGTTTTGAGAAATATTTCATTCTGTAATGGCCTGGAACTTGTAGCAGTACTATTGGAACAATTTTTCTAAGCACTAGCTTTCAAGTGTGGGCCACATGTTACTTCCTTTGAAACCTGAAAATGATTGTGTTTCACTTACTTGGCCAGTATAGATATAGTCCCCAACACACACACACACACATACACACACATACAGAGAGAGAGAGAGACAGAGACAGAGAAACAGAGAGACAGAGAGAGAGACAGAGAGACAGAGAGACAGAGAGACAGAGAGACAGAGAGAGAGAGGGAGAGACAGAGAGAGACAGAGAGAGACAGAGAGACAGAGAGAGAGAGAGAGA
>NW_021604607.1:6130238-6147090 GCF_004785775.1 Grammomys surdaster | reverse complement strand
AGAGAGAGAGAGAGAGAGAGAGAGAGAGAGAGAGAGAGAGAGAGAGAGGAAGATATAGGGAGTCAGGAAGATGTATTGAAGATGCCTCAGAGCCTCTAGGTCATAATAGGAGACAACCAGGAGTTTCAAGAAGCTTTTGTGATCTCAAATAAAATGGAATTGAATGGTTGTTAGTCCCATAGTCAATGAACAACTAGTTAAAAATGAACCATAAGTGATAAAGAAAAAGAAAATTTCCTTTTTCATTCCAAAGAATCTTATAGTGACAGTAGCAGACTAATAGCAAAGCAGCCTAAAAATCACCTTTTAATAGAAAATGAAAGGAATCTGAGACCTAACATGAGAGGGGCTGAAGCAGTGTCAATGAAAAAAAAACTATCATTTAAGCCAGGTGACATTTTCACAAGAGGTTATTGTAGAAGCATATCAGCCTTGAAGCTATTGGCATTTTAACCAAAAAATTATTTGATGTATGGTCTACCCTGCAGTGTGGACTGTTTAGCAGCATATCAAATCCACACCCACTAGATGTCAAGAATGGTCTTCACTTCCTCTTATAACCAACAGGCCGTCAGACATTGCCACAGGCTCCCCAAAACAACTGTTTTTATTTGAACTTATTTATAAAGTTGGTATATAAATATTTCTTGGATGAGCAAATTAATAACAAGAGAAGGTAAACAAATTGTGTAGTTCACAGGAAACCATTAAACAAATAATTCTTCCTTCCAAAATTCTTAGAGTGATAGCATAAACTACATAAGATTAGTTCCAAATCTTGACTGTGAAATAAAGTATGTGTTTTTTTTTAAAGAAGCATTAACAAGCATTAACAGCTTAACATTAAAGCATTAACAAATTCCAATTTGCCATATGTTATTAAACTAAAAACTTGCCTCTGCTTTCTCCTAATATCCATAACAATGATAGAGGACAAACAAAACAAACAACAACAAGAAAACAAATGAAATGAACAAAACAAAACACTAAATTCCCAAGAATGAAAATGAGATGGCAAGAAAAAAACTGGGAAGCTGTAAATCAAAGGAGGATCTGTATTTTCTTCATTCACCTTAATATTTATATTCTACAAAACTCTACATGCTAAATAGGCAGTAATGGATAGCGTGTGTATGTTGTGCACATACAATTGTGGTATTCTATGAGCCCTAGACATAGGATCCCTAGAGAACAATGGTGGAAGTGTGTTTATGGAAGTTTTAATTCAAGTCTCCTTTCTTTCCAAACAGCATGTCAATGCCCATTGCTAGGGTGTCAGCTGGCCCTGTCTGAGCTTCAGCACCTCTTCAGGGCAACATAGTAGTGGTGGCCCTGATGTAGAGGAGAATGAGTGAGAACTGGTCTACTCATATGCTGCATGGTAGCATGAGTGCAGGGATGATACCTTCACCCCTTGACACCTGATGAAGTCAGGAAAGCTGGACCCCCAAGGGCATAAGCAAAGGAGAGATCTGACTAGTTGTAGTTCTCGGGAGCATAGAGCTTGTCCAGAACCATCGACATAGTGGAGCTGGCCCTGGTGGCAAAGCATGGGTCAACTTTCCTTGAGGGTGTGAGGCCTAGCCCCTCAAATGCTACAGCACTTGGTAGAATGGGCCCAGGCCTTCACTGGGCAGCATAGTGTCTTGATCTGGAGGTGTGTGTGTGTGGGTGAGCTGCAACTGAGGGTATGAGATCAGAAGAACTGACCCTATCTCCTGCTGTTGGTCTCTATGGGTGGCTTATCCAGGTCAGCATTGGAGAGTTCACTCTGGTGGTGCAGATAAGAGACAGGCAGTGGGCTGACCAAAACTCTGCTACCACTTTCGACCAGATCCAGGGCTCTGAGATGATCCACTTCAAAATATACATTATCTGTGAACATTTGGGATGTGTGAAAGGGATACATTCTTCTTAAGCTGCAAAATCTCTGTGACACAAGGCAACAACAGGATACCTGGGAGGAGTCCTGATAAGGATCCAATATTGATGATGTCACAAAAGTCAGAGATCTTGAACCAGAACAAGGACTCATTGTAATAAATTCTTTAAAAGATGATGTGTCGAGATAGGAATAGACTGTGAAACACACTGACATAATGCATTTTCTGTGATGAGATGTTTTGTTATTTTTTCTTTTTCTTTCCTGCTGTTCTTACTGTTTGTTTGTTTTGGTGGTTTTATTTTGTGTGGGCAGGCTGCAAGAAGAAAGGGCAGAAATAAGGTGGACAATGTTTTATTGTTTCTTCTAGGCTCTTCCCAATAAGTTACCTAGCAACAGCCAGGTTTGAGTCTGGCTCACATATAAAAAGGACTCTCCATCTTTCCTTCCTCTTCCCCCCCCTTGTCTCTCTCTCTTCTCTCTACCTATTCTCTTTTGATTTCTTCCACAAGTATCCTCAGCTGCCTTCTTTCCTTTTTCTTCTTTCCTTCACTCGGTCTCACTGTGTCTGTTTGTCTCTATCTCTCTGTCTTTCTCTCCCTTCCTCCTTTTTTTCTCTTCCCCACTTCCATTCTCACCAATAAGCCTTCTTTACATTAGCTCTCTCTTATGGTTTGATTTCCCAGAGGGAATATTTTGGCATAGGCCCGTGCAGGTGCTCCTTCTGCCACACTATTGTAGCCATTACATAAAACACATCCATGATTCCCTGACTTGGATGTTTATAACTATGGTTTTCAGCTCATAGATCACTCATAACCCCATGTTTAGCTAAGTTCTTTACCCCCTTTCACATTTTTAATATCTCCCTGAGTCTGAGGAATTAACCTTTCAGTGTCCAACACTCCTCTATCAATCTCACATGCAGAGGCAATTTTAGCTGTAGCCCTTAAAGATGAAGTAAATCTTGCATGCTTCAACTGTTCCTTAGGCCTTCTTGACCTTTTTGACCCTTCCTGTCCCCTTCACCTGACTTTATCCCACCAGCTGTTGAACTGTAACCTTAGAGTTCCTGAGGCCCTCATGGTCCATTGCTGTCTCCTTCCTGCTCTCTTCCCCAAATATTTCCTATGGATAGAACTTCTCTCCAGAGCTTGAGTCTCTGCCTTCTATCGTTCCAAAAGTTCTGGTCCCAGGCACAAAGTCTTCCAGGGCTTAGCCAGGCTAATCTCTGACCCACATTGAATGCCTGATGACCAACTGAATGGGTTGTGTCCACGTATTTGTCCTCACTGGAGACCTCAGCTGCAGTGACTCACCCCTTCCCCCTTTCCATCCATACAGACAACCCTCTCACTCATGCTTCTCAAAAAACCTCAGCCATAAATGTATTCATCTTTCAAATTACATGTCTACAAATAATACTTTTGAGGAAATAAAAATCAATTGTCTATTTCTCCTTTCTCTAAGCCTGGTTTCTTCTGGTTTCCCTGGCCCTAGCACCTCTGCCTTACTGCAGCTCAGTCTGCCATATCTCCTGCCCTCTCATTGGTTGGCTGCACACTGTGCTGTTCTCTACTAGTTCAAATGTATATAAGCTTAAAATAATATCATACTGCTGTATTGCTATTTCATGATGTTTTAGAAATATATCATTGTTCACCCTTTTCAAACTCAGACATGTTTTTAAAGTGCAGAGCCAAAATAGTAATTAAAATTCTATGCTCAGGTAATCTTAACTCATAAGACATTCTATCCTAGGATCTAATCAACAAGTTGCTAAGTGCCATCTTGCTTAAGGGCCATCATATAAGTGTCAGCCATCTCTTTTGTGGGAAGTTCCAAATTCACCACCATCTTGCCTGAGAGCAGCCTGACTTGAGCAGATCAAAAAAAGGCAGCTCTGAAAGATACTTTTAAATTGAGATAAGATTTACGGTCTCTACTCTGTCTCAGTTAATTGTTACAATGCTGTGCTTTTTTTCACTCTTAAAAATTGTTTTTTTTTTCATATTACATTAAAGGGTTCCAACATTAAAAAGTTAAGAATCACTGCCTTAAAAATATGTTTGGTCTTGTTCTTGCTAATAGTATTATATTTCAATGTAACATTGCATTTTTATAAGCTATAGATTTCTCAGGTCTCTGATTACATTGACAGCTAAGCTAACTGCAACTTCACAGCTAAAGAACAGGCAACTAGCTCCTTACTCCAAGGTCATCTTTCAGGGTTAGCTCAATAGTCAATTTAGTAGCTTGTTGAGACAAACAGAGCTCTTATCAGAAAAGCAAACAGGTTTGCCTTGCTCACAAGCTTTATGATAAAATATACATGGGTTTCAGATGTAATCTTTTGCAGATTCCTTAAAATCTTTGCTATTCCTTATCTAAGAAACAAAACAAAACAAAAAAGCAAAAAACAAAAAAGCAAGCAAACAAACAAAGAAACAAAAAAATCCCTCAGTTTTCAGTGACTGCTCTCCAGTGACCAACCACCTATTTCTTATGATAAATAATTCAATAAAAAATGTAAACATTATGCAAGGTCTGAGGATATAAGCTTAAGTTATAAGGATCAAGTAAATATTTGAGAGCCTAAAAAGATATTTTGAGGTCCATAATCCTAAAATATAAAGATTGGAGAATATGAAAATCTTGGATAGTGATTGGAAAATGATTTATGGTTCAAAAATGCTTCAGATTTCTTCCACTCACTATGCACTGCTATATTAAGACTTCAAAAGCTCAGATTTCTAACATAAATGAGTGGAGTTGTGATAAATTAGCCTAACTCTAGTAAAGCATTTCATCATATGATCAACTTTAATAGTTATAATTTTGAACTCCAACTAGAACTAGCTCCTTATCCCAGAGTAATCCATCACTGTGTTAGCTCAATAGTCAGTTTATTAGTTTGTTAAGATGACTGGATCTCTTCTTATCAGAAAGACAGACAGGAAACCAATGAAATTCACTGCTCATGGACCAAATGGATTACATTTGGACCTTTAAAAAGTCTGAAATTTAATTAAAATAAATATGACATGAAGAGTAAAGGAAGCCTTCTTATCAGCCACCTAGTACAGGTAAATCATGGTCCTCTCTGCTAGTATGGCTCACTACAGCACACGCCCCACTGCATTTTGATTTTGTTTGTTTGTTTGGTTTGGTTTGGTTTGATTTGACATTCTTGTTTTGTCTTTGTTTTTGCCTTGTGGAATGGAGGCACAGGAGACTGCAGAAAGATTTTATTCAGAATATAGTAAGTGTATTTAATTTGAAACAAATCTGAATGCCTATCAAAGAAGACAAAACAAATGTTCCTTTACTTGGTTACTATCTTACTCAAGTATTTGGGTTTGCTTACTTGATGTGGATTGGTCAATAAGTCTTTTCATTTTTATAGCTAATATACATGCATTCTAATAATGGAGACTTATTTTCTGTATATTAACACTATAAGTAAACTAAAGTTGTCCTGGTATAATTTTCTCATCCTCAGGGAGTTTAAATTTCCAAGAGAATTGGTGAGATTATCTTTTTATCTATTTTCAAAACATGGCTACAGAAAAAAAAGCTGATACTGTGGAAAACTTTTTTGTCAAGAAAAATGTAGTTGCATAAAAATTGCCTTATAAAAATTTAAAATCCTAACTGGACTATAATCTAAACTGGTAAATTTTTATTGTATTTCTATGACATGGAAAAATATGTCCAAGTAAGAAGATCTGAAGGCATGTACAGTGATATGTACACCACATACATGTTATATCATCACTTAACATGTCACTGAGCCAAATAGCATAAACAGCTTGCACCTTCTAGGTAACCTTTAAATCTCAAGTCATAGGTATCAGCAGTCAGTTAAAAAACATAAACCACTGAGAAGCATTTCTAGATTGAAGGTTGATATCAAAGTCCCCAATGTAACATTTAAAAGACAGGTAGATTAATTGGTTGAAAATCAGTGCCATCTAAGTGGAGAAGATGCAGCTATGAAGGAATACCATCCTGTGATATTGGCATTAAAATAGAATTAAGGGAAAAAAAGAAGGGTTCTAGGAACATACAAGTAGCAAATATCACAAATTCAACAGAAAGTACAAATATAAGTATGGAGGCTCCCAAAAAGTACTAACCAAAAACAAAAAGAAAGAAGAAAGGATGCCAGAGAATTGAGTCAAATGAAATCACATCTGAATAGAGTAGCATGCCTAGCCTTTGTTAGCTAAAAACAATAGCATAAGGTAGAATGAAAAAAGTTTCAGACATGCTGGCCACACACATTTACCTTTGATTAAGTATTTTTCCAAGCCCTTCTGTACTGAAATGCAACTGAATACACAATAAAGAAAAATTCAGGGATTCAATGTGATACACAGGAAGGCAACTTCCAAATGACATTGCACTGGAGAGCAAACAATTTTCAGTGGACAAAACATCTGAAGTAGTCTAATGATGACTCATAACACCACTGATTCTGCAGTTGGAATTTTTCAGACATGTTTGGAATTTAATTGTTCACAAACAATTTTATGTAAGTTCATGATTTTCATACAAAATAAGTGAAATCTTTTGTACTTATAAGATACTAAAATTGCCACAAAAGACTTCATTTGCTACAAACCTATACTGCTGCTTCCAAAAGAATGAAAAATTCATGCTGAGTGTCTTCTTTTTAGAAACTGCACTATGAGGTGTTTTTGTTTGTTTGGTTGGTTGGTTAGTTTTTTGTTTGTTTATTTTTGTTTTCTCCCTGTATGATAGTTTCATGTTTCATTTCAAACCCAAAATTTCTCATTATCAGTTTATAGAAGTTATTTGTGATTCCTGAGCAGTGTTCTGGATCTGTCCAGTTACATCATTTTGAAAATAGCACTCTGTTCTGTTTTCATTATTAATTCATTTTGCCTTATGCCCTGTTGAAGCAAACACTAGGAAAAAATTTTGGCTATTTGAAGATCTTAGCCATAACATATAAGCTCAGATAATTAGGCTTAGGAAGAATGTGTTACCTATGGGTTTTTGAGGTGTTTCAGAAATGTAAAGATGACTAGGCCACATGTGATAGAATGTTTTGATTCCACCTTTCTTATGATCAACCAAAATGTTTGCACATCCTGAGATGCTTATTTATTCACTTTTCAATTGTGTTCAATAACACTTGCAACTTCAGAACATAGGTTCTTATAATCTGTAACCTAAAAATGCCTAATAAATTCTATAGACTAGAAAGAATGCTCTGTACATTCTTAAATCAATTGTTGCTCTTGTAGAGAATTTGGATTTGATTCTCAGGACACATATTGTGACACAATTCTCTGTAAGTAAAGTTCTAAGGTATCCCATACTTTCTGTTCTCATGAGGGCTATAGAGATGGCCTATCCATTAAAACTTAAGGCTCATTATCCAAATACATATTTCCTTTGGTGAATCTGTTTTATCTGACAAGAAACAAATTTCAACTGTGGAGTTAACTACATGAGGACATTATACATGTCTTTTTAAAATAGCATTGGCCTATTTTTGTGTCTTTCAGAAATGTCCAAAACCACTCCATAAACCAAGAAGAAATGCCCTGCCTCTAACTGACAAAAAGATCCACAAAAAGATCTCCTGGAAGGACATACATGACATGGTGGCTGTTGTCCAAGCCACATGCCCTTCACAGTTTTTTTTTTTTTTTTTTTTTTTTTTTTTTACTTTCTATTCTAACTCTACTACTACCTATCCTTTTCCTAACCTTTCCAGTACCTACCACTAGAGATTCTTTGCTAAGGAAACATACAACAAAAACAATAAAATCATAGAAACCTAGAAGTGCCCATTTGAAGAGTCCTAGACCAGGACTGAGATTTCTCTACACCCCAATTCCATCTCTGCTACCTCTAGCAACTTCCTCTTCTTTTCATATTAGATCCCAGATGACTATCTCCAGGAGACCTCCATATACAGAGGTTGCAAATATTGGAAATGTTGAAATCTCCTGCCCCTAACCACCCAACCCAACATATCTCAATACTTTTTCTGTGTTTCCTTAAGCCAGCTGTTATTGTCTGTGGAATCTGTTAACACCTCACTTCGTGAACTCCGTGAGTCCATACCCACACTGAAATTATGAAACATTCCTCTTTTCATTCTACCCCTCCTCCTTTGATGTGCAGGGCTCTTGTCAAGATCTCATCCTACCTGTTCTCATAATATCACTGCCACCAAGCCAGTATGTGTTAACTTTTTGCCCCTTCCCTGCTCTTCTGTGGTTCAAATTCTACTGACTACTGCATCAAATCCCCTATTCATGGCTTATGCACTCTGGTAATAACCATTTTCCAGGTTTATCTTCATGAACCTAAAGAACTCCTCATGTAGCTTCAAAGAGACAGAAAAAATAGAGAGATATTTTATTACCCTGATCTTGGACATGAACTCTCAAAGTCTTAGTGTGTGCCATGGCCCTTGTCCTAACTGACCACCTGACCAACGACTTCCAGGACAATTTCGAACAGATGGTGACTTCCACTACAGACAGTCTTAAGTTAGGTTTTGGGTAAGGTTATTGAAAAATAGATCCACATGCACCCCATGTGAAATGCTTTAGAACCCTAGCCCAATCCTGTTACTAAGTGTCTCCTAACAAGAATCTCATTTTAACTAGAACCCCTGTCTCTATACTTTCAGGTACATAGATAATTTCCTAACAGTCAACACACAACAATCACAGTCTTCTAAAATTCAGAAAGGAAACATAAATCAAGAACTGATCCGCCAGAAACAAACAAACAGACAAACAAAAAACCCCACACCAAACAGAAATCAGTACCTAGACCTACAATCATCCTGAATTCAAATTCCTAAATCCCAGCATAAAAGCACAATAATAACAACAAAGGCAATAAATATTTTTCCAATAGAGCCTAGCAACCCTGCCAGTAGTCCCTGAATATCTCAACATGGCTGACACACAAGGAAAATACCTTAAAAGAGACTGTATAAATATTGTTGAGATTTCTAGAGAGAAAAAGAATAAATCCCTTAAAGATACTCAGGAAAAGACAAGGCATCTCTGGAAATAAAACAATAAAACTGAAAAAAAAACCCTCAAAAATAGAAATAGAATTTTAAAAGGAAACAAAAACTTGAGGGAAAAATAGAAATAAACCTTTAGTTAAAGTTGAAAAGCAAATACAGAGGCAAGCTTCCCTAACAGAGTAAAGGAAATGGAAGGAAAAATCTGAGACACTGATGATACAACCACTGGTCAAAGGAAATGTTAACTTGAAAAAATAAACAAAAAAAATAAAAGACAAAACAAAACAAAATGAAGAACAAACAAACAAGCAAATACCAATTCCTAAAACAAGATAATCAAAAAATCTGTTACACAATGGATAGAACTAAGATAAATGGGAAAATAGGAAGGTGAAGAAATACAGGTCAAAGGGCTAGAAAATATTTTTCTAGAAAATTTTCCTAAACTAAAGGAGATGCATATAAAGATCAAGAAGCCTATAAACCACCATGTCGATTTGACCAGGAAGGAAAGTTCTTTTGTCCCATAATAAACACTAAATGTACTCAGCAAAGAATTAGTTTTGAAAGCTTCAAGGGAAATTGACCAGGTATCATATAAGTTTCATCTCTTAGACTAATTTTTGAAAATAGAGAAGATTCTGAACAGATTTGTTGCAGACATTAAGAGAACCAAGATGCTAGACCAGAATACTATACACACCAAAACACTGCATCAGAATAGATTAAGAAAATAATATATTCTTATATATTTAAAATGCCAAAGTTGAATAATATTTATCTACAAATCAAGCATGATATAAGGAGCTAGAAGGAAAACTCTATTCTAATGATATTAACTATACCCGTGAGAACACATAATCTCAGACCAGCAAAAATCAAAACAAGGAAATCACTCCCACACACAGACACACAGACACAGACAGACACACACACACACACAGACACACACAGACACACAGACACACACAGACACACAGACACACACACACACAGACACACACACACACAGACACAGACACAGACACACACACACACACACACACACATACACACACAGAACTTGCCCCCCAGCAGCAGTAACAGCAGTATGACCACTACCACATGCACTGCACCAGCACCAACATAAACAAAATAGAAGGAAATAGGAGGGATTAAACAGTCATTGGTTTCTGTCAGTATCAATGTCTCAATACTATAATAAAAAGATACAGAGTAAGAGAATGCATGGAAAAACAAGATCTATCCTTATTCTTCTGTTGAATCCAAGAAACACAACTTAGCACCAAGGAGAGACATGGCCATAAGGTAAAGGGTTACAAAAAGAAATTCCAAGCAAATAGACCTAAGAATTAAGGTGGTTTAGACATTTTAATATCTAATAAACTAAACTTCAAACAAAAAAACCAATTAAAATAGGTAGAAATCACTCATCAAAGGAAATAAAAGCCATAATGAAATTTCAGCTCTTAATATCTATATCATAAAACTGAGGGTGCCCAGATTTATAAAAAAAAGCGCAACTATTTATTAATGATAATGGGAAGCTTCAATATCTCATTCTCACAAATAGACAGGTTACCCAGACAAACACTAAACAGAATTCTTGGTGCTAACAGATGTTTATAAACCTAATGTACCTAATATATTATACAGCATTCCATCCAAATAAAGAATGTAGCTTCTTCTCTATAACTCATAAAATTTTCTTCACAATTGGCCATATATTTTGAAACAAAAGAAGTTTCAACAAATACAAAATTAAGAAATAATTCTCTGTATCCTATCAGGCCACCACAAACAAAAGCTGTATATCAACAATAACAGAAAGAATAGAAGCTTACAAACTCATGGAAACTGAAAAACTCTCTATGGAATGAAACTAGGTCAAGACAAAAGTAAGGGAGAAGTAAAAAACAAAAAACTTTCTAACATGGAATAAAACTGAATACCCAACACACCCAAACACATAGGACCCAATGAAAGTGACTCTATGAAACAAGTTCATAGCATCATGTGCCTAAATTGACAAAAAGATCAAAACAAAACAAAACAACAACAACAACAAAAACTGAAGAGACTGTAATAGCAACTTAGCAGTATACTTAGGAACTCTAGAACCAAAAGAAAATATCACACCCAAAAGGACTAGGCAGGAAGAAATATCAAACTTAGTGCTGAATCACTAAAATAGAAAGAAGGAAAACAATACAGTCAATAAAACAAAGAGCAGGTTATTTAGAAAAAAAATCAGAAAAGTAAACAAATCTTCATCTAAATTAACTAAAGCTGTAGAGAGAAAAATCCAAATTAACAAAATAAGAAATGAAATGGGGGAAATAACGACTGACACAGAGTGTAGGAATGTAAAAGAACACATGGTTTCTGTTCAAACACTGGCTAGAAATCGCTGGAGACTCCAGGTGATCCTAAGAGATGGCATGCATTTCAACACGCTCCCAGACTCCAGGCTCCTGACACAAGGCCACAGACCTTCATTGATCTAAGCCTTTCAGGCACATAGGGCGAAGCCCACTAGACCCTCCACAGGTAAAGGACAAGACTACAGGCCATGGGGCCTCAAAGCTCTGTATTGATGAGATACCTAAGGGCCAGGGGTCATAGCCAATTAACCATTCCTTCCCAGCCCCTTCTTTTTGCAGAAGATATTTAACCTCAGGCCAGCCCTGAAAATACTGGGGTATAGTTTTCATCTATATTCTGCCATGACAATAAATATCTTAAGACCATAGACTACTTCTCTTCTTTGAGATCAGCCATAGAGAACAGTGGAGCAGGCCTTTGTCTATTGAGCCACTGTCTAATTTCAGGCAGAAAAACTCTGCATTTCCAGCCATGGAAGCCACCAACCCAAACAAACAAGCCAAGGCAACTGTGACCCAGCCAAGTGAGTTGCTAGGACCAAGAACTCTCATCCCTGCAGGACGCATTCAGAGCCTCTCCCATTCCTCTGCTTCTGTTGTGAACAAATCTAGTCTGTATGCCCCACATCAGTCTCAGCCCTTCCATGGCTCCCCAGCAGTGCCTGAGAGCCCAAAGGCCTGAGAACCAGTTGGCCCCTGGCTCCCTTTTGACCCCAGGGACCTCCAAGCCAAGAGCTCTGGCTTCCCACTGGAGCTCAGACTGTGTTCCCCACCCCCAAGTGGAGTCCCACGTTTTTTGCATAGCCTGATATCTGCCCGGTGCCAGTGTGGAGTGAACACAGTCAAATTCCCACACCTTTGTCCCCAGTAGAGGCCCTACCTTATGATGAGACAGAGGCAAACCTACACATCAACCCAACAAGACCCCTGCACACTACAACCCAACAACAGAACAAATCCAGAGTGCTATAACGATGTACTTTCAAAACTATCAAATTAAATCTGGAAGAAATAGACAGTTTCCTCAATATGCTCCACTTACCAAAGTTAAATCAAGGTTAAAAGAAAAGCAAATTTAAAGCATCTATAACTCCTAGTTAAATCAGCGTCATTATAATTTTCCAAATAAACAAAAACCCATGAACAGAGACAGTTAAAGTGAAATATTTTACCAGAGTTTTAAAAAAGCACTAACACTAATACTCTTCAAATTATTTCACAAATTAGCTAAAGAAGGAACATTGCCCAATTACTTTTTGATAGCACAGTTACCAAATACCCAACCCACCTATGAACCTTATAAAGAAAATTACAGGTGAATTTTATGAAAAAAAAAAAAAGATGTAAAATTATTTACTAAAAGTCTTGGAAACTGAATCCTGGAACTCATCACAAAGTTCATTCATCATCAATATGAATTCATTCTAGAGATACAGGTAAGTTAAACATAAAAAAATAATAAATATAATCTTCCATATAAACAAGGTGTAGTACAAAGACCACCTGATCATCTCATTATATGCAGAAAAAAACTTTACAAAGTCCAGCACATCCTTCATGATAAATATCCTGGAGAGATTAAGTATACCAGGGACATTTCTAATCATTATTAAAGTTAGTTGACCACAAGCACATAGCCAACACCAACTTAAATAAAAATAAACTTAAAGAAATTCTATTAAAATGAGGAAAAAGACAAGGATGACCACTCTCTCAATATCTATTCTATATATTATTTGAAATTTTAACTAGAGCAATAAGAAAACTGAAAATCAAGGGTATACAAATGAAGAGGTAGAAATCAAAGTATTTTATTTGCATATTACATGGTAGTATGTATAAGTGTTCATAAAAATTCCAAGAGTAAATGCCTAACATTGAAAAACACTTTCAGCAAAGTAGTTGAATACAAATTCATCTCCATCAGTAGCACCCAAAGTCATCTCCATCAGTAGTACACACAAAGGACAGATTGAGAAAAAAATCATGGAAGCTATACCTTTCGCAATCACCTCAAATAATGTAGAATATCATGGGGTAAGTATAAAGTAATGACTTGTATGATAAAAACTTCAAGGCTTTCAAGAAGGAAATTAAACAAAATATCAGAAGGTAGAATGATTTCCCATGCTTGTGGATTGGTAAGATTAACTTGGTAAAAATAACCATCTCACCAAAAACAATCTATAGATTCAATGCAATCTTTATCAAATTTCTAATACAATGATAACTTTCAACTTCCTATGGCAAAACAATAACAAACATAAAAGCAAAATATTCTTGAAAAATACAAACTGTTATAGATCCAATAATCTCAATTCCAAGCCATATTACAGCGATGTAGTAATAAAAGCAACATGACAAAAAACCACTTAAATCAGTGGAATAAAACTGAAAAACAGGGCTGGAGAGATGGCTTAGCGGTTAAGAGCACTCACTGCTCTTCCAGAGGTCCTGAGTTCAAATCCCAGCAACCACATGGTGGCTCACAACCATCCGTAATGAGATTGGATGCCCTCTTCTGGTGTGTCCGAAGACAGCCAGCGACAGTGTACTCATAAATAAAATAAAGTGTACTCATAAAATAAATAAATAAATAAATAAATCTTTTAAAAAAAACTGAAAAACAGACATTAATTCACATACCTATGAACACCTAATATTTCACGAAGAAATCAGAAATACCATCTCAAAAAAAAAATGACAATATCTTTAAAGGATGCTCGTTGTCAAATGGGATGACTACATGCAGAACTATCCAAATAGATTCATATCTAGCACTCTAAACAAAACTCCAAATGGATCAAAGACCTCAACATAAAACCAGACACACTGAACCTGATAGAAGAGAAAGTCTGGGAACAGCCTTGAGTACATCAGTACATGAGAAGACTTTCTAAACAAAACACACTTAATGTAGACATTAAGATCAACAATCAATAAATGAGATCTCATGAAAATTAAAAGCTTCTATAAGATAAATGACATTGTCATTTCAACAGAGCAGCACTCTATAGAATGGGAACAGATTTTTCAAAACTCCACATCGAATAGAGTTTTCATATATATCTCAAGAAATAGATATATAAATTCAAAATTTTGATGAAAATGTAGTTCTGATTTAGACAGAATTTTCAAAAGAGGAAACACCAATGGCTGAGAAACACTTGAAACGCCCAAAATCATTTGCCATAAAGGAAATGCAAATCAAACCTACTTTGAGATTCTATCTCAATCTGTTAGAATAGCTAAGATCAATAACACAAATGACAGCTCATGCTGTGGAATAATGCAGAAACTCATCCATAGCTGATGGAATTGCAAACTTGTATGGAAATCAGTATGGTAGATCCTCAGAAATCAGGGGATTGATCTACCTCATGATGCATCTGCACCACTTTTGGGCATATACCCAAAGGCACCTCTGTCTTAAATAATAGTTTGAAATGGTTGTATTAATTCAAAAACAGAAGACATAGAATTAATTTTTAGTTCTTTTCTTGAGACCTTGTTACAAGCAAAATAATAAGGTTTTTATGCCACAAAAGCTTCTTAGTTAAATTTTATTGCATGGGTCATGCAATTTACTTTGGAGATTGTAGCTCAGATACAGTAGAAGAGGTGAGCTTTTTTTCTAATTAGTTGCTATTATAGTTGTCAAAGATGTACACAATTGGATAGATGCTCTGGCTATCAAAGTTTTTACAAATATGACATTTTTGTTTGGATTTGTTTCTTTTCCAAAAGCCTCCATGGATTGAATTTTGGTATGGGTCTTCAGGTTATGTGAAAATAATATTCTATTTATATCCTCATCATACTCAATACAGATACCAAACTCTGATGTCACCTGAAAGGACTAAGTCCTGATGGAAAAACCCAAGGTGGCTGATGCTGTCTGCTGGAAAAGAGTTCCTTTTTGACAGTAATTGGTTATTGTGAGGATACATGTTCCAGGCATTTCTCACCAAACATCCTAAGCAGAGCTGCTCTTCCATTTGCTTTTGAGACTCTACTTTTAGATCAATTTTGGATTTGGCTTTTCTTTTGCTTAGCTCAATCATATATGTTGAATAATTTTATTGTTGTAGTGAAAAACTGATACTTTTCTCACCTAATATATTCTAAGTTTAGTTTCTAGTCTCTCTATTTACATTTGTTTCCACCTCCCCACCCTTTAGGATCCATCCCCAGTCATCTAATAGATAACAATAAAAAATTTATTTATTTACTAAATAAACTTAAAGTCCTTTATTTAACTGAAAGCGAGTTAAATCCATTGGAAATAAAGGATGAATTTTAGGCTAATACCATGGCTGGCCAGGTACCATATCTAGGATGCAGAACTTTAAGTCCTGAATTCCGTTCTCAACCTGATCTACCATTAGTCTCTATGAGTTTCAATTCATATGTGATACTTTTGAATTTTCTTTTACAATTTTTATTCTAGGTATGGCGATTTCTTGATCAATTTGGGAAATCACTAAGCTATTAAAACCAATGAAGTTATCTTATTATCATTTATATCCTTAATTGCTTATCAGGATAGCTGTTGATCTAGTGTAATTTTCTGTTGCCTTTAGACCAATTTCAGAAACAATGCATCTGTGATCATTTAAGCAATTGTTGGAACTAGTTTTTGTGAAATTACAGTTTGAACTGATGCCCCTTTAAATATTCCTGAATAAAAATGATAAGATCAGTTGGACTATCAGTGAGCTAAACAAAAATAGACACATAGAGGAAATAGTTAAGCATGGAAAAGTAGAGGGGGTGGGCAGTGAAGAAGGAAGAAAGGATGTGAGGAAGTAGGGCTGCATGAAATATGAAAGCATGACCCTTGTAATTAATGTCTGTCTAGCTATTCATGTCCTGCTTATTATATTAGAGTCTATCCAAGATGCCTAGATATTCTTTTCATTGCTCGTTAAATAAGAGGTTTGGCTCAGTGTACAGCCACACTATAGAGCAAAATAGTACATGCAGTTGCAGAATCTTACTCTCCAGTAAAAATTTGTAATAATCTAGTCATTATGAATAATGCGAAGTAGATGTGGATGAATTACTGGTTCAGTACACTTGGTTTACATTTATTGCTGTCGGTTGACATTCATCTCTCCCCTTGGTTTGTTACTCAGCATTCACTCCGATGTCTTTACTGAGAAAAAATGTTTTTATAGCGTTTCTCATATCCCTATATTTGTGATAAATAGATGACAATGTGAGAAAATGTACAGAAAGAAATCATATTCGTCAGAAAGCAGTCCTTGGTAGCAGAAGATTCCAACTTAAGCATTGCCCAGGAGAGGACATGTAGCCCTTTGAACTGTCCATCATGGATGAATGGAATGTGAGTTGGATTGTGAAGGACTTGGAGGTACCAGTTCTGAACTGCTCCCAGGAATGTCAAAACAATTATAACAGTAAAAACAACAAGCAAGTAAACAAACAAACAAACAAACAAACACATACACAAAAAAATAAGTGCCTGAATTTTATAAAGTAAAAGATTTATTTATTTATTTATTTATTTATTTATTTATTTATTTATTTATT
>NW_021604607.1:6053812-6130228 GCF_004785775.1 Grammomys surdaster | reverse complement strand
ATTTATTTATTTATTTATTTATTTATTTATTTATTTATTTATTTATTTATGTTTTTGGAGACAGGGTTTCTCTGTGTAGTCCTGGCTGTCCTGGAACTCACTCTGTAGACCAGGCTGGCCTCGAACTCAGAAATCCGCCTGCCTCTGCCTCCCAAGTGCTGGGATTAAAGGCGTACGCCATCACCGCCTGGCCTAAACTTTACATTTATTCAGGCAAGATGCATTTATCTCCTCGTTACAAAACTGAGTCTCCTTATATTTACAAAGCAATTTATATATGGGAAAGCATGATAATTAGATGTTCAATGGAATGAAAACTTACATAGAAGTAATATTGTATGGAGTGAAGAGGTTTTATTTAGGGATATATGTTTATATAAATATGCATGCATACAATAAGAATTAAGAATTGCAAAGAATTTAAAAGAGAGAGAAGAACAAATATTTAAGGATTTACTGAGAGTGAAATAATGAGATAAATGTAATTACAGTATAATATTTAATCTTACATATGTATTTGATGTCTATATGTGTTCAGTTGTGACTGCTAATAATCTTGTGCTACAATATAAATACAGAGGTCAGAGAATAAATTTGTGTAACTAAGCTCCCTTCCTACCATCTTTGAGACAAAGGCTCATTCATTGACTCTTTCTAATTAGAGACATTGATCATAATTATTCATGATTCCAGTTGAGATATATTGTGAAAACATTTTAAGAAATGCTGTTGTAAAACAGAGAAAACATGCCTGTTTATCATTTCTATTATTAATTAATTATTTAATTTATTTATACTCCAAATGTTGGCCCCCTTAGGGACTCTTCTTTCAGAGTTCTCCCCATTGAGAGTCCTTTCCCAATACCTCGCCCCTTGGCCTCTGAGAAAGTGTCCCATACTACCCCTTCCCCATATGTTCCTTCACTCTAGGGCATCAAGTTTCTACAGGATTAGGTACATCCCACTCTGGCCAGAAAAAACAGTCCTGTTACATATGTGTCCAGGGCTGGGGAAGAGCCTTTGTATGCTCTTTGGTTGGTGGCTCAGTCTGTGGGAGCTCCCATGGATCCGGATTAGATGACATTAGTGTTCTTCCTATGGGTTTCCAATAGCCTTCATTTCTGTTTATCATTCTCCTAACTCTGCCATAAGGGTCCCTGACCTCTTCCAATGCTTGGCTGTGAGTATCTGCATCTACCTCAATCAGCTGCTGCTAGAGCCTCTCAGAGAGTAGCCATGCCAGGCTTCTGGCTGAAAGTACAACATAGTATCAGTAGTAGTGTCAGGAGTTACTGTCTGCCCATGGAATGGATCCCAAGTTGCAATGTTAACTTCAGTTTTGGCTCAATATTTCGTTCCTTCATTTCTTTTAGACAAGACCAATTTTGGGGTCGAACGTTTTGTAGGTAGGTTCCCCGTTTCTTCACTAGGTGGTGAAGGGACAACTGAAGGTGGTCTCTTCAGATTTCATCTCCACACTGTTGGGCATTTTGGCTAAAGTGACACACATCCAGTACTGGAAGCTACCCCCATCCCATGTCTCTAAAACTTTCTAAAGGTTACTCCTCCACCTCTTCTCTCAGGACTTGCATATATCCATTCATTCTCCTGGTCTCTCTCCTGTCTCCCACCATATCTGATCCTGCCCCCATTTTCCCTTCCTCTTCCCCTCTCCCAGCCATGTCCCTCCCTCCCTTTGCCTCTCATAATCATTATTTTGATGTATATGAAGTATCCTTCCCCATTTCTTTTTGATTACTTTTGATTGAAAGTCTATTTGATTGAATATTAGAATGGCTAATCCAGCTTGTCTCTTAAGAGTGTTTGCATGGAAAACTTTTTTCTAAACCTTTACACTGAGGTATTATCTGTCATTGTTGTTGAGGTTTAACATCTTGTATGCAGTAAAATGATGGATACTGTTAGTGTATCCTGTCTGTTAGTCTCTCTCTGTGTGTGTGTGTGTGTTTTAAATTGGGAAATTGAGTCCATTGATGTTGAGAGATAGTATAGACCAATGATTGTTAGTTTCAGTTATTTTGTTGTTGGAGGTCATATTATATATATGTGTTTCTCATTTACACAATGGAATAATATTAAGCTCTTAAAAACAAGGTGGTAGTGGTGTGTGTGTGTGTGTGTGTGTATGTGTTTCTTTTATTTTGTTTTGTTTTTTTTGTGAGTAATTAATTTTATTTATTTTGGGGAGTGTAGTTATTTTCGTTTTGTTGGATTTTTTCCTTCTTGTATCCTCTGTAGGGATGGATTAGTAGAAAGATATTCTTTAAATTTGGTTTCATCATGGAATATCTTGATTTCTCCATCTATGGTGATTGAAAGTTTTACTGGATATAATAGTTTGTCCTAGCATCCAGGGTCTCTTATAGTGTGCAAGATCTTGATCTTCTAGATTATTGAGTCTGTGTCCAAAAGTCAGGTATAATTGTCATAGTTCTGCCTTAATATTTTGCTTGGCCTTTTTAGCTTACAGATTTTAATATTTTTACTTTGTTCTGTAAAGTTTTTGATTGTCATGTGGCAGGAGGATTTTCTTTTCTTGTCTAATCAATTTGATATTTTGTAAGCTTCTTGTACATATATGGTTATCAATTTCTTTAGGTTAGGGAAGTTTTCTATTATTTTGTTGAAGTTTTCTGGCCTTTGGAAGAGGGAATTGTCACTCTCTTTTATGTCTGTTATTCTTAGGTTATGTATCAAATTTCCTTGATGTTTTAAGTTAGGATCATTTACAATTGACATTTCATTTGACTGATACATCAGTATCTTCTCTGGTATCTTCTATACCTAGATTATCTCTCCTTCTTCTCTTTTTTTTTGTTTTGTTTAGGGTTTTTTTTGTTTTTTTGTTTGTTTTTCTTTTGTTTTGTTTTTGGTTTTCTTTGTTCTGTTCTTTTTTTTTTTTAATTCTATTGATGCTGTTTTAGTTTGTAATTCCTGTATTTTTCCTAGGTTTTCCATACTCATGGTTGCCTCTATTCTGCTATCATTTTCCCCCCTATTTCCAATTTTAGGTCCTGTATTGTTTCATTGATTTTCCTGTATTTCTTTAAGGGAATTATTTATATCTCCTTTAATCTTTCATGAGATAAGATTTAAAGTCTGCCATAAATAAACATTTGGACAAGGGCTGTCTCTTTCATCAAGGACTGCAATGGATAGAAAAGTCTTGGTTGTACAGAACTGAACCTAATTCTCCCTGCAGAAGGCCTCTCTGCACATGCAACTCTGGATTAAACAAAGACTGTGAATAGCCCTTAGCCCATGGCCCACCATCTTTTGTCAGTAGACCAAAGATCTAGGCCACTGCATTCTGAAGAGAAGCACTCTGTCCTCCACCCACTTTTTGTTTTGTGGCAGAGCTACTACCCCAAGCTCTCAGTATAAAACCAGACATCCCAATTGGCCACTAACAAAGACTATGATCCCCCTTCTAGCTCTCTCTATTGCCACCAAGCCCCTATAGATCTTTTTCTGCTTTACTTTTAGAATTTGCGAAAGGCAGCACAGCCCCCACCTTATAGCAATGTCAGCCAAGAAAAAACACCATTGGGTGTTGGGGGGAGAGAAACTGCCTAATAGAGCAAACAACCAGCAGCCACAGGTATAGCAGAGCAGGCTCCTCCCTCTCTACCTATGGCAGAAGAGCCCACCAAACACAAATATATAAAGGCTAAAATTTTCATGCTGAGAATTCAAAAAAAAAAAAAAAAAAGGACTGAACACCTTAACCCTTAACCATAAAACTTTCATTCTTTTTTTTGCTTAAGTTCTTAATTTTCTCCCTGACAGGAATGCTTGAAACAATGTTCAGGTTTGATAACCCAAAATTGTTCTCTTTTTTCAATTTGCTTAAAATTTCTTTAAGGCTTCAAAAATCATTGAAGTTACTCCCCACAGGTCAAACCAACTATGTTAGTGTTATTTAATTCTTAATTTATAAAATAATACTAACTACTTAAGCCAGTTTCTTCTTACAGACTATTATTGCTTATGCCAGAAACATAATTGATATGGTATTTTCTTTCTCAGCTACCTAAAGCAGATAAATTCTCAGCTTCCTCTGTTTTCATTATCATTCTAGAACTAAAATTCTTTAAACACTCTTGCCTTTTTTCTAGGAACATAGCAACAGACAATTGATGTGTTCTCCATCAAACTTTTGCATGTTTAACACATATATCATCTCTCCTGCCTCCAACCCCAGCTGCCCTGTACAGCCACCCCCTGCCAGAGTTCTGCTCCCCTGTTAAAATTATTCTACAGGTTTATCTCTACAAAAAGGAAAACAGCAGTTCTGGTGCTACAGGCTAGATGGAGACTGACTAGTCACCTCCTTAAACCTGCCTGGGATCACAAAGTTGCCTTTGTTCAGATACATCACCTGACTGAAGATAGGCCAACACTGAACTGAGATCCACAGAAGATGGACTTGGGTTCTTTCAGCAGTAGTTGAAAGTAGTAGTAGCAACAGTAGTAGTAAGCTCTTGCTAGAGCCTAATAGCTATTAAATTTTGGGAAACTTACATGATAGTCAGAAAAACACCAGGTCTATATAGATACATCAAATGTTATTTGAGACGAATGTCAATAATACCCTCAAGAAACTCTGTCAAACTTGCCTGATTTCAGTCCACTGAACAATTCGGTTGATTCAATAATTTCTTGTCTTCCAAGGCCCTACCCCTGTTATCCGTCTGTCTTATTTTAATGTTTACATCCCACCTTATCCAAAATTTTAACTAGGCAGTCACTCTAATAACACCTTTTTATAAAAAGAAAAAGGAGGAGTTGCAGGGGAAGTGGAACCATGTCACCAGACAGAAAAACCGATAAGATCTAACAGATTAAGGAACCCTCATAAATGAGAACAGTAGGTGTTCAAATATACTACAGATCAAGTTCCTCTCATGGAGTACTTGACCATGACACCTCACTTACAAGACTATGACAACTGGTCACTGAGTATATATCATAGAATTCTCAGTACTAACGAGTTATCTAGATAGGCTCCGAGGTTTTAGCCAATAAGTTTTCCTTCTCAGGCACCCCTCTTTGCAAGAGGTATTTAAACTCTGGTCCACCCTCAGTAAGTTTTAAGTATCCTTTTCCACCATGAATAAACAGTTTTGACAAGCAAAAGCTGTGTTCATCATCAAAGTCCACCAAGTGGTAAACCTTCACCGTACCTAGCCATGCCTAAATCTCTAGCAGAAATCTTCTCCAAACTCCTGGCACTAACCCTGAGCTAAGCTGGATCCTTCCCTGCCCCAGCACTCTGCCTCCGATGGGATCATCTCAGTCCTGAGGCTCCACTCTCAACTCCTCTCAGTCTTCAGCTATGGCTGAGTAAAAGAAGGATACACCCTCCCATTTCTCAACTCTTTTAGGTTCCCAGGAATGTCTGGATGCTCAGGACTTTGAGAACAACAGCCTACATCCCAGCCTGTGCCATTTCTCACTAAGAGAAACATGGGCTGGGGACACTATCTTAGGTTCCATTTAGTCTCCACTAAGCAGCATGTTGGAGTTCCAGGATCCCTGCTCTCCAATGTGGAGAAAGAAACATAGCCTAGCACCTGTGTGTTTCACCTCTCCAGTGGGATTCTGACACCTCTGCAGTGAGGTAGAAGCATACTCCTCAGGTGAGTTAGGGTATTCAGGACTGTAGGAGGGCTGGGTTTTGATAGTGTCAAATTACCCTACCTTCTGTTATTCTGTTCTTGTGCTTGCCTTTTGCCATCTGAATTTCTTTGATGTTAACTGGCCTGGGTGTCCTGGATTAGAGCTGGCTTCCCTGAAGGAAGTTGGAGATATGTGTCTTCCATTAGAGCAGACCTACTCTGAGGCAGGCAGTGCTGTGTGTCTGGTTAGAGCAGCCTTCCTGTGCCCCGAGGTTAGAGCAAGTTTCCTGTGTTGCAACCAGCAGTTCTCCTGGGAGACAGGCAGGGCTCTGGAATGGTGAAGCAGATACACTGATCTACATGGGTGCAAGTATAGGTACAGAACCAAGTCTGTTCATTTTATTTACTTTATAAAACTGTTTTGTGTTATGTTTAATTTTTATTTTAAAATTATTACTTTAAACATTTGCTTATTCTTTCTACAAGCTATAACATGATTTTAAATGGTAAAAGCTATAAAACTTACAGTGTCAAAATGAATTCTTTAGGAGTAGCATACAAATTGTAGAAGCCTTCAAAATACTGAAGTTCCAAATTCAAAGAATTGCTTTTGTATTTTGTATTAGGATTTAAAAACTTAATATTTTTAGAAATATTAACTCAGTTTTTGTATGTTTCTAAAATATTTACTATAGAATAATCTTTGCTTTGAATAACAAACTCACAGATCTTAAAAAAATATTTTAGAATTATTTAGTACAAAAATGTAGAAATATTGCCATGCAAACTTCAAGGAACATTCACTTTTAGTGGAAGTTTTATTTAATGGAAGCTTTTAATATTATCAGAAAAAGTATAACTAATTTACTGCCATGAAAAGCATTCTTTTCTTTTATTATTCAGCCTTTAAATAAGTTATATTCATTCTTCCCTTAAATTGTCTCGCTACCAATTGTTATAAGTCACTATTACATTGGAAAATCTAACTTCCATATGTAAAATAGATAAATAGTTGGTGAATGCTGTTGATTAATTTAGCATCACTGCTCATAAAACTTCAATAAATTTCTGTTACTCAAACAACAACTCACTTAGCTTTACTTATTTGTAAAGATTTGTTAAGATTTTAATCCACCCGGCTTTTTATTTTGTTTTGTTTTCTGCTACTCAACTCTGTGAACGCCTGTGCTGGACTCCATAACTTTGTTCCTTAGAAAGCATGCATTAAATCTCAAATCTTCAATGTGATGGCATTTATTTAGAGAAAGTACATTGGGAAAGGTGGGGGTAAGGTCATCTTCTCATAGTAAGATGAGTTATCTTATTAAAAGACACAGGAGAGTGCACATTTCTTCTCTCTCTGCTCTTTACCATGTAAAGACATAAGAATTCACACAGATAACTCCTCAGTGAGAAAGACCGTCAATCAACACTGCATCTATTGGTATCATAATTTTATCCCATTTTCATATTTATGAGAAATGTGTATCTGTTAAGCTATCTATAGGTTACCATTTTGTGAGAAGAGTCAAAGTTACTAAGAATATCCTATGCTATAGTGCAAGGAATTTTTCATTACTATTATATAATTTATAATGGACTCTAATTATTGGTCTTTAGTTTTATTCTCCTAGAATTATTTATTGAAAGAGTAACTAATCTCCATGACTTATTTTCTAATTCACATGGAGATCCTCTCTTTTCACTCCTCTGTTTCAATGAAACGGCACATGAATGAAATTCATATTTCTAAATTAATATGCAGAATATCTTACTAGGAAGTAGAACATTTTTGAATTTGTATGTCTTTTCTAACTTTGCATTTCCTAACAGTAACATATAACTTAGTACATTGCACATGATAGATTATTATTGAATAGCTAGCAATCGAGGTGATTGTCAGTGTTATAGACATGAGATTTATTTAAGTGATTAATCATTAAATTATGGTGAGAAAGGGGATAATTATTGTGAAATTTTCAGAAAATAAAACCAAAGAATTGATATCTATGATGTGCTCATTCAGATATGGTAAGCAACTGGTACATAAATAGACACCCCAAATTCTGTCAGAAATGATGAGTGATTAGTATATGAATAAATCATGCATTCTGAGTTCTGTCAAAATGATGAATGTCTGCTATTTGGAATTACTAGACACCTTAAATTCAGGTGAAAATTGTGTTACTCAATTATGAATTATTTTCCATGAATAATTAGCAAAAAATATATAAAAGTCACTCATCACTTTTAAACTATATACTGATGAAAAAATAGAGAAAAGTGGGAAACCTAGAAAACATATTTAGGAGATATATAATAGAAACAGAAATTCAAAGAAAATGAGAAATTTAAAGTACAGATATCAATAAAATCAGTGTTTGTCAAAGTGCATATTATACACAAATTAATTTATACGTTCTAACAAGGATGTGTGTTAGGTTAGTATTCTGGAAAGGATAACAAAATGATTACAAAATTATGAGATCAATATAGGAATAATGGAACTCTTCAGTAAGAGTCCTCACTTTGTAGAACTTAATGGTTGTCAACAATAGTCACAAAATTTAAAAATTCCTTCACAGAAAATCATCACAGATGCTCATTAAGTTCAAACACAGATTTGTTTTCACAAAATATTGATAATAAAATGTTGGAAACAGTGATTTCATTGTAGATTATCTAATTAAATTAAACACACCCATGCAATGGTACAGAAAATATTGACGGTAAAATTTTAAAATTTAGAGGAATGCAAGAAATATACAAAATACAGAGAGAGGGGCCTGTTTTTATAATGCTCACAGTACCTTTTAACAGTATGAATTTTCTCTTTAAAGCTGAATATATACTGACAGATGGAGAAGTAGAAACAGGGATCCACTTGAAGAATGTCCTAAGTATCAGTTGTTGAACACATATTCTGATTTTATCATGCAGGTTTTGTTTGTTTGTTTGTTTGTTTGGTTGGTTTTTGGTGTTTTGAGACAGGGTTTCTCTGTTTAGCTCTGGCTGTCCCAGAACTCACTCTGTAGACCAGGCTGGCCTCAAACTCAAAAGATCCACCTGCCTCTGCCTCCCAAGTGTTAGGATTAAAGGCATGTGCCACCACTACCTGGCATGCAGTTTTAATTAGTAAACATCGTGCTTCATGACAAACATCTTTGGTTGCCTATACTTTTAGGTTTAGGCAGACAGTAGTGGTCAAATAAAAACTGATAAATGCAAAGAGAAAAATATGAATATTGTCAGTTATTTCTGTCATTGACTCTGCTGATGATAATGTAATAGGGAAAACTGACTTGTTCTCATTTTTTTTGTTTGTTTTTTGTGCCTATAATGTTGCTTTTGGTCATTTTGCCTTTCCCAAAACAGACGGGATAACTACAACAGCTTCTTCTATAACGTCTGCATATAAGGCTGAGAAGATCAGTCAAGGAATGTTGCCATTCATGCACATGCGCATTATGCTTGAGGGGGGAAACATCTTTCCCAGAAACATTGTTGAAGAAGAATAGACTTCATCTCCAGGTTCATACTATATATTGAGGGAAGAAAGTTGATTAACAAAATGTCATAAAACAGTGACTCTTAGTCTTGGCTGCAAAGTAATGCTGGATCAGCATTTTAAAGTACCACAATCATGTGTTATATTTGTAATTAGCTTTGGATATGGGGGGAAATACCATTGACAGAACTGCATTCTTTTTCTATTCTTATCCAAGTATTCATTTTTTATCTTAGCTAAGTTATTTTTCTATCAAAACATGTTACTGATTATCACTATTTATTTTCATTTAAAACAAGAATTTTTATTTCAGTTACTATCACTTTTTCTAAGAAAACAAACAAACAAACAAAAAACCAAAAAACAAAAAACCAAAAAACAAGCCTGCTTATAATGCACAAGTCATCAGTGAGTTATGCCATCACAGAAAACTACGATAGGATACAAATCAGTTATAATCATATATTGGAGAACCCAAACACAAATATTCGCATACACAACACAGCTCCTGTATCTATTGTTGAGGAAGTAATATGGTTGTAGGTGCCATATCACCAGAAAAACTTCAAAGAAAGTTTCTCCTAATAGACATGATAATGAGGGACTGTCCTATCATTAGATGCAGAACTATAATTGCCTAAAGAAGGAAAATGTACCTCTCCCCAAGATGAGCCCTCTTACTGGTTATGTCCTGTGCAGAGTTGTCAGGCTTGAAATCATAGTCATACAAATAATAAATCAGATTCAGCAGCATTTGTCTATATTTGTGCATACACAGGCATTCATGTATGCCCATGTATGTATGTAATTATATATATATATATACTAAAACAGGCTTAAAATTTTGAAGATAAGAGAGGGCTTCAAGGGAAAGTAGCTGAGAAGAGCTGGAGGGAGGAAAATGAAGGAGGAAGTGATGAAATTCTCTTTTAATAAAAAATTAAAAGGTACCCACAAAAATTCATCAAAATAATCAGAAGCTAATTGTATCTGATGTTATAGTCATGTGTGACAAATTAAGAGATATACTGCTGTCTTTCCCTCTCTTTACTTATCAGCAACAAATGATAGTAGTGCATAATAGTTGTTGCTCTTTCTGAAAGTGATTCAAGTGATCCAAGTTGAGACATATGTCTTGTAAGAGTTGTTATTTTTTCAATAATAGGATACATAATGATAAGTGCACATCTTGCCTTCAATATGTGCTGCTGATCTATATCTATATCTATATCTATATCTATATCTATATCTATATCTATATCTATATCTATATCTATATCTATATCTATATCTATATCTATCTATCTATATATCTATATATCTATATATATGTATATAGATATATATATATATATCAAGACAAGCCATAGACAAAATAAAACAAAAAGACAACAATGTGAGTAGCATATTTGCTTACCTTGAACTGTTAGACTGAGAGATTTTGATTTCCAGAAGAAGCACTTGCAGTAATTAATGGTAGGGTCCCAGATGTCCTGTCAGTTTAGTGCTATTTTGCAGGAGGTTGATGTAAAATTTCATTAACCTACAAAAATCACCATATAACCTCTGAATTTTACTTTTTCAGAACACATATTCCCATTAATATTTACTATGCTAAATCTGGTTGGTGTGAAATACTTTTACACAAACTATTTTTTTTTAAAAGAAAGATTCACTGTGTCCAGTAACATACATAAACTTGAACAAAATTAACCAGATATCAACAACACTACTGGCCTTTCTGGTTTTATCCTGTCAACATTATGTTTAACTTTTTCCCAATATTTTAAAATGTGGTGAAGTGTAAATTATCCTCTTTATAAGAAAGAATCAATGATTGCTGGTTTCTTTCCTGTTTATAAAATGGAGATGGAATGTTTTAATTATAAGAAAAGTAGATATTATGTAACAATAGGAAAAACCAAATCTATTGAGTGAATTGGAACCTTCTAAGTGAAGAATTCATCTTGCTCTTAGGAAAATATGAGTCAGATCCACTGTATTTGGGGAGAAATACTGTTGGGAATAGTTCTATGAAAAAGCTGCACTCCTCAAAGTGAATCTAACTGACATTTTTCTGGGCAGATGAGGTCTTTTTGCTAGTTTTCATGATGTGTATATATATATATATATATATATATATATATATATATATATATAATGAAAAAGAAAAGAAAAGAAAAATAAAGGAAAAAGAGAACAAGAGAGTGAAAAAGGGGAAAAGACAAAGGTGAAACCAACCAACCAACAAAACAACTAAACACCAGAAAATGTATATTTAATATAATATAATAAAGTATAGAGAAAAGTAATTGCACTGTTGTATTTGACAACATCTCATGAAAAAGATTCTACCTTAGATTTCTTGCTATGTCATGAGGCTGGAAAGAGGACATAATCAAATGAATGAAATTCTTACTGAGCACTCATGTTCCTTCATCCAGTTTTAAGACTACACATTCTGTAAAGTATTTCTCTTTTTTGAAGTTACTGCACTGAAAGTACATCAATACCAGCAGCATAAGAAGGAGTACACACAAAATCCTACTCTCAATCAAGAATCTGTGTAAAGAATACCTGCTTGTAGAGGTAAAAATCAGTTTTCTCCAGTGAAATAAGATTTAGTTTATCAACTCAAGGGTAGGAGCCATAGATTATATCATCTCTATGATCATGAGTAGTACACCAAAAAACAATGGATACTATGGATTTTTGTACTGTCTTTGCATGTTTTGTTTTGTACATTTGTATTTTTGATTGACTTGTAGTTTTTATATGCTTTATAAAATAGGGGGAAGAAAGTTTGTTGGGTAAGATAATGAGGAGGATATGAAAGAATTGACGGTGGGGAAAGAATATAATCAAAATATGTTTTATAAAATTTTGACTGACAGTAAATACACAGGAAAGAGAATACAGACATTTTTTAATAAAACAAAAGAAATGATTATGTAAATATAAATAGAAAATAGAAAACAGACATTTGTTTCTGTTTACAGAAATAAGTAGCAAATTAAATTTAACAAATTGGAAGTTATATATACAATAAAAGTTTTAACTAACTCATGTTTAGGCTATGGGATTTTTAATATAGGCAATTGGCTCTGGGGTTGGGGACATCAATATCCTCATCATACCTTAGGCCGGTCAGTCTTAGTTCTCTTCTTAATCTAATGTCTCCACTTTTCTTATAGGCAATGTGTTTAAAACTTATAAATGCTTTTTAAGCCTCACCAAATAAAACTCACAGCTACTTGAATACTTCGTTAAGCAGGCATACCTTTCTCTGGATTCTGGAAGACCATTCTTTTGAAGAATAGTCATCTGAAAAGTTTCTGTCCTCAAGTTTCAGTTTATGAAGAAAGGTAAGAATCAAACCCTAATGGGAACAATTTATAAAAACAGAGTCATTAAATATAGACATTCATTGAAAAGTAAGGAGCAATCATCCAGCACACAACTCTCTTTCTAGCATCTTCTATTGATTCCCTCCTTCTTTAACATCTTCTAGTTCTTCCCACTAATGCATTCCATGCTTAACTTTCTCCTGTATTTAATTTCAATGGAATTTAGCTCAATCTTTCTCTCTATTCCCCAAACTCTTGAGGAGTGATTTTGTTTGTTGAATGGCCCATTGCAAGATTTCTTCAAAAACTTGTAGCGACTTTTCTGCACCCACATCAATACTGGATGTTCTAAAGGTGTACTTTGCATGTAGTGAGGAAGGAGAAAATTGTGGAACGCACCAGGCAAGAAAATAGCCTAAGCCATTTTGTCAATATTATTATCACACAAATCTGTGGATAGAGTGTCCACTAGTTGAGAAATTTCTGGACTGGATTTAATGGCACTATCTTAGAAAGCCATATTATCCTCAAGTCTAGATTTTCTTATGCACAGGAAAAAAAATTTCTGAGTTGAATCTTTGGCTTATAAAAATCTTTATGAAAATACTCAAGTTATTTCAATTCTATAGAGAAAACAGAACCTTCTATGATCTGAAATTTAATCTCTTAAACTCCCTGTGCCATATTTAACTGACCTACTTCAGTAAAAATAATTGAAGAAAGAGTCCTACAGTCCTTTACACTAGAATTTCAAGCAGCAGTCATAATGTCCAAAGCAGGAGACATGAGTTAAAATGTACACACTGCCATTTTCTACTTTTAATCTTTTTTTTTTAAAGCAAAATTTATTTCAAATAAAATTGTTGAAAATATTTACTTTGTACTCTTATGCCAAGGTCTCAAGATTCCCAGAACTCAAGAGCTGCTATGTGGGGCCGTGAAAGGATGGCTTGGTTCTAGGCTGGGCCATAGTGGGACAACAGCAGGTATTTGGCCATGCATGCAGACCCCAGGCTCCTGACAGAACATTGACCCACAATTTTCAGTCATGTAGGGCAATACAGCCCCTCCCTAAGAGAGGTTTGTGTCACCCAACACAGGCAGAGGGTATGACTACATACTAATGAGATACCTGAAGGCCAGAGGGCATAGCCAATTAAGCATTCCTCCCCAGACCCTCTTCCCTCCTCCCTCTGTATTTAACTCAGATATGCCCTGAGTTTCACTGGGGTACATCCAGATTCAACTACCATCCGCTGTGAAAATAAACCATTTGGAACCATGGACTCCCTCGTGTCTTTGGGTCCTGTGGGGAACAACAGAGAAGGCCTTTAATGAGCCACTGTAGCCACAGCCGCCATGCTTTCCTGAGGACCTCTTTGTGTTCCAGCAACGGGGACCTCATCTTCAAGGAAGCTAGCCAGGCAGCCGAGTCTGCTAAGCTAGGACAGTAACTGAATCTCTCCTGCAGGGAGCTGTTGGAGCTCTTCCTCTTGCCCTCTTGGCTGCAGGCTGGTCCACCCTGCATGCCCCCAGTCTCAACTCTTCCCCGGCTTTCAGCACCACCTGGGAGCCCAGGAGTCTGAGACCAGTCAATCCCTCAAGCCTTCTTGTTGGGGTCCCCATCCAAGAGCTCTGCGGGACCTCAGACTGAGATCGCCTGTTTTTGCCTCTCTATTCAATGGCAGACACTCAGGAACCACAAGTCCGCCCAACAAGATTCAGGAACCCTGCACCCATGCATGAGCTAATCATTCCGAGCACTGTTGACCTGATATAAACAAACAAAAGGGGCTTTCTTTATTCGAAACAGGTTCAGGTCACAAGCATTAATACTGCTCAGGGTAGGATTGAGACCACCCATCGAGGAACTCAGAATCCTTATACACAGGCAGAGATTCTGGGGCTTCAGGGTTAAGTGACAGTGGAAGTCATCCCTCAAACACAATACAGTTTTTTCAGGCAGTAGGGACGATCACACGACTGGGGAGGAAGTCCTTTGGCCTTTATGGTGCTCTTAGGAACTGATGATTTTAGAAACTGGCCACAGCTGTCTGGTAATGCTTAACTGCCCTCCTCTCATGGCCCAAAGTATGGCACTTATCTCTCCAAGGATGTTTGGTCTTCTGTTTTTTCCAAGGACACTGGCCATATGCACTGGGAACTGCTTAGCCATCCATCAGGGAGGGTGCCAGCCTGGACTGAGAGTTGTTGCTGTTTATCGGTTCCCAAACTGGCATTTGTTACTCCCAGGAGGGGGCTTCATTAGGGAATGTCACTGTGAAATGGGGGTAGCAATATTTCAGCGCCAGACTGGGCCCTTTCCTGGGAGGGAAAGGGGAGTTCTGAAGGACTGATGGGAAAGAGCAGGGAGGAAGGGGAAACTCTGCCAGTGGTAAGAGAGTGCAGAGGCAGACTTCCTTGTAGGAGGAGCTAATGTGGGAGGAGTTAGGAGAGGAAGAAGAAGAGGAGGAGTAAGGAAGAGAGGAGGAAAAGGAAGAGGAGGAGCTAGGAGAGAGAGAGAGAGAGAGAGGAGATGGACCTGGATGTTCACAGATCCGTAGCAGTCAAAAGTAGTTGGTATATCTAGGTTGGGTATTGGGTTACACTTCTGATTGTATGGGTATCTTGTTACTGATAATTACCAAATATATAAGCATTTGATTAATCTTTAAACATTAGAGTCTCATCTTTCTACTGGGCCCACATGGATGGCAGGATGGTCTGGGCAATGCCCAGCCTTTAGGAGAAAGCATGAACGATTGGCAGAGCCATCTCCCACGCTGGTGTCTTGTGGGTGGCAGGGCTGGTGTTTCTGGCTGGCCAGTTCTATCTGCTGCATGCACATGGCCTCTGACCGAGAAACATGGCAGCTGAGCTAGACAGAGCTGCCACAAGCTTAGATAGTCCATATGACCGGTGGCCAATTTAAATAATACTTAAACACTTCCTGCAGCCTTTCATTCCCCCCTCTGCTAGTAACTTCAGGGGCCAATCTTGGGCTCTCTAAAAACCAAGGTTGTCTGTGTTGGTTGGTTGATATTAGGACCTCATTACCAGTCTCTGTTTAATATACTGTAAAAGCTTGTTAACTATGTATGGCCTGAAACTGAGAAACAGTAAAACAGTAATCAATGGTCCTTTGATCGTGGAGATGAGGGTAGTTTGCCAGGGGGAAGAATTGACACAGTGAATGATACGAACTTTTGTAGTTCTCTCATTCTCTTAGGCACTTATCTATACTTTTTCCAACCTTAGTTAGTGACTCTCTAATAACTCTAGAATGATTGACATAGAAACATTTTTCACGTAAAGCAGCACATAATCTTCCTTGTTGTAGAATACCAAGTCCTAGCCTTGTCTATTCTGTAGCACTACCTCAACCAGAGTGTCTATATTGCACTCTAGGTGTGAGATGAATTTTTCTAGGCATTGGATGTCTTAATTTATGTCTGTTTTTAATGTATTGTTATTTTTTTCTGGTAATGTCAGCATGGCAGTACCAATACCAGCTGCAGTGAATTCTGTTCCTAGAATTAGAGCTAAACTCAGAGAGATAGGTTCCCTCTTCTGTCTCATGAGGTCCCCTCTAACATGTCCTATTAGGCTATTCAGTACTTCTTCTGAGTAATAAGTTATGCGGGGTACTAACTGAACTAGAATGCAGAACTCCTTTGTGGTAGAGGAATTAAGGACCTCTCTATGTACACATGGGGTTAATCCCAATGAACAAGCCCAATGTGCTTGATTGGGGGTGGGGAAAATCTAATTCGAATGAACAGTGGGTATTGTTTGAATATGGAGGTGCTGATGTGACAAGGGAACTTTTCCTAGGCACATTCCTTGCCCCTATATGGTCTTTAGAGTTAAGGCTGGGCCTTCCAAGGACCATCTACAGGCAGCATCTTTTTCAGAGTCATTGTACTTGGATATTAATCTAATGTCTTTATAAAAAGAGGGTCTAACATTATAACATAACCAACAAGAAGTGGTTAGCTCTGGTTTTCTTCACAAGCAATCATGGGTGTTCCAGGCTGATTGGCATGGCCTAAGGAATCCCAAGGCCAACAGTTTTCAGATATGTGGAGTGATGCCCTTCCATGCCTCTTGGGACATGGAGTATTGGTGGACTCATACTGGATCTGCTCCCAGTTTAAGTTCTACAAATATAGGTGGTCGATGTTTTGCCAACTCCATGCCTCCAGTGTCTGCCCACTCCTGGGAAAACTTGTCAGCCAGACCTCCAGATCCTGTTCAGGGGTAGGTGGTGACTCATATAGTCTATATTCAGTCTCAGAGGCCAGGTTAAATTTCAGCACCTGTATTGGATCACTGTTCTGGTCTGTTAGCCAGATTTCCCCAGGGTTAAAATAAATCTGGGCTCTCATTTTGGCTAGTAGATCTCTCCCTGGCAGGATATGGGCACTTAGGAATAACTATAAATGAATGGGTTACCCATCCCATTCCTAAGTCCAGTGTCCTTTGGGTAGTCCATGAATATTGTTTAGTGCCAGTGGTCCCTTGGACCCAGGATTTCTTATTAGACAATTGTTGGGTTGTAGTGTGCATGGGACCTGTTGTTGGGTTGATGTGTAGGTCTTGTATCTGTCTCGACATGTGGCTAGAGCCTCTTGTGGGGACAGAGGCACAGGAATTTGACTGTGTTCACTCCATGCTGGTGCCTGGCAGACACTGTGCTGTGTGAAGCCACAGGACTCCATTCCAGGAGTGAAGGAGCATAGTCTGAGGTCTTGCAGGGAGCTGGATCTCTTGGGCATCCTCAGGCCAAAAGGTGGCAGGAAACTGGCTGCTTCTCAGTGTCTTCGGCCCAGGCCTAGATGCTCTGGGGACAGCAGAAGGTCTGAGAATGAAGTGGGGCATATGGGCTAGATTGGCCTGCAGCCAAAGGGAAGAGGAGGAGGGATGAGCTCCGGCTATGTCCTGTGGGGATGAGAGTTCTTGGCTTGGTCGCTGAGGCTTGCTTGGCTGTGTGGCAGCTGCTCACTTGGCTTGAGTGACTGGGTTGGCGGTCTCCATGGCTGGGAATGCAGAGAGCTCTTCTACAGGAGATTTGGCAGTGGCTCTGTGGATGAAGACCTGCTCTGTTGTTCCCTACAGTGGGTTTCAAAGAATAAAAACAGTCCATGGTCTTAAGATATTTATTTTCATGGTAGAAAATAGATGAAAACTATAACCCTGTATTTTCAGGGCAGGCTGAGGTTAAATACATTTTGCAAGAA
Organism: Grammomys surdaster; assembly: GCF_004785775.1. NCBI lineage: Eukaryota > Metazoa > Chordata > Mammalia > Rodentia > Muridae > Grammomys > Grammomys surdaster. The sequence continues at coordinate 6,112,491 of NW_021604607.1, read as the reverse complement.
GGGGGGTCTGGAAAAGAATGTTTAATTGGTTACAGCCCTGTGGCCTTTAGGTATCTTCTTAAAATGAAGATCTGTCTTGAGGCTATGTGCCCTGTAGTCATGCCCTCTATCTGAGGAGGGGCTAGGAGCATTGTCCTACATGACTGGAGGATCCCATCTATGGAGGTCTGTGGTCTTGTGTCAGGAGCCTGGAGTCTGGAAGCAGGGCAAAATGCATGCTGTACTTTAGGATCAACTGGGGTCTCTGGCTTATTTCTAGCCAGTGCTCAACCAGAAATCATGCTGCTTTTTCACTGTCCTATAGACAATGACCCTTCAGCCTTCAAGAGCACTGAATATTGGACTCTAGTATCCACCAGGAAGTCTAGAGACTTCTCTCCAACACTCTAAGGGTTACCCTGGGCTCTGCGAAGGGATCCAAGCCCTGACTCTCTCAGTCTTCTTCCTCCTCAGTGACCATTGTCTTGTCTTTGGGCTTTCTCCATGGGCATTCTCTGGCCCAATGTCCTTCCTCTTTACAATAGGTACATTTGTTCTTACTTAAGGCGACCTTTTCTAGGCTCTGGTCAGCAACCTTCTCTAGGCTCTATACCCTCAGCAATGTTCCAGATCTGGCGCTTCTTTCCTCTCTGGCCCAGGTTACCACTGGCTCACAGGATTTTGGCTAGATCTCTGTTTAATAACTTTTCTATTTTTTTTTTTTATCTTTAGCTTTCCTGTTATAGTACACTTTCTCCACAACCTCTACTCATTTAATGATTTTTTTCTAACATTTTTAACATTAGTAACTTTTTGTTAATACTGACTGATTTATAAAAACCAGTACCACTGTGTTGGAATTCTCCATTTCTTTGGGGTTTCAGTGACTATAACAGCTGAAAGCATCTATAATCTGCTCAAGGAACTCTGCTGGGCTTTTATTAGCTTTCTGTCTGACATTATGAACCTTAGCCAAATTGGTGGACCACTTAGCAGCTGTCCTGAGACCCACCATTAGAGACTGGCAATAGACCCAGAGACCTTTCTTACCTATACCTTTATTATAGTCCCAAGCTGGTCTCCTGAGAGGAAACCCCTCATCAATGTCTGCTTGGTTCTGGGTTGGAGTGCCATTGGCTCTTGGAACATTTTTTTTCAGGCCTCTAGTATGATATGTTTCTTTTTCTCTGTTGTGAAAAGAATCTGCAACAACTGCTGACAATCATATCAAGTGGGCTGATGGGTAAAAAGGATGGTGTTTAAGGGACCAATGAAATCTTTAGGTTATCAGAGAGCCTAGCATGTTTTCTCTTCTAATTGTAAAGATTAGCAATAGTGAAAGGCCAATAATGGTGAGGTTGATTTTCCTGTTCATCAACTGGCCCTGTTGTCCTCAGGGGTAAGATAATGGAATCTGCCTCTGGTTCTACAGCCTGGGGTGGTACGGCAGTATACCTGCTTCTAGCCTCTTGTGCTGAGCCTCTTTCCACCCCTGAGGTGGATACTATGGGAACCTGGGACACTGCCTCTGGAGGATACATGGGTGGGGATAGAGACCTTGCAGGTACCGCTGGTTCTGCTGGAGGTATCTCTGGGGTAGAAACATATGCACAGGAGGAAATGGCTGTGCTGGTTTTGCTGGCGGGTAACGCAGGTCCTGTGGGAGTGTACAGGGGTGCAAATGGAAATACCTGCACAGATTCTGTAGGAGGGAATGCAGGTCCCACAGGCAGAAACACTTGCACAGGTGGAAACGCCTGCCGAGTCCTCCAAACAGAGGAGTGGGAGCTAGAGCAGGCAGGATCCCAGCGGAGACAGGGACTGCTAACCTCGGCCAGCACTGATGTCTGGGAGTAAGACAGGGGGAATATAACTTCTTCTAGCATGTTGCCCTGTAAAAGAAGATAAAGGGATTTTGAAGACTTGAAGACTTCCTGTTTTTGTTCTTCTGCCACAAGGGCGGGCACTGTTCCTGGAAGTGAGGAAGCATTAGTCAGGGGCAAAAGGAAGGATTTTACCTAAGGTGGAGGATTGACAACTAAATCTTTTTAGATCACAATGTATGGGACTTGTTCTGGGTGTCCCTGAGCCTTTTGAAACATTTTGTTTTCCACTGCTAGCACCATGGGGAGATGGAAGGTCCCATCTGGTGGCCATCCAACCCTGAAGGCAGGCCATTCTGAGCTGCAATATGTGTGCATCTTATTCTTGCTTATACTGAGAGATTGTGAGCTCTAGTTTTCACTTCCTTAAAATGAGCTAAAATAATGTTAAAGAGAAAGGAAGGAAAAGATTGAGAGTTAATCTGTCCCACTGTGTCAGTCACAATCTAGTATAACACAAGACTAAGCACCAACAAAAACGTTATAGACAAACCCACATACACTAAATAGCCATTTTGTGACTGCAAACAAAGGTAAATCTAGGCACTAGGGCTTATAGAAAGTGGAAGCGAGGTGAGTATGAAAGCAAGCTATGTTGATGTCTCTTCTCAATCGGATTTTTTTTTTTTTTTTTTTTTTTTTTTTTTTTTTACTTTTAACTAATGGGCAAGTACTGTATCTGCTCTGGATCTGGGGTCAGGAACTTCTTCATGAACCTTGCAGCTGTGACTCTCTAGTGTGTCCGCTCTAGTAATTTCTTGCCACTTTTTCAGGCAGGGGTCAGGATCACACAACTGGGGAGGAAAGTCCGTTGGCCATTATAGTGCTATTTGGAATTAGTGCTTTTACAAACTGGCCACAGCTATCTAGGAATTCTTAATTGCCCTCTTCTCAAGGACCAACATATGACACTTATCTCTCCAAGGATGTTTGGTCTTTTGCTTTCCACAAGGACAGTGGTTACCTGCACTGGGAAATGCTTAGCCATCCATCGGAGAGGGTGCCAGCCTCGGCGACATGAGAGCTGATTATTGCTGTTAGTTATCTGTTCCCAAGCTAGCATTTCTTGCTCCTAGTTGGAGGTTTCATTACATTAGGGAGTGCCGCTGTGAAACGGGGATAGCAATATTTTGGCGCCAGACTGGTCCTTTTCTGAAAAGCTGTGGAGGGAAGGAGGAGTTCTGTGCTAGTGGTGAGAAAGAGAAGGTGGGAAGAGGAAGCTCTGCTAGCAATGAGAGTGGGCAGAGACAGATTGCCTGTGTCCCTTTAGTGCTAGAGATAAGAATAAGTGGTAAAACACTTGTTATCACCCCTGAGCCCTTGATTAAATTCTCAGTACCAGAAATATAGTTTTCAAATATGTAAATCAGTAGCATATACTAATGATACAGTAAGGACAGAAATGCTCAGTTGTACATATGTGTGGAAATTTTGTTGGAAGTTAAAATTTAGGCTGTTTTGAAGTTTTTATATGCTATAGCCCAGATTTATTTTCTACTTTGCACCTTATAAGTTACTTACCCTGCCTGAGTTCATATTATCATATGAAATAAGGAAGACATACAGTTGTTAGTAGTGTTATAGAATGTACAATATATTGTTAGTCAAGTAAGCTCCTTCCCTCCCCCTCCCATTTGGGGTATAGTGTTATCTTATTATTTTGTTAACTTAATAAAATATTTAAGTATTTTGAAAGTAGCTTAGTTATTTAAACATGAAATCATGTTCTACATGTTGGTACTTTCTTAGTTAAATGTTCTGTATAAAAATATACTGACATGTACCAGAGAGAAAACATCTCACAGTGTGTGTGAAGTGGAACCTTAAGGATTCTTTGGGAAGTCTTGGGAAGTATTGGATGATGTTTTATTGGGGCAACCATTTGAAGAAATATTTCATTGAAGTGGATACAAGTGAAAAGCTAAGGCTAAGGCAGACTCATGAAGTAACATTTTGTTGAAGTAGACATATGTGAAAGAATGTTTTGTTACAGTACATGACAATACATCTGATAAAGGATATTTTTGTTAATATGTATGCATTGGTCTGTATTACACTGGGTAATTGAGTTCTATTTATACTCCTTCCAATCATGTGTCCACCACTGTTCTTGCCTCAGCCTTTCACCTATTTCCATTTCAACAAAACATTTTTCACATGTTTGTCCCAGTTAAACACCATCAAACACAACTGACTTAAAAAAAAACAAGCAAATCTTTAAGATTCCCCTTCAGCAGTATGCTACTAATGCTGGCTTTTACATACATGTTTGAGCTTTAAACTCTTTTTTACACATCAAGGATTCATACACATTGAACCATTTCCCAGCTCATAATTCATTGTATTGGATGAATTGATAAGTTTGCATGCAATAGGTACTTTTATAAATGATAATAGAAAACAACATAAAAAACTTCCTATTATCTGAAGGTCAGTGTTATGTACTCTCCAGTAAGATAAATACATAATCCAAGATTCCGAAAAACAAAGCAGCATCAAATAAATTTATAATGATATTAGTTAACAGTAACACTAGATTGTATAGTTCTCTGTGGTTACTTAGTTAATAAACTTTTACTATTTCAACCTAATACTTCCATAGGATTGATAAAGGATATATGTCTATATGATTGAGTTTATTCCTAATTGAATATAGCACTTGAAATTATAAGTTATATTAAAGAATTCAAGAACAAGTTCTTTTTTATTTATTTTTATTTCATTTACTAAATTTGAAGAAAATCCACCCATTTGTGCATCATTAACACAGAGAGGGCTGCACTGTCAGCATTTTATTATAATGTTCATCAGGATCAACTCTCTGAAGTATGTAGTATTCTTATATTATAATAAATGCTGTCGCAGGGTTATTTCCTGCCCTTGACAATTTACATTCCCTAATAAAAGAAACACACAGCTTTTATATTTTATTTTATAAGCCTTAAGCAGCACAATATCTGGGCACCTGCTTAACTTCCATATAGTCAAAATCTACTTCCCACCAGTAACTCCAAGTTACTACTTGTGGGGCAGTAGGCTATGAGAAAGCCAGAAAGCTTGGTAGAAATCTTTGAAGCCCCGGAGACCTTGGCCTGAAGAGAGTCAGCAGGACGGGAGGTTGTTTCAGATTTCCCAGGCCATATATGGCTCTCTTAGCTTCCGCTTCCCACAAAGAGGTCCGTGGCCTTTACCATGTAGGAATAACACCTCTATGTAAATAAGGCATCCCCAAACCCTCAAGCCAAACCAATAGAGGTTACCTGTTCTCCCCCCCACCCCCCAAACTTTCCTCTCTCCTCTCCTCTCAGTGGGCAGAGCAAACTGGGAGAGTTGTAACACTTTTCTTCTGTGGGCTCTCACGAGCTACCCCTGGAAAGAGGGAACTTAAAGAGCCGGTAACACTCTCCCGCATTTGGAGGCTGGGATGGAGGTCCTGCTCTGCGTGACTGGAAAGCGTGCTGTGTCCTAGTTCACAGCTGCGCTCTCCTTCATGGCCACTGCCTCCGATCGGAGGCCACCAGAGCATGAGGCCCGCTGTCCCGCTGGCTGCCAAAGGCCCCGGGCCGGCTCGGCTGGCGCCTTCCATGCCCCCGACCTCAGAGTCTGTCTGCCTGCCCCCGCGGGCCCCGCCTGGAAGGGACGCTTGCCGCCACCGCACCTCCTCCTGCCCGGGCAGCCTGTGACCACCTCCTGCGCCTGCCGCCCAGCCAGCTGCAGCCTTCCTCGGTGCCCTGTGGCGGTTCCTCCAACCACTCTCCCGGGTCTTGTTGTGCTTCTGCTCGCACCAGCATGCCTGCCTGCAATCCCTAGGCGTGAACAGTGCATGACAACTACTTACTGATTTCTATGTTCCATCTTGGCTGCTCTTGACCCAACTGAGCAACCCTCTTGGCTGTGTTCTCTTGGCCCCTTTACATGGCTGTTTCTCTTCTCTCTCCTGTACATTTTTACCCTTCCATGACAGCCTCCAGGTCTCCTCTCCTACACACTCACCTATAGCATAGGTTATCTCCTTCTTTTCCTAGTGGTAACCTTAAATCCCACCTCTGTTACTGTTTTCCAGTTATTAGCTGGTAGCATCTTTATTTACTAATCAGAATTAACTGGAAGCAGGTTCATAGAAGCTATCTGGAGACTGTCATATATAATCTCTTCTAGGGGACCCAACTAGCATCAGAATAAAAGCACCTACAAAAGTATCTTATTCTCTATATAATTATATCAATATAATTATATGGGAAGGGTTTATTTATTTGAACATATAAATAACATGTACAACCAAATGAAGGGTCAGTCCTTATTTCCATGCCAGTTAACCCTCAAACATTCAACCTATTAATATTATTCTTCAGCAAGATTCTACTTTAAGGTATAATCTTAATTAGTAATCAGTGAGGAAGAGACCATCGATTGCTTGTGGAACCATCCTGTGACTGGTCGTCCTGGGTTCTTTAAGAAAGAAGACTGAGAAAACTTAGTGGCCAATACATTAAATAGCACCCCTCTCTGACCATCAGCTCCTTCCTCCAGAATTCAGTCCTGTCCTGACTTCTTTGAATGTTAAAGTTTCTTATGAAATTACTAGGGGAATTTCTTTTCATTTTTATTGGCTGACCTAATACTGCATTTCATAATATCCTGCCCTTCTATTGCAAGAAAGAGTGTTTCCTTTGGGCAAATTGTCAGCTCAGTTATCCTGAGTAGGAGAAGTCCTGCTTCCTAGCATAGCAGATATTTTATCGGATCCCAGCAGGCAAAGACAGACAAGCTGTCATCTCCCCTATAAAACTGCAGCTATGCAGAACAATTCAGTGATGGGAAAATGCTAGCATTCCTAGGAGAGAGATTGCTGTATGCCAGTTTGCATTTATTGAAGATTCACTTGATGTGGTAGATGAAGTTGGGTGGAAATTCTTATTATTAGCTAGCCTTATGGTTTCTTAATTTTCCTCACTGGTATTTTCCTGTAGCTACATTATGGTTTTGCAAACATAAAATTTCAGTTTAATGATTCTTATTCTCCCTGGAGAATATTGTTTTCCTCCCTTCTGGGCTCCTCAATTTCTGCGTAACCTTAAGAAGCAAGCCAAGCCAGTTCTGCAGTTCTGAAAATATGTTTACACTATAAGTCATCTCAGTGATTTTTCCAACTATATTTGTAGGTAAACACAGAAGGATATTTGAATATTCAGTATATATATAATATTTAAGATAGATCAACAAATATACCATTTTGAGCACTGGCCTTTTTTTTCCATTTTCTTTTTCTTTGTTTTCAGTTTTTCTTTTTCCCTTTCCTTCTTTCTCTCTTTCCTTCTCTCTCTCTCTCTCTCTCTCTCTCTCTCTCTCTCTCTCTCTCTCTCTCTTTCTTTCTTTCTCTTCTACTTTATTTTGAATTTTACCAATAGTGTTCCAAATTAATCTATCATAATTTGCCCCACTGATTAAAATGATTGATTTTAAAAGGGATGATAATTGTAGGTGCTATAATGAAGAAACCTATAAATTCAACAGTTCAAACAAAATGAAATCTTGTTTACCTAGTAACCTCAGAATCACAAGACATATAAAATCATGGAACACCTTCTTTAGACAGCAGCAGTGTATCCAGACCATGCCACCTTTCCAACAGAAAGGGGAAAGACAGAATAAATGGCTAGTGGTAGGGTTTTTGTCAGAAGTAGATTGTGGTTGTGCACATCACTTTTGGCTATATTTTGTTGACAAGATCTATTTCTTGCTTATGTACAAAACAAAGTTATGATATCTAACCACAGGAGTCAATCATATCCCAACTTCAACCTCACAGAATCATATCCTCCAAAGGATTTGAGGGGCCTTTTTTCTTGTGCCCACTGTACTAGTCTCTTTTTGTTCCCATGCAGAGGCTATTTTTTCTAATGTCTTCTCTTTAGACATCTCTGACTTAGCAAAAGCTTCACCACTCTTTCTTCATGATTGGTTTTAAGTGTTCTTAAGCACAGACCAAAGCCCAACAACACATCTCCAGTATACCTATCTTTTTCTGTATAGCTGCAACAGATGTAATTTCACATTGACCCTGAAATTCTGACTCAGTAATCTACTAAACAGAAATATCACATATCTCCTGATTTTGTTCCCTCTCAGCTGATTTGGTTGTGAAAGTAACCAAAGTTGAAAGATTTTCTTAATAAGAAAAAGATCCCATTTATCATAATTCCATCTATTGTGCTAAGGATTTAGTATTTTTGAAGAGCCTAGGCATGAATTGACCAAAATAATGGTTAAGATTACAACACAAATGCTTTGAACCCAGTAGTTATTTACTTACAAATAATAAACTTCTCATTTTTGGGAACAAAGTACAAATATAAACTCTTGAACAAAAGCAGTCTTACTCAAAATTCTTCCTCCAGGCTTTATCAATATCTACCTACTATTTCATATAGTTGTCAATCTTAGGTTAAATTCAACTGAAGTCACTATCAGACATCATTAAATATTCTATGACATTAACCATTCTATAGTATCAAAATATTCTATGTTATATTTCTTATATTAAATTTATGAAATTAAAATACTAATGTGATAATCTTTATAAGGCCTTTGCAATTATGATAAAATTCATGTTATTATTATTATTATTCTTTGTAGTAAATAATAGTTTTATAACCTAGATCATATATATGAAAATAAGCAAAAATGATGAGAAATCAGAATATCATAGAACTGTTTCACTTGGTCTTCTGGGGAAAATATAAAAATTATAATTAAATTGAAATTGTTGGTAAGTCAAAACAAACAGTTTTCAGAAAAGCTTATTTAAGTTCATATTTTTCAATAAGACAAATTATGTCTTACAATGCAGAGATAGTATTACTAATGCTGAGTGTAAATTTAATAAAATCTAGAGATTAAAACAGAATATATGCTATGATAAGAAAATATGGGGTAAATATTCACAGATTTTTCCAAATATTTGAAAAGTATGTTGGATTCCAGTCCAAACTCCTAAATACATTGTATTTGATTTCATTTTCATAATGCTTGATATTTTGTACTCTTTAGCTTTAAATTTTCTTACATCTAAACACTAAAAGCTAAATTGAAAAGGTAAAAGTGAATGAACAAAAATAAAAAGAATCTCTAATAAAATGACCGACCATCATACTGTAATGTTAATACTGTGGTGCTCTGTGTGCACTTTTGTACTTTTTCTCTCTGAAAAAGAGTTCAGTGGTGACCAAGATCTTGGGTAACAGGACAAAGCAAAAAAGCAAAAAATACAAAGGCACTTAAGATAAATGTTGCTGTTGATAGAATCAAGTGCTGTCTTGACTGTGCTCACAGGTTAAAAACTCATCAATTATTTGTTTACTGTATTTATCATTTATTATACATGCATTGAACTTCATAATGTAGACAACACAAATGCAATTATGAATATTCCAGTTTTAAAGAAAATTAAGGTGACAGAGCTATGGGGTGTAGAAAAATGGCACAGTGGTAAAGAGCATGCACTGCTCTGGCAGAGTATCAAATTCAGTTCCCAGGACCCATGCCAGCCCCTCAGAACACCTGTAACTCCTGAGCTATTAAAGATGATTTGATACTTCTAGCTCCCAAAGACACCTGACCATATATATATATTTGATACTTACTCTTTTTTTACCCTTTGCTGCTTATCCTTTTTTGTAATTTACTTGTCTTTATGTAAAATTTCTTGTGTTGAACTAATATGGCTTATTTAAGAAATAAATTTCAAGGGTAATTGGTTTCTAGTGTACAGTCTTTGTTTACTTTTTTAAATCATACTTTTATTGTGCCATTTTTAGTGTCATTAAAATACAATTTTACTTATTCTTTTCATATTTGTTTGCAGTTTGGGTTTTGGTCTATCCAACATTTAAATCATGTTTCAAAAGTGATTTTCAGTTTGTCGCTATTTCTTAAAGATATGATTTGGGCATTTATTTAGTATGCAAGGATAGCTTTGGTCCTGTCTTGGAACCACAATGACCACAAGATTCTATTATAACTAAAAGACTATACACCATGTGTGCCATGGAAGAATTAAGAAATTTATCCTTTATTCATCCCAGGTGCCATGCAGGGTAGAGCATTTCTAATGGTCATGAAAATTTGTTGACCACTCTAGCTATGCTGTATGCATTATGTGGCCATTTCTCCAAAGAAAGTGGTAACACAGAGTATGGTTAACATTTCATTTTACACTGGTGTTGTGTCCTACTATCAGCAATGACTTCCTGTACTGGCAACCCCAACAGCAATGAGGGGCTGAAAGAAACTCTTTTCAGTCCTTGTGGATTAGAGCCTGCCTCCAGATAAAGAGATAGATGGGAAGCTATTTTTATCCAAGAAACAGCATAGATCCTCACACCAATTTTTTCTGAAGTCAATTTAATAAACCAAATCCATGTACTACTTTGTTCTAATGATGGTTCATGAGTACCTGTGGCTGCTCCATGTAGCTAGCAGTCAAGGCTTGTAGCTTTAATTTTTTATTTCAACAATGAAATGTGATACAGTATAAAAAGAGGAAATGGTGTGCTGTTTCTGTGGTACTTGTGATCATAAACTCCAAAGGAGGGAAGACCATTGATCATTCCTTTCAATTATGAAATTTTGAAATTTTTATTGTCACACACATTTTACTAAATAAAAATTGTTACAGTTATAAACTGTGTACCTATAATATTTGTGATGAAATACTGGTTTTGCACATTAATATTTGTGTCTTTTTCAACATGGCTTGAAATTCTTGTTGTGTTAGGTAGCTTTAATTGAAAACTTGGCTTGACTTAAAAACACCAGGGAAATGAGTTTTAATAAGGCCGTGTCTACGGTTCATTGGAATATGAACATGGGTATGTCTCTTGAAGACTGTCTTAATTATGTCTGTTGAAGCAGAAAATCCTAGACACACTTGATGAATGGCACAATTCCTAGCCAGGTTTTTTTGAACTGTGTAAATGTGGAGAAACTGAGCAAGCAAACAAATAGACAAGTGCATTTATTTCTCTCAGTTGTCTATAGATATCATATGCCTAGATGTCTCCAGCTGCTGCTGCTGTGACTTTCCCTCAGTTGTTTTTTTTTTTTAATCTGTAATTGAGAGGTGAAATAAACCTCTCCTTCCCAAGCTATTAACGGAATAGTTTGTAACACTAATGGAAAAAAAAAATGAGGACACTGGTGGTTCAGTTTGATCATTGGCAAACCACATGGATTACATTATAATTAATGGTCAATAAAATTTAAAAGGAAAAGTGGTGTATGTATTCTTATAAGATCAGTTATCAGCATCATCACCCTAGAGTTATATGTTGAAAGAATATGATGCTATTTTATGTATACCTTTTAGACTATACCTGTAAATCCTTGGAGATTAAGAAAAAAATAACAATTTATATTGTTATATGCTGATGTAATTTTAATTATAGGTTTTAATGAAATATTGCTAAATACTGTATGTATTCATTACATCCAAACCTTTGAAAAGTAATGATATTTTGTTGGATTTTATCTAGATTTCATGTGCATTTTAAAGAAATAGAGAGGATCTTTCCTGACATGCCTTTATTTTATGACTTAGTATTTAGATTTGCAGAAAATTTATCATTTTCTCCTCTTAAAACATGATAATAAATTAGGTAATTGTTTAACATCTCTATCTTCTACACACAGTAAAACATGTGTACATGAATGAAAGAAGTTCCATGTGGCTTTCTGGAAAACTTTAAAAAATATACTTTATTAAGTTTGGATCTGCTTTGAGGCAGAATTTTGGAAGTAAGTCCAAACTAAATTATTTTTCATCTTATGAGAATCATAGAAAGACATATATACTATTCTGTAAGGAATAAAGAACTAGAGAGATTCCTGGATAGTGTATCAAGGTAGTATCAATGTTCTCAAATTAAAAGTTCCTGATACCAAACTTGTAATGCAGGGTCATGTCAGTCACCAGCAAAAAAATTTAAATCCAGAGAGAGTCTGTAAGATTTCAGCAATAGTTATGAAGAACACCTTCATAAAACAAAAACGATTTCTGAGTCAGTTGAAGATCGATTCCAGAGCAACATATCCTAGCTGAAAACAAAAAGAAAACAGACTTGAAGGAGTACTTCTGGGTAGTTGGATTTGTCAAATGGCATGTACTGAGCATTGATAAATAAAACTGACATAGCTTTTGAAGGAATTTTATCAGTGTTGGCTTAAAGTGACAGATGATTAAGAAAATGAAAGAAAGCTGAGGAAATTAGTTGAAACACCAATCAGAATTTGAAATCAAGATTTGAAAATTGAATGGAAGTAAGCAAGCACTTTGGAACAGAACCTAGGATATAGCCTATATATTTCTCTACCCTTTATAGGTAATTCTTACAATATTTTCCAGTTATTCTTAAGGGCTTCCAACAAGAGTATGAATAGAATACTGTCCTTGTGGGAGAAAAAAGTTCTTTTTTAAACCAGGAAAACAGAAGAGACAGAAACACATGGATATGATAGTATATAGAGCTTTCAAGTGAACTCAAGAATTCAGACTTGGCATTCATTATCTTCAATATGAGATACAAGAGCCCACCTCTGATAAAGGAATGGAATTAGACTCTGAAAATATCAGAAAAGGCATGATTTTGAGATTTAATTATAAGTTTTTTACAAGATACAGCAAGTTCTTAACTATTAAGACTTCATAATGTGACTTTATTTAGAAACAGTCATTATAGACATAATTAAGAGGAAAATTGGTATGTCTTTAGAGAATACAAGGGACATATATACAATGGACATGTAATGATGAAGACACATTGAATGTAACACTTATACAACAAAAATAGTGAAGAAGATATGAAAAGATGAAGAGATCACCCTTGCTCAAGGATTGGCGTAATTAACATAGTGAAAATGGCCAATTTACCAAAACCAGTCATTTACAGATTCAATGCAATCTCCATCAAAATTCCAACACAATTTTTTACAGACTTAAAAAGAGAAATTCTCAACTTCATATGGAAAAACAAAAAAATCCAGAAGAGTCAAAACAATTCTCAACAGTAAAAGATCTTCAGGGGTTATCACCATCCCTGATCTCAAGCTGTACTACAAAACAGACTGGATGGTATAGGTATTGACAGACAGGTCAATCAATGGAATTGAAGACCTAGAAGTAAACCCACACATCTACGAACACTTGATCTTTGACAAAGAAGGTAATAATATACAGTGGATAAAAGAAAGCATCTTTGATAAATGATGTTTCTAACTGGTGGCTCAGGTTCTAAAATCAGCAATTGATAAATAAGACCTCAAAAACTGAAAAGCTTCTGTAAGACAAAGGACACTGTCAATAGGATAAATCAACAATTTACAGCAGATTGGGACAAACAAAAAAACAAAAAAACAAAACAAAACAAAAAACCTTCACTAACCCTACAACCAATAGAGGGCTAGAATTGACAATATATAAAGACCTCAAGAAGTTAATCTCCAAAAGAGCTAAACAACTTATTTTAAAATGGGGTGCAGAGCTAAACAGAGAATTCACAGCAGAAGAATCTTGAATGATTGAGACACACTTATAAAAGAATGTTCAAAATCTTTAGTCATTATTGAAATGCATATCAAAATGACTTTGACATGCTACTTTATACCAATCAAAATGGCTAAGATCAAAAACTCAAGTGAAAGCAAATGCTGGTTAGGATGTGGAGAAAAAGAAATACTCTTCCATTGCTGGTGGGATTGTAAACTGGTAAAACCAGTCTGGAAACCAATCTGGTGTATCCTCAGAAATTTGAAAATATTTCTATTTGAAGACCTAGCTATACCATGCTTGGGCATATACCCAAAATACGCCCCACTGTACCACAGGGATACATGTTCCACTATGTTCATAGAAGCCTTATTTGTAAAAGCCAGTAGCTGGAAACAACCCAGCTGTCCCTCATCAAATGAATGGATACAAAAAATATGGTTCATTTACATAATGGGGTATTACTCAGCTCTTCAAAATGAGAATATCATAAATTTTACAGGCAAATGGATGGAACTAGAAAATATCCTGAGTGAGGTAACCCAGAACCAAATGGACATGCATGGTATTTATTCACTGACAAGTGGATAATAGCTGAAAACTACAGAATATCTAGGATACAAACCACATACCTTAAGAAGTATATCACGTAGAATGGCCCAAATGAGGATGCTTCAACACCACTTAGAATTAGGAAGAAAAGACTCATGGGAGGCAGAGGGTGGGAAGAATCTGGATGGGAGTTGGTAAAAAAAGGGAGAAAGGGGAATAGGTTCAGGTATGGGCTGAGACAGGAGAGAAGCCCAGATGGTCAGAAGAATGAATGGAAATATGTATCCCGGAGTGGGGGGGGCACTGCAAAGTACCAGAGACCTGGGCAATGAGACAGTCTCAGGACTCATTGTGGGTAACCTAGGCTGAAAAGCCCAACATTGAAGAGAGGGAATTTGAAGAGTCCACCTCCAGTAGATAGACAAGGCCTTAAATGGAGAGATAGAGTTACTAATCCAAGTCAAAATTTATGACCTAGAACTGTTCCTATCTAAAAGAACTCTAGGGACAGAAGTGAAGAAGAGACAGAAGAAAAGCTGGTCTAATGACAGGCTCAAGTTGGGATCTATCTCATGGGGTGGGGGACACCAAGACATGCCACTCTTACTGATGCTATTATGGGCTTACAGAAAGGAGTCTAGCATAGTTCTTCTCTGAGAGAGCTTACCAGCAGCTAACTGAGACAGACACAGATACTTACACCTAACCATTGGACTAAAGTCAGCAACCCCTATGGTTGAATTAGGAGAAGGATTGAAGAAGCTGAAGGGGAGAGTGACCCCATAGGGAGACCAGCAATCTCAGCTAACCTGCACCCCAGGGGAAATCCCAGAGATTGAGCTTCCAACCCAGTAACATAAATAGGCTGGTCCTAAGCCCTTGGCACATATATTGCAGAGAACTTCCTTGTCTGGCCTCAGTGGGAGAAAATGCACCTAATCCTCAAGAGACTTCAAGCCCCAGGAAACGGGAAGGTCTATTGAGGTGTACACTCAGAGAGGCAAGTGGGAGGAGGAATGGGATGAGGAACTGTGGGGAGGGCACTGAGAGAGTGACAATGGCTGAAATATAAATAAATAAAATAGTTTTTAAGAAAAGAATAAAGGAAGAAATCAGGGTGCTGAAAAGGCAACAGAAGTATGGTTTTTGAGCCTCTTCCACAGTAGCAGGTATTTACTGAAATGTACTTACTAGAGGAGTACGTTTTAATGAAATCCCAAAGAAGATACTGATTTCATAATTTTCTCCTGAAGAACCATTATAACAAATTGACTCATATGTTAAAGTCAATCATTATACCTTAATGCTTCTATTTCATGGCTAAACTTTATCAAAATAGATATCATCCTGTTTCCCAAAGAAGCTATGATTTAATGGTCGAAACTAGTGAAACTGTAAATGTATATGATCTTAAATCCAAATACAGGTATGGGAATATGGCTATAATAAAATAAAAATAATGTTAATAAAAAACACATGTAATGATAGCTTCTATTTGGTACAGTGGAATGGGTCTTCACTTGGCCATAGCGTACTCCAAGCTCTTCTCTCTTGGAATAGGCTTAAAGATCAAACTAGTCACCCTGTGGAAGAGAGTTGTACATTTGTACTTCACGTTGGCCTACTTGCCTGTCAGACAACTGGTGCTAATAAATTATCTGTTTCTTAGAAATTTATGAGTAATTTCAACTATATGACTGTTTCCAACTCTGTGTTGTAGTTTCCTAAAATGACCTTTTTACTTTGCTGTGATTAAGAAGAGAAATATTGACTCATTTTCCATAAAGTCAAACATGAAATTCCATTCATTATTTTTTCTCTTCTCTGGAGTTTCATTCATCTTAGAAACCTTTTCCCTAAGAACTCTGGGAAGTATCTGAAGTTACTATGAATGCTTCTAAAAGAGAAAAACAATTATTAGTGTGTGCTAGATGTAAATGTGTACAAACCACAAAACTAGCCAGCATGGAAAGATATCAGTGGTACAGTAGGGACATTGATATATTGGAGCTAACCAACAGTGACCTAGCCCTGCAAGCCTAGCTGGCTATCTGTTTGTTATTAGATTATGGATGACAAAGGAGAACCTACTACTGTAATATCTAACATTTTATTTGCAATCTTGAGTCTTAAATTTCCTCCTGTCTTAAGAATTTCTTAACTATCCACATAATGTGATGTTATTTGCAAAATGTTGCCTCCTCAAAGATATCTGGACTCTAATCCCTAATAGTAAATGGTTTTGGTTACAGATAATGGGGAATGAGGGATTTGTGTTTCACTTGAAGTCACTTATTAACTCATCTTGAGAAGGAAAGATGCTATCCATTTGAACTCGTTATAATGACACAAGTACTTACAAGTGGGAAATGAAAACAGAAAATCAGACCAAAGAGATGGCAACATAGGAAAGATTCTCACAATATTCTGTTTTGGAATGAAATAATAGTCTTAAAATTGAGGAACATGGGCATGCTCTAGAAAGTGGAAAAAGCTAGAGTGTTTCTCCAGGTGATTCACAACAATGTATTCGTTTCATAAATTTAATTAAGTCAGTAAGTAACATTTCTGTCTTCTGGTCTCCAGAGCTGGGAAGATAAACAATTAAACTTATGACACTGATTTGTAATAATTTAATATAAGAGCAATAGGAAAATAGTAAATGTTGTGGTACTTTGAACTATCTCCTTAAAATGGGAAGGGGAAGAAACACTGAACCATCTTGGTAAGAATTTTCTGCTTGAATATCAGTTCCTGAGTCTCCTCCACTTCTGGGTCTCCAGTACTTTAACATTCCTTCTTAGCATTGTACCATGAAAACTTCACATTATGATAGACTTGTTGTTATTGCTGAAATTATGCATATTTGATGATCAAATGAGAATGAAGGGATTAAAGATTACATCCTGCTTTCAATGTGGGTGGTATAAAGGAGTACATAGCAAAAAGCAAGTAGAAAGAAGCAGACACCCAGAATTTCAAGTGTCACTTCCCCATTAAATCTAAGTCACCATAGAATTAGTACTATCATCTGCCATCTGTCTATACTATTATATTTATATTTTCAAAATGTTAAGATGAACTACATTAAGAAGGATTTGGAGAGAGGCAGTCTGCAAGGAACTATAGTAGCTTTGAGAATTGGATAGCCTTTACCTGTATGTCTCTCTTCTTCTCCTTTCTACATTATGCATGAAGTTTCAAACTCACCAGCCTTGTTTCAGTGTCTTAACATAGTGATCTCTTTTTCACATCAGTGTTTACATACTTGGTGCTCCATTTGGCAAGAATGTCTCATCACATTGTTTTCATTCCAGAGTTTTCTTCTTACTATTTTTGTCAAATATCATTCCTTAGGCCTGTATTGTTCAAGCCATCAAGAGAGGATAGTTAATTTCAAGTACTTGTTTTTCCTTCTTATCTCTTGCATTGAATTGCAACTGGTCATTTTGCCTATTTCCTAACTCTATTCCCAATCAAATAGCTTTATGGAAACATGGGTCTTAGTTATGCTTCCCAACAGTGCAATTTTAACACTGACAATATTACCAGAAAGATATTAACTTCTTGTTGAAAGAATTAATTGGCTGTTAAACATACTTGACACTTCTAAAGCCTTTATTATTTCAAGTGGACAGAGCTGATGATCAAACCTATAAAAATTATAATCAGTCACCAAAAAAGTCACATATAGGGTGTAGTGGGAAATTTTCTCTGCAGTTTTTGAAGAAAACTCAGAAAATACAGTTATTTTGAGAAACAAATCAATTATTTTGGATTATATTAATTAGGGGCAACAGTAGAGATCATTTTGCTGCACATCATGTAAATATTTTCTGTGTGTGTGAGAATTGGTGTGTGGGTGTGTGTGTGTGTGTGTATGTACACAGATAACAGTTTGCTTCTAAAATAAGGAGTTGATATATTTTTGTTGACTAAATAAAGGGATAAATGAATAATCATTAATGATTTTAATCTCTCATGGAGACCCATAGTTGTTTAAAAGTCATTATCATTTCTATTAAAACTACTTTTATTATTTTCACTATATTGCTTTTCTTATTTTAATTTGGTGATTTTACAAAGATGAGCCTCTTACATATCACTCAATTTTCTTTTAAATGCAAAAAGTCTCAGAAACTTTATTAGGTAATATAAAACTACAGTATTTTGACAAGCAAAAGTAACAGTATGTTTCTTCTTGTATACTTTCTAAGCCTTATTTATTAAACAATTTAAAACTTATACCAATGAACACCTAATAAAGAATAAAAATTAAAAATTCATAATACATAGTCTCAGGAAACCACAAATACATGTAAATGTCCACAAAATGAAGAAGCGTTTAGCTCTAAACCTTGGAAATAGCATCAAAATAAGTGATTAAAATTTTGAGCCTTTCCTAAAGAGTTCAAAAATGTATGGAAAAGCAAAATTAGTGATTCCTTACAATTCTGTTTGCATTGCACATGGTGTATAATGTCAGTAATTTAAATAAAATACACAGGACAGAAAAAAATAGCTAGGAATCAATGTTCCTTTAAACATATGAATTTCTATGGAGAAAATTTTAAGTAATACAGTCACACAAAGTATGATTAGAAATAATGATGAGGTTAATATAATTTTGGAATAAATGCAAGTATGCAAAGCTCAGCTTAAATTTTACATATTAGCACAATTAAAATCATGAAAGATAAGTCATTCATACACATACAGGAGAACCATAATGTTAATACAGATACATTAAATAAAAATGTTGAAATATTAAAATCTATAAAAACCTACCACTAATAGGTTTTTAAATAAAATCCAATGTTATGAAGATAATAGCACCCTTTAAAGATGAAATGAATAAATTCCTTAAAGAAAACATGAAAATACAATTAAACATTTACATGTCTTTAAAAGGAAACAAATAAATCCCTAAAAGATATACAGGAAAATACACATAATCTTGTGAAAAAAATGAATAAAACTGGAAATAGAAACAATAAATAAAACACCAACTCAGAGAATCCTGGGGATCAAAAACCTAGAGAAGAGAAGAGGAACAACAGATTCATGGATAGCCATCAGAATACAGCAGATGGAAGAGAGAACTTCAGGCATAGGAGCTATAATAGAATAAATTGACACATCAGTCAAAAACAATGTTAATTCTAAAAAGCTTGTGACATAAAATATCCAGGAAATCTGGAATAATACAAAAGATATTTCAAGGCAAATCCAATTTTAAAGAATATCTATCCACAGATCCAGTCCTACAGAAAATACGAGATGGGAAACTCCAACTGAAGGAGGAAAACTCCATCCAAGAAAACACAGGAAATAAGTAATGTCATACCAGCAAAAGCAAGAGAAGCAAACAGACATACATAGAAACACACACACACACACACACACACACCACTAAAGTCAAATAACATGAAATAACAATCACTTTTAATTAATATCTCTCAATGTCAATGGACTCAGTTCTCCAATAAAAAGACATAGGCTAACAGATTGGATATGACAACAAGATCATATATGGATTCTGCCACATATAAGAAGAACACATCAGCTATAAAGATAGACATTACCTCAGAGTAACGGGCTGGAAAAAAATTTCCAAACTAATGTACCCAAGAAGCAAGCTAAAGTAGCCCATTCTAATATCTAATAAAATACACATCAACTAAAATTAATCATAACAGACAGGGATAGAAACTCCATACTCATTAAAGGAAAATTTTCCAAGATGATATTTCAATTCTGAACATCTATGCCCCAAACACCCCGCCACCCACATTTGTAAAAGAAATATTGATAAAACTTAAATCATACATCAAATCCTACATGTTAATAGTGGGAGATTTCAGCACCCCATTCCTACCAATTGACTGGTCATGCAGAGAAAAACGAAACAGAGAAATAACAAAACTAATAGATATTGTGAAACAGATAGACTTAGCACACATCTATGAAAAATTTACCCAATCACAAAAGAATATACCTTCTTCTCAATACCTCATGGATTCTTTTCCTAAATTGTCCATATAGTCAGTCATATAGCAACCCTCAAAAGATACAAGAAATTTGAAATAATACTTTCTATCTTATAAAGACTACAATGGATTAAAGTTGAGCAGCAGAATCACCAGAAAAAGTACACACACTCATGGAAACTGAAGAAGTCTCTACAGAATTATCTTTGTATCAGGGAAGAAATAAAGAAAGAAATTTAAAACTCTAGAATTCAATGAAAATGAAGGCACAACATTCTCAGATTTATGGGACACAATTAAAGGAATACTAAGAGGAAAGTTCATATTACTAAATGCCCCCATAAATAATTTAAAAAGTTATTATACCAGCAATTTAAAAAACAGCTGAAATCTCTAGATCAAAACAGAAGCAAGCATACCAAAGAGTTCTAGAAAGCAAGAAATAATCAAAATCAGGGCTGAAATCAATCAGTTAGAAACAAACAGAAAAACAAACAAACAAAGAAAACACAAAGAATAAAAAAAAACAAGAGATAACTCATTGAGAAAATATGCAAGATAGACAAAACTTTAACAAACTAATCAAAGGACAAACAGTATTGAGATAAATGAAATTATAAGTGAAAAGTGGCATAACAACAGACACTGAAGAAATTCAAATAATCATTTGGTCTTACTTCAAAAGCCTATACTTCACAAAATTCAAAAATCTTGGTGAAATGGACTATTTTCTAGACAGAAACAACTTACTAAGGTAAAGCAAGATTAGGTAAACTATGTAAAGAGCCCTATACCCCTACTGAAATAGAAGCTGTCATTAAAAGTTTCACAGCCAAATAAAAAAACAGGATAAGATGGTTTCACTGCAAAATTCTACCAGATTTTCAAAGAGCTAATACCTACTACACTCCTCAAACTCTTGAACAAACAGAAACATATGGAAGACTGCAAAACTCATTCTGTGATGCGTCAGTATTCTGATATCTGAACTACATATAAACTCAACAAAGAAAAATAATTTGTGACCAATTTCTCTTATGAACATCGATGCAAAAATACTCAATAAAGTACTCACAAACTGAATCCAGGAACACATCCAAAACATTATTCATCATGATCAAATAGAGTTCATCCCAGGTATGCTGGAATCATTCAATGTACAAAATTACATCATTGCAGTCCACCATATAATCAAATTGAAAGGAAAAAAATCACATGATCATCTGATTAGATGTTTAAAAATCATTTGGCAAAGTCCAACAGCACTTAGTATTACAAGTATGAAAGATCATTGTATACAGAGGTGTTTAATTTACAGGGGTGTCTAGACTTTCCAGTGTTTCTGTTGTAGAAGTTTAGCTTTAATCCATGGTGATCTGTTAAGATATAGGACATTATTTCAATTTTCTAAATCAATTTGATATTTTCTTAGAAAAAAACTGAATAGTTCTACCTCAAGACACAGCTATACGAATGCTGGACTTATAACAAAATGATGCTCCAACATCCCACAAATAAACTTGCTCAACTATGCTCATAGCAGCTTTATTCATAATAGCCAGAAACTGGAAACAACCTAGACATCCCTCAACTGAAGAGTGGATCAGGAAAATGTAGTACATCTACATGATGGAATAGTATACAGCTATTAAAAACCAAGACATCATGAGTTTTTTGGGCAAATTCAGGAATATCATCCTGATTGAGGTAACCAAGTCCCAAAAGGATATGCATAGCATGTACTTATTTATATGTGGACACTAATCATAAAATACAAGTACCATATTACACTCCACAATCCCAAATTAACTAACCAAGAATGAAGGCCCAAGCAAAATAGCTTGACTCTCACTTAGAAGGGGGAATAAAATGGTCATAAGAGGAAGATGGAAAAAGGTAAGAGAGAAGGAGGGAGGATGAGGTGAAGTATGGGGGTCAGCATCAGTCAAACAGAAGGACAGGAGAGCTAGCTAGATGGCCATGAAAATGAAGGGAAATCTGCAGCTGATGAGGGTGAGAATGTGGGTGGCATCTCAAAGATGGGAAAGAGACATGAGATAAAGAAAGTACACAAGAAGCAATGAGGAAGATCTTAGCTGTGATATGGAATCTGAAGAGGCCACCTCCTGCAGACAGATAGCAACACCAGTGGAGCAAAAGAGACAACAGCCCACCCACAAAATCTTTCAACACAAAATTTATCCTGACTACAAGAAATGCAGGCATGGAGGCTGGGGAATAGACCCAGGGAATAGTCAATCAACCAATAAATGGCCCAACCTGAGGCCCTTCCCATGGACAGGCACAAATATCTATTAATGATACTCTGTTATGCTTAGAGACCGGAAAATGTCCTTTGAGAAGCTCCACATAGCAGCTTACTCAGACAGACACAGACACCCAGAACCCAGCAGTGGATGGAGCTTGGGGACTATTATAGAAGAATAGGAGGAAAGATTTCAGGCCACGAAGGGGATAGGAACTCCACAGGAAGACTAACAGAGTCAACTAACTTGGTTGCTTGGGATTCTAAAGATCTGAACCACTACCACCAACAACAAAACCTTCATGGGCTGGACCTATGCCTTCCTGTACATATTGAGTAGATGTGCTGCTTGGTCTTCATATCGGTCATGAACAACTGGATGGGGATTATCCCAAAAACTGTTCCACTAGCTAGAATATGTTCCACTAGCTAGGTAGCCTTGTCTGGTCTTAGTGGAAGAAAAATGCCTAGTTTCACAGAGTAAGGAAGTGCCAGGATAGGGAGGGATTCTTAGGGGTTCTGCTAGTCACTCAGATAAGAAGGGAAAAGGGGAATAGGGGAAGTATTATTGGAGGATGTGACTGGAAGGTGGGTACTGAACTGGATTTAAAGTGAATAAGTAAAAAGAAAATAAATATTTTTAAAAATATATTAGAAAAATGAAGGATACAAGGCTCATACCTAAACATAGTCAAACCAATATACAGCAAACCAATAGTCAATGTTGTGGGGCAGTGAGCTGTGAAGGCCGGAAAGCCTGGTAGAAGAGTCCTAGAAGCCCCGGCACCCTGGCTTCTGGGCTGCTGGGGCAGGAAGCGCTTCAGACCTTCCCTATCTGGCTCTCTCAGCTTCAAGCTTTCCACAGTCCCTCCCACAGAGAGGTCCATGGTCAATGATCACGTAGGAGTAGCACCTTCATGCAGATGAGGCATTCCCAAGCTCTCAGACCAAGCCAATAGGGGTTCCTGCTGCCACCCCAAAATTGTATATATTGACCAAGCTCAAAAGTAAAGGTGTGTGAGAGATTCTTCCCGCTGTCTGAGAGCTTTTGTCGAGGTTCCTCCCCTCATCGCCAGCCAGCCTACACACTTCAAAGAGCTGTAACACTTTTCCCCTCTCTGCCGCTGCCGCTGAGGCGCTGAGATGCGGTTGGTGGCAAGGCAGCAGTGGACTCTCCCTGCCTGCTCACCACCCATCCCGGGCTGCCCACGGTCAGGGGAAGCAAGGCAGCTACTGATCGCACCCTGTCCTCAGCCCGGCCAGAGATCCTCGTGGGGCCCATCTGGAAGTGGACCCACAAACATCAAGCTAAATAGAGAGAAAATTAAGGCAATTTCTCTAAAATCAAGGACAGGACAAGGCAGCCCACTCTCTGCCTATCTATTCAATACATTATTTGGAGTCCAAGCTAGAACAAAAAGATAACTAAAAGAGATTAAAGGGATATAAATTAGAAAAAAAGAAGTCAAAGTTTCTCTATTTCAGATGATACGATAATATATATTAGGGACCAAAAATTCTACCAGAAAACACCTACCTACACCTGAGAAACAGCATCAGCAACATGGCTGAATACAAAATTAACTTAAAGACATTAACAGCTCTCCTTTATACAGATAATAATTGGGCCTAGAAAAAAATTAGTGAACAAATACATTTTACAATAGCCACAGATTATATAAAATATCTTGGCACAACTCTAAACTAACAAGTATACGATGTGCATGTTGAGAACTTCAAGTCCCTGAAGAAATTCAAGAATATATGAGAAGATAGAAAGATCTCACATGCTCATGAATAGATAAGGTTAATATAATAGTGGAAATGGCCATCTTACCAAAAGAAATCTAGAGATTCAATGCAATCCCCAACAAAATTCCAAGAAAAATTTTGTAGTCCTTGAAAGATTTATTCTCATTTTCATATAGAAAAATAATAAACCCAGGATAGACAAAACAATCATAAATGATAAAAGAACTTTGGGAGGATTCACTACCCCGGACCTTAATTGTATTACAGGAAATAGTGATTAAAAATGCACAGTATCAATACAGAAACAGACATATTGATCAATGGAATTGAATTGAAGACCCAGAAACGAACAGACATATCTATAGACACTTGATTTTTCAAGAAGACATCAAAAGCATGCAATAGAAAAAAGAAAATATCTTCAACAAATGGTACTGGTCTAAATATTCTTGAAGTAGAAGAATTCAAATAGATTCAGATAATATCACCCTGCTCAAAAACCGAAATAAAAAAAGAATAAAAAAACCTCAACATTAAATGGAATAAAGTAAATCTAATAGTTTTGAACACACTAGTACAGAAGACATTTCCTGAACAGAACATCAATGGCTCAGGTTCTAAGATCAAAAATTGATAAATGGAAACTCATAGAACTAAAGAGCTTCCTTAAGGCAAAGGTTAGTGTCAATAGTATAAAATGACAGCCTACAGATTGAGAACAAACCTTCACTCTCCCTATGTTGCACAAAGGTCTAATATGCAAAATGTATGATGAACTCAAGAAGATATTCACCAAAAGCAAATAACCCAATTTAAAATGAGGTACAGAGCTAAACAAAGAATTCTTTTTTAAAATTTAATTTTATTTTTTAATTACTCAATTTACATACTTCTGAGTGGCCCTTCTTGGTCACTTGCTACCTTAATCCTTCATCCATCACCCTTCCCTTCTCCTCTGATCAGGTAGGGGCTCCCTGGAAGTGCCACAACCTGGCACTTCAAGTCTCTGCAAAGCTATGTGTTTTCTCTCCCACTGATGTGAGATAAAACAGCCAAGCTAGAACATTTCCCAAGTTCAGGCAACAGCTTTTGGGATAGCCCCCATTCCAGTTGTTCAGGACCTGCATGCTGATCAAACTGCACATCTGCTATATATGTCTAGGGAGTCCTAGGTCCAGAAGAGTATGTACTTTGCTTTGTGTTTCAAACTCTGTGAGCCTCAGTGGTTCATGTTCTCTTTTGTTCTTCCTGTCCAGTTTCTATCCTGTTTGGGGCCCACAATCCCTCTTCCTATTCTTCTATAATAGTCCCTAAGCTCCATCTACTATTTGGCTCTGAGTGTCTGTATCTTTCTGAGTCAGCTGTTGGGTAGAACCTCTCAGAGGACACTCTCAATAGGACAAATTGACAGCCTACAGATTGCAAAAGGATCTTCATGAAGTCTACATCTGACAGAGGGCTAATATCCAAAATTTATAAAGAACTCAAGAAGTTCGACACCAACAACCCAAGTAACCCAAGTAAACAATGGGGTACAGAGTTAAACAGAGGAATTTCAAATGTCTGAATAGCACTTTAAAAAGTGTTCAAAAATCCTTAGTCATAAGAGAAATGCAAATCAAAATATTTCTGAGGTTCTGAGGATCAACAATAGTAACCTTAGGAGTGAATCATAACATTTGGGTTATGGAACCTGAAGAGGTCACCTCCTGTTGCCATGCAGGAAACCCAGTGAAGTGATAGAGACACCAACTCACACACCAAATTTTCAATCCAAAATGTATCCTGTCTATAAGAACTGCAGGCATGGGGCACAAAGCATAGACTGAGGGAATAACCAACCAATAATAACCCCAACTTGAGACACTTACATTAGGAAAGAACCAATCACTGACACTATTTATCATATTCTGTTATGCTTGCAGACAGGTGTGTACTATTCTCTGAGAGGATCAAAGGAATATAGAATTCTTAACAGAGGAATCTCAAATGTCTGAGAAGCACTTAAAGAAATGTTCAATGTTTTTGGTCATCAAGAAAATTCAAATCAAAACATTTTTGAGGTTCCATCTTACACCTATCAGAAAGGCTAAGATCAAAAACTTAAGCTATAGCACATGCTTCCAAGGATGTAGAAAAGGGAAACACTCCTCCATTGCTGTCGAGATTGCAAATTTATACAAACACTCTGGAAGTCAACCTGGTGGTTTCTCAGAAAATTTGAAATAGTTCTACCTGAAGACCCAGCTTTATCCCTCCTAGATATATGCCCCAAAGATGTTCTACCATACCACAACAACACATGCTCTACTATGTTCATAGCAGCCTAATTCACAATAGTCAGAAACTGGCTATTGACCCCGAAGTCCATCAACCAAAAAACCTATACAAAAAATGTTCTTTTACACAATGTAGTACTATTCAGCTTTTAAACACAAGGATACCATGAATTTTGCAAACAAATTTTTGGAACTAGAGAATTTCACTCTGTGTGAAATAAACCAGACCCCCAAAGACATGCATAGTGTGTGTTCCTTTTAAGTGAATATTAGCCACAAAGTACAGGATACCCATGCTATACTCCACAGATCTAAACAAGCTAAACAATCAGGGAGGCCCAATCAAGGATACCTGAATCTTACTTAGAAGGGAGAATAAAATAATCAAAGGCAGTAGATGGAAGGAGAGAACTGGGTGGGTGAAGGGATAAGGAGTTTAATGGGGGTGTAAGGTTCAGCTGTAGGGATAGATGGGTGGGAGCCATCTCTATGATGTGTCAGAGATCTGTAATTGATGAGGCTGCTAAGAGTGAATACAGGTGTCCTTAAATGAGATGTGTAGCACTGGAAATATTTAACCTGAAGAGGCCCCCTCCTGTAGCCAGGCAGGACCTCCAGTAAAGTGATAAGGATACCATCCCACCCACAAAAATTTTTACTAAAAATTTGCCTACAAGAAGTACAGAGACTAAGTTGGAGCAGAGACTGACAGAAAGGCTAATCAATAACTAGTCCAACCTGAGACACATCCCATGGGCAAACATTAATCCATGACATTATTAATGATTACTGTACATAATGCTTACGTACAGTAGCTTAGGATAATTGTTGTCTGAGAGGCTCCACCCAGCAGCTGAATGAAACAGATTCAGAAACTCACAGCCAAACATTGTTTCTATCTCTGGGACTAATATGGGAGAGTTTGGGAAAGGATTGAAGGCCACAAAGGGGATAAGAACTCTACAGAAAGGCCCACAGAGTCAACTAAGTTAAACCCATAGAGTCTTTCTGAGACTGAGCTATTAACCAAACCGTACATATGTAGCAGATGTACTCAGTCTTCCTGTGATTCCCCCAACAACTGGAGAAGTGGCTGTCCCTAAAGTTGTAGAATCTGTCCACCTACCTGTGCTTCTTGTTTTGCTCTCAATGGGAGAAGACATACCTTGCCCTGCAGAAACTTGATGTGCTGGCAAAGGATAATACCCAAGCAGGGGCTGACATTCTCAGAAGAGAAGAGAAGAGGGTATGGGAATAGGAAGTCTGTAAGGCAACTCTGTGAGAGGGAGTCAGTAATGGAGATATAAAATGAATAAATAAATTAATTAATTTTGGAAAATAGAACCATTTTCATCAAAGAAAATGGAAAATTAAAAAAAAAAAACTCCTAACCCCAAACATCCAGGAAATCCAATAAACAATGAGAATACTGAATGGCTTCTATGGAATTTCTTTAAGGGAGTTATTTATGTCCTTCTTAAAGTCCTCTATCATCATCATGAGAAGTGAGTTTTAAATCTGAATCTTGATTTTTGGTTTGATGAGGTATCCAGGACTTGCTATTGTGGGAGAACTGAGTTCTGATGATGTCAAGTAACCTTAGTTTCTGTTGCTTATGTTTCTGTGCTTTCCTTTCTCCATCTGCTTATCTCTGGTGCTACATGTACTCACTGTCTTTGACTGGCTCCTGTCTCTTCTGTTTTCTTGGTTTTGTCAGAATTCCTCTGAGTCCAGCTTTCTCTGTGATCTTGTTATCCCGAGATCCTGGGTGTAAAAGCTTCTCTGAGTCAGGCTGTTTCTGGGATCCTGAAATCCTGGTACGGCCTAGATCCTGAGCTCCTGAGCTCCTGAGATTCTGAGATCCTGAGATCCTGAGATCCTGAGATCCTGAGATCCTGAGATCCTGAGATCCTATGATCCTATGATACTATGTTCCTGGGTGTGTTAGAGCTCTTGGGAGGCCAGCTTCCTCTGGATATTATGGGATTGGGTACAGATCTGGCAGCCAAGTTCTGCTCAGGGCACTGGCACAGACCAAAAGAAACCTATGCCACTGGCTGTGGAGGGTTTCCTGGGTCCCTGGGTGTCCCATTTACTCTCTTTTTGGGGCGGGTATCTTGACCTCTTCACCTATGATCATGGATGTGTTAGAGCTCCTCAGAGTCCAGCCTCCTTTGAGTGTAGTGGGATCAGGTACAGAGCTGGTGGTCAACGTCTTCTCAGGGCAAAGGACAAACTAGAAGGTGTAAATATTCTTTTCTGAGCCTACTTCCCTGTCCTAACCCAAAGACAAACTCTTACCAGAGCTTACTTCCATGTCCTGATTCAATGTCAAATTCCTGCCAAATTTATAGAAAGGGCCTCAAACACTCTCCATGCTGTACAATTAAACACTTCACACAAATGAAACCATGTGTGTGAATTTCAACTACATTACATTCCTTGAATGAATCCAGAAAACTTTAAACACTGGTTTCTTTCTTTTTACTGCAAGATAGCCAGTGGTGTTAGAAATGATAACAGTAGTAGCCTCTAATTATACTAGAAACTGAACAAGAAGAACAAGATGAGACTTTGTAGATGTGATGGTCAAATTCCACACCTTAACTGGGATTCCTTGTATCTGTTAAAGCTCACTCAAGTTTTAAATACCATGAGTTCATTTTACTCTATCAAAATAGTCTCTCTGTAAAACAAAACAAACAAACAAAAAGTACCCTAGTATGATAGATGGCTCATACTTGTAATTTACCACTAGAAGTTGAGATTGGAGGATTGCTTTGCTTTGAATTCAAGGTTATACAGATTCTTCCAGACCAACCTGAGCTACAGAGTGAGACACTATCTCTAAAATTATCAAAAAGTATTGAAGTTGTAAATATTTCATGTGAAGACTTCTGATTACTGCTACTTAGAATTTTTCAAAACATAATTGAATGATAGATTGTTCAAGTCATTAAAATATAAATTGAATAATTATGGTGTCGAAGTACTTGAATACAATATTTTTTCTTTCTTGTTTAGCAAGAGTATTTTGGGTGCAGATAACAGAAACATATTCAGCTTCTATTGAAAATGAAATAAGGGCTTAGAGTTTCATTGATTGTTTTGGTCAAACCTCTTCTATCTTGTTTTACAAATGTTATGTGACAGTCTAAGAAGGGAAAACATCCACAAGGGTTTATTTTTATTAATGTAGAGTCACAAGGAAGACAATGACTCTGTATGAGCTAGGGTTCTGTTTATTGTATGAAAATTCCTACTTAAATTAAATTTGTATTATGAAGTTTTCTACTAATTTCACATCACCTTTTGACCTAATTTTGGCATTTTTTTCTGTGAGAGGGGCATTATTCAATACCAGCTAAATCATTTTCTAGAAAAAAGATTTGAAGATGGGGGCACTTGTTTAACAGTGTCTAATACATTCAATTAATAATTTGTGGTAAATGGAATAATTTCATTCTACTGAACTTATTAGAAATACCTGTAAACTATTTTGTTCAAATTATGTGCTTTCCATTAATTCATTCACCACAAGTTGATAGTTACTTTCATATTAACTTTTAGTACAATTAGACTTTATATGTAGAAGAATACAAGTGCTTATAAAATCTTCTAAAAAATCTCCATATTTAATATATCAGAAAGAGGCAATGGGTGTGGGGAGGGGGCAGGTCAGTAGAACACATTCACAGAGGCAAAGGAGAGAGGGAGGGGATGAAGAACTCAGGAAAGGGGTACTACAATTGAAATGTAACTAAATAGGATTAGAAAAATGAACAAAAGTGACACACAAAAAAAGAGGCATTATGAAAACAATGAGTAGCATTTTGGGGTAAAAAAAAATCACAGTAAAGGTCTGGTTTTATTATAAAACCACACACTTAGGAATACTTGATCTTTGACAAAGAAGCCAAAAATATATGATGGAAAAAGAAAGCATCTTCAATAAATGGTGCTGGTCTAACTGGCAGTCTGTATGTAGAGAATGAAAAATAGATCCATATTTGTCACCTTTCACAAAGCTCAAGTTCAAGTATATTAAGGACCTCAACATAAAACCAGATACATTCAATTTAGTAAAAGAGAAAGTGGGAAAGAGCATTGAACTCATTGGCACAGGGGTAAATTTCTTAAACAAAACTCCAATGGCTAATGCTCTAAGATCAAAAATTGATAAACAGGACCTCATGAAACTGGAAAGCTTCTGTAAGGCAAAGGACATAGTCAATAAGACAAACTGGCAACCTATAGACTGGGAAAAAAATCTTCATTAACCCCACATCCAATAAAGGGCTAATATATAAAATGTATAACAAACTCAAGAAGCCTACCAACGAAAAACTAAACAACCCAATGAAAAAAATTGGGTATAGAACTAAACAGAGTATTCACAACAAAGTAACCTCGAATGGCTGAGAAGCACTTAAAGACGTAAGTGTCCAAAGTCCTTAGTCATCAGAAAAAGGTAAATCAAAATGACTCTGCTTATATCAATCAGAATGGCTGAGTTGAAAATCTTGATGACAGTACATGTTGGTAAGGATATAGAGAAAGAAAAACATTCTTCCATTTCTGGTAGAATTGTAGACTGGAGCAAGCACTCTGGAAATCAATTTGGAGACTGATAAGAAATATGAAATAGATCTACCTGAAGATCCAGCTATACTTCTCTTGGGCATAGACCCCAAAATGCCCCACCATGCCATAGGGGCACAAGTTTCACTATGTTCATAGAGGCCCACTTTGTGAGCCACACTCATAGAGCCAGAATCTGGAAACACAGAGGTTCCACAACAGAAAAATGGACACAGAATATGTGGTTCATTTACACAATGGAATACTACTTATCTATTAAGAACAGGGACATCTTGAGATTTGCAGGCAAAAGAATGGAACTAGAATATATCATCCTGAGTGAGGAAACTCAGACCCAAAAGGACATTCATGGTATGCACTCACTAATAAATGGATATTAACTAAAAAATTTCCAAAATACCCAGGATACAGTCCATAGAACTCAAAAATGTTTAACAAGCTAAAGGGCCCAAGTAAAGATACCTCAGTCCTGCTTGGAAGGAAGAAGAAGGTAATTACAGGAGGAGGAATGGGGGGAGAGGAAGACAGGAACATGATCAGTTATTGAGTGGGGGAAAGGTACTAAAGCCCTAGGGCTAGCAGAATGAATGGTAACAGGTAACCTTGGGAGGTAGGAGGTGAGGAGACCCTCCAGAATGTACCAGAGACTGGGAGGTGAAAGATTCTCAAGACTCAAAGAGAGGGAACTTAGATGAAATGCCCATTAGTAGGTAGAGGGAACGTATAGAGCCCACCTCCAGCAAGAAGACAGAGCATCAACTGAGGGAGGGGGTTGCCATCCAACAGTTAACACACTGACCCATAACTTTTCCTGTCAGAAAGAACTGCAGGGGTGGAAATGGAGAGCAGCTTGAGGAAAAGAATTTCCAGAGGCAGGCCCAAAGTGGGATCCAGCTCAAGAAGAGGTCCCAAGGACTGACACTATTACTAAAGCTATGGAATGCTCACAAAAAGGAACCTATCATGACTGCCCTCTGAAAGACTCAACAAGCAGCTGAATGAGATATTTGCACCAAGCCAATGGACAGAAGCTGCTGACCTCTGTGGCTGAGTTAGGTAAAAGCTGAAAGAAGCTGAGGAGGAGGGCAACCCTGTAGGAGGACCAGCAGTCTCAACTAACCTGGACCCCCAAGATCTCACAAACACTGAACCACTGAACAGGCAGCATGATATGAGGCCAATATGAGGCCCCCAACACATATACAGCAGAAGACTGCCAGGTCTCAATTCATTCAAATAAGATGCAACTAATTTTCAAGAGACTAGAAACCCCAGGTAGTGGGAGGTCTGGTGGGATCTGGGGCTGAGGGGTGTGGTTATTTTCATGGAGAAGGGACGGGGGAGGAGTTATAGGATGTTGAGCGGTCAGAGGGTGAACCAGGATGGGGATAAAATCTGGAGTGTAAAATAACGATTAAATAATAATAAATAATAATAATAATAGTAAATATAGTAAAGACTTAACAGAAGCATGGCTGTATCCTGGGATGCTAGACATTCAATTATTATAATGTTAATTAGTTGTGATTTCTTTGCAGTGTTTACAGTCAAATAAGTAGCCACTACCCTTGGCTTTACATAATAGATAAGATTAATCTCAGATCAATTTTAGGAGGCTATCAAAGCCATCAGCAAATATAAAAGGTCTGGCAAAACCACATGCAGAAGTACTTGGCTCACAGAGGTAGGCTCAGCAAAGGCTGTCGAAAATACGAATCAAGAATGTTAGCTTATATGGGAATCAAACAGTTGTATGTGAGAGACCAGAACTTAATTCATATAGTTGAAAATTCTTAACAGAAATATGTGTTAAGTATTACTCTATTGGATGAGAAATATTTACATGACTTCTTCAAATTATATGAAATAAATAATCATTGTGTTTAAACATTAGGGAAAATCACTTTCTCTTGAGAGATGATTCAGGAATTAAGAGCACTGGTTTTTTTTCCAGAGGTCCTGAGATCAATTCCCAGCAATCATATGGGGGCTTACAACCACAAATAATGTGATCTGATGTCATCTTCTGGCATGCATGTGTATATGCAGATAGAGTACTCATATACATAAAATAAATTAATTAATTTTAAAAAGAAGAAGAAAACCTGCTTCCTATACTACTGGGAATTAGAACTCACAGAAATCAGTTTGAAAGTCTTGGTGCTGGATACAATCAGGCATTACTGTAAGGGTAAAAATTAAAACAGCTCAGCAGAGACCACAAACAACTTGGCAAAGACCGCAGGACAGCTTGCTGAGCTTGCTGAGAATAGCCATAATAAAAATATCAAGCCCCTCTAGGGATGAGGTGACCAGAAATGTAGAAACAACCAAAGACATATCTTGACCAGTCTAAACATGTCCAAGTGAGTAATGGGCCACCTGGTGTTTATCCTAGAAGGTCTGAGGCTTCATGGTCAAAAATAGTGGGCCATCTAGCCTGTCAAAATGATTGCTTACGTGAAATGCTGATGTTTGAAATATCCAATCATATGTAACCGCGCCAGAATTTCCCGCTTTCCCCTTCCCCCTTGTGCCTCCCCCTATAAAAGTTCTAAACTTCCTAGGGTCTTCATCGAAATTCTCTCCCCTGCGTGGGATGAGTTTCGATCCAAGGGCCCTTGTTAGTAAACTGCCTTTTGCCAATTGCATCAAGTCAGTCTCTCATGTCTCCTTCGGTGCGCGCTGATTGGGACTTGAGTTGGGTGTCCTCTTTCTGGGTCCTTACAATTACAAAATGATTATTTCAAACTCCCTGATATGCTGAAAAACAAACAGAATTCGTGAAAGAGATTGTTCAAATTTTTAATATATGTTTTATGATTGACAAAGAGATCAATCATAAGGTGGGAGATGGCTTTGCCAATCTTCCACACTGTTTCCACAAGGCTGGGCATTGCCCAGACCATCCCACCATCCATGCAGGCCCAGTAAGAAAATGAGACTCTAATGATTAAAGATTAGTCAAAGGCTTTTTATGTTTGGTAATGGTCAATAACAGTATGCCCATACAAAGAAAGTTGTTTCCCAATTAGCTAACCTAAATAAAAGTTGTTACCCACGACTGCTCTCTATACCTGCATGGCTCTCCATTACTCCTACATCTGCTCTCCCTAGCTCCTCCTTTTCCTTTTCCTCTTCCTCTTCTTACTACTCCCATCCTATCTCCTCCTACAGCATAGTTGTGTGGCTTAATTGAAGGAAGTGTGTCATTGTGGGCATGGTCTTTAAGATCCTAGTCCTTGCTTCCTGAGAGCCAGTCTTCTGGTGGAATTCAGATAATGATGTGGCACTTTCAGGTCCTTCTGCACCATGCCTGCCTAGATGCTTCCACACTCCATCCTTGATGATACTGGACTGAATGTCTGAACCTGTAAGCCAGCCTCAATTAAATGTTGTCTTTGTAGGAATTACCTTGGTCTTGTCTGTTCACAGCAGTAAAACCTTAGCTAAGACACTCAGAAACTCTATCTTTTATTTCATTTTTATAAATTATATAAAAGCAATATTTCTATAGTAAATGAATAGGTAAAGAGACTTGTTAGTTAAGAAAACATCCAAGGGCTATAAATCTATGTGGATATTTACTTCATAAGCTTGGTTTTTCCATAAGAGAAAATGTCAGAATCACTCTGAGACCAGGTGTGTATATTTATGTTAAATAAATTATTCATTTTCTAATATTGAAGAATTATTTTCTAGCACATGATTTTAAATAAAATCCATAATAATCTCCATCTTTTGCATGATGCATCATAATATTAGAAAAGAGATTTCTTGAAGAAATATTCTGCAAACAGACTCACTTTTGTCTCAGGAGTGTAATAGCAAGTAATATTAAAATCCAATAAAAATTGTGGTATTTATTTTGATTCTCTGCAATCAGCTTTAAGTGATGGTATGAAGACTCGAGTTGGTTTAAATAACAATTGCTTGTTTCCTTTTAGAAAATTTGAAGGTTTCTACTTCTCAGTTTTCTCTTGTCCTAGGAAATGTTATACTGCCTTTGAGCAGCTCTTCTTATAGTTGGGAAATGACTGTGCGTTATGTGTGTCATTTTGCCTAAGCACAGATCAGACTATATAGCTTACTTTGTTGTGATTTAAAATGACCAGATTTTCATGCTTGAACAGCATGATTGTAAGCTCTTTTTCTAGAATTCTGATAGTTATGTGGTACAAAATTTGAATCCTGCTTTATTTTCTTATCTGAAAACAATATAACATTATCTGATGATGCTTCTTTTTTATTTAATCATACTTTTATCTTTTATTCACAGTGATACTAGTAATGTTTTATGAGTAAAGAATCCATACAAAGAATTGTTTGTTTAATTCTAAATGTTTAAACTTTAAAATATTGATTTAAAAAAATATATTTCTCTGCATACAGTTTCATTCTCTTCCAGGGGTACTTAATCCACTTTTGAAGAATGCATGAAACTCTTTGTGTCTTAGTTGTAACATCTGAGTCAATATGACACTGAATTCTGCATTTTGTCTTTTCTCAAGAGACTTTTGTTTGACATTTCCGCCAAATCTTTATACATTTTTATATGTATATCCCAGATACTTTTGATAGTATGTTAAGATATGTCAATCTTATTTAAACCCTATGCATAATACAGTTATTTTTATATTGAGCATCTAATGTTCATTCCATACTTCTAAGTGATAATATGAGAAAGTTGCTTTCTACAAGTTTTGCAGTGCCACTCTATTTGGTCCTCAAATGTATACAGCTAAATCACTTATCAGATTTAAATATTAACCTGTCTCAATAGTCTGTTACTGTAAAGCCCATTCTGCTACTTTGTAATGGCCCATTCTGCTGCTCAGGTTCACAGGTCTAACAAGAGAGAGAGTGAGGATGGAGGGCGAGAGATGTGAAAAATGGAGATGATAGAGAGGGTGATCAAGTCTCTTTTATTGAAAGGAAATTCTGGGTATTTATACCCTTTACTATGTGCCTTGCCTTCGTGGACAAGCACAGTTGAAGGCACTACGTCTTGCACCTAGCAGTGTGGAGACCATGTGCACCTAGCTGCTAGTGGCACTAAACAGTAAAACAAGTCTCTTGTCAGGGTATATGGCTCGAGATGGCTGTAAAAATGATAGCTGCTTTCGGCTAAGAGTAGGCTCCCAACATGTTACCATGTTTTTTTACTTATAAGCTCATAGTTGTATGTTTTTCTTGTAGAGGATCAAGTCTTGAGCCCATGATTTCATACACAATTTTACAGGAACCCATTTACAAACTTCCTTTTCTATGGACTTTTCTGAACATTCCCAAGCTCTAAGCTCTCCAATGCACCCATGAATTTGTGGTTAGAAAATCAGATTACTTGTACTTCAAATGCACTATGAATTTCTATGAAGAAAACTTCACAAAAATGAAAAGGGAAAAAGGACAGTAAATTCCTTTCTGACTGATTGTGCCACTTTCATTTTTCATACCAGAAGTTCTCAGCATACCTAAAGATCTTTACTTTCTGCATAGGGCAGGTCTAGTATGCTAAATTTGAGTGTAAACCTGGAAATGCGGCAGAAATGACAAATAGAAACCACAGAAGCATTTGTGGTTTAATTTTTAAAGTTCTTCCCTAGTTTGTCTATCATTTTCTTTCCAAGATCCTCAGTGTGGCTAGCGATTTCTTTATGTCAGGTATATTTAAATTAATCTATTCTGAAATTATCAAAGAATAGAAATTGATTTGAGTAAATCTGCTGTGAACATGGGTGGAGATACTGGAGAAAAGAATCAAGGGGGAAACTATAAACATGATATAATATGTGAGAGATGAAAAAGAAGAGTGAATGAATACATTAATGTTAACCTTGCTACTAGAGGACAGGTTAACAATGGAACTGCCACATTTACTTTTTGGAGGAATGAAAATCAGGTTTGGTCAAAAGAGTAACAATGATCAACCACTTCAGGGCAGATCTCATGTTCAGTAGCAGTTGTCCAACAAATATTGTACTCTACAGCATGTTGTGTGTACATTTATTTGGCTACAATTATTTTGTTGTATGTTTTATTTTGTTTCATTTTGAGTGCTGTGCATTACTTTATCTAGGTTTTGATTATTTTATTGTTTTTGATTGTTTAGGTTGTTGTTTTAGAAATAATTTAGAGTTTATAGCTCATATTTCAATTTTCCCTTTTGAACTAGTTTACATCTGGTTACATGATTCGTTATCTCTCCAGTTTTGGGGGATCATCTTCCCCTCAGTTAAGGATGACAAATGACTCTCTACATGCACCTGACTCTGTCCCTGAAACTCTTTATATACTGAAACTTTCACCTCCCTATTTCTGCATAATCTAATAGGCCAATAGTGTTTTATTGACAAATGGTAGTTCCATATATTCCATAAGAGATTCTCTATGCAAAATATATTTAAATTAAAAATTATTTTAAATATCAAAAAAGAGAAAAAAATGGGGTCATGGTAATGTAGGAAATCATTGAGTTACCATGGTCTAGCTGCCTTGAGAGACATATGTCATGGGTATTTGAGGTTTAAATTCATAGCTCCTGAGTCTGTGTGCCTTTCAGTTCCTGAGAAAGGAATGGACTCCCTCAGCAGTGAAGCAGCGATGTCATTTTTGGTTTTCTGTGTTCCTTAGAAGTATGGAAAGCATGTAGGAGGTTGTCAGAACAGTTACGCATTACTCATATATCCCCCTTCTAGCTTGCAAACACAACTATTTTGACAACTGTCTTTTTATTCATTTTATTTTGTTTTGAGTAAGTGTATAAAGTCTGATTTTGTAAAGTAACCTTTTCTCAGCCTCACACTTGCTGAGGTCCCTAAAAAAACTAGAAATTAATCTTTTTTGTTTTTCCTGTTTCTCCCTATCCACATAATATTTCTCTTTTTCTTTCAGTGGAAAAAACATATGGTTCAGCATCACACCATATTCTTAATGGTTCCATCTGTAAAGTGTAAATTACTTTCTATGAAGGAAATATTTTTTCTGGGAGGAACTAAATAAAATATTACAAGTGGTAACTAATTTTTTTCTCTCACAAGAATTAGATAAACTGAAGGCAGTCAAAGTTACATAACTTCAAACATTAATAATATTAATAGACATTTTCAGTATTCTTAGTAAAGAATTCCAAACACTACCTTCTGTATGGGAACTGCCAGTGAATCCTTATCTCTGTTAAATAAAATATGTATAAATAATATATCTATGATGATGTGGATGTAGAAATATAAGTAAAAAGAAAATGGAAAAAAGAGTGCATTGGTCAAGAGTAGATTATGACAGTAAGAACTCATAGGTGTATATAGAAGCTCTCAGACAATCACAAACTAAACAGTTAATATCACCTACACATTACCTTTTCTTGATATATCCCAAATATAGTTTGATGATCCTTCATCCTAAAGAACCAATCCTACATATTTTCTATCTAAATATTGTATTTTCTTAGACACCCAATACACATTAACTTCTTATTTCTTTCATAATATTTATGTTGTGAAAACATTATGAAATATATTTTCCTTAACTTTATCTTATATAATAAACCTTTTATGTGGAATACAGCTTTTTGCAAATCTGAGCTCTCAATGCATAATGCTAATAATTCTTATTTCTAGAGCCAGTTTTCTTTCCATTATGTTAAATTGGTGAGGAAAAGTCCCCGAGCTATGACTGTGTAAAGTCACTTGATATCTCAAAACATTTATGCCTCCTCATCTGTCCAACACCACAGAATTTTTTCCTAAGGGGTACACATCTAGATAGTATAACATAAATTAGCTAGTATTCAATGAAGCTTCAAGTCCCCCCATTATGTGGTAAGTAAGTAATAAACCACACAGAGAAAGCATCTTAGTCACGCTCCATGCACATGGAACAAAGAAATCAGTTTTGCATAACAGAAATTTTGCATCTGGGATTTTTACAAGTAAAATGATTTATGATTCTTAATTTAACACTAGTATACTGATGAATAAGTGATTCTTAATTTAACACTAGTATACTGATGAATAAGTGATTCTTAATTTAACGCTAGTATACTGATGAATAAGTGAGTTGTTTTAGTTTTAACAAGAAATCATGCTCTAAATTTATTAATTTTTTTCATTGACTTGATATGTAACTATACCTTCCAACTTACTGTAGCTTGGTTACATATTTTTGAAGTAGTGAATAAGTTGATGGTAACACAAAGGCCACTCTGAATAACTTCTGACCATTTTAGTGAGGCAGAGGCATAATGTTCATTTTCTGATTCTATTGTGCATAGGCAGAAATGAGTGGACTAGGGTACACATTCTTTTCATGTTCTGCTTTTTTTGCAATATTGAGCATGATGAGCTCAACTTCTCAGCTTTGTTGGCTGTTTGTTTTCAGAGGGAGAGCCCAATTTTACTCCTGTGTTTTGGAGTTAATCAGTAGCAATCAATTAAAACTACTGACACCTCATTTCACTTTGAGACCACTTCTTTCTTTAGGTTTTTCTTATTCAGAAGTACTAGATTCTCCATTGAGAATGCTTTTGAATTTGGGGACAGAAATTGTAGTTTGCTTTTTCATGATAAAGCAGTAAGCATTTCAAAGGAGATCTTTGAAAGAAAATCTGTTTCAGAATCTTCCTGGTTGATTTGTAGAAATTTCATGAGCAAATCTATGAATAGAAGATAAAGAGGAGAACTGGAGGATGTAATAAAGCTTGCATGTGTTTATTAAGACAGACTTTATTCCACAGCCTTCTTCTACTTATTCCTTAATGCTCCATTGCTTTATGTTCTTTCTGTATCCTCAATACCTTCATGGTACTTTGTAGAACTGCACTTAAAGAAACTATCTCACATATTAAACTTCAATATTAAACTAAAACAATCAAAATTTTGATTTTTCTATTAAATGTATTTATTTACTTAACATCTTTTACATCAATATCACTTACATCAATATTCATCTACCCTTTCCTCTCAGTACTCCATCATGAAGATCTTTCGTTATTCCACCCTCTCTTTCTCCTTTGCATGCTACATATCTACATAGGGTCTATAACAAGCCCATGCTACCTCTTTGGTTGGTGATTCAGGCTCCAGGAACTCCCAAAGGTTGAAACTAGTTGACTTTGTCTTTCTGTGGAGTCCCTGTCCTCTTTGTATCCCTTAAGTTTTCTCCTAACTCTTCCATAAGACTCCCTGAGCCCTATTTAATGGCTGGATGTGGGTTTCTGCATCCCTTTTCTATTGGCCATTGAATAGAGCCTCTCAATGGACAGTTATGCAAGATTTCTGTATTCAAGCATAACATAGTGTCATTAGTAGTGCCAGTGGGATGAGTTTCAGTTTGAGGAAGTTTTCTCTTGGCCATACACTCCATCACTTCTCTATCTATTTCCCTTCATTTCTTATAGGCAAGACACATTTTTCACCAATGGACAGGTCATCATGACAGAAACTAAGCAGAGAAATAATGAAACTAATGGAGGTTATGATTCAAATGGACATAACAGCTCCCGTGAGAACATTTCACCCAAAAACATATGAATATACATTTTTGTCAGCACCTCTTGGGACCTTCTCCAAAACTGGCCATATAAGTGATCACAAAGGAACCCTCAACAGATACTAGAAAATTGAAATAACTCCATGAATCTTATCAATATATTTTTACATTAACCCTTAAATGTGCTTTCTGAACATGGAGTACAGATCAAACTTCAAGCAGAATCTATGATATTTTACTGGCATATCCAGATCTCTTTTTAATGTTTATATTAAACATTAGTTAAAGATCCATATATGTCTGACATTGAATATTCTCTAATAGATTTCAGTCATTGATTTTCCTGACATTTTTTCCTATGGAAAGAACCTACTGAATGATATTGTTCCACTGGCTTTAACTATACGCAATAAGATGCTCCAGGGAACCTATTCAAGTCCTCAGTGATTAACGTAGCAACAACAACTGATTTAATCTTATAGTGTATAAGAATAAGGTGAGACAAAAGATTTTTCTGTGGAGAGGACATTCATCTCTCCTATCATATCTTTTGATTATATTTAGTCATGTGGAAGAGATGTTGAAAACTGGGGTGAATCAAGTTTATCATCTCCTTCACTCTTATGTTTAACTTATTGATTTATGTGCTGGCATTCATTCCCATGAAAACAAAAAATCTTCTGGTTAGGAAGCTGAGAATGAGAGCATCACTCTTTTATCTGCTTCTAATTTCATGATTCCCAGAAACCACTCACTATCTCCTATGTCACAATGTCCTTGCATCCTCAAGATATCTCCTTTTTTGACTAATAAAAAATATTTAATTTTTTATGAGGCAGGTATTTTTTCTTCCATAAAAGCTTTATATTATCTGCTTGGACTCATAGCACTCAAGAATTTATAAATCCTCATGAGAATGAGAGTTCCCACAAATTAACATCCATTTTAAAGAATCTTTATGCTTCTCAATGTCCTGATCTAATCTCCCTTTTTTTCTTTTCCCTGAGACATCAGCTCACACTGAATCTTTTCCCTCTCAACTCAAAAGCTTCTTCCTGGGAATGCCTTCTCTTGGCTATTGTTCTGAATAAGGAAGGCTTCAGTTATCTTTTTCCCAAGAATCTCCTTTTAATTTTTCCACAGAGCACTTTGGTGCTTGGTAACTAGGTATTTTGTGATTATTTTAATACTACCCTTTGGCTAGTTTCTGAGTTTCCAGAGATAAGAAGCTTGGCTGCTTTGTTAGCATTTAAATCTAATCTGACAGAATGTCTGACAACTATAGACCTGGTAGTTTTTCTTTTCTCATGGCTTCCGTGTAGCTAAAAATATATACATACAATTCTAGAGTCTAGAAAGCCCTAGGTCAGAGTATTAATTGGTATGAATCTGAAGTTTTGGTATTGTTTCTTTATATTGATGGTGGTGGGCATATTGAGGCAGAAAGCAATAATCCTTCCTAGGTAGTCCTGACTCTTTTCCTCTTGCTTATAATCCCAAAGCTTAGAATTATAAGTTCTTTACTGTTACAACTGGTGGATGCATTTCTCCCTTATAGGATGCTTTCTAGTTTTCAGAATGTAAGACCTGGTTACCTCCCACCAAGAATGAAAAGTAGAAGAAAATACAAGCCACTCTGCATATAGCATGTATATTGTTGTCACATGTGCATTCATGTCCAGGAAACTGAAACAAATGGAGCTTTCTTCTTTCCCAAAAGGTCTGTAGAATAAAATCTCTTATTCCACAGAAAAACAACATTGTGTCTGCTGTCTGTCTGCCTGATATGTCTGCCTTTCTCTGTCTCTGTGTCTCTGTCTCTCTCTGTGTCCCTCTGTCTCTGTGTCTCTCTGTCTGTCTCTGTCTCTCTCTCTCTCTCTCTTTGCATGTTTGTATCATGGAAACAGAATAATAATTACAGTGTCAGGAAATCTCTAAAGTTGGTTGAATGCAAGTTGTAGAACCAAGAAAGCTAGTAGGTTAATTCAGTTTCACCCTAAAAGGCACCTCTGTGTCTTAGAATAAAGGTCTGTGAGGATGAGTGTCATTAATGAACATGTAAGCCATAATATAAATGTGTTAGATCATGAAGCAATAAACAGTTCTACCAACAAAAGAAAAGGTTTGCCTTTCCTCTCCTTTTTATGATTCTATTAGATTCCTTACAGAATTAACTGATATCCATTTAAATTTGGGTAAGGAATCTGCTTTAAAATTAAAATGTACCTTCAT
Source organism: Grammomys surdaster (assembly GCF_004785775.1). NCBI lineage: Eukaryota > Metazoa > Chordata > Mammalia > Rodentia > Muridae > Grammomys > Grammomys surdaster. The sequence goes on along the minus strand of NW_021604607.1, from coordinate 6,069,925 downwards.
AAACATAGCCACAAACAAAAATTTCAGTCATCTCTTAGTTATATCAAACTGTCCCTTAAAATTAACTGCCTTAGTCTCTGACTCTAATTATCATAGTCAATGACCTAAACATAATCACTGACCCTAACAAACATACCCATCAACCTAATGATCACATCACTGACTATAACTATGAATGTAAGTTAGTCACTATTTCTCATATCATTTTCACAACCTAAATTTCACAGTAAATGACTCTAACCATCAGAATCACAAACTTAGTTGTTAAGATTCCTAACAATCAGCGATACAGTACATAACCATGAAAAACTTCAATTTATCTGTTAGTCACTGTTCAGAACCATCATAATCACAAACGTCTCATTGTCACTGATTCTAACAGTCAAAATCACCCACATAACAAACATAATCACTAACCGTAGCCTTTGAAATCACCATCAGAACCATAATAATAATCATCCAAGCCTTCATTGCTACTGACTCCCATTGCTTCTGCACAAAATATGCTTGGGGCCTGCAGGAGAGGAAATGACGTTATTTCATTGTCAATTGATGTTCATAATGTCATTTCACATGACATTAAATTAACTTTGTGTTTCCCAAGGAGGCTTGTGGGACACCAATACCATCTTGCCTCTCTGTAGAGGCCTTTGGGGCCCAAGAATAGCCAACTTGGATACCTATCCTACCAGTCCCTTTGATTCTTTTCTGCTGGAGCACAGAGGACAGAGATGGACTGTGCACATACATGCAGCCCACTGACCCCTATCAGGTGGCACTGGGCCCACCCTTCATTCCTGAGAAGCATAGCAAAAACTCAAGAGCATCTTGCTTTGGGAGACCCAAGGAATACCCAGCTTAGAAACCAGCCCCACCAATCCCTTCTCAGTAAGGTCCACTGAAGTGCAGCCAACAGAAGTGAGTTGCACATAGTTCCCTGAATTCATTAGGTGTCATTCTCCCCACTCCTCAGGACTAATGAGCTTTATAGGTCTTAAAAAGTGTTCAGGTTTTCATGGAGACTTGCTGAGGAGGCGGAGTCCCCAAGAATACATGGCTTGGAAACTTGTCATTCTAGTTACCTCACAGTCTGGTTCGCTGGAGCACAGAAGACAGAGTGAGGTCCACCTGAGGCACAGCCAGCAGAGTCACGTTCCCTGACCTTTTGTGGCCCATGACTTCTCCTACCTTCCCAAGAAGTACTGCCTTACCAAGATCATCAACCTAACATCAGGGAAAAACGGATACCTAAAGGAAAACTTAACAAGAAAATCAAGAAGGGCAATATGGCTGTACCAGATCCCACCTATCATCTTAAAGTGAATCTTGAGTATTGTAAGGAAACTGAAACACCACAAGATGATCTTAAGTCCAAACTTATAAAGATGATAGATGTCTTTAATGAGGAAATAAATAAATATCTTAAGAAAATACAGGAAAATACATTCAAATAGGTGAAGGATATGAACAAAATTGTCCAAGTCCTAAAAGTGGAAATAGAAACAATAAAGTAAAATTAAACTGAGGCAATTCTGGAGATGGAAAACCTAGGAAAGAGCATAAACTCCAGGCATAACATCCCCACCAGAATACAAGAGAAAGAAGAAAGAACATCATGCATAGAAGATGCTATAGAAGAAATCAATACATTTGTCAAAGAAAATGCAAAATATAAAAAGTTCAGAACACAAAATTTCCAGGAATTTTAGGACACTATTGAATGACCCTACTACCTAAGAATAATAGATAAAGGAAAACATTCCCAGCTCAAAAGCAAGAAAACATCTTCAATAAAACCATAGAAGAAAATTTTCCTAACCTAAAGAAAGAGGTATCTATAAATGTTCATGAAGCTAGCTTACAGAACATAAAAAAAAAAAAAACTGGACCAGAAAAAAAAAATAATTCTGCAACATAATAATGAAAAGAAAAAATGTACAGAAAAAATAAAGAATATTAAAAGCTGCAAGAGAAAAAGGCCAAGTAATATATAAAGGTAGATCTATCAGAATTATAGCCAACCCTTCAACAGAGACTCTAAAAATTAGAAGGGCCTGTTTTGTAGACCTTAAGAAACCACAGATATCATCCCAGACTACTATAACCAGAAAAAGTTTCAACCACCATAGATAGAAAAACCAAGATATTCAATGAAAAAAATCAACATTTAAACAATATCTTTTCACTAACCCAACTGTACAGATGATACTAGAAGGGAAACTCCAACCCAAGGAGACTAACTACACAAAACAAAACAAAACAAAACAAAACAAAACACAAACAACAACAAAAAATAAAACAAGAGAAGTAAATGATTTCACATGGCTAAAACCAATAGAAGAGAAACAGACACACACACACACACACACACACACACACACTCTAAAACCACCAAGATCAAAACAAGAGGAATAAACAATCATTGTTTGTTAATATCTCGCAACATCAATGGACTCAATTTCCCTATAAAAAGACAGGCTAAGAGAATGAATGTGCAAATAGAATCCATCTTTCTACTGTATATATGAAACACATTTCATTCAAAGATAAAAGTAAAGGGTTAGAAGTTTTCCAATCAAACAGACCCAAGACAGAAGGTGGAGTAGCAATTCTAATGTCTAAAAAAATAGACTTTCAACCAAAATTAATCAAAAGAGAAGGGAGGTCACTTCATACTTGTTAACAGAAAACTCCACCAAATGGACATCTCAATTCTGAACATCCATATCTCAAATGCAAGAACACCCACATTCATAAAAGAAACATTTTATAAAGGTTAAAATATACACAAAACTCCACACATTAATAGTGGGAGACTAAAGCACTCTACTTTCTTGAATGGATAAGGCATCATGACAGAAACTAAACAGAGAAATAATGAAACTAACAGAAGTTATTGAATAAACATTATAGATACTTATAGAATATTTTAACCAAAAACAAAAGAATACAGTCCTCTTAGAATTTCCCAGAAAATTCTACAAAATTTCCCATAAAACAGCCACAAAGCAAGCCTCAACAGATACAATAAGTTTGAGATAAAACCCTTGAATCCTATCAAATCACCATGGGTTAAAGCTGGACTTCAACAACAATAGAAAAATTAGAAAGCCAACATACTAATGGAAACTGAACTCCTCTCTACTCAACGATCACTGGGTTAGGGGAAAAGTGAAGGAAAAAAATTATAGACTTGTGAGAATATAATAGAAGCAAGAACATAGCATATCCAGACTTATGGGACACAATGAAAACAGTGCATAGCACTAAGTGTCCTCATAACAAAATTAGAGAATTCTTATACTAACGCATTAAAAATACACCCAAAGGCTCTAGAAAAGAAGAAGAAGAAGGAGAAGAAGAAGGAGAAGGAGAAGGAGAAGGAGAAGGAGAAGGAGAAGGAGAAGGAGAAGGAGAAGGAGAAGGAGAAGGAGAAGGAGAAGAAGAAGAAGAAGAAGAAAGACTACTACTACTACTACTACTACTACTACTACTACTACTACTAATAGTAATAAAGACACACCCAAGAAGAGTAGAAGGCAGGCAGGGAATAATCAAATGCAGGGATGAAATCAGTCAATCAGTAACAAAGAGAACAAAGTAAAGAACAAAATAATCAAAAACTGATTATTTGAGAAAAAAATAAATGTAAAAAACCAACCAACCAAACAAACAAAAATACAAGATAGACAAACCCTAGACAAACTAGCAAAAAGGCACAGAGACAGTATCCAAATTAACAAAATCAGAAATGAGAAGTCTAAAAATAGGCATTGATGAAATACAAAGAATCATTATTTCTTATTTCAAAAGCCTGTTCTCCACAAAATTGGGAAATTTAAATGAAATGGATGACATTATAGACAAATACCAACTATGAAAGTTAAATCAAGATCAGGTAAACTAAATAATCCTATAAACCCTAAGGAAATAGATGCAGTTACTAAAAGTTTCCTAACAACAGCAGCAGCAGCAACAACAACAACAGCAACAAAAAGCCCTGGACCAGATGATTTTAGTATAGAATTGTACCAGACTTTCAAAGAAGAGCTACTACCATTAATTCTCAAACAATTATATAAAAGAGAAACTAAAGGAAGACTGTCAAAATCATTCTATGAGGACACAGTCACTCTGGTACCTGAACCACACAAATACACAGAAAAGAAAATTTCAGAGCAATTTTCCTCGTGAACATTGATACAAAACTCCTCAATAAAATACTTGCAAACCAAATCCAAGGACACATCAAAGACAGCATTCGTCATGCCCAAGTTTGATTCATTCCAGGTATCCAGGGATGGTTCAGTGTTTGAAAATCTATTAATAGAATTCACCATATAAACAAAATGAAAGGAAAAATACCACATGATCATCTCACTAGATGCTGACAAAGCCTTTGACAAATCCAACAAAGTTTCATGTTAATAGTCTTAGAGAAATAAGGGATGAAAGGTGTATACCTAAACATAATAAAATCATAGATAACAAGCCACTAATTAACATCAAATTAAATGGAGATAAATGGAAGGGGTATAATGTGTGAAAGGTTGAGGAGAGACGTATAAGTGGAGGTCTTCCTAAAGGGGTACTAGGAAAAGAAGGCTAGTGTTGAGATGTAAAGTGAATAAATAAATTAATTAGTTAATTTAAAATAAATAATTGGAAGATACCTTCTACTGCTTCAGGAGTAGAGAGTAGGAGTAAATTGGACCAAGTTATGTTTTCTCTTAATCTTCGTTCAATTCCCTGCTACAACTACAGTTTAAATTACATTATGCTGAACCACAAATATTACTATGGAATTTACAAACATTAATAGTTGATATACTTGGTTTTAAGTTGAGGTTCTCAATTTCAAACAATTATTACCAAAGAAAACAGAAAATAATTTATTTTTGTGGTTAGAAACTTAATCTGATACTCAAACTTCATTCAGCCACGTAAACAATAAAAGGTAAGCTTGTCTGTATATAGAGATGTGAAGCAAAGGAAGAAGTGAATTTTTAATGGGTAAAGAGGTGAAATTGGTAGATGTAGAGAGTGGCAGACACATAGTCATGGACACTGAGTGAAGAAAGTGCGTCTACAACTCTGGAGCCAGTCTAGTGTCAGAATAATAGTCATCATTCAGACCCCATTTCCTTTGTTAGCATGAACAGCCTGTATTTCATTTGCAGTCAAAGTTCTAAACTGAGAAAAGACCCAATATGTTGAGTCCATGAGGGTCCTTGTCCTAATTTTTTTTTTTTATAAATTCAGAGTTAGGAATCCATCAAAGGCCCATTGAATTCTACCAAATTTGGAATAAAGAATGATAAGGTGAAAAACTCTGTCAAATCTGTACTTTTTGACTAATAATCACTTATCAGTGAATGTAGCATCTATATAAAAAAGCAACCCATGAGATGTTTGGCTACATGCCTGCAATGGTGGTCTCATCATCCCCATGGGGATCCACAAGCTATGGTCTTCCCAGGTGCCTGCTGTTATCCCAAGTCATCTGTCTCCTGTGACTAGCCTGCAGAGACTGGCTACCACTAGCTTTGAACCCCTAGCATCCATAAAATGAAAACTCCAAAAGCTTGTAATTTACCTGCCAGATTTATAACAGTAAATCTTTAACCTCCAAAATGCCTACAAAAAGAGCTCAATACTCAATTGATATAGATGCAAGCTGCATATGTAGATTCGACAGATATGCCCCATATTATTAGATCATCTAAGAAACCCCCAATTACTTATGGTTTCTAGGACCATCTAGACCATCTGGCTCATCTTCTCCTATAGTTTCCATCTTGTCTCCTCCTCGGTTCCATTTCCATTTCTGTTTTCATTTCCCTCTCCCTCTCTCCCTCTCTCCCTCTGTCCCTCTGTCCCTCTGTCCCTCTCTCCCTCTCTCCCTCTCTCCCTCTCTCCCTCTCTCCCTCTCCCCTCCCCCTCTCCCTCTCCCTCTCCCTCTCCTCTTCCATTTCCTTCTCTCTCTCCATTCTCTCTGTCTCCCTTCTCTAAAACTTTTAGCTCAATCTTTCCTTCTACTGCCCAAACAAAAGCTCTACTCTTTTTTTTTTGCTATTTTGTTTACATTACAGATGTTATCCCCTTTCCCCATTTCCTCTCCCCCCAGAAATGCCCTATTCCACCCCCCCTTCTCCCCCTCCTTCTGTTTCTATGAGGGTGTACCCCCACCCACCCACCCACTCCCACCTCTCCATCTTCAAATTTCCCCACACTGGGGCATCCAGCCTTCACAGGACCAAAGAACCTCCTATCCCACCTATACCTGACAAGGCCATCCTCCCCTACATATACACCTGGAGCCATGGGTCCCTTCCCATGGGGCCAGAAACCCCTTCAGCTCCTTCAGTTTTCTCTCTAACTCCTCCATTGGGAACCTTGTGATCAGTTCAATGGTTAGCTGAGAGCATCCCCTCTGTATATGTCAGGTTCTGGCAGACCTCTAAGGAGACAGCTATATTAGGCTCCTGTCAGGACACACTTCCTGGCACCTACAATAGTGTCTGACTTTGGTGACTGCAAATGGGATGGATACCTAGGTGGGGCAGTCTCCAGATGGCCCCACGTTCAGTTTCTGTCCCACACTTTGTCTCCATATTTGCTCCCATGAATATTTTGTTACTCCTTCTAAGAAGGCTCTATTCTTATCTGACTAATTAAGATTTCATCTGACTTCACCTAAGTGCAGGCACTCTTATTGAAGGGACAGAAGAAACAGCAATCCACAAGTGAGTACATATTATGCATATCTTTTGATGCCTGTGTTAGTTCACTCAGGATGATATCTTCAAGTTCCATCAATTTGCCTGCAAAATTTATGACAAGAGAGAAACCCAGAAGGCCAGGAGAATGAATGGAGCTTCTGGGAGTGGGGGTGGTGAGAACCTCTAAAAAGTCCCGGAGACCTGGAATCTGAGAGGCTCCCAGTCTTTCATGTAACGGGAACACAATTAGAGGCAAACAACTCAGGAATGAAAGCTTCAAAATATTTAAGGAAGAGATATATACAGAAACAGAAATCTAACAGTAAACCTTAGGTGAAATGCCCACGAGTGGGGAGATAGAGCCTGAAGAAGAGATATCTTCAGTAGATAGACAAGGCTCCCTGTGGAAGTATGGGGTCACCATTCCACCTTCAAAAATTTTAACCCACAATTGTTTCTGTCTAAATGAAATGCAGGGACAAAAATGAAGCACAGACTCAAGAAACGGCCATCAAGTGAGCAGCCCAACTTGGTATTCATCCCATGGGCAGGCAACAAACCCTGACAGTATTACTGATGCTATATGGTACTTGAAGACAGGAACCTAGTATGTCTGTACTCTGAGAGACTTTACCAGCAGCTGACACAATGCACTTAATACTTACAGCCAACCAATGGACTAAAGTTGGGGACCCCTATGGAAGAGTTAGGGGAAGAATTGAAGGAGCTGAAGAAGACGGTAACCCCATAAGGAAGGCCAACAGTTTCAACTAATTCAGACTCCTGGGAGATGCTGGGGACTAAGCCACCAGCCAAAGAGCATAAATGGGCTAATCCTAGACGCTCCCCCCCCCCCGCATATATGTAGCAGAAGACTGCCTTGTCTGGTCTCAGTGAAAGAGAATGTGACTAATGCTGTAGAATTGATGCCACAGGGAAGGGGCTTGCCCCTCCAGGGGTTGGGGGTGAGGAGGGGAGGGGAGAACTGCCTCTCAAAGTGAAAGACGAATGGGGATGGGATGAAGAACTCTGGGAGAGGGGACTGCAACATTTGGAATATAAATAAATAAAATAATTTAATTAAAAAGAAAAAGTCTACCTAAATATAGCCATTTTATAATTATAGAAAGAGCCTTGCTCCAATTGTTTCTATTAAACAAGCTGAAGTATTTTTATTTTCCCAAAGTACCTATGATGGTTTTCAAAGAATTATTAAATGAAAATATTAGAAACCTGTGGGGTTGTGGAAATCCTGGGGTGTTTGGCCAAGCCCCAGAGACCTAACATGCACGCAAGGCACATGTAGAGGGCATGGCTAACAGGTCTCTGCCTCAAGATTTAAATTACCTAAAGGACGGAGCATAGTCACCTCCCAAGCCCCTCCTCTCCCCAATATAAGGGAGCCTCTCCTGGCATTTTTTGTGAGAGCACATCATCATTCAGACTCATCACCATGTCCATAAATCTCCATGTCTTCAACTCCACTTGTCTCTTGGAACTCTGGACTCATTGTGTAAGTGGAAAACTCACACGGGGGAGGGGGGAAGCCTTCTCCACCTGTCCCTGCGCTCTCTGTGCTCTAGCGGCCCGTGGGACACTCTCCCCTTACAACAGTGGTCCTGCCTTTGCAGACCACCACGGGGACTCAGCCTCAGCAGCTAGCCGCCTGGGTCCCTGCTCTCCCTGGTCCAGCCATCCGCAGAGCTCTCTCTCTCTCTGCTGTAACCCACGCAGGCGAGACCGAACCATCAACAGGGAGTGCTGAGAGTCCTGAGTCCCGCCCACTGCGACTGCAGTTCCTGGGACATAGTCTGTGCACGGGTGCTCAGCTTCAACCTTGACTGTGCCCTGCCCATGCTGTGAGGTCCCTGCACGAATTTTGAACCACGGAAACCCATAAAAGACTGTCTCCTCGAGTTAATTTTAACATGTATCTGGCTGACTCCCTAGGAATTACAGATTGATATGATATAAACCCACTGAAAAAGCAGTATCTGTATTTACAGATTTCATATAACCAATTGTCTCTTTTACTATTTGCTTTCACACTGTATAGCCTTGAGTAGGATTTGAGTCCTTGTATTCTGGTTTCTTTATCTAATCTTTTTTTGTCTTTACTACTCTTCCTTCAATATTTTGAAGATTTCATTCCTTATTTGTTTATACCTGTATACCTACTACATGGAAAGAAGCATAATAAAGCCATTTTCAATCTAATATAAAGAAGTTCACTAGTCAATTTTCTTGACTAGAAAACTTGATATCATTACCTTGACATCTTTATGCAAGATGGTACATAAAAAGTCTTTAAAAATCACTTACTTTAATACCCCAATTTATTATAGATTTTAGTTATTGTAGATATTAAAATTAAGGTATTTATCTGGAGGCAAGTCTAATCTACATAGCAAAAACCAGGTAAGTATTTATCTGGAATAGAGTCTATGGTAAAAATGACAAGTCCACATTTTACAGACTACAGAAACATTCTTCATCTTCTTCTGCCTCTCCAAATTTCTACAATGTCAACTCCTACCCACCTAAGTTTGCATGTTTTTCCATTTTATTAAATTCATTAAGTTTAATTTGTATTGTGCATGTTCTCTGGGTATGTAATCTTCCATTCAATGTGGTCAGCATATCAGGGGCAACATGTTTAAAGAAAGTTGACTTCCAATCTCCTAGTACCTATTAATTGTCACTAGCATTCAAGCTATCCAAATCCTCTGAGTATTTTAATAATTCTTTTGCATTAAAAAATATTTCTTTCTTTTTAAAATTTTTTATTGGTTTTACTTATTTACATTTCAAATGTTATCCCCCGTCCCCATTTCCCTCCTGCAAACACCCTATCCAACCCCATCTGTCCCCTGCTTCTGTGAGGGCAATCCCCCTACTCACTCCTGCATTCCCCTATACTGGAACATCAAGCTTTCACAAGACCATGGGCCTCCCCTCCCACTAATGCCAGATAAGGCCATCCTTTGCTACATATGCAGCTGAATTCATGGGTCCTTCCATGTGTACTTTTTGGTTGGTGGTTGAGTCTCTGGAAGTTCTGAGGTGTCTGGTTGGTTGATATTGTTGTTCTTCCTATGGCATTGCAAAACCCTTGAGCTCCTTCAGTCCTTTCTCTAACTCCTATATTGGAGACCTCATGCTCAGTCCAATGGATTACTACAAGCCTCCAGAGAGAGTATTTGTCAGGCTCTCTCAGGGCCTCTCAGGAGACAGCTATATCAGGTACCAGTCAGTAAAGAATTCTTGGTTTCAGCAATAGTGACTCAGGGTTTTGTGTCTGCATATGGGATGATTCCCCAAGTAGGGCAGTCTTTGGATGGCCTTACCTTCAGTCTCTGCTCCACTCTTTGTCTCTGCATTTCCTTTTGACAGGAGAAATTCTGGGTTAAAATTTTTGAGAAGGGTAGGTGATACCATTCCTCCATCAGGGGCTGTACCTAAGCTCTCCATATGATCTCTACAGGTTCTCTCTCTTCTTTGTAGGATATTTTAGCTAATGTCATTCTTGTTGGGTCCTTGGAGCTTCTTTATTTCCTAGTTTCTGGCATGTTCTAGTGGCTATTACCAGTTCTTCATCCCTCATTGCAACATTCCAAAAAGGCCATCCTCTCTTACATATAGCTCTGGAGCCATAGGTCCCTGCATGTGTACTTCTTGGTTGGTGGTTTAGTCCATTGGAGCTCTGGGGGGGTATAGTTGATTGATGCTATTGTTCTTCCTAAGGGGTTGTAAACCCCTTTAGCTCTTTCAGTCCTCTCTCTAACTCTTCCACTGAGGACTCCATTGAGGACCACATGTTGAGTCCAATGGTTGGCTGAGAGCAATCCCTCTGTATTTGTCAGGCTCTGGCAAAGCTTCTCCAAAGACAATTATATCAGACTCCTGTCAGCATGTACTTCTCGGCATCCAAATTGTGTCTGAGTTTGGTGACTGTATGTGGGATAGATCTCCAGGTAGGGCAGTCATTGGATGGCCTTTTGTTCAGTCTCTGCTCCATACTTTGTCTATGTGTTTGATCCTGTGAGCATTTTGTTCCCCTTTCTAAGAGGGACCAAAGCACTCACAGTTTGGTCTTCTTTCCTCTTTAGATTTATGTGTTCTGTGAATTGTACCTTGGATATTCCTAGCATTTTAGCTAATATCCACTTATAAGTGAGTGCATACCATGTTTGTCCTTTTGCGGATGGGTTACCTCACTCAGAATGATATTTTCTAGCTCCATTCATTTGCCTAAGGATGTCATGAATTCATTGTTTGTAATAATTAAGTAGTACACTATCTTGTAAATGTACAACATTAACTGTATCCATTCCTCTGTTGAAGGACATCTGGGTTCTTTGAAGATTCTAGCTATTATATATAACACTGTTATGAACATAGTAAAGTTTTTGTCCTTGTTACATGTTGAAGCATCTTTTGGGTATATACCCAGGAGTAGTATAACTGGATCCTAAGGTAATACTATGTCCAATTTTCTGGGGAACTGCCAGACTGATTTCTGGAGTGGTTGTACCAGCTTCCAATCCTATCAAAATTGGAGGAATGTTCTTATTTGTCTACATCCTCACCAGCATCTGCTGTCACCTGAGTTTTTGATCTTAACCATTCTAACTGGTATGAGGTGGAATCTCAGAGTTTTTTGATTTGCATTTCCCTGATGACTAAGGATGTAGAACATTTCTTTAGGTGCTTCTCTGCCATTTGATATTCCTCAGTTGAGAATTCTTTGTTTATCTCTGTTCCCCATTCTTTTAATAGGGTAATTTGATTCTCTGGAGTCTAACTTCTTGAGTTCTTGGTATATATTGGATATTAGTCCTCTATCAGAGATGTAGAATTGGTAAAGATCTTTTTTAAATTTGTTGGTTGCCATTTTGTCCTATTGACAGTATCTTTTGCTTTACAGAAGCTTTGCAACTCTCTGATTTCCCATTTGTTGATTCTTGATCTCAGAGCATAAGCCATTGCTGTTCTGCTCAGGAAACTTTCCCCTGTGCCCATGTGTTCAAGGCTCTTCTCCACTTTCTCTTTTATTAATTGCCATGTATCTGGTTTCATGTGGAGGTCGTTGATCCACTTGGACTTGAGCTTTGTATAAGTAGATAAGAATGTGTCAATTTTCATTCTTCTTCATGCTGACCTCCAGTTGAATCAGCATCATTTGTTGAAAATGCTGTCTTTTTTTCCACTGGATGGTTTTAGCTCCTTTGTCAAAGATCAAGTGTGAGTTCATTTCTGGGTCTTCAATTCTATTCCATTGATCTACCTGCCTGTCTCTGTACCAAGAGATTGCAATGTTTTTGTTTTTTGTTTTGTTTATCACTATTGCTCTGTAATACAGCATGAGGTCAGGTATAGTGATTTCCCCAGAAGTTCTTTTATTGTTAAGAATAGTTTTTGCTATTCTTGTTTTTTTCTTATTCCAAATTAATTTGATAATTGTTCTTTCTAACGCTATGAAAAATTGAATTGGAATTTTGATGGGGATTGCGTTAAATCTGTAGATAGCTTTTGGCAAGATTTTTACTATATCAAACCTGCCAATCCATGAGCATGGGAGATCTTCCAATCTTCTGAGATCATCATAGATTTTGTTCTTCAGAGACTTGAAGTTCTTATCATACAGATCTTTCACTTGCTTGGTTAGAGTCACTTCCAGGTACTTCTATGTTACCTGTGATTTTGTGAAGTGTGTCATTTCCTTAATTTCATTCTCAGCCTGTTTATTCTTTGTCATGAGGAAGGCTACTGATTTGTTTGTGTTCACTTTACATCCAGCCACTTTACTGAAGTTGTTTATCAGGTTTAGGAGTTCTCTGGTGGAAGCTTTGGGGTTATTTAAGTACACTATCCTGTTATCTGCAAATAGTCATATTTTGACTTCTTTCTTTCCAATTTTTATCCCTTTGACCTTCTTTTGTTGTCTAATTGCTCTAGCTAGAACTTCAAGTACTATATTGAACAGATAGGGAGAGAGTGGACAGCCTTGTCTAGTCCCTGATCTTAATGGGATTGTTCAAGTTTCTAGCCATTTAGTTTGATGTTGGCTACTGGCTTGCTACATATTGCTTTTACTATGTTTAGATATGTATCTTGAATTCCTGATCTAAGAGTTTTATCATGAAGGGGTGTTGAATTTTGTGAAATGTATTTTCAGCATCTAATGAAATGATCATTTTTTTTCCTTTGAGTTTTTTTGTTTAGTGGATTATGTTGATGGATTTCCATATATTGAGCCGTGCCTGCATCCATGGGATAAAAACCTACTTGACTGTGGTGAATGATCATTTTAATGTGTTCTTGGGTTCTGTTTGCAAGAATTTTATGGAGTATTTTGCATCGAAGTTCATAAGGTAAGTTGGTCTGAAGTTCTCTTTCTTTGTTAGGTCTTTGTGTGGCTTAGGTATAAGCATAAATGTGGCTTCATAAAAAAAAATTGGGTAGTGTTCCTTCTGTTTTTATTTTGTAGAATAGTTTGAAGAGTATTGGTATTAGGTCTTCTTTGAAGGTCTGATAGAATTCTGTACTAAACCTATATGGTCCTGCGTTTTCTTTGGTTGGGAGACTTTTAATGACTGCTTCTAGTTTTTAGGGGTTGTAGGACTGTTTAGGTGGTTTATCTGATCCTGAATTAACTTTGGTACCTGTTATCTGTCTAGAAAATTGTCGTTTTAATCTAGATTTTCCAATTTGGTTTTGTAGTAGGATCTGATGATTGTTTGAATTTCTTCGGTTTCCATTGTTATGTCTCCTTTTTCATTTCTGATTTTATTAATTTGAATACTGTCTCTGTGCCCTCTGGTTAGTCTGGCTAAGGGGTTATCTATCTTGTTGATTTACTCAAAGTACCAGCTCCTGGTTCTGTTGATTCTTTGTATAGTTCTTTTTGTTTCTACTTGGTTGATTTCAGCCCTGATTTTGATTATTTCCTGCCCTCTACTTCTGTTGGGTGTATTTGCTTCTTTATATTTTAGAGCCTTCAGGTGTGCTGTCAAGCTACAAGTGTATGCCTTCTCCAGTTTCTATTTGTAGGCACTTATTGCTATGAGTTTTCCTCTTAGCACTGCTTTCTTTGTTTCCCATAAGCTTGGGTATGTTATGCCTTCATTTTCATTGAATTATAAAAAGTCTTTAATTTCTTTCTTTCTTGACCAATTTATCATTGAGTAGTACATTCTTCAGCTTCAATGTATATGTGGGCTTTCTGTTGTTTTTGTTAGTATTAAAGACCAGCTTTATTTCATGGTGATCTTATAGGATGCATGGGATTATTTTGATTTTCTTGTATCCATTGAGGCCTGTTTTGTGACCAATTATATGGTCAGTTTTGGAGAATGTACCATGGGTTACTGAGAAGAAGGTATATTCTTTTGTTTTAAGATGAAATCTTCTGTAGATATCCATTAAATCCATTTGGTTCATAATTTCAATTTGTTTCACTGTGTCTCTATTTATTTTCATTTTTGATGATCTGTCCATTGCTGAGAGTTGGATGTTGATGTCTCCCACTAATATTCTGTGTGTTTCAATGTGTGCTTTGAGATTTAGTAATTTTTCTTTTGTTAATGTGGGTGTCTTCAGATTTGCAGTATAGACATTCAGAATTGAGAGTTCATTTGGTATATTTATCCTTTGATGGCTTCCTTATCTTTTTTGATAATTTGGTTGAAAGTAATTTTAGTTAATACTAGAATCACTACTCCAGCTTGTTACTTGGGACCATTTACTTGGAAAAAAATTTTGTACCTTTTTCTCTGAGATATGTGTCTGTCTTTGTTATTGAGGTGCATTTGCTGTATGTACCAAAATGCTGGGTCCTGTTTACATTTCCAGTCTGTTAGTCTGTCTTTTTATTGGGGAATTGAGCCTATTTATGTTAAAACATATTAAGGAAAAGTAGTTATTGCTTCTTGTTATTTTTGATGTTAGAGATGGAATTACCATTGTGTAACTATCTTCTTTTTGGTTTGGTAAAAGAAAATTATTTTTTGCTTTTACTTTTGTGTGCTTTTTGTGTTGGGGGTTTCTTTATCTATTATCCATTTAGGGCTGGATTTGTAGAAAGATACTGTGTGAATTTCATTTTGTTATGGAATATCTCAGTTTCCCCATCTATGGTAATTAAGAGTTTTGCTGGGCATAATAGCTTGGGCTGGCATTTGTATTTTCTTAGGGTCTGTAGGACATCTTCCTATAATCTTCTGGCGAGAAGTCTAGTGTAATTCTGATAGGTCTGCCTTTGTATGTTTACTTGACCTTTTTCCCTTACTGCTTTTTTTTTTTTTTTTTTTTTTTTTTTTTTTTTTATTGGATGATTTATTTACATTTCCTATGTTGTCCCCTTACCCCATCCCCCACCACCCCCTCGGAACCTCCAATCCCCTCGCCCCTCCTCCTTCTTCTCTGTGGATGTAACCTCTATCTACACCCCCCCCACTCCCACCTCCCCACCCTCAAAATTCCCACCCCCTGGGGCATCCAGCCTTCATGAGGTCAAGGTTCTCTTCTTCCACCTATGCCCAGCAGGGCCCTCCACTTTTACATATTCAGCTGAAGCCCTGGATCCCCCCCTAAGTGCTCCCAGGCTGGTGGTTTAGACCCTGGGAGCTGTGGTTGGTTGGTATTGTTGCTCTCCTCATGGTGCCACAAACCCTTTCAGCTCCTTCAGTCTTCACTCTAACTCCTCCATTGAGAACCCCATGATCAGTTCAATGGCTAGTTGTGAGCATCTGCCTCTGAATATGTCTGACTCTTGAAGGCCTCTGAGGAGATATCCATATCAGGCTCTTATCAGCATGCACTTCCTGTCTTCCACATCAGCATCTACCTTTGGTGATTGCACATGGGATAGATACTCAGGTGGGGTGGTCTTGAGACGGCCCCTCCTTCAGTTTCTGTCCCTCACTTTGTCTCCATATTTGCTCCCTTGAGTATTTTGTTGCTCCTTCTAAGAAGGACCGAATCACCCTCACTTGGTCTTCCTTCTTTATGGGCTTCATGTGGCCTGTGAGTTGCATCTTGGGCATTTCAAGGTTCTAGGCTAATATCCAATAATCAGTGAGTGAATACCATGTGTCTTCTTTTGTGATTGGCTTACCTCACTCAGGATGATAATTTCTAGTTCCATCCATTTACCTAGGAACCTCTCGAATTCATTGTTTTTAATAGCTGAGTAATACTCCATTGTGTAAATATACCACATTTTTTGAATCCATTCCTCAGTTGAAGGACATCTGGGTTCTTTCCAGCTCCTGGCTATTATAAATAAGGCTGCTATGAACATAGTTGAGCATATGTCCTTGTTATATGTTCGAGCATCTTCTGGGTATATGCCTAGGAGTGGTATAGCTGGATCCTCGGGTAATGCTAT
>NW_021604607.1:6049042-6053802 GCF_004785775.1 Grammomys surdaster | reverse complement strand
TTTTTAATCTTAGCCATTCTGACTGGTGTGAGATGGAATCTCAGGGTTGTTTTGATTTGCATTTCCCTGACGACTAAGGATGCTGAACATTTCTTTAGATGCTTCTCGGCCATTCGAGTTTCTTCCGTTGAAAATTCTTTGTTAAGCTCTATACCCCATTTTTTAATAGGGTAATTTGGTTGTCTGGAGTCTAATTTCTTGAGTTCTTTGTATATATTGGATATTAGCCCTCTATCAGATGAAGGATTGGTAAAGATCTTTTCCCAATTTGTTGGTTGTCGTTTTGTCCTATTGACAGTGTCCTTTGCCTTACAGAAACTTTGCAATTTTATGAAGTCCCATTTGTCAATTCTCGATCTTAGAGCATATGCCATTGGAGTTCTGTTCAGGAACTTTTCCCCTGTGCCCAAGTATTCGAGGCTTTTCCCCACCTTCTCTTCTATTAGTTTCAGTGTATCTGGTTTTATGTGGAGGTCCTTTATCCACATAGACTTGATCTTTGACAAAGGAGCTAAAACTGTCCAGTGGAAAAAGGACAGCATTTTCAACAAATGGTGCTGGTTCAACTGGAAGACAACATGTAGAAGAATGAAAATTGATCCATTCTTATCTCCTTGTACAAAGCTCAAGTGACCATAGGAGTGTGGGTTCATTTCTGGGTCTTCAATTCTATTCCATTGATCTTCCTGCCTGTCTCTGTACCAATACCAGGTAGTTTTTATCACTATTGCTCTGTAGTACAGCTTGAGGTCAGGGATGGTAATTCCTCCAGAAGTTCTTTTATTGTTGAGAATAGTTTTCGCTATCCTGGGTTTTTTGTTATTCCATATGAATTTGAGAATTTCCTTTTCTAACTCTGTGAAGAATTGAGTTGGGATTTTAATGGGGATTGCATTGAATCTGTAGATTGCTTTTGGCAAGATGGCCATTTTTATTATATTAATCCTGCCAATCCATGAGCATGGGAGATCTTTCCATCTTCTGAGATCTTCTTCAATTTCTTTCTTCAGAGACTTGAAGTTCTTGTCATACAGGTCTTTCACTTGCTTGGTTAGATTCACACCAAGGTATTTTATATTATTTGCAACTATTGTGAAGGGTGTCATTTCCCTAATTTCTTTTTCAGTCTGTTTATCTTTCATGTAGAGGAAGGCTACTGATTTGTTTGAGTTGATTTTATAACCAGCCACTTTGCTGAAGTTGTTTATCAGGTTTAGGAGTTCTCTGTTTGAAGTTTGGGGGTCACTTAAGTATACTATCATATCATCTGCAAATAGCGATATTTTGACTTCTTCCTTTCCTATTTGTATCCCTTTGACTTCTTTTTGCTGTCTAATTGCTCTGGCTAAGACTTCCAGTACTATATTGAATAGGTAGGGGGAGAGTGGGCAACCTTGTCTAGTCCCTGATCTTAGTGGGATTGCTTCAAGTTTCTCTCCATTTAGCTTGATGTTGGCTACTGGTTTGCTGTAAATTGCTTTTACTATGTTTAGGTAGGGGCCTTGAATTCCTGATCTTTCCAAGACTTTTATCATGAAGGGATGTTGAATTTTGTCAAATGCTTTCTCAGCATCTAGTGAGATGATCATGTGGTTTTTTTCTTTAAGTTTGTTTATATAGTGGATTACATTGATGGATTTCCGAATATTGAACCATCCCTGCATTCCTGGGATAAAACCTACTTGATCATGATGGATGATTGTTTTGATGTGGTCTTGGATTCGGTTTGCTAGAATTTTATTGAGTATTTTTGCATCGATGTTCATAAGGGAGATAGGTCTGAAGTTCTCTTTCTTTGTCGGGTCCTTGTGGGGTTTGGGTATGAGTGTAATTGTAGCTTCATAGAACGAATTGGGTAGTGTTCCTTCTGTCTCTATTTTGTGGAATAGTTTGAAGAGAATTGGTATTAGGTCTTCCTTGAAGGTCTGATAGAATTCAGCACTAAAACCATCTGGTCCTGGGCTTTTTTTAGTGGGGAGGCTTTTGATGACTGCTGCTATTTCCTGAGGGGTTATGGGACTATTTAGATGGTTTATCTGCTCCTGGTTTAACTTCGGTACCTGGTATCTGTCTAGGAAATTGTCCATTTCATCCAGGTTTTCCAGTTTTGTTGAGTATAGGCCTTTGTAGTAGGATCTGATGATTTTTTGAATTTCTTCAGTTTCTGTTGTTATGTCTCCCTTTTCAGTTCTGATTTTATTAATTTGGATACTGTCTCTGTGCCCTCTGGTTAATCTGGCTAAGGGTTTATCTATCTTGTTGATTTTCTCAAAGAACCAACTCCTGGTTTTATTGATATTTTGTATTGTTCTTTCTGTTTCTATTTGGTTGATTTCAGCCCTGAGTTTGATTATTTCCTGCCTTCTACTCCTCCTGGGTGTATTTGCTTCTTTTTGTTCTAGAGCTTTTAGTTGTGCAGTCAACTTGTTAGTGTGTGCTCTTTCCAGTTTCTTTTTGTAGGCACTTAGAGCTATGAGCTTTCTTCTTAGCACTGCCTTCATGGAGTCCCACAAGTTTTGGTATGATGTGTCCTCATTTTCATTGAATTCTAAAAAGTCTTTTATTTCTTTCTTTATTTCTTCCTTGACCAAGTCATCATTGAGTAGAGAGTTGTTCAGTTTCCATGTGTACGTGGGTTTTCCATTGTTTTTGTCATTATTAAAGACCAGTCTTAGTCCGTGGTGATCTGATAAGATGCAAGGGATTATTTCAATCTTTTTGTATCTGTAGAGGCTTGTTTTGTGACCAATTATATGGTCTATTTTGGAGAAGGTACCATGAGGTGCTGAGAAAAAGGTATATTCTTTTGTTTTAGGATGAAATGTTCTATAGATATCTGTTAAGTCCATTTGGTTCATAACTTCTGTTAATTTCAAAGTGTCTCTGTTTAGTTTCTGTTTCCATGATCTGTCCATTGCTGACAATGGGGTGTTGAAATCCCCCACTATTATTGTGTGAGGTGTAATGTGTGTTTTGAGCTTTAGTAAAGTTTCTTTTATGTATGTAGGTGCCCTTGCATTTGGAGCATAGATGTTCAGAACTGAGAGTTCACCTTGGTAGATTTTTCCTTTGATGAGTATGAAGTGTCCTTCCTTATCTTTTTTGATTAATTTTGGATGAAAGTCGATTTTATTTGATATTAGAATGGCTACTCCAGCTTGTTTCTTGGGACCATTGGCTTGAAAAATTGTTTTCCACCCTTTTATTCTGAGGTAGTGTCTGTCTTTGTCACTGAGGTGCGTTTCTTGTATGCAGCAAAATTCTGGGTCTTGTTTGTGTATCCAGTCTGATAGTCTGCGTCTTTTTATTGGGGAATTGAGACCATTGATGTTAAGAGATATTAAGGAAAAATGATTGTTGCTTCCTGTTATTTTTTTTATTAGAGGTAAAGTTATGTTTGTATCTTTTTTGGGGGTTGTTGGAAGATTACTTACTTGCTTTTCCTAGGTTGTAGTTTCCCTCCTTGTGTTGGCATTTTCCATCAATTATCCTTTGAAGTGCTGGGTTTGTGGGAAGATATTGTGCAAATTTGGTTTTGTCATGGAATATCTTGGTTTCACCATCTATAGTGATTGAGAGTTTTGTTGGGTATAGTAATCTGGGCTGGCAATTGTGTTCTCTTAGTGTCTGTATGATGTCAGTCCAGGCTCTTCTGGCTTTTATAGTCTCTGGTGAGAAGTCTGGTGTAATTCTTATAGGTCTGCCTTTATATGTTACTTGACCTTTTTCCCTTACTGCTTTTAGTATTTTTTCTTTGTTTTGCGCATCTGATGTTTTGATTATTATGTGACGGGAGGTATTTCTTTTCTGGTCTAGTCTATTTGGTGTTCTGTAGGCTTCTTGTATGTTTATGGGCATCTTGTTCTTTAGGTTAGGGAAGTTTTCCTCAATAATTTTGTTGAAGATATTTACTGGCCCTTTAAGTTGGGAATCTTCATTCTCATCTATACCTATTATCCTTAGGTTTGGTCTTCTCATTGTGTCCTGGATTTCCTGGATGTTTTGAGTTAGGAGTTTTTTGCGTTTTGCATTTTCTTTGACAACTGTGTCAATATTTTCCACCGTATCTTCTGCATTTGAGATTCTCTCTTCTATCTCTTGTATTCGGTTGGTGATGCTTGCGTCTGTGACTCCTGATCTCTTTCTTAGGTTTTCTATCTCCATGGTTGTCTCCCTTTGAACTTTCTTTATTGTTTCTATTTCTAGTTTCAGGTCCTGAATGTTTTTGTTTAATTCCTTCTTTGTGTTTTCTTCCATTTCTTTAAGGGATTTCTGTGATTCCTCTTTAAGGGCTTCTATCTGTTTACTTGTACTCTCCTGTATTTCTTTAAGGGAGTTACTTAATTCCTTCTTATAATCCTCTATCATCATCATGAGAAGTGATTTTAATTCTGAATCCTGCTTTTCAGGTGTGATGGGGTGTTCAGGGCTTGCTATATTGGGAGAATTGGGCACTGATGATGCCAAGAAACTTTGGTTTCCGTTGCTTATGTTCTTGCGCTTGCCTTTCGCCATCTGGTTAACTCTAGTGGTACCTGCCCTCACTGTGTAAAACTGGAGTCTGTATTTCCAGTTATCTTGCTTATTGCAGAGCTCCTCAGAGTCCAGAGGTCTCTGTGGTCTTATGCTCCTAATCTCCTGGGTGGAATAACTCCTGGGACTCAGGCCACCTCTTGGATCTGGAAATCCTTCTGCTCTGAGTGCAGTGGGTCCTCGATGACTCAGGATTCAGTTTCAGCTGCTCTGAGTGCAGTGGCTCC
>NW_021604607.1:6033491-6048942 GCF_004785775.1 Grammomys surdaster | reverse complement strand
TGGATGACTCAGGATTCAGTTTCTCCACAGGACAGGAGCAGACTCTCCCTTACTGCTTTTAATATTCTTTGTTTTGTGCATTTGGTGTTTTGATTATTATGTGACTGGTAGAGTTTCTTTTCTGGTCTAGTCTATTTGGAGTTCTGTGGGCTTCTTGTATGTTCATGGGCATGGCTTTCTTCAGGTTAGAAAAGTTTTCTTCTATAATTTTGTCGAAGATATTTACTTACCCTTTAGGTTGGGAATTTTTTCTCTCCTCTATACCTGTTATCCTTACATTTGGTGTTCTCATTGTGTCATGGATTTCCCAGATGTTTTGTGTCAGGACTTCTTTGATTTTTGCAATTTTTTTACTGTTGTGTCAGTGTTTTCTATGGCATCTTCTGCACATGAGATTCTCTCTTCTATCTCTTTTATTCTATAGGTGATGCTTGCATCTGTGAGTCTTTATCTCTTTTGTAGGTTTTCTATCTCCAGGGTTGTCTCCCATTGTATTTTCTTTATTGTTTTTTTCTTTCCATTTTTAGATGCTGGATGGTATTGTTCAATTCATTCTCCTGTTTGGTTGTGTTTTCCTGTAATTTTTTAAGGGGTTTTTGTGTTTCCTCATCAAGGGTTTCTACCTGTTTGCCCGTGTGCTCATGTAATTTTAAAGGAGTTATTTCTGTCCTTAAAGTATTAAAGTCTTCTATCATCATCATGAGAAGTGATTTTAGATCCATGTCCTGGTTTTCTGTTGTAATGGTGTATTCAGAACTTGCTATTGTGGGAGAACTGGGCTCTGATGATGCCAAGTAACCTTGGTTTCTGTTGCTTATGTTCTTATACTTGCCTCTTGCCATCTGTTGATCTGTAGTGCAACTTGTCCTTACTATCACTGACTGGAGACTGTCCCTCCTGTGATGTTGGTTGTGTCAGAACTCCTCAAAGTCTAGCTGTTTCTGTGATCCTGGTGTGATCAAGCTCCTGAGATCCTACGATTCTGGGCATGTTAGAGTCCCTGGGATTTGAGCTTCTTCTGAATGTTGTGGGTCTGGGTGTGGAGCTAATGCCCAAGGTCTTCTCAGAGCACCTGCTCCAACTGGAAGGAACCCTTGCCACTGGCTTGATAGGAGTTCCTTTGTCCCTGGGTCCTGTCTGTCTCAGTTACTCCAAGTGTTGGGGTGTTTGAACAGATATTATGGCCTCCTCACCTATGATCCTGGGCATGTTAGAGCACCTGGGAGTTGAGCTTGTTAATAATCTGTTAAACTTCGCCTCCACAGTTACCTGGCAGCAGCCAGGTATGCTTCTCCCCATAGTTACCTGGCAATAGCCAGGTAGGCCTGTCCACTATAAAAGGGGCTGCTTGCCCCCTCCTTTCTCTCTTACTCCTACTCTTGTTCTCCTTGACCCAGCACCTGCAGGTTGTCCTCTCCCTTCACCCCTTCTCTTCCCTCTCTCTCCATGTGGTCTTGGCTGGCCTCTACCCTCTCTATTCTTCTCTCTCTCCTCCTGCTCTCCCTCTCTCTTAATAAACTCCCCTTCATGGAACCGTCTGGTCTGCTGTGATCTGTTACAAACTGCTCGTGAAAATCTTTTATTGGTGTCGAAAACCCAGGAATACAATGACTTCGGGGACCTCCAGCTGCTGTGACCAGACAGGACGGATGCAACACGCAGTAACTGCCCACATAAGGTCCCAAGAAAGATTTCTTGAGCTAAAGTGAACCCTGTCCTTCCCTGAACCTCTCTAGGATGGCTCCCCCTTAGATGAGACATTTCCCCTCTTCCTCTCGAGAAAGTTTCTCATGGTGAGTACCCTAGTCCAGGCCTGGACCGCTATGATTGCTCCCCTTGAATAAGACACTTCCCCTCTTCTCTCGAGACAGCTTCTCGCTGCTGAATACCCCAGCCCAGGCCTGGACAGACTGTTCTCTCTGCCTCAGGAGCACCGGCTCCGACTATACTCCACAGCATGTCTCTTCCACGGGTGAACCTTTACTGTTTTCTCCCAGGAGCAACAGCTCTACCCCAGCGTGTCTCTTCCAAGGGAAAGTCTTTCGTGACTTTCCCCTTTTGCCTCCTTTGTCATTTGCAGCCACCTGGACACACTCAGTTCTGTTGGTTTGCCTGGAAAGCTAGCGGGTCTAGGGCCCAGCTAGCTCCCCTCACCTCCCCTGCAACTGGTCCCTCCAGTTCACTGGCTTCCTTCCCTCTATGCTCTGGGTCTTCCCCTTACATCTTGCTGCCTGGGACCTGTAAAGTGAGTGTCAATGCCTTCTGCCACAAAAACAAATGTTGCAGTGATAAGGGACATGCTTATTTTTATTTTTTAATGGCAGCTGCCAGAGTCACTGGGCAGTGACTTCTAGATACTAACAGGAAGTCCTGCCGTACAGCCACCCGCAGCACCTGTGGCTCATAGCTCCAGCCCGCCAGCTATTCCATATGCCACTATTGCCAGCTTTCTTCTTTGCTAATTCAAAAATGTGCTTTTCTCTTCCTACACAACCTGCCAAAGTTACTTAAGACTCTTTCCTAACATGCCTTGATAGATTTTTATTCAGTTACAACAAATCCTTATGGCTCTCAATCTTGTCAGAAGTCTGCTAACAGTATATTTTAAGTTTATGGATGACAGAATTCCGAAAGCCTCTAACAGCTAACCCAAGATGGTTTCAGAAGATGGACACTGGACTCCTAGAACATACAGCCTCGATTGTATGTGGACAAATGCAATGGGACACCCTGAGCCAAATGACTTGGCTAAAACAAGGTAAGTCATTTCTTATGTCACGTGTATCCATTCCACAGAAAAAAGCCCTGCATCTTCTGTGCTTGGAAACCAAACTGACTTCATCCAAGATACTATGGAAACCACAGGAACTGTTGGCTAGTGGACTCTGTCACTTTTTAAAAAAAATAATATATAACTGGTAGATTATTGTTTACTCTTTCTCAGACTTCTGACTACATTGACAGCTAAGCTTTCAGAGATATTATCTGTTATCTCATTACCTAAACTCAGTTGAAAGACTACTTGTGTTGTTAACTCATGCTTTTATCTGTTTTGTAGATTTATAAGCTAAAGGAAACTCACTCAGATCTACCTCTTATGGATGCCATCCAGATAAGTACATCTGCCTAAAATTCCCACTTACTACGTATAACAAAGGGTGGGATCTCTCTGGGTTTCAAATGTACATCTTAGAAAAAAATTTCTTTCTCCAAGCGTTCTTAATCTTATTTCCTATATCTTGTCAAGTCCAGATACATCCAGAACAGCTCCAGAGAAGCAACCTCCAGATGCTCCATCTCCTGTCACACACACAACTGCTTCTACTGGACCTGTTCCTTCTGACCTATTCTCAGATGGCTCACTCCATAGACCCTGGACATCAGGAAACAGCCAGCTCTCCTAAGACTGGACAAACATCTCCCATACCCATTCTTCTAGGTTCCCCCTAGAGACACATCACCCCCAATGTCAGCGGGAAGTAGCCAGATTTCACGACAACCCTATTCCTGCTTCGCTGTCACCTCTAATTTTTCTTTTTAATTAAACCAAAACGTGGGAATGTTAGTAATCTGTTAAACTCCACCTCCACAGTTACCTGGCAGCGGCCAGATATGCTCCTCCCCATAGTTACCTGGCAACAGCCAAGTAGTCCTGCCCACTATAAAAGGGGCTGCTTGCCCTCTCCTCTCTCTCTTACTCTTACACTTGTTCTCCTCGACCCAGCACCTGCAGGTTGTCCTCTCCCCTCACCCTTTCCCTTCCCCCTCTCTCCATGTGGTCATGGCTGGCCTCTACCCTCTCTACTCTTCTCTGTCTCCTCCTGCTCTCCCTCTCTCTTAATAGACTCCCCCTCATGGAACGGTCTGGTCTGCTGTGATCTGTTACAAGCTGCTCACCGTGAAATCCTTTCAGAGCTTCTTCTGGATGTTGTTGTACTGAGTGCAGAGCTAGCTCTCAAGGTCTGCTCAGGGAAAAGGCTCAGAGGATATTTTCTGGTTCCCTCCATTTGCCTGTGAATTTCAAGAAGTATTCTATTGTGTAAATGTACCACATTTTTTGTATCCACTCCTCTGTTGAGGGACATCTGGGTTGTTTCCAGCTTCTGGGTATTATAAATAAGTCTGCTATGAACATAGTGGAGCTTGTGTCCTTGTTTGTCAGAGCATCTTTTGGATATACACTGAGGAGTTTTATAGCTGCGTCCTCAGGTAGAATTATATACAATTTTCTGAGGAACTGCCAGACTGATTTATGAATGGTTGTACCAGCTTGCTATCCCACCAGCAATGGAGGAGTGTTCCTCTTTCTCCACATCCTTTCCAGCATCTGCTGTCCCCTGAGTTTTTGAACTTAGCCATTAATTGCAGATCCAAGCAAAGTTCAGTAATTGTAGTAAACAGAAACTTTTAATAGCCAGTTATATTCTTTGCCTTTTAGTAACATAATAGGCAGTTGTTTTACTCTTTGATTCATAACATTAACCAGAAAAAGGTTACAAGTATTTCATATTGTGATGTTTTTAACACAGTACAAGGATTTGAAGGATTTCTTTTTTTCCTTCCATCATGTCTTCCTTTTAGTCTTTTCTAGGTGTCTGTTCTCTGTTCTCACATTTTCAGAATAAATTTCCAATTATTTTTCTCTTTCCCTTTTTATCTGAGTTTTAATACAGTGACTCTCACCCAAATCTTCTTTACCTATATATCTTACTAATTTGACTATAAATTCTCTGTGATTGAATTCAGACAACTATTTTGCCAGGGTGTTTCTATATCCAGCTTTTCAGCACTAGTTTGAAACACAGATTGTATTTCAATACTTGTCTTCTTTTTCAAGCACTCCAATATTTCTTTAAAAATCAGATATAAGAGAATCCAATTTTCCTTGCTATATGATTATCTTTCTGAAACAAGAATAGGTGATGTGAAAAGTTACTGGATGTTCTAAAATGGTACATCCCAACTACCTTTTATTTTATATGTTTAAGTCTAAATTCATCTACTTTATAATAAAACCAATTTCTCAGACCCTATAGTAATGAGAGCCAATTTTACCTATTAGTCCTTTTTAGAAATTTGAAGTCAACTTCTTTTTCCATCTGTCACTATGTCTGTAAACTCTAAATATAGATCATGATCCCTGTTCATCTTTCATGATTTTAAGTCTGAATTACAAAAATTAAATTTTATCTGCATTCAGAGACTGCCTATCTTCAACATGAGAAATGTTTGCAAAGCAGAAGAGATAAATTTTTTTGTGTGACTAGAACAAATCATATAGTGACTATCTGTTAGTATTCTGCCTAAACTCCACCTCCACAGTTATCTGGCAACACCCAGGTATGCTCCTGCCCACAGTTACCTGGCAACAGTCAGGTATGTGTGCCCACTATTAAATGGGCTGCTTGTCTCCTCCTCTCTCTCTTACTCTCTTGCCTCTAGCTTCTCCTCACCCTTCCTCCCTTCACTTCCCCATCTCTCCACATGGTCATGGACAGCCTCTACTCCTCTACCTCTCTGCTCTCTCTCTCCTCTTCCCTATCTCCTGAATAAACCCCCTCCCATTTGGAATCATTTGTCTGTTCTAAGCTGCATGATGAAGTCTAACACTATCCTCCTGACTATTCCTAGTACATAGTGATCAAATGTATTAAGATTTAACCTTCCCAGATCCCTGCCACTTCTCTGCATGAAAACTTAGGCAATATCATTTTTTCATCACTGCCAAAGGAAAACTCCTAGCCTATGTATGTGTTTATTCACAGCACATGTTTAAGTTGTTGAAATGATGTTATCTTTTCCCTCTAACTCCCAGGTAAACAATTTAAGGTCTTCTAGAATTTCATTTAGATTATAAATCTATGTATATATTTATGAACAAAGAATTTAGGATGACATCCAGGCCTCAGAGTGAAAATAATAAAGCTTAGGGAAATTTCTGTCATAAACGAAGAATACTAGATAAGAAAAAGTCATTGCGACAACCTAAAATAGAATAGAAATCAAGAACAGTTATTTTTTTCCAAGAAGATATTCAAAATGGTTTACATATATTTGCTACTTTTAAGTCTCTACACAATAAAATAATTTCTAACATTTTATCTTTACCAATGTAGGAACATAGCTATAGAGACAGACCTAGCAGTTTGCCAAGAAACACAACTATTAAACAGGAGAATAGAAGCTGAATAGCAAACTCTAGGGTTTGTGTGTATGTTGTGTGTGTGTGTGTGTGTGTGTGTGTGTGTGTGTACGTCTCATCACTTACCAACAGTGTGTGTCCAGAAGAGTAAGCAATATATAGAATACTCCAAAAAGTAACATCCACATTCTAGGTAATTGACTTCCAAACAAAAGATGAGAGTTCCCAGAATTTTATTTTCTTCTGTATGATAACAGATACAATACAACCAATAACATAGCCAAGCCAAGAAACAGCCCTGAAGGTCAGGCCAGGCTGGGAACAAGCCAAGAACAGGTAATAGAATGTTGAGTGGGAAAGTTTATGAAATCTGCAATGAGAAAACCTAAGGAGGAAGGACCAGAATATGGTCAAGGTTTATAGGTTGGAGCATAGGTCACAGAGGTCAAAAAAGGCTGGTGAGGAACAAGAGAAATTCCATCCAAGAAAAGAATCATGAGAGGTATGTTCCATTTTGATCTGACAAAATGATGAAAATGGCCATTAATTTATAGAAGACTTATATAGGACTGCAGAAAACAGAGCTTTCTGGGTCTGGAAAAAAACTGTGGGTTTAAACAGATAGTTTATTTGAGGACTTCAATTATAGTTTAAGCTCATATTTCCTTAGGTTTAAAGATGTCCTTGTTGAAAAAATTCTTCACCAGCCTTTCCGCAAAAAAGTATAGAAACATTGCAAGAATTTAGAGAGTGCATCTCTCCTGAAGATGCTGAGTGGATTGTTATGCATCTAGAAGCAACTGGAAGAATTTTGTATTTTTAAAGTTATGCAATCTTAAGTTAGCTATCATCTGTAAAAAAAAAAGTTAAAAAATATAATTAAAATAGAATTAAGGGCTGGTGAGATGGCTCAGATGACTGCTCTTCAGAAGGTCATGAGTTCAAATCGCAGCAACCACATGGTGGCTCATAACCATCCATAATGAGATTTCATTCCCTTATGTGGGTGTCTGAAGACAGCTACAGTGTACTTTGGCCCAGAGTGAGCGGCGATGGGGGGCCCAGAGCAAGCAGGGCCTGGAGTAAGCAGGGGCCCAATCCCTCCAAGCAAGTGGAGTGGGAGGGGAGGACCAGAGGACAAAAATGAGCAGAGCCTGGAGCAAGCAGGAGAAGGGAAGGGGAAAAATAGAATTTAAAAAACAGTTGTATACTAAGTCTAGCTTAAAATTTGTTAGTAACAAGAACATATTTATCTGTTAAAAGAGTTTCTCCTTCATGCATAGAAAAGGAGTTTAATAATTTACTGACATTTTTCAGTTTCAGATAGATGTCGCTCTTGGAAAATCAATTTTGATTTTAAGATAGATTTTAACTGATAGACACATCAATCTATACAACTGCCTTCATGATAGTATATTTGCAACATGTGTTAAGCTCACAATTATAGAATTTCTTGTTTCCTAAAGAATGAGATAAAATATTAGAGAGATAAGGTATTGTCACATTTTACATGGATAGAGTTTCAAGAGTCAATGCTTTGTTATATGTTAGAGCATCTTCTGGGTATATGCCCAGGAGTGGTATAGCTGGGTCCTCAGGTAATGCTATGTCCAATTTTCTGAGGAACTGCCAGACTGATTTCCAAAGTGGTTGCACCATCTTACAATCCCACCAACAATGGAGGAGTGTTCCTCTTTCTCCACATCCTCACCAGCATCTACTATCACCTTAGTTTTTAATCTTAGCCATTCTGACTGGTGTGAGGTGGAATCTCAGGGTTGATTTGATTTGCATTTCCCTGATAACTAAGGATGCTGAACATTTTTTTTAGGGGATTCTCGGCCATTCAAGTCTCCTCAGTTGAGAATTCTTTGTTAAGCTCTATACCCCATTTTAAAAAATCAGGTTATTTGTTTGTCTGGAGTCTAATTTCTTGAGTTCTTTGTATATATTGGATATTAGCCCTCTTTCAGATGTAGGATTGATAAAGATCTTTTCCCAATATGTTGGTTACCGTTTTGTCTTATTGACAGTGTCCTTTGCCTTATACTCCACTATGTTCATAGCAGCCTTATTTATAATAGCCAGAAGCTAGAAAGAACCCAGATGCCCTTCAACAAAGGAATGGATAAAAAAAATGTGGTACATTTTCACAATGGAATATCACTCAGCTATTAAAAACAATGAATTCGAGAAATTCTTAGGTAAATGGATGGAACTAGAAAACATCATCCTGAGTGAGGTAACCCAATCACAAAAGAACACACATGGCATTCACTCACTGATTATTGTATATTAGCCCAAAAGATTGAAATAGTCAAGATTCAGCTCATAGACCACATGAAGCTCATAAAGAAGGAAGACCAAATGGGGGCACTTTGGTCCTTCTTAGAAGGAGTAACAAAATACTCAAGAGAGCAAATATGGAGACAAAGTGTGGGACATAAACTGAAGCATGGGCCATCTGGGGACCACTCCTCCTGGGTATCCATCCCATGTGCAGTCACCAAAGGTAGATGCTGTTGTGGATGTCAGGAAGTGCATGCTGATAAGAGCCTGATATAGCTGTGCCCTTAGAAGTCTGCCAGAGTTTGACATATTCAGAGGCGGATGCTCACAGCTAACCATTGATCTGATCAAGGGGTTCCCAATGGAGGAGTTAGAGTGAAGACTGTAGGAGCTGAAAGTGTTTGTGGCCCCATGAAGAGAGCAACAATATCAACCAACCAGAGCTCCCAAGGTCTAAACCACCAGTCTGGGAGCATTTAGGTAGGGATCCATGTCTCCAGCTGTATATGTAAGGGAGGATTGCCCTTCCAGGCATAGGTGGGAGCAGAGATCCTTGATCCCATGAAGGCTGGACACCATGTGTGGGGGAATTCAAGGGTGGGGAGGTTGGAGTGGAGGGATAGGTAGGGGTACATCCACAGAGGAGCAGAAGTAGGGGCAATGTGATATGGGGTTCCTGGGTGGGGGATGAGGTAAGGGGATAACATCTGAAATATAAATAAAATATGGAATAAAAAAAAGTCAACCAAGGTTACCTATTTACAAGTTCTATGACTCCTCAGACTGGTAAATTTCCATGAAACCTGCCTGTTTACAATAGCTTATAGCCATCTGTTTCAATGTTTTTCCACACAGAGACCTAAGATTTGGTGTTAGTATACATGTATGACAGGCCTATTGCTGATTTTAGGTCTATAGCTGATTTTAGGCCTTCAGTGTGTAAGCAGGGATGTCCCTGACATCTCCTCCATTCTCTAAATATAGAAGGACTGTGGAAATTCTAATCTTGTGAAGGCGGTGATAGAGGCTTTAGGCAGAGTCATAGTGATCTGTCCCCTGAACCTTCACCCAGCCAATACCTTGTTCTGAAAGATATATGTATTCCCCCTGAACACCCACACTCCAGTGTCATCCCCTTCCCCATGTCCTGCCTTTTTGTGTTTATAACCCCTGTGTGAATGAATTACAATTTGAAAAGAATAAATAAATTATTAAAAAAAAGTGTCAATGCTTCATTTAGACTTTCATTTTCTTTAACAGCTTCAGTTATTGAAATATTTCTTGGAAAGATTCTCATTTTTATAGACAGACTTGGTTGAATATGACTTAAAATAATATTCATGAGTACAGTTCTTCAGATAATCTGTCATAGGAAAAGAGTCCCAACATTCCGGGTCTCTGAAATCCAAATAAGGGATGCTGATAAGGAGAAGGGAAGACTTAACTAAGATAGCCAGCCACTCCAACTTACAGATTGTCAGGTAAGCAAAGGCATCCATTTCTGTGGAAATTCTCAGCCCCACCATTGGAACCACGCAAATTATGTTCATGTGAATACAGTTATATAACACCTTAGAGTTGATTATGAAAAAAATTAATTTTTTTAAAAGATTTATCATCAGGTCTTCTGCACCTGACCTCTCCAGGGAAACTGAGTGTTACAACTGAATGAATTGTTTGCCTCCTTGTAGGATTATGACAGGTTTCTGCAGAAATCTTCAGCCCCTCTAACAGCCATTCATCTTGTTATGTGGGTATACATTACTTGTAGCAGCTCCCTTTATGCTAGTCTTTGCCTCCAGTGTGAGTGCTTTGATGTCCATAGAGTTAATTTTAACACTATGAAAGATATGTTAATTTTTTTCATCTTTAAAGACCGAGTACAACCTTTACATTCTGATAAGGAACAGTGGCTGAGGTTTCCTGTTTATTACTATCAATAGTTGGACACCCTTATTCTTTTCATTATATGCTCTTCCAAGTAAATGAGTGAATACTTGATCAAGACAAACCATTAACAGAAGGCAGAGAGGGATTAACTGTCCATTTACAAGTAGTCTTATTATCTTTTAGATCCTAGAAGCACTTGAATTTCAGCACATGTAAACTACTAAAAATTCAACATCTAATTCTCCAGTGGCCACTGCCAAGCTTAAAAGCCAAGCTCAAACTTTACTTTCTCTCGTAGGTTTTATAACCCTTCTGTTCAGCTATACAAACCTTCACTAATAACTTAGTCAAAAAACTTATGTTGCTTTAACTTTCTATGAACTTGTTGAAGTACTGACAGATAATGAATGTTTAGCCAGAATACTACGCTTAATGGATATGCATGTAAACATTACCTGTTGTAAAGTTGTAAACTGGTTCTTATTCAATTTATGATTTAAATTTGTGTTTGAATTTCTAGTCAACTTTCAAAAAAAAAAAAAAAGGAAAGTGTGGGACCATAGAATCCTGGGTGTTTGGCCACGCCCCCAAAACCCAGAGACCTAACCTAAAGCCCTTGCTAGGTCATGTAACCTGAAGCCCTGCCAGCTTCCAATATATAAGCATACACCTTCCAACTTGTTTCGGGAGAGCCTTTTTACCATCCAAACCCACCGTATGTTAATAAATCAATACATCTTAAATCTCCACATGTCTCGTGAAATCCTGGACTCATTGCTTAAGCCAAAACCCACACAAAGGGGCCAGAGTGGGAGAAAGCTAGCGAGCTGTGGGACACTTTCTCCTGAGAGCGGAGGATCCCACGCTGCCCCCCTCTCACTGAGCGCTGAGCTGCAGCTCACAGGACGCTCTCCGCCTGCTTTTGTTCGAGCCCCAGCGTCTCATCTGGTGCACAGCATTTGGGCGTCTCTGCTCTTGGGACTCATCAGCCGCTTGTAGCAGAGAGTGTCGCTGCCAGCCGAGGTTGTAGCTCCCGGGACCGCCCTGACATCTGCGGGCGGGCGCATGGGTGCTGACCGTGGCCCCGTGAGACCTGGGCACGAGATCTGCCTGACAGGAAAGGATGCTTAAATAAACCATGTGATCTATTCTTGTAGAAAAGATACAAGATACTAGGAAACATTACATTGGAAGGCATATCATTGGCAGGCATAGCATTGAGAGTAAAGGCATTAGGTGTAAGGCACCGGGAACAAAGGGATTGTTACATAAGAGCAGGAGGAGAGAGTAAGATAAGAAGAAGAATACACAGTGGAATATCATAGAAATTATAAAACAACTTAAAAAAATTAAGAGAGAATATGCAGAATGCAACAGAAAGAGGAAAAAAGAACTTACAGAGCGACAGAGCAGAAGGAGCAGGCAAGATTCTCCTTAACATGGGACAGAACAGGTCCTTACTTTCAAATTTATTTATTTATTTATTTATTTATTTATTTATTTATTTATCTATCTATCTATTTATTTACAATCCAGGTTCTATTCCCCACCCCTCTGGTCCACCTTCTGACTGTTCCACACCCCTTACCTACTCTACATGTTCTTGTCTCCAAGAGGATGACCCCACCCCCTACCCCCTACACAACCAGATGTCTAAACTCCCTGGGTCCTCCAGTCTCTTGAGGAGTAGGTACATCTTCTCTGACTGAACCCAGACATGACAGTCCTGTGCTGTATATGTGTTGGGGCTCTCATATCAGCTGGCATATGCTGCCTGTTAAGTGGTTCAGTGTTTGAGAGATCTTGGGGGTCCAGGTTAATTGAAACTGCTGGTCCTCCTACAGGGTTACCCTTCTCCTCAGTTTCTTTCAGCTTTTTCCTAACTCAGCCACAGAGGTCAGCAGCTTCTGTCCATTGGCTTGGTGCAAATATCTGCATCTGACTCTTTCAGCTGCTTGTTGGGTTTTTCAGAGGGCAGTCATGATAGGTCCCTTTTTGTGAGCACTCCATAGCTTCAGTAATAGTATCAGTCCTTGGGACCTCTTCCGGAGCTGGATCCCACTTTGGGCCTGCCTCTGGACCTTCTTTTCCTCAGGCTGCTCTCCATTTCCATCCCTGCAGTTATTTCAGACAGAAAAAATTATGGGTCAGAGTGTTGACTGTTGGATGGCAACCCCCTCCCTCAGTTGATGCTCTGTCTTCTTGCTGGAGGTGGGCTCTATAAGTTCCCTCTCCCTACTGATTAGCATTTCATCTAAGTTCCCTGCCTTTGAGACTTGAGAGTCTTTTGTCTCTCCAGTTTCTGGTATATTCTGGAGATTCTCCCCATCTCCTACATCCCAAGGTTACCTGTTTCCATTCTTTCTGCTGGCCCTCAGGGCTTCAGTACTTTTTCCCCACTTAATACCTGATCATTTTCCCCTCTTCCACTCCCTTCCTCCACCCTTCCAGCCTCCTGTAATTACTCTTTCTCCCTCCCAAGTAGGAATGAGTTGTCCTTCTTTGACCCCTTCAGCTTTTTGACCTTTGTGAGTTCTATGGACTGTATTTTGGGTATTCAGTACTTTTTCTGTGGCTAATATCCATTTGTTAGTGATTGCATATCATGCATGTCCTTTTGGGTCTGAGTTCTCTCACTCAGGATGGCATTTTCTATTTCCAAACATTTTTCTGCAAAATTCAGAATTTATTCATTTTTTATAGCTGACTAATATTCCATTATGTAAATGAATCAGTAGCCTTCCTTTATACAAATGACAAACAGACTAAGAGAGAAATTAGGAAAACAACTCCCTTTAGAATAGCCACAAATAATACAAAATATTTTGGGGTAAATCTAACCAAACAAGTGAAATACCTATATGACAATAACTTCAAGTCTATCAGGAAAGAAATCAAAGATCTCAGACAACAGAGAGATCTCCCATGCTCATGGATTGGCAGAACTAACATAGGAAAAGTGGCCATCCTACAAAAGGCAATCTACAGATTCAATGCAGACCCCATCAACATGTCAACACAATTCTTCAAAGACATGGAAAGAGCAAATCTCAAATTCATCTGGAAAGGCAAAAAACCCAGAATAGCAAAAGCAATTATTAACAATAAAATAACTGCTGGGGGAGAATCACTATCCCTGACCTCAAGCTTTATTACAAAGCAGTAGTGATAAAAAAAACTGCATGATATTGTAACAGAGACAGACACATTTATCAATGGAACAAAATTGAAGATCCAGAAGTAAAACCACAAATTTATAGACACTTGATCTTTGTCAAAGAAGCCAAAAATATACAATGGAAATACAAAGCATCTTCAATAAATAGTGCTGGTCTAGCTGGCTGTCTGTATGTAGAAAAATGAAAATAGGCCAATATTTGTCACCTTGCACAAAGCTCAAGTCCATGGGGATCAAGGACCTCAACATAAAACCAGCTACACTGAGTCTAACCGGAGGGAACGTGGGAAAGAGCCTTGAACTCATTGGCACAGTGAGAAATTTCCTAAACAGAATTCCAATTGCTCATGCTCTAAGATCAAGAATAGATAAATGGGACATCATGAAACTGGAATGCTTCTGTAAGGCCAAGGACATAGTCAATAAGACAAATTGGCAACCTACAGGTTGGGAAAAAAAACTTCACTAACCCTGCATTTGGTAAAGAGCTAATATCCAAAACATATAAAGAACTCAAGAAGCTATCCACCCAAAAGCCAAACAACCCAATCAAAAACTGGGGCATAGAAATAAAGTGAGCATTCATGACAGAGGAATTTCAAATGGCTGGAAAGCAACTAATGAAATGTTCAAAGTCCTTAGTGATGTGAGAAATGCAAATCAAAAGGACCTTGAGAGTCTACCTTATACCAACCATAATTGCTAAGATCAAACCCTCAGGTGACAACACATGTTGGTAAGGTTTTTGAGAAAGAGGAACACTCCACCATTGCTGTTGGGATTGCACACTGGAAATCAATCTCTGGTTGTTCCTCAGAAAATTGG
This sequence comes from Grammomys surdaster, assembly GCF_004785775.1. Classification (NCBI taxonomy): domain Eukaryota; kingdom Metazoa; phylum Chordata; class Mammalia; order Rodentia; family Muridae; genus Grammomys; species Grammomys surdaster. The sequence continues at coordinate 6,034,618 of NW_021604607.1, read as the reverse complement.
AAATAAATCTACCTGGATACCCAGCAATAACACTCTTGGGAATATACCCAAAAGATGGCCCACTATTCCATAGGGGAATGCATTCCACTATGTTCATAGCAGCCTTGCTTTTGATAACCAGAAGCTGGAAACAACCCAGCTGTCCCATGACAGAGGAATAGATACAGAAAATGTCATTCATTTACAGAATGGAATGCTACTCTGGTCCTTTCTTAGTAGCAAGGCAGGCTTAGTCTTACTAAAGAGGATAAACTTTTTTTCTTACAGTTGTCTTGGGTTTGATTCATTTAGTAATAAAAGGATAGAAACTTTTTTTTTCTCTGTGCAATGAAGATTGGAATCCATTTATCATCAAAAATGAGTGAGCTCATTCTGTACTGGTGCTTGGTCTTTTGCTCCATATACATTTGTAAATATAGATGTGTGTGTGTGTGTGTGTGTGTGTGTGTGTATGTGTACATATGTATTATGAGATAAGTATGTAGCTGAACCCAACTGGTTTGAATGGAGGTGTATGGATATGTAAGCATGAATTTGTATATGAATCTATATGGATTTATTTATATTTGTTTGTCTAGAAGTTTTTTGAAGTTTTTGGGCTGTCCCCCAGCACTTTACACTTTCTTCTTTAGGCACAAAACATAGTTTCAGGAAAAAAGCACTACATATTTTTGTTAGATTTTCTTTTCCACATTGTTTAGCTCTGAGACTTTGAATAAAATACAAACACAGAGAATACTTTTCAAATTCATAATTTCTTCTGAATTAAAAGTCTGGTTCATGATGGTAAGAGTAGAAGTATGCTTATATGCAAACAATGTTTGTCAAAAATTATCACTGTTACTGTTAGCATTCTGTCTAAACTCCACCCTCCCAAAGTTATGTGGCAACAGCCAGGTATGCTCCTCCCCACAGTTATCTGGCAACAGCCAGGTAGGCTTGACCCACTCTAAAATGGGCTGCTTGTCCCCTTCTCTCTCTCTTGCTCTTGCTCTCTTCATCTCTTGATCCCTCTGTCCCCCAGCCCCTTCTCTTCCTCCTTTTCCATGTGTTCATGGCTGGCCTCTACTTCTCTTCTATTCTCTCTCTCTCTCTCTCTCTCTCTCTCTCTCTCTCTCTCTCTCTCT
>NW_021604607.1:6014982-6033481 GCF_004785775.1 Grammomys surdaster | reverse complement strand
CTCTCTCTCTCTCTCTCTCTCTCTCTCTCTCTCTCTCTCTCTCTCTCCTTCTCTCTGTCACTGCTACCCTCTTAACTCCCCTCCCCATGTCCTGAATAAACTCTATTCTATACTTTACCAGTGTGTAGCTCCTTGGGAGTGGGAGGGGGACAAGATGCTTCTGCATGGGCTCACTGAGACATTCCCTTTTCCCATATACCAAGACATTTCATTTCCCTTTTCTTGCTCATACCTCACCACACATACCTCCACAGAACATACTTTCTTTATCTTTTTATAAACACATCAGTTACCATTTTCTTCCTCTAGATTTTATTTTACGATTTATCTATTTACCTTATGTATGTCAGCACACTGTCACTCTTCTCAAAAACACCAGAGGAGTGCATCAGATCCCATTGAAGATGATTGTAAGCCACTATGTGTTTGCTGAACTTGAGACCTCTGGAAAAGCAGTCATAGCTGCTGATCCATCTATTCAGCCCCAAGAATTTGATATTCTTGAAAGTTTTATTCACTTCAGTGAAGCCTGGATACAATTATCTCCCTCCAAAGAAAAATCCTGTATTTGTCTCCAACAGATTTGATTAATTTTTAATAATACTTTTATTTCCTTATATAAGGGAATCATCTGAAAATGACATCTCTTAATTAACTGCATTTTAAAATGCCATCTTTATTTCTTGTGGAAACCTTTTGATTTCTGTTTCTCTTGTTCATTTAGGCATCTACAGTTCTCTAATAAAGAACAATGAGCTACCAGCCACTATGTAAAAGTTTCTCTCCTTTTTTATTCTTGTATTCACCACTCTTAAAATTCCTTCTGATTTATTCAAAGATGCACCACTTCATATTTTCCTCCCTCCTCAATTTTAGTTTAATTTTTTCCACTTTTAAGATTTATTTTACTTATTTATTAATTTTTTGGATATTTTATTCATTTACATTTCAAATGTTATCCCCCTTCCTAGTTTGCCTTCCACAAATTCCCTATCCCATCTCCTTTCCCCCCTGCTTCTATGAGGATGCTTCCCCACCCATCTACCTACCTACTCACCCACTTCTGCCTCACTGCCCTAGCATTCCCCTACACTGGGGCATGAAGCCTCCATAGGAACAAGGTCCTCCCCTCCTATTAATGCTAGATAAGGCCATCCTCTGCTACACTGCAGCAGGAGCTATGGGTTTTTCCATGTGTACTCTTTAGTTGGTGGTTTAGTCCTTGGGAGATCGGGGACATCTGGTTGGTTGATTTTTTTGTTCTTCCTATGGGATTTAAAACCCCTGCAGCACCTTCAGTCCTTCCTCTAACTCCTCCATTGGGGTTTCAATGCTTAGCTCGATTGTTGGCCATGACCATCCACATCTGTATTGGTCTGGCTCTGGAAGGGCCTTATAGGAGACAGCTATACCAGTCTCTTGTCAGAAGCACTTCTTGTTAGCAGCAATAGTGTCTGTGTTTGGTGTCTGCAGATAGGATGCATCCATAGATGGGGCAGTCTCTGGAGGCCTTTCCTTCAGTCTCTGCTCCATTTTTTTCATACATTCTTTTAGACAGAAGCAATTGTGTGTCAGTTTTCCTTGAATGTGAAAATGAATGCAAAGTTCTGATAGTAGAAATTTACTGTATTAATTCACTGCTAATATGGTCACCTAGATTATTCATTTCCTCCCAGTGTGGATCTATTTGTTGCTTAGATATACGCAAGGTTACATTTGTCTACTAAAATGGTAGCTCAAACAGGTTATCTAATTTTAAAACTATAAGTGGTAAATATCCACTTATATTTCAAATAACAATGTAGAAAAAAATAAGTTGATTGATAATTGTTTTAGCATTTTGGGGAGTATCACGGTCTATAGAAAAAGTACTTTTTGGTTATAACGAGGAACAAAGGGGAGTGAGAGACTGAGATTTTGTTATAATTCTGTTAATAGTATTTCAGAGGACTGCATTTGTGGAAACAAGAAGAGTACTTTTCTGTATTTGTGTCATTTGTAATGTAACAAAGGAATGAACAAGACAGAGCTAAGTATTAGGAAAACTAGGAAAAACATAGTTCTATATGAAAAAGGAGTCATTTCTTGTTGAATAAGAAGGTATAAAGAAAGGAGTATGGGAGAAAACAGAAATTTGTGAATGATACTGAGATTAGAGACATAATCAGATGATTTGGTGGGACAGCATACAGTGCAAATGCAAGCAGTGAAAATCAAGAGAAATGATAGGGTTATTTTACATATGTAGAACTCTCTGAAATTGACAAACTATACACAAAGCATAAGCAGTCCAATTTGGGCCTGTGGACTTTTAGTTAATCCTGTGTTAAAGGGAGAATCGTGCTGTACTAAACAGAAAGGACATGTCGTGGAAGTGAAAAGGTATTAGAGAAGAGGAAAATAATAGATTGCAGAGTGGTTTTTTTTCTCTTTTTTTTTTTTTTACTTTTTTTTTTTTTTTTTTTTTTTTGCCTGAAGTGCAAAGAAAATCTAGCTTTCAGACAGGAAATACACACTTAGTGTTTCTGGATTTACATCTAGATATGATTCCCAGAAATTTGTATTTGAGAAAAGTTAGTAGAAATGATTTTAAAAAAAATAGCTGACAACATTCACTGATTTCAGCTAGTTTGAATAAATTAAGTTGTAATAGTCTAGTTTTATTTCTATCCCTGTGGTAAAATACCCTGATGAAAAGCAACTTAGGAAAGAAAGGTTTTGTTTTATGCCACAGTTCCAGGTTACCATTTTTGCTTTAGAGAAATCAAGCATGAAATATGAGACAACTAATCACATCCATTCACAAGCTGAGAGAGAATACAGATATGAATCCATTTTGTATGTTTCATAATTGGGAGCACCTAACTCAATACTGATACTGCTTACTTTCAAGATGAGTTTTGTTGTTGAGCTGTAGCTCAAGTGTGGGCTTGGGTCTTGTTGGGTTGAGTTGTGTGTCTTACACGTCTACCAACCCAGGTGGCTGGAACCGTGGCTCAGGGGACAGAAGCATGTGGGAATTTGACTGAGTTCACTCCATGTGCTGCAGGACAGATGTCAGGCTATGGGAAGCCACAGAGCTCCACTCTGCTCATGGGAAGATCCCAGTCTGAGGGAGGGAGCTCTTGGATTGGGAGACCCAGGGCTGAGGCAGTTGGCCAGAAATCTGTTGGTCTCAAACCTTGGGCTCCCAGACACAGCTGAAAGGCTGCAAAAGGACTGAGACTGGGAGGCATATGGGCTGGACTGGCCCACGGCTTAAAGGGGTGACGGGGAGAAGCTCTGGAGGCATCCCACTGGGAAAATGAGACTTTTGGTCACAGCAACTCACTTTGCTAGCTTGGCTAGCTTGCTTGAGTTGGTGGGCCTCCGTGGCTGGAATGCAGATAAGTCCTCCATGGGAGATTAGGTGGTGGTTGGTAGTTGAAGACATTCTTCAGGCTTCCCCACAGCAGACCCCAAAGATGAGAGGAAGTCCATGATCTTAAAATGTTTATTGTCAGGGCAGAAAGTGGATGAAGCTGTATCCCGTGTTCTCAGGGTAGGCCTGAGGTTAAATACCTTTTGCAAGTAGGAAGAGGGTCAAGGAAGGAATGCTTAATTGGCTATGCCTTTAGGCTGTGGGACTGCATAAGGGTATCCTGGGTCATGGTGGAGCAGGTGCCTAGAACCCTGAGACTCTGCAGATTCTGGGTGGGATTCTGCATGAGAACTGGCAGGAGTTTGGTGGCCCCCAGAACCCAGGATCCTGAAAAGCAGTCACGGTCTCCATAGAATTACATAGGCCAGGCTATAGGCCTCAGGCCCTAGGGATTTACATACTAATGAAGGCCAGATGGCAGAGCAAATTAAACATGCCTCCCCCAGATCCTCCCCCAATCCTCCCCCTTTCTCCCTCCCTATATAACTCGGGACTGCCCTGAGTTCTGCGGGGTACGCCTAGATCTATCTATCATCCGCCATGACAATAAACCTTCTTGAAACCAAAGACTTCCTCGTGTTATTGGGGCCTGCCACTGCCAAGGCCTCCAGGCCACTGGAACCATAAGATTCCCCCCTGAATGTGGGACCCGCCACAGTGGTGGAGCCCCTTTGGGGGCCCCACCGCTGAGGTGGCCTTTAAATTTTCCCCACATTAGCCCTCATAAATAAGGAGATATCTTGAGGCTCTGTGGCCTGTAGTCATGCCCACTACCTGTTCTATGTGACACAAACATCTCTTTGGGAGGGGCTGTAGGGGCATTGTCCTACATGCCTGAAAGGCACAGATCAATAGACATCTTTGGCCTTGTGTCAGGAGCCTGGAGTCTGAGAGCATGGAGAAACGCATGCCATCCCGTGCAGGGAAACCTGTGAGGTCTCTGACCTGCTGTGTCTCTGGTCATCTCTAGCCAGTGCTTGACCAGAAAACACGTTGTCCCTAACAGCCCACTGCCCCATATTTTTCCACATCAATTAAGGCAATGACAACAATCTCCCCCACAACATGTGCATGTACTCAAGGCCAACTTATTAAAGAAAATACTTAGATAAGACTTCTCTCTCTCTCTCTCTGTCTCTCTCTGCTATGTCAAGTTGACATTTAAACTAATCATTACCTGTTATTTGGAGTTTCTTTATTATTATTACTTTATTGAATTTTCTGTTTTATTATTCATTTTCTCTTTAATATGCAATGAAATAAATGTAGACTTGTAAGTAAAATCTCAAAAGTGGTATATAAAAGAATGCAGGAGCTTAATAAATATTAAACTGTAACGTCAAGAAAAAAATATTGATTGACCTAAATTAACTACGATTTAAAATAAGGGATTTTTATTATGTGTGCTACCTCATGACAATCTCCCTTAAATCATATATATGAGCACCTAATAGTTCAGATGCTACATATATGAATACTGATACTGAAAGAATTTCGGGTTAAACATTTATAAAGTTATTTAACAGAAGGTAGACTAGTTTTATTTACAAAACATTACTTTATATATTTTTTCACATATTTATGGAGTACCTCCAAATTTTTCTACAAAATTTGAAAGCAGTTTTAATATAATAGTCAGCTTTATAAAAGGAAGATATCACTACACTACAATGTGGCACTGTTTTTCCTATTGACTTTTAACACATTGGATACTTTGACATTAGCAGTCTCACAAATACTGATGCTGTTTTTCACATCAACAATGACTCAGAATGTGTTTTTCATACAACTGGCGATAATGTAATTTCCACATGAGCAAATCCAAATGGCAAATATCAGAAGAAAGCAAGTGAAACCATCTACATGGGGTCAGATCTGAGAATTTTCCTCTTCTTGAAAAATATACTTCTTCATCTTGAAAGAAAAATAAAGAACTGTCCAGACAGTTTGCTAATGCACATAGTGTTTCTGCTACTACAGCTAGTTATCTGTCTCTTTGCCTCTGTTAAAGCATAGAGACAAAACATGTTAGTACCATTTTCTCTTATGAGCCAGTGATTTTTCTGACTAGAATGAGAAAGTGGGAAAACAAAAGTGATTTGTTGGACTAGCCTAGCAACCAGTTCCTCTGTGATTTACCCTTGACCTTTGCAGCAGAGACATTTCCGTAAATTGGAGATTTCTTGTTTTCCATGAAGACAACTAATCCAAATTTAAAAGACATTTGAATGCTAGGATGACTTTCCTTTTCTGTGCCGTAATGATTTATACTGAATGTCACTGTTCACAGAAGCTTACCAGGTGATTAAGCAAATATGTGCTTTATTTGATGATTCAGTCATGAAAATTTAAATATCAATAACAATGATATTGGAGTATAATATAATGGCTTCTAAATGTGTAGCTATCATGAATAACAGGCATATGAATATAAAAATGTGTTATTTTGAAATTAATAGGTTTTGATTTATAATAAATGATGTGTCTTTGAAGAATTATAATTACTTCATTATAGTTATTAGATTTTTCCATTGAAGAGCCACCTACTTTGTTGAAAATGTAGCCTTTTAATTTTACTTTCTTTCTTTTCTGGTAGGAGAAAAGAGGTTTTTAATATAATACCATTATTTCCTCCAGCAATATTTCTACATGATGTTCTTTTTAGATATTATGACATATTCTTAGTTTATATTCTATCAAATTTTTTATAGATGTGTCTCATGTATTTTATTAAATGATAAATTATTTTATATAAAATGTGTAAATTATACCTTGTGGATAGATTAAACATCAATGTAGTTGAATAAGTTTCAACAAAGAATTCAACCTGTCATTCAGGTTTCTAGTGGACCTCATACATTTACATAACTGGCCACAGTGAGTAGTAAAATATTTAAAAATAAACAATAAGCAAAGAGAAAATATACCTGTTGTCATCACTAATAAGAGTAGAGTATCTGAAATCCAGCTGGCAGTCCCAGGGATGCCACAGTCCATTCCTATCAGGAAAGAAGGTCGGCTAGCTGCACATCCTCGCTGGTATCCCCTTTCCTCCAAGTTCAATACCAAATCTCATCCCCACCTCATCAGCAGAACACTAGTGAAAGCCTGACCTCATGCCTCATCTCTAGTCATTTTTACATATGTCTTCATAACTTCATTTTTTCCTCTCTTGGCTTTATCTTCTACCCAATTCCATCAGGCACTGCCAGCAAATATCAAACCACTTAGGCCAGGGAAGCAAGGGAATTAACTGCATACCTTCATCTCTCCTTCTCCTTGGAAATCATACCCATACAGTCTCATCTCCAGCTTAGAATACCTATCTGAACCTCATTCTCCCCTTTCTTTCTCTGCAGATGACTCCACAGACCTTCCCCTTCTAATCTTCCTACCCAAACTCCTTGCTTTATCTCAGCACAACTCTATCAGACACTTCCTGGAAGCCTACAGGTAAATCTTGACAGGGAAGCAAGTAGGCTAACTGCAGATCTTCACCTCTTCCTCCATTCCTCGAAGTCTAATTACCTAGCCCCATCTCCAGATCTCCTGAGGAACCAGCTATACCACTTCTGGGCATATACTCAAAAGATGCTCCATCATATAACAAAGGCACATGCTTCACTATGTTCATAGCAGCCTTATTTATAATAGCCAGAAGCTGGAAAGAACCCAGATGTCCTTCAACAGAAGAATGGATACAGAAAATGTGGTACATTTATACAATGGAGTACTACACATCTATTAAAAACAATGATTTCATGAAATTCTTAGGCAAATGGATAGAACTACAAAATATCCTGAGTGAGGTAACCCAATCACAGAAAAACACACATGGTATCCACACTGATATTAGCCCAAAAGCTTAAAATATTCAAAATACAATTCACAGACCACATGAAGCTGAAGAAGAAGGAAGACCAAAGTGTGGATGCTTCAGTCCTTATTAGAAGCGGGGAACAGAATACTCACAGGAGGAAATACAGAGACAAAGTGTGGAACTAAGATTGAAGGAAAGGCCATCCAGAGACTGCCCCACTTGGGGATCCATTCCATATATAGACACCAAACCCAGACACCATTGCTCACGTCAAGAAATGCTTGCTGACAGGAGCCTAATGTAGCTGTCTCCTGAGAGGCTCTGCTGGAGCCTGACAAATACAAAGGTGGATGCTCGCAGCCAACTACTGGACTGAGCATGGAGTTTCCAATGGAGAAGTTAGAGGGAGGACTGAAAAAGCTGAAGGGGTTTGCAACCCAAGGAAGAGAAACAATATCAAACTACCAGACCACTCAGAGCTTCCAGGAACTAAACCACCAACCAAAAAGTACACACAGAGAGACCCATGGCTCTAGCTGCATAGGTAGCAGAGGATAGCCTAGTCAGACATCAATGGGAGGAGAGGTCCTTGGTCTTGTGAAGGCTCAGTGCCCCAGCATAGGGGAATGCCAGGGTGTAGAGGCTGGAGTGGATGGATGGGTGAGCACCCTCATAGAAGCAGAGGGAAGGAGGATGGCATGGGAGTTTCCACAGAGGAAACTGGGGAAGGCAATAATATTTGAAGTGTTAATAAATAACATACCCAATAAAAAAATAGAAATGGAAACAACAAACACAAGAACAACAACAACAACAAAAAAGAAGACCCTCTGCTGAGTATATTTCTCACTCCCTGTGATCATTCCATAGGAATTAACTAACCACAACACCTACCTTTCCTTCTATTTGTGAAGCTCCACCATTGGTTTAGTCCATACATAATCCTAAATCTCAGATCCAAATACCAAGAACATCATTTTATCTATAATGTCCAGTGACACCTATTAAGCCCCAGAACATTTCCCTATAGGCAACACACAGGCACACCACACTTCTTAGAACCAGAGAGGAAACAGAAATTAAGGAACAGAAAAATCCACCCAACAAAAGTAAGGCTATCAGTATCTAGACGTACATTGTCAAGCAGAGATGTATAGACACCAGTGTAAATTAACAGCCAGGACAATATGTCTCCACTAGTGTCCAACAACCATATCAAGTAGGTCCTGAGTATTACAAAGTTATTGGGGCACAAATAAAAGACCTTAAAATTCACTTTATGGATATGATAGAGGTCTTTAAAATAGGAAGTTAACAAATACCTTAAGGAAATCTATGAAAATACAAACACACTGTGTAAGAAAGTAAATTCAACTTTACTGGGCTGTGAGTCTGCCTCTCTGTTGCCATGCTGTTCTGTCAATGCAGATGATAGTCCAAGATCCTGATATCAAGAAGGTAGATTACAGTCCAAGGTAATGGGTCTCCAGGTAAGTCTAAACAGGTGCTGAGACAGATGTTGTGGTTCTCGGTCTCCTGTGTACCCAGATGCCAGTTGAGAATGGTTATCTGAAAAGCAAGGCTTCCCCTAATTGCCAGGCAGGAAGGGAATAGCTGTGCCCAAGAAGGGATGGAATCTAGTTTGGTTCTGAATGTGTGCCTTGAATATGGAGGAGCTGGAAGAGAAAAGGCCTTCTCCAACTAATTTGATGTTGGCTATGGACTTGCTGTAAACTGCCTTTATTATATTGAGTTGTATCCCTTTTATCTCCAGGACTATTATCATGAAGAGGTGTTGGATTTTGTCAAAATCCTTCTCGACATTTAATGAGATGATCATGTGCTTTTGTCTTTCAGTTTGTTTATATGGTAGATCACATTTATTAATTTACATATGTGTGTGTTTGTATTTGATTTAATTTTTGTGTTTGTTTTATTTTGTTTTTCTTTTTGCTTATTGTATCTTGTTTTCTAATTTTGTTGTTTTATTTGGTTTTTGGTTTGATTTTTGAGAAAGAACTTAAAACGTTGTGTGAGTAGGAAGGAAGACAGGATCTGGACTGAGGGGATTTCTGCAGGTGTCAGGCAGGCAAAAAAGCACCTGCAGAGAGGTGAGATACTGACTCATTTCACACTGACTTGGTAAACCTTGGTCAAGACTTTGTGGAGTCTGTGCCAGGTAGTTTATTCGCAAAAAATTCGAACACAGTATAATTGTTTGGAAAAGAATGTTTATGTAATATAATCCCAGGTGTACAAGAAACATCATTTACTCATTTTATGGTGTAAAAAAGGATCTGGCCTAGTATCAGTCATAGAGATAACCTAGAGGTTATTTTATCCAATAGCCACCTCTGGTCTTGTTTGTAGGAACTATAAGAATCATTCAGATTACTAGACAATTCCGATCTTGTTTGTAGACCCTTGACTTGCCCTGGTCCAATGGGTAATACAGATACTAGGTCATTAATAACCTCTAATTCCTATCATTCTGGATGAAAGAATAGGTTTTTCATCTTTGGAAAGACAATAACATGCTTAATATTGGTTTCTGTAGGCTCAAGGACCTTCATGCTGTGCTGCTAAAATAGTCTTTCTTATAATTTTAAAGAAAAAATGTGACTATAATAGAGACCTAGTATGTATAAATTCTGTCTATAGATTGTTTAATTAATACATGCAATCACTAAAGAATTATAAGAACAGATGAAAGGGAAAAGCCATCTTAACAAGGAGAGACACTCAATGATTAATAGAGAGATTTTGTTTAAATTTTTATGTAAATTGTCAGTTCGATGATTGACAGTATGAAAAATTGATATATTAAAGCAACACATGGCAGGAAATTGTTGGCAATAAAGATTATGATTGAGCAGTAAATGATCCATACTATCTCTATTTTGAAAAATTGTGGTCCTCCATGCACCTATCTCTACATTAACTTCTTTTAATATTTTTGAGGTAATATTACTAGTTTTATTATTATATAAGCCATTTTGTGAATTCTCTTTGTTTTAAGGAGCCTTTGTGGTAGTAATCATTATAAGATCCAGTAGATACAACAATTATCACAATTTTCATGGACAGCTGTTTTAATTCTATTGAATGATTGCAAAGATTTACTGAGCAAAATGGGTATAATATGGAGTAATCTATATAAAACTTTATTAACAACTGTAAACATGACAAAACACTATCATATTGTCTTCTATTACTGGTAAGCTTGTATCTCATCCCTGACCCAATAAAAATAAAAATTATCATCATCATCTTCATCATCATCATCATCACAAAAGTGAATTTTGCATTGACAAACTGATAATTAACATATAAAACAGCCAATAAATTAATTAAATTTTGGGGGGCTGTACTATAATGTCTTTGCTGTTTTCTCAAGTTCTCAGATTTCTGAGTTAAAAGTCCTGATATTTCCCCCTGTGTTAAGAGCTTACTCTTACCCTTGGGACATCTCCTTTCGGTGGATTTGTAGTCTACATTTAGATGTGTCATTTATCCAGTGGTTTCTAGATGTCCTTCATCAGATCAAGAGCTCTCTGGAACTTTGTTCACTTTCTGTAAAGACAGATGCATATATGTAACTATAAATGTACATATTCTATATTTACATATGTCATATACACATAGATGCAGTGAGTATTAAGGGGTTTTAGTAATATGAAAAATATTAAAATTCTTCAAGTAATTTGCTAGTGTAAGTGGAATCATGATTAGTATTCATTGTAATAAGAGTCCTAAAAAGGTATGTGTAAAGAACTATTTGGCAAAGTTGTGCTCCAGATATGATACAATTATATTTCTCTGGAGCTTCCAGGGCCCCATTATATGTCAGGGTTGTGATATGTATCTGACTAAGGATGGGCACTGTTCAAGTCCATAAAGCACAGGTCTTTGCATTTCTGACAGCATAGAAGCCTTGACATAGGGAGGTGCAGTTTCAGATTTCAGGCTGTATTCCACTTACAACTAATTATGTACTGAAAGCTTGGAATCCTACATAAAAAGTGTGGGACTGTAATTTGGCCATGCGCCCCAGAGCCCAGAGAGAGGGCGGAGAGAGCAAGTCTCCGCCTCAAGATTTCTCTGGCCCCGCCCTTCTCCTCTGTTTCCAATATATAAGCAAAACACCTTCTGACATGTTTTGGGAGAGCGCTTTACCATTCACCACCCAAGCCCGCCATCTGTTAATAAATCAACACATCTCAAATCTCTACATGTCTTGTGAATTCTGGATCCGAGTAAGTCAAAAATCCTGCTCGCCCCTGCCCATGCAGGGTGGTGGAGGGACCCTAGCTAGCCGTGCGGCCACCTGCCCCCTGCACTCTCTGCACTCTATCCAGCCGCGAGTCCTGAGATGGCCTCGGAGCCAGCGCCCAGGACATCTCCGCCTGCTCTTGTTTGCGAGGCCACCCACGCCGACCCATGTCCTGCATGCCCGACGTCTCTGTCGCTGGCCGACCTGTGTCTCCTCCAGCTTCTGCTCTAGCCAGAACAGCCGCCTGTGATCCCTAGGCGCGAGCAGTGTCCGACATCTGGCGACCAGTATGGCACGAACTCCAAGAATGAAAAAATCACTTCCAACGAGATAACGTCTAGACTATTTTCCCAGCACACGCCCTGCGTACGCTCTCTTACCTCTATTTTGCTACGTGTCCACAGACACTCAAAATAGAGGCCAATTTCGGAGCGCTGGCTGTCCAAGCACAGCCACCCGCCCTCATAACCTGCCTTGCTGCGCATTCAATTCCCTGAGACGTCTGAGGCCCAGAGCAGATTCAAGAGTCTTAAGCCTACGCCCACTGAGATCTGACTAGTTCATACCTGCCCAAACGCCAAGCTTTCTATGCCCACTTCTACTACGATCTCCGCCCTCCTGAGACATCTGTTCCAGACAAGAGTCACAGACAACTCCACCCCCGCACACTCCCAGGACACACGGGACACCATCACCCCCTGGTTAGTGATGGACAGGTACACAAAGCCAGCTCAGAAACTCTCCCTGCTGGTGCCTACGAAAACTGTGAGTTACATCTCTGTCCATCCATCTCCACCCCCACTCTCTCTCCTTCTCGCTTTTCTCTATTTGTTAACTACAATCTAACTTCTGCCTAATTCAAAAAGCTAAGCTTCTCTCTCCACGTGTTCTCCACAAAATGGCAGAGACTCCTTAATCGCCATTCTTTACCCCTTCCCCCAAGAAATCTCCCATGATCTGCCTGCCAAGAGGTTTGCCCCTCCCCCAGGGGTTAACTTTTCTCGCACTAAAAATCCCCCACTCCCTGTCATTTGTGGCGGCTGGTTACAGCCTAGCTGAATCACCTGCAACAACAGGGCTGGCTCCCTGTTTGCCCCCTCCCCCACTTCATCTTCTAAGTCATTTGTGGCCAGCTATAGCCCAGCTGGCTTGCCTGATAGCAGAGGGTCTGAGACTCAATCTGCGCCCCTTCGCCTCTGTTTACCTTACAGTTTCTTTCTCATAACTAAAAACTCCAGACTGAGCCTAGAGAAACTGCCGCTGCCTGTCCTCCCCCAGCGAGCTGCTGACTCTAGGTGCTAGCCTCTAGGTGTCTCCCCACCATAGCTCAGTCTTACACAGCCTTTCACTCCTTCTGACTCTGTTATCAAACTTCTATGTTTTTCACTTTAAACTTTTCCTCAAAGTTAGCCTTTCTTTTCTCTAAGAAAAACAACAGGGGGAATTCCTTGGCCTCTCTGCTAGAACACCCAGCCACCATGTGGTATCCCAAACCACCACATGGCAGAACAGGCCTTTCCTCCACTACTTCTAAATCTGCCATTAATGCCTTTTCCCCTAACAGGAATGCCTAAAACAACAGTGTTTGTGCTTTTCAACCCAAAATTTTTTGCTTTTTGTTTAAATGTCTCCTTTTCACTCATGATATATTCTCAACATTTTTTTTCAACTTTTAAAATTTCTTCAAGGTTTGAAAGTCATCTAAATTTACTTCCACAGGTTAAATCAACATGCTGATCACCACAACCTTTCAGGTTTTAATTAACAACTAATTTTCCTTCACAGACAAACTGTGCATGTCTACCCCAGATGTTATTAACACAATGTTTTCTCCTTCAGCCATCCAATTTCCTCAAACGCCTTTGACTTTCCAAGAGTGATTCAATACTCACCTTTCAGAAATCTCCCTGCTGAAGATGCTGCTTCCCTGTGATTATATCCACAAATCCAACAGAGACAAGCTGCCTACATCTTGGAAGACTACAGACTCCAGAGACAAGCTGATGCCGAGACAGCGGCATCTCCTGAAACCTGACAAACTGCCTTCTCGCAGTCATCTCATCTGACTGAAGACCCAGAGATACTCGATACCAACTACAGATGAATTCTTGCCAAAGTCACATAGCTAAAGTGACGTGTTAGTGAAGAAATTATGTCTATTTAGATGAATCAGATGTCATTACTTTCAAATTGTACAATATGTATTTAATTGATTCGATGACTCCTTGCTTTTCCAACCCCAACCCTCAATTTCCATTACCCTTGGTTTGGTTATGCTACACCCCTGACCTGTGTGGTGTTTTCTTTTGACTTCCTCATCCAAAATTTTCATCACAGGTGACACCTCTCCTAAGAGAGAGAATTGTGAGACAGTGAGCTGTAGAGACCAGAAAGCCTGGTGATAAGGCCCTAGAAGCCTCGTGTGCTAGTCTCTGAGACTAGCCTCACACTAGCTTCGGGTCTTCCCAAACATTCTGACTCTCTCAGCTTCAGCTTCCACAATCCCTCCCACGGAGAGACTCACATGAGAGTCACTTGTCACATGACTCCACCTTCAGAGTTGCCCTCCTTTTTTTATGAAAGAATAAAGGGTGGGATGTGGGACTGTAATTTGGCCATGCCCCCAGAGCCCAGAGAGAGGGTGGAGAGAACAAGTCTCTGCCTCAAGATTTCTCTGGCCTCGCCCTTCTCCTCCGTTTCCAATATATAAGCAAAACACCTTCTGACATGTTTTGGGAGAACGCTTTACTATTCACCACCCAAGCCCACCATCTGTTAATAAATCAACACATCTCAAATCTCTACATGTCTTGTGAATTCTGGATCCAAGTAAGTCAAAAATCTTGCGCGCCCCTGCCCGCACAGGGCGGGGAGGGACCTTAGCTAGCCATGTGGCCGCCCGTCCCGGCACTTTCTGCACTCTATCGAGCTGCGGGTCCTGAGACGGCCTCGGAGCCAGCACCCAGGACATCTCCGCCTACTCTTGCTTGCGCAGCCACCCACGCCGACCCGTGTCCTGTGTGCCCAATGTCTCTGTTGCCCACCGACCTGTGTCTCCACCCACTTCTGCTCGTGCCAGCATGGCCGCCTGTGATGCCTAGGTGCGAGCAGTGTCTGACAAAAAAGATGTTTTTATACTGTATAAAATAATGACTTTAATAGAGAATCTGATCTGATGAGTCTCTCCTAATTTTCTCCCTTGGCAAAGTCTGATCTTTTATCAGATCAAGGGAAAACACTAAACTAATAAACAAACAATGCTTATTAAATTAACAATGATCATTGACATTAACATTTTTACCTTAAGAATTGAAATGTTTAAAATTTAGGACAGTTTCAATTATGAGTTTTAAAAATATTACTTCTAGCTGAAGAAAAACCAATAAGGTTTCCCATGTAAGCATGAAAATTTATATTTAGCTGATACTTAAATGAAACAGAAATGTGAACATTATCAACGCATACCAGTTCCATGGAGGAAAATCTTATTGAAAGAGTTTTATTTTTATTACATTTTGAAGACAGTTTGTTGTAAGTAACCTGAGAGGCAGGAAGAATTTCATGAACATATATTTAAGTTAAAAAATTGTTTTAATATGAAATAACAAGATTAAAATGAATATAATAGTAACTATAGGTATAATAACCTCATATATATGGATGTGTGCATGATATATGTAAATACAGAATATGTACATTTATTGGTACACATGTGCTAACAGGTACATATGATAATCAAAAAACAACCTTGTATGTTTTTTTTTTTTCTTGTTTGAGACAAGAGTTCTTTTCTGTTACTCACCATTGGTATTCCATGATAGCTGGACCTTGATTAACCAGTAGTATTCTAGGCTAGCTTGCATAAGCACTGGTATTTCATGCCAGATGGCCCATGATTTATCACTGTTATTTCATGATAGCTGGTCCCTGGGCTTCCAGGGATTCTTCTGTTTCTTCCTTGTCTTGTCCTTTGCTATACATGCATTTATGCATTCTTCATTCTTCTGTGACATGCTTATTACTCACTAAGCTTGTCTTCAATCTTTGTTTTCTCTTTCCTTTCCCATACTCTTTCTTCATTTTCTTCTCTTTTGAGACACAGTTTTGTTTGAGTTCAAGATCTTTCATTTTCAATTTCTGGAGTGCTGTGATTACAGTCATACTCTAACCCGACTGATCTCATATTCAGTTCTTTAAATACATATATTTACTTTTTTACCATCTTTATAAAGATGGTGGGACTCACTTGTATTCAAATTCAAACAAGAGAGTTAGCACATCCATACTATAGTTTAGAACTGTGTACAGTGTTTCTATATTCAACACATCTAACATTCAAAACACGTATCAAATTCACTTTAATTCATGTGTTCTTTACTGTGAGTCTTTTGTTGTTTAATATATATGACAAAGCTCTTTACATTTTAATTATGCTGAATTCTTACTGTGGAATGACTTGGGTACAAAATGGCATTCTTTTGGTGAGAAAACTCAAAAAGGTAAAAATAAACTAAATAATATAATAATTAAAAGTGAATTTTGTTACAAAAATTGTATAGAATATTGAGCAAGAATATTTATATCTCATTAGAATTAGTTCATTGGATTTTTTAATATATTTAGGTCTTTTAAATATCTCCAAGCCATAAGTCAATTATTTGCACTCTATTTAAATAATGTTACATATGTAACTTAATTATTCAAATGTTCTATGCTGTTCCTATGGGAAATGGCCATTATTTCATGCTGTGTACTTAGATATGAAGTACTGTGTGTGATTGGTGAAACAAACTGAAAAGTGTTTATGAATTGTCAGTATTGTCCTGTACCAAATCTAGAAATACCACCCAGTTTTGATTATATTTCTTTCATAATAAATATAGGTAAATATAACTTTTTACACTATACATTTATATACTATACACCTATAAATGTTGCTATTTTAAAGCAATTTAAATACCTACTAAATAAAAATTTGATTAAATATGATATAATATATATACAATATTAAGTTTATGATGATATTATTAAACTATATTTAGTTAATTACAGAGGTCAATGAAATAAAATATTGATTAAAATAAAATTGTAGAAATAATAACCAAAGAGAATATATTTTCATCTTCATATAATAATGGAAATGGTCAATGCAAATTATTTGTAAATATTCATATCCATTTTATATAGGCTTTCATATGATATCTTACTTTTATTTTTTGTTCTTAAAAAATAATTGTCATGAAATATAGATATGTACAAGCATACATTCAATTTTTCAAAATCAATATGACCAAGTATGTTTTATCACTGGGACATCTTGTAATTCATGGTGATTATATGGAATGTATTCTTTACAGTAGGATCCAAACTGTCAAGTTTGGGTAGCATCCTATGAGCAGGTCTGGGAATATATTGCAGCAAAATGTCCTTGTCTTCATATCACATATTCTAATACAGTTTTATCTCAACTCAGAAATTTTCAAGTGTTGTTGGAAAATCTTTTCAATTTCTGAAACTGGGGGCTTCTGGAAATTTCAGATAAAAGCTATATACCTGTATAAATTTATAATCAAAAATGAATATTCCATAAAACTACATTTAGAGGGAGTATAAACGAAATCTCCCTCCCTAAGCTTGAGTCACTAGACTATGTCTTTTCTTTTTGAAGGTTTGTCAGCTGTGAGGCCATGTCCATGGGAAATAAATTTCTCTTAGGAGACATTTTTCCTGTCTTTTCTTTATTGGCAAAATGCAAGAGTGATATAGAAATCTTCATTTTCTAATAGAATATTGGCTGAAGCAAGTTAAATCTTCTCTTTACAATGTCTCTTATTATTTGAATTGGAGAAACCCAGTGTGTTAATTAAATACAGTCTATTAAAAAGATGGTAGCATAAATGATTTTTAAAAACTGTCTTTTCCCACCGACTTGCCATCTAATAGTTTCCTATGAGGCAAGAATCTTAGTGGGCTATTTGCTCAGCAAATTGGGTGCTTTCTAGGTGGGGGGTTGATAAGCAATGTCTGACAATGGCAAAAGAGTCCTGCAATGCATCTTCAACTCATTTTGAGATTGCTAACCATCTGTTTCTAACTGTGATCGTTTTGTTTATCTTCTCTTCAATGACGACCCAGATGCACAAAGAGAAAGCAATTTTTTCACTTGAAGATAAAGGTTAGAAAGAGTTTGAACACAATGTTGAAGTTCCTAGTGTCATGTTGCAGAATAAATTAAAACACTTACTCTGGCTCCAACTAAATACATCTTACTATAGTGGATATTCCTGTTTGGTTGCTTCTTTGTGCACTTTATTTCAGACAATCTTTAACCCTGTGAAGCAAATAAGATTGTCAAGAAAAACATGAAAGAATAGTTATATTAAAAGTTTTTAGTATTTGAGTTTATGTTTGTGTTACTGTATCACTGTTTCTCTGTATTTTTGTATGAGCTTGTGATTATTAGTTATATAAAAATAAATAATAAGTACTTTATACTAATTACATATGTTTGGCATAACTATCCCAACATTCTTATGAACTGAACAGTATAAATGTAATTTTTATTCACCAGATGCAATGGTAATCTAGGAGGCTTACTGCTGAATAAAGTCAACCTTTCTATCTCTTTCTGAGCTTTGGATAGCTGGTTCTACTCAGCTTTTCTGGCCCAAACTCCTCTCCAAGACAACTAACTCAAACTGGCTTCTCTTAGCTTCTGACTGAACTGCTCTGCCTTGACTGAAATTAAGTAGCAGTCTTTTCTAATCTTTTGGCTCCCATTCATTCTCTACCACTTTGTTACCTCTTCACCTGCAACTGGTCTCTGTAACACTGTCCAGTAAAATTACCTTCATTGAACTGCATGTGATTGCATGAATACACAAACTCAACTCTACTGAAAAGCCTGAATGGAACTCAACTCTACTCTCTAATCTACTCTCTACTCTACTCTACTCTACTCTACTCTACTCTACTCTACTCTACT
>NW_021604607.1:5979711-6014972 GCF_004785775.1 Grammomys surdaster | reverse complement strand
CTCTACTCTACTCTACTCTACTCTACTCTACTCTACTCTACTCTACTCTACTCTACTCTACCCTACTCTACTTTAAACTGCAACAAATTGAACTTCATTCAACTAAACTGCTTCTCTTTCTCCTCTGGGTGTCTCCCTGCATTATTCAAGTTGCCTCTTTCCTCTGTTGTTCTCATGAGACTTGGCCATATCCTATCTCTGACTTACTCTGTCAAATCTTTCTCTGATTAGTCACTTTGTCTGTCCCTAAATTAGATTTCACTATCAAATGTGGATGTGGTTTTTAATAAACTGACATTTTCTACATTGTTTGGGATTAAAAAAGAATGACATGTCTGGATTCCAGCTGTATCTTTGGATCTGATCCCAGTAGCTGGATAAAATTCCTCTATAGAACATAATAATTAAGCCTATTTAACAAATAAGAAACATCTGTGTAGAGCTAGACACTCCATAATCATTCTTTAGAAGGATATGTTCTATCTCATATGTCATTAATTGTCTGAGAATTATTTTTAGTTAAATTATAATCATGATATTGAAGAACTTTGCATATTTGGCATTACTATCATGGTAAAATGTTTTACTTTTATAAATAGTCAAATAATTAGTATATGTTGCATATTTAGTCCTCTTAGTTCGACATGTATAATTAGTGCCTAATCTATAATAAAGGTAATGAAGTATATTATTTCAGAGCATAACATCTACAGATAGGCAACATGCATGCAAATCTAGTAACTACTACCTAATCTATTATACCAGGTCAAGTTTCCACAATTTTCAATGATTGAAATAGAAAACTTCTTTAGGACTTTGTTTAGCATGGAATGAGATGATATGTTTAAAATACGTAGCAACAGATAAATGTATAAACAGAGCCTATCAGGTGGAGTAACATTTTCCAATCATTAAGAGAAACATTAATGATAAATGCAAGAGAGTTGAGCCAGAGAATATGCTAAGTGAAAGAAGACAAAAGCCAAAGACCACATAGTATTTAATTCATATCATACTAAATAAAAAGCAACTAAAAGTACACAGGAACTAGATCAATAGATGTTTTTGATTGTTTGCTTGCTTTAATTTTGCTTCTTTTGTTGTTTAATTTGTTTTGCTTTGCTTTTGTTTCTGGAAATGAATATAAGAAATGATGAAAAACGTGATGACTTATTTGAGGGATGGCAAAATTTACTGAAACTAACTGTGATGACAATTGTACATATCAATGAATGCTCAAGCAATTATTTAACTCTACACTATATATGACAGAATTTTAAAGAATAAATGACATCGGTATAAAGTTGTTTATAAACAAACAAACAAACAAAAAACTAGTATTAGAGCTTTTTTTCCATATTGTACAAAATCAGCTTATTTTATATGTCATCAAAACAAAGGTCAAAACCATTTAAAAAGTCAAAAATGTCTACCACTTATAATTCTATATATATAATATCTATAATATTCTAAAATATTTATATTTATAAAATTTTAAAATATTTCTAATAATATATTTGTAATTTAAAATATTTATAATATTATAGTATTATAATAATATTATAATATTTATAATTATAAAATATTTAAATGTGGCTTGCTTTTATTTTCAATGCCAAACATGCATAACCCTATCCCCGTTCCCACTTTAATACTTTTCCTCTCTTTCCTAGCACTTTTCTCTCTAGGCTTTTTCTGTTCTCTCTCTTTTTTTTTTTTCTAAAATCACTGAGCCTATTTTGTGCTTTTCTGAAACTACTGAGCTTACTTAGTCTTTCCTGTATGTGTGCGGATAGAGGATGATCTGCTGAACCATGGGCCAGTTTTCAGTAGAAAGATCCCAAAAGAAAATTTACTCCTCTTTCCCAGCAGCCATCAAATGCTAATAGCATTTCAGCTAGAGTTGGTAATTCATGAGCCAATGCTATATATATTTAAATTATACCTTTTGTTCACAACACACTCTGATCATAAGTATCCTGTTATAAACACTCATCAAGTTCTCACTCCAACAGAATTCTTCCTCCCACATTGACCTGACCTACATTCTGTTCATACTTTCAACAGATTTTACTCAGGTAGGCACTGTGACTATTTGTTTATACTGCAATGGCCATGTCTTGTGCAGAAAACAGCTTAAGTTCACACAATTCTTTCCTATAATCTAGCTTCCATAATTTTCTAGCTCTTGCCTGCAGTGTTCTCTGGACCTAAGGAGGAGCATGCTGACTTCCAAGTCAGGATTGAGCAGCCAACAGTTACTTATTCTCAGTACTCTGACTAGTGACAAGTCTCTCCACTAACCATCTCCTTCTATGTTGAAAATGTTCTTTGATGCAGGATGACAGGAACACTATCTTTAGTATAAACAAAAATATTTAGAATACAATTTTAGAACATGTCAACTTACCAAGATATCGTCACTAGATTCACCAGTAGTAGGGAACACAGGCTCCCCTGTGTTAAGGTTTGGTATAATTTGACAATACAAGGTATATATTCTGCTTTTCTATCAAATTATAGTTGGTCACTGAAAAATGGTAATCTCATTGGACTTGTGGTCAAATATTTTCTGCTACTAAAGCATTCTGGGTTTATATTAAAAGTATAATCTTGTTTATTTTATACTTTAAATGTATCTTTAATAGTTAAGTCCAGATTTCATTTCAATTTAAGCATGTATTCAAGTGTTTAAAATGTTTTGTTTGTTTGTTTGACTGGCTGATTTGTTGTTTTTTAGTTTGTTTTGTTGTAGTTGTTTTGTTTCTTTGTTTGCTTTGGTTTTGTTGAGACAAGATCACTCTATGTAGCGTTGGCTGTCCTGAAACTCACTTAGTAGACTAGGCTGGCCTTCTACTGAGAGATCTACCTGCTTCTGGACTGCTGGGATTAAAGTTGTAAACAACTACACCCAGAAAAGTGTTCCCAATGTTTAAAAATTAGGCTGCTTATTTGTATTTTCTGTCCCTGAAAGGAAATTCCATCTTTATGCAGTTTTTTTTTCTAATGGAAATAAATTAACAAAGTTCTATAAGTTTTCAGTATGATTTTTATCTTTTGTGGTATGTAGAAAATAATTTTCTATTATCTGTCATTATTATTTTGTGTTATTTAAATTTGAATGAATTTGAAATGCTAATGTAGAGAAATTTTAATTTTTTTAAGAATTCTCTTGTTTTGTAATTTCACTTGGAAAACTCATAGATTTCCATATATTTTATCTTCCTAGTAATTCAGTTTGACAAAGTATAACTCTACTTCTGTACATTAGTAAATTCTCATTTTAATACAAAGAAGAATTTCCATATTTACTAAATATCATTTGACATTTTTCTCAGCAAATGTATTTTTAAAATGAAAATTAATGTATCTTGGAATTTATTTAATCACTTCCTCTATTTCCTTTTGCTCTTTGACAGGAAAAGAGTTATGCCCCCTTTTCTCTATAATATTATATTAAAATATCTTGCTTAATAGTAATAAATATCCTCATGTTTGCTTTATGTTCCTCTGATAAAATACTCTGACCAAAAGTAACTTAAAAAAAGAATTTATTAAACCTAACTTCACAGTCACTTTCCACAGTTGAAGGCAGTCAAGGCAGGAACACAAGCAGAAGCTTAATGCAGAAACTTTGGAGAAATTATACTTAGTGGTTTGCTCCCGGCTTGAACCTAGACCAATCTAAGTGAAGCTGTTTATTATTTAATCATAGATTTCTCGTACCATGTAATTCTAGGCTTTATCAATTTGTCGATATAACAGCCAGAACAACATGCAAGTACGAAATCATGTCTACTTAATGAAAGGATCTCGATTTCTAAATCTTAATTTTGACTTTAAGTTTTATCAAGAATTTTATGGTATGGTTATAAATTGTCTTTTTTGTAACTGTCAATGAAAGTAGTAACCCAAAGTCAATCAAGGATTAAATATCCTGGAAAACTAAAAATCTTACCCGAACAACCAATCACAATTTTTCACTGTCTTTGGATTTTATTGGACCTATTACTCTATATTGCAGAATGCTACAAGATTTACAACCTTATTAATATCATACTGTTAAGATCTTCATTATTGTAGATTATATAACATACATATATTTTCACTTCAAGAAAAAGATAGACATTATTCTTATGCCACTTACCATAAGAATGCCACTTTAATGGAGACTTAACTCACTAAGATGACAAGGCTTTAATATCAATTTCTATCTTAGCTACATTTTTATTTGTGTGATAAAACATCATGCCCAAAATATTGATATATGAAGGGTTAATCCATCTTACTCTTCCAGTAAACAGTGCACCACTGAATGAAAACAGGTCAGGAACTGATGCCAGAAACCTATAATTAGGAATAAAAACAGACTACAAGGCAATGCTGCTTATTAGATTACTGATGGCTCCTTCTGCCTTCTTTATTATACAACATAGGACCACCTGGGTTGGGGTGGTATCACATACAGTGAGTTATGCCAATCCTCATTAATCATCAATCAAGAAAACTTTCCATATGTTTGTTCATAGATAAGTCTGGTATGATGTGATGTGACGTGTGTAGTGTTTGTGTGTGTGTGTGTGTGTGTGTGTGCATGAGTTCAGGGTGTTGAGTATATGATGATTTCGACACTTGAGATTCTTTCTTCTGAAAAATCAACAATGTGTTAACATAAATCAAGCCATAAATCTTGGTTTTATTTTATAAAATGCCCCTAAGTGAAACAAAACTATTAATTTAAGTTTTGAGAAGTAAAAATTTTGTTCTTTTTCTAACGTATTACAAAAACTGATGTGCACAACATATAGTTTTTACATCTATCTGTCTCAGTCTTGCTTCTATATGAGTCCTACAGTTTCAAAAATTTGATTCAAACTAAACAATGGAATTTACTTTTAACTGCAGACAGCCTTTAAATTCAGGTTGATCTAGATAAACCTACAGTGTTTTAAGAGTCAAATTATGAACTAAGGTTATCATGGTGGTTGATATCACAACTGTGTATTTTACAAAATTTTGATGATATATTTTACTGGGGAAACTTAGTAAATTCTAGTAATTCCAGTTACTTAAATTTACAACAGTTTCCAAACATGTTATTTCTAGACATGTAAGTACTTGCCATGATCACAAATATCATCTAAGTTTTATATTGCATGCCTACAGTCTTGGAGATGGCCTGAAGTTTATAATGAGACAAGTTATTTAGGGTTCTAAGAAATAACTCTTTTCTTTCTCACTGGTATTCTTTGAAATTACTTTGGGAAAAAAATGTATCTCCAAATCATTGACATTACAGAGCAATGGCAGATTTTAAGGACAAGCTAGAGTAAAAATTTAGAGTAAGATCAACCTAAAGTAATCACTTGCTCCTCCCCATTCCTTCTTTAGTAACAGAAGCCCTCACTATAATCTTTCTAAGTACCCTTTTAAGGCCTCTTTCTTCCTACTCTATTCTGCTGTGATAAAAAACAAAAAACAAACAAATGAACAAACAAACAAAAACACTTCAATATCTGTTTAAATCTGAGCAGTTTCTAAAATTAGGTTAGCTTTTAATTTTATGTGTTTTTGTATGACTGGAATCAATGTAGTTTAAATAGCCAGATTTAAGTTACTTAATCAATTATTATTTTCATACAATAAGGTCTGAGAGAAATTTCTATTCATTTAATTTAATGATATCAACTGCCTTTTAAAATTTATTCAGATGTAATTCATATACCTCTAAATTTACAATTTAAAACTACAATATTACCTGAAGAGTGTGCTGTTTGAATGTTTGCTTTTGGTATTGTTAAAATCAAACTCTTTTCTCACATAATATATCCTAATTACATTTCCCCTGTCACTACTCCCATCCCATCTTCCTTTCTGTCACTCATTAGAAATAAAAAGTTTCTAAGAGATGTTATTAAACTACAAGAGACAGTATAGAAATATAAATATATTCTGATAAAATAAAAATTAACACATCAAATTTGGAAAAAAGAAACAAAAGAAGGAAAAGAAGATCAAGAGTAGGCACAAAAATCAGAGACACACACACTTGCAAATTCTTCTATTTCCATAAAAACTGTAAACCAGAAGCCATCAAATAAACACAAAAGGACCTGATGCTGATCTACTCAGGCCCTGTGCATGCTACCTCAGTGTCTGCAAGTTCAAATAAGATTTACTCATGTTGATTTAGAAGGCCTTGGTTTTCCTGGAGTCCTTCATCTTCTTTAGCTCTTAGACTACTTCTGACTTCTAGTCTGTAGAGTTTCCTGAACTGATAAGAGGCATATGATAGAAATTTTTCATTTAAGTCTGAGTTTTTCATGTTCTCTCACTCTCTGCATAATGTCTGGCTGTGAATTTCTGTATTTGTTCTCATCTTTTGAAGAAGGAAGCTTTTCTGATGATGGATGGACAAGAACATGATCTGTGAGTGATGCAAAATATCATTAGGAATCATTATATCACTATGGTTTTTGTTTTGTTTGTTTGTTTGTTTTGTTGTTGTTGTTGTTTGTTTGCTTGCTTGCTTGCTTTGCTGTATTTTGTTAGACCAGTAGTATTTGTTGTTTCCCTAAGAATCTGGGGTACCTAATTTCTGGTTATTGGTCACTCAAGCAATGTTAGCCTTCAGTTATATGGCATGGAATATGTATTCAGTTAAGTGAGATATTGATTGGTTACTTCCACAAGTTTTGTGCCACCGTTGCCATAGCATATCTTGTAAGCAGGATATCATTTTAGATCAAAGGTTTTGTGTTTGACTTGGTGTTCATATTCCTTCTTTGGTAGCTCTACCAAAGATGCTGTATTATAAGGCTCTATATAGGCACTAGGTCCACTTGTTCATGTTTAAAGAGTTGGTTAAGTGTTGTCTTCAGCAATAGGGGATGGAAATCCATTTGTGGAGAGCAACATGTGGACACTGGCAACAGATTGGATTATTTGAGGATGCCAACAAGACCGACCCCCTTTAACAAACTGCTCAATTTGATGCAACCAAATCCCAAGATTAGAAGCTTTGTTTAGTTATAAGAGGTAGCCAGTTAAGACTCTGTCTCCTACCTATTATTTCATGATTTCATTTAGATCATTTCATATTTAAAAAGCTTCTAGTGTATTAGATTTACATATTACTTCTCAAATGTCCCTTAATTTTTGCCAACTTATCCAGTATTCTCTCCCTCAATCCTCTCTACACTTTTACTCTCATTGATCCTGCCATTCCAGCCATCCCAACCTATCTATTTCATTTCCATTTACTAATGAGGTTTATCTGTTTCCTCTATCTACTTACTCTCTACCTACTCTCTTAGGGTATTACTGCTATGATGAGACACCATGACTAATATAACTTTAAATGGAAATATCTTTTTTTGGTTTGTACTTCAATCTCACTGTTTACCATTGAAGAAAGTCAGTACAAGAACTCACTGGGCTAGAACCTGGGAGCAGTTACTAATACAAGGACTATGGAGGGGTTTCAGTTATGGGCTCATTCCACATGGCTTTCTCAATTGCTTTCTTAAAGAAACAAGGATCTCTCAACCCAGAGACTGCTCAATCCACATACCATACCCAAACAAGATCTAATTAAGAAAATGTTCAATAGGTTTGCTTACAGCCTGATATCATGAGAAAAATTTCTTAATTGAGATTCACTAATTTCAGAAGGCTTCAACTTTTGTCAGTTAACAAAAAATTATCTAGCAAATATATGCTCTGTAGTTCTACAGATTGTAGCTTACCTATCAATGAATAAGCAAAAACATATACATGTAAGTAAATTAAATACCATATTTGTCTTAATGTGACTGAGATACCTCACACAGCATGACTTACTTTAGTTCCATTCATTTGTCTGCAAATTTCCTAATTTTTAAAGTGTAAAAGTAGAGATACATTTAGTTTGTTTCAAATTTCTGCCAATTATGAGAAGAACAGCTATCAATAATTTCAAGCAAGTATCTTTGCGGTAGATGAAACATCCTTTGGGTATATGACTAAGAGTGGTATATCTAGATATTATGGCGTATCAATTCCCGTCTTCCTGAGGAACTACCACATTTATTGCTATAGTATATGTTTGCACTCACACCAACAATGTATGAGATCCCTCTTACTCCACATCCTTGCCAGCATGAGCTGTCATTGTTTTATTGTTATTAACCATTTGGTTGAGTGTAACATGAAATCTCAAAGTAGTTTTGGTTTCCATTTCCATGGTAAACAAGGATGCTGAACATACATTTTAATTTGTGTTTCAGCCATTTGGGTTTCCTCTGTTGAGAATTCTGTTTATATTTCTGTGCCATTTGTAAATTCTTTGTTTTTTTTTTCTTGATTTCTCTTTCCTTGAAATCTTTATATATTTTGTATATTAGCCTTTTATCAGATTGATAGTTGGTAAAAATATATTTCCATTTTATAGCCTGCCACTTTATCTGAATGATGGTGTCTTCCACCATGCACAATTTGCTCAGTATCCTAACATCTCACTTATTAAAGGTTAATCTTAGTGCCTATGATAACATTATTCTGTTCAGAAAGTCTCTTTCTGAGTTCAAAGTTATTTCTCAATTTCTCTTCTACTTCTTTCAGTGTATTACTTTATATTCAGGTCTTGATCTATGTCAAGTATTGTAATTAAGAACGGATCTATTTGGATTTCTCTATATCCAGGCATTCAGTTTAATCTCCACTATGACTTGAATATGCTATCTTTTCTTTTTTCTGGTTTCATTATATATAAA
Source organism: Grammomys surdaster (assembly GCF_004785775.1). Lineage (NCBI taxonomy): Eukaryota > Metazoa > Chordata > Mammalia > Rodentia > Muridae > Grammomys > Grammomys surdaster. The sequence continues at coordinate 6,006,219 of NW_021604607.1, read as the reverse complement.
AAGCTCAGGTGTTCAGGTGTCCATAGATTTATGTCATTGTCTTCAATTTGAACACATTGATCAAGGTGTCTTTTTTTATGCCAGTTCTATGCTGCTTTTATTATTATAGCATTACAGTACAACTTGAAATTTAGAAAAATGATACTTCCAGCAGTTCTTTTATTGTTCAGGATTACTTTAGTTATCCTATTTTTGTTTGCTTTTTTGTTTCATTTTGTTTTGTTTTGTTTTGTTTTGTTGTATTGTGTCTTTTTTCCATACAAAGTTCAAATTACCCTTTTAGGGTATGTGAAAAATTATGTTGAAACTTTGATGGGAATTGTACCGATTCTATAGGTAGCTTTGGGATGGATGATGCCTATTTTTCCTATTAAGTGTACTAATCCATGAGCAAGAGAAGTCTGTTCATTTTCTGATATCTTCTTTAATATTTTTCTTTAATTACTTAACTATACAAATTTTTCACTTGCTTGATTAAGTTACATCAATTTAAAGGCTATTGTTTCCTTGATATTGTTTATCAGTTAATTTGTCATTTGAATGCAGGTGGGCTATTGATTTTTGTGAATTAATTGTGTATCTAGCTACTTTGATGAATATGTTCTTTCAGCTTTAGGGATTTCATAGTGAAATTTATTAAATCACTTTTATATGTATCTTCTGCAAAGCAAAATACTTCTTCCTTTCCAATCTGTATTTATTTGATTGTCTTTTTCTCTTATTGTTTTAGCTAAGACTTTCAGCACCATATTGAATAGATATTGAGAGAATAGCCTCCTTGTGTTTATTTTAGTGGAATTGCTTTGAATTTTTCTCCATTTAAGTTGATGTTGGCTGTGGGTTTGCTATAAACTGCCTTTTATGTTAAGGTATATATGCTTTGTATCCTTAAACTCACCAGTATTTTATCATGAAGGGCCTTTTCTGCATCTACTGAGATGATTGTGTCTTTTTTGTCTTTCAGTCTATCTTTATGGTGGGTTCCATTTATCAATTTTTGTATGTTGAACCTTGCTGCATGTCTTGAATGAAGCCAGCTAGATTACAGTGGATGAACTTTTTGATGCGTTCTTGGATTCAGTTTGCAAGTATTTTATCAAGTATTTTTGCATATATTTTCATGAATGAAATGGATCTGTAATGTTCTTTCTTTGTTTTGCCTTTATGCAGTTTGAGCATCTTAGTATCTGTGGCCTCTTAAAATGAATTAGGCAATGGTCCTTTGAGTCTTGTTTTGTGGAATAATTTGAAGAATAGTGACTTTAACACTTCTTTGAAAGCTTGATAGAATTCTGTGCTAAAATCTTCTGGTCCTGGGCTTGGTTTGGTGAAAAGACAATGCTTCTGTTTCACTTGGGATTATAGGTCTGTTTAAATTGTGTATCTGGCTTTGATTTAAATTTGGAAAGTGGTTCCTATTGGGAAAATTATTCATTTCTTTTAGATTTTTTCAATTTGGTGGAGTACAAGTATTTAAAGTACATACTTATGATTCTCTGAATTTCCCTGTGTTTGTTGTTTTATGTTCCTTTTCATAATTTGGTTAAATTAAATATCTGTCCTTTTTTTAGTGAATGTAAATAAAGGTTTATTGAGCTTATTAATTTTCTCTAAGTTTCAGTGATTCTTTGTATTTTGTTTGTTTGCTTGTTTCTTTCTTTCTTTTTTTTTACTAGACAGTTAAGCAAACTTTTATTGAAGCTTACATTGTGGTACAGAAACACATTTCAGCTGATTAAAATTCCAACACCTACAAAGAGAAATTATGTTACCAAAATTTTCCCACCTGTAATTACAGTACATCACTAGTCCACATGTAGTTTCTTTTCTAGGCTTTATCCCACACAAACCTATGCAATTTTCAACATTAGAATTCAACATTAGAATTAATTTCATAAAACGGGAGAATCAGACCTCAAGCCAAAATCTATTGGGTTATAAAATCCAGCTCAAATAAGCACTGATCCTCCAATTCAAAATAGGTGTTGTGCTCATTACAGAATCAGACTGATGAAGCTGACTGAAAGCTTCCTCAGTGAAGCATTCAATCAATACCACATATAAAGTAAAAATTCAGTGTTCCAACCACTTGATTGCAAACCAAGTAGATTCTCCATTTAGAAATGCTAAAACAAAATGTCTTGTTATAAATATGGAAGGAACAAAACATCACTGTGTCAGTCCATAATCTACCAAGAAAACACTAGCAGGAGGGCAATAAATAGGGATGCTAGTCCACTTTGTTCTTTTCTATTTAAATCCCACAGTATTTGCAAATGCCACTAACATGCTAACTCTTGAAAGCCCATATTTATAGGGCCACTAAATAGATTCAGAATATTGTGCCATTTCATGCATTCACATATTCCTTACCTGGCTGAGTAACCTGGAGAGTCCTCCCTCTGGTCAGCCATTCATTTGATTATCTGAACACTATGGTGAAATAAAGACCACAGAGATCAGGCGATGTCAGAACAGATGAAAAGCACAGATTCTCCTTTGAATCAAAATTTCCTTTAGTAAAAATTGGTAGCAATGGCAGCACTTACTGAGGTCAAAATGTTTAGGATTAAATTTCTGCTTTGACATAGTGGACATTCCTATTGCTACTTAGTAAGTTAGTGAAGGTATGGTAAGCACTCCATTAATGCTAATTAAAGTGCACTACATAGCCTATTATTTTCAGTTTTCTTTTTAATGGATTCTCCTTGCTCATCACCCCAGAGACTGATACATTTTGTCATTTATCTTCCTCAGAAGTTCATCTCAATAAGAAGGCTACATTCTTATATCTTAGGGAAAAAATTAAGCAAGGAATCATCTGCAAAGTTTCATCTGGAGTGTAAGATTATAGTATAAGTCCATAGTGTAACAGTATACTGCTTCATCAGGGTGATGAAAAAAAAAAGAATATAAATACAAGAGCAACTATTAAAAAACAGTAGAACACAAAACAAGCAAGTTGCTTTTTTTTTGTTTTTCTTTTTGTCTTTTTGTTTTTTTTGTTTTTGTTTTGTTTTTGTTTTACAAAGACTCAACTTGTAGAAGAAAAACTTAAACTGCCATTGCACAAAACACGGGTATGAAGCAAAAATTGGCATTGAATAACATTAATAGAGAATATGTTTTAGAAAGTACAGGTAACTGGATGTAAAACTCTGGCAGCAATTTAATAGAACAGACACAGATGGTCAGCTGAGGCTGCACCTAATGGGGACGAAAGTCTTGTCTATGGGGCATTTTGGATGAAGCCTGCAGAAATATTATGTTGTGCATAAACCAAATTGAATCATTCAATACAGTCAAAGTTCTTTTCTATACGCACTTCAGTTTCACAGCAAGAGTGGCATAAATACCTAAACACAGAAGACAACATTCATGCAATGTATCTAACTTATTGATATAATAATGCATACATTTCAAAATGATTACACTAACATTATACCTAGGACTTTTGTCAACTACATGGTAGTGGTCATAGTCAGCATGGCCCCAGGATCAACATCTAGAAAGCAACCACCACCTCCTGTGAGTCTTTGCTTTTTGTGGGGTTTTTTTTTTTTGATCATTTTTTTCTAATCAATTCTGCTCTTGTTGCTGTTTCTTAGCAAAACTGGTAAAAACAAAATTGTAATCATTGACATAGCACTCTGGCAATCAAGAGATTTAAAACTATCAGTGTTTTAGGGTGAAAAAAGCACTGTGAAGCATTTAGAACTCTGATTTAAAAACAGGATGGTCATAAATTTTCCTGGTTTGAATCCAGAACTTTCCTAATCAGGTCTGACTTAGGTTTCTTTCAAAGTTAATGTAAGTAAATTCTGATTCTAGAGTGATGTGAATTGTCCAATATGTTCCACCTGATTTAATTCAATTTATCAAATAGCCACAGGGATTGAACAGTGTGGCATCAATGACAGAACCTGGTATCAGGTCACAAATTCCACTCTTACAAGTGACATCCTTTGCAGTAATACCATCTTTCATGTAGAACTGGTCCATAACTGCTGGGTCAAGTTCACTCATCAGAATTTCCAGGGTTTCATCTGGCTGACTGGCTGATTACTTGGTTCTCTGGGAAACCCAAAGTATACAAGTACCAACAGTCAGAATTCATATGTCCCATACAATATGCTACTCTATTTGAAAAAAAAAATGCACTAAGAAACTTCAATTTCTTCCTGGAAATTCTGGTCTGGATACCCTTGGTGAGAAGGCTTCATGAAATAGAATAAAAGAATAAAAGAAGAATAAAAGAAGCTTTTACTAGAATAAAAGAAGCTTTAAATTGAACCAAACCCACTGTAATCCCTAGCAAGCTTCAACTGGGGAACCAGTGCTTTCAGTAAGAGTGTGGTACCACATGTCTTCAAAATGAAATATCTCTTGGAGACAAACATGCTACTTTCACTGAATACATAAGCTTCCTGCTTGTTAGTCTTTGTCATACTTATGAATGAGCACTGCACATCCTTCAAAAGGATATCCCACTCAGATCTTGGGATGGTGCAAATATCCCGAGATCCCTGACTTGCATTGAACGGCTGTCTGGAAACCAAACCTCCAGCAGTTTCTCAGTTCCTTTAAAAAATGTACAGCTTCCATCATCATCAGACTAGAGAACAACCACAGAAAATCAGCTAAATTAAATCTCTTCTCCTGCTGCTCCTGCCACTACTTTGGATTGTTCCACCTTAGTTACTAAAGTTCAGGTTCCTTTTTTTCTACAACTATATATTAACATTTTAAAAAATGACTAATGAAATTTTCCTGGCTATTTTTTGAGCAAAAGTTGAATGTGAGTCTGTTGGAAATAGAGGCAGATGCAGTTCAGCCTCTTGTAGTCCACTACTTTCCTGTTAGACAGAGTTGAGCGAGTGCTAGCTAATGTTGCCAGTCATACCTTTTTTTATTTTATTTCTTTCTCTATTTTATTGATTTCTGTCCAGATTTTATTATTTTTTGCTATCTCCAGGGATCTGTAGACACGACACACATATAGTGAGTGCTCAAACATATATTCAGGAAATAAAAGAACTATGCAAATAAATTTTATTAAAAGTAATTTTAAAAGTAAACATGATGTGTTGTTTTTATAATCTTGTAATCTTCCTTTGGGAGAGGCAGTGACAGGCAGATTCCTGGGTTTCACCTCTTCAATACCTTAAACTAATTGCTCTGAACTCAGGCCAGTGAGAAATTCTGTCTGAAAAAAAAAAGTGTGGATGGCACCTATCAAATGACATCCAATGTTGTTACTGGGCTTCCATGTGCATATGAATGTGTGCATTGGTACAAGTATACACACATGTACTTCAGCAACACAGGCATGCATACATGCAAACATGAAAATTTCAAGAATGGAGTGATGGTTTTCATGGTAAAGTGACTGCTGTACAAAATATAGTTACCTGACTTCAGATCTCCACCACCTATTTAGTAGACAGCAATGGTGGCACACAGGTATAACCTTAGCAACTTGAGAAAATTTGGGAAGGTGCTTAAGATAGGTAGAAGCCATGTATACAGGTCAATTGACATAACTAGTTAACTTTACCAAACCAGTCACAAACTTTTTGACCCAAAATTTATCCTATCTACAAAAAACACAGTGAAAGAGGATAGACCAGAGACTGAGGAATTAACCAAGTAATAAACATCCCAACTAGAAGTCTATCCCAATGGCAACCACCAATGTCTGGCACTATTAATGATACTTTGATATTCTTGCAGACAGAAGCCTACCATGGCTGTCCTCTGAGAGACTCCATCGAGCAGCTGACTCGGACATAATCGGAGACCCACAGCCAATCATTGGATGGAGCTTTGGTATTCTTGAGGAAGAGATGAGGGAAGGATTGAGGGCCTAAAGAGGATAGGAACACCACTGGGAGACCAACAGGATAAACTACCCTGGATCTTTGAGGGCTTTCAGGCTGAACTACCAACCAAAGAGCATAAATGGGCTATATGCAGCAGATATGCAGCTTGGTCTTCATGTGCATCCTGAACTAGAACTTGGACTATTCCTAAAGTTGTTGTCTTTCTGTAGAATACATTCTTCTAGCTGGGCTACCTTGTCAAGCCTTAGTGGGAGAGGATGTGTAAGCCCTGCAGAGACTATATGTGCTAGCATTGGGGGATATTCAAGGCAGGGTCTACTCTCTCAGAGGCAAAGGGGAAGAAGGATGGGGAACAGACAATGGAAGGAGGACTGAGAGGGGACACAGTGATCAGGATTTAAAGTGAATAAAGTAAAAATAAAAGAGATCCCATATCAAAACATAAAGTTCAGAGTAATAGAGGAAGTTACATAGCACTGACATTTGGGCTTCTAAAAATACCCACACAGGTGCATATTCATACCAGCAAGCATATGCATACATATAAACAAACCTACAGCCACGTGCTACAATACAGAGACAAACTTTTAGAAAATTTCATAATAGGGTTTGAATAGGTGACACTTGCTGGCAAAAATATAACTGTAGCTCCAAGGGAGATCTTGTGGACTCCAAAGTCACCCCAATACTTGTTCATACATGCATCAATAAAAATAAAATATTTTAAGACTAATTCATAACCTTAAATAAATTTTAAATCTACGGACTCTGCAGATGTCCGACTTAAGTGTTACAACAGGCTACCAAGTACTTACAAGGACCTCAGAAACCATGGTGAAACAACACAGTGAAGCAGGGACTGCCTTCATTCAGACCCAGTAGCTCCATGCAACCATGGCTAACACCTTCCTAGAACACATATGCCACGTGGACATTGACACCACACCAACTGTGGCCCGTAACACTGGCATCATTTGTACTATTGGCCCTGCTTCCAGATCTATGGAGATGCTGAAGAAGATAATTAAGTCTGGATAAATGTGGCTCGGCTGAATTTCTCTCATGGAACCCATGAGTACCATACAGAAACCATCAAAAATGTCCATGCAGCCACAGAAAACTTTGTTTCTGATCCCATTTTATACCTTCCAGATGGCTCTGGACACAAAGGGACATGAGATCTGGACTGAACTCATTAAGGGCATTGGCAATGCATAATCTATGTGGCCAATGGGCTTATTTAACTACAGGTGATGGAGAAAGGTGTTGACTACCTAATACAAGGGCTGGATAATGGTGAATCATTGGTCAGCAAGAAGGGGGTGAATCTGCCTGGAGATGCTGTAAACATCCCTCCCTGTCAGAAAAGGACATCCAGAATCTGATGTTTGGGGTGCAGTAGGGTATAGACATGATGTTTGGGTCTTTCATCTGCAAAGTAGCTGATGTGCATGAAGGTCCTGGGAGAGGGGGCTAGAATATCAAGATCATCAGCAAAATCAAAAAACATGAAGGTGTCTGCAGGTCGATAAGATTTTGGAAACCAGTGATGGGATGATTGTGGCTCATTGTGACCTGGACATTAAGATTCCTGCTGAGAAGTTCTCCCTGGCTCAGAAGATGATGATCAGTCAATGCAACCAAGGTAAGAAAGAAGTCTGTATTCTGCACCACCAAAAAGCTGGAGAACATAATCAAGAAGCCATGCCCCAACTGTGCTAAAGCAGGAATGAGTTGGGGAGTTTGAAGTATGAAACAGCAAGTCAGAGAAAGGCAAATATTCAAATGTTCAAAAGAATACAACAGAGAAACTTAATATCATTTGTAGATTTGTGCAAATCCCACAGTATACTTTTTTGTGCTGAGCAGTATAACCGAGCTTAGCAAAAGTAATGCATCTACTCTAAATGTGACATGTTCATAGACACAATTAAATAAATAATTTAGAAGGGAAATGTACTTGTTTTGAAGTCTTACAAAACATTAAGAAGATTAATTAGGTGTCTGTTTCTCTATACATACACACAAATACACAGCAGAAAGAGAAAGAGAGAGAGAGAGAGAGAGAGAGAGAGAGAGAGAGAGAGAGAGGGGGAGAATTATTGAACATTGTTTTATTTCCTATCTTTATTTTACCAAATTTAAAGAAAAAAAAGAAAAACAAGCAAACAAAGCTGCCCTAAGCAGCCTGCTATCCCCAAAGTAGTTCCATTTTCCCCTCATCTTTCTAGCTCACATTTGTTAGACTCAACAGAGGCTGAACAACATAGGCAAGGTTCTCTTCCCACACTTAGCTTCCCTGCTTGCTGAGTTCTCTAGGAATGACAAGCTGCCCTGAGCAACCTACTATCCCAGGCAGACATCCATTCCTCTGCAAACCCTCTGCTCTCGTTCATCATATTTGCAGCTCCTGAATCATATAGATCTGCAAATCTGAAACCATACAGCCCAAGGATATACATCAAATGTCTGCCACACCAAGTTGACTTTCTCCCAGTACCTATTAAAACAGGAATATCCAGGAACCAATGCCATCCAGATAGCTAAATGGTGTCAAAAAATCACAATCAATAAAGCCAGGGATATATGACACTGTAGTGTTGTTAGCTTGCATCGCTCAGCCACTGTGCATGGCTGCCTTGGGAAACAGAACATTGGGAGTTTGATTGTGGTGGAATTTTACTGTGTTTATCCTAATACAGGGCAGGTACTGTGCTGTAGGAAAGTGCCAAAACACAGCTCCAGGGGCGAGAAAGCACAGTCTGAGATTTGGAAAATCCGGAGCTCCGTTAGGGTTCCAGTCCATGGTGAATCCTGGTCTGTGGGTTTCTCAGACTCTTGCACATCTAGGCACTGCTGGGAGTCATAGAACAGAGAATAGATTCAGGAGGGCTCACAGCCACAGGACAGCATCTATTCTTAGGGGAAAAAGGGGACCTTCAGCTTGACCCAAGAGAGATGATTGTCTTTGGCTTGATGGCATCAGGCTTACTGGACATTTTGGCTGGGAGTGCAGCGAGGCCATCTATGGGAGATTACAGTGCAGCTCTGTGCTTTTTTCATGGCTTCCCATGGCAGATCTTGACAAAAAGAGGCACACATAATTTGAAATAGTTTACTGTCATGGTGAAAAATGGATGCATGATTCCATACACCACTTCTCAGGGTGTTTCCGAGTTTAAATATCTTTTTCAGAGAGGTATGTCTGGGAAGCTTATTGGCTAATCCTTCCAGGACTCTAGGTACCTAATTTGCATGGAGAACTCTGTCTTGAGATTACATGACCATAGGACACTTATCTTTTATGTCAGAAGCATGGCACATGACCCAGATCAGGAATCTGGCAGAGTTGTGACAAAAACCTCAAGCATGTGTCCCACAAGTCTCTGGGCCTCAACCTGCTCAACCTTACCAAACTTACTGGCATGCTTTCCTATCTCACATGACACATCCAGAGCACAGATACCCTTCTACATCCAGCCCTGGATAGCCTAACATAACCAAAGCACAGGAACACTAACATATATCTACTCTTTAAAAGATGATAAAGTCTTTTAAAGAGGAAGCAAGTAAGTCCCTAAATAGTTTACAGGAAAATACCATTAAACAGGTGAAAGAAATAAATAAAACTGTGCAATACCTAAAAGTAGAAATAGAAGCAATAAAGAAAATACAAAGTGAGGGAATTCCAGAGATAGATATCCTAGGAACAAAAACAGGAACATCATAATACATGAGATGGATGAGAGAATCTCAGGCTTAGAAGATAGGTACAACAAATGAAATTGATATATCAGTCAAAGAAAATGTTAAAGCTAAAACATTCCTGACATGAAACATCTAGGAATTTTGGGATACCATGAAAAGACCTAACATAAAAATAATAGGAATAGAAGAAAGAGAAGAGTCACAGCTTAAAAGTGAAGAAAATATTTTCAATAAAATCATAGAAGAAAACTTTGCAAACCTAAAGAAAGAGATGCTTACAGGCATATGGGAAGCTCATAGAACATAAATAAGATTGGACCAGGAAAGAAAATCCTCCTTCCAGATAATAATCAAATCACAAGATCTCCAGAACAAAACATCAAAAGAATGCAACCTTTTAGACACCACGAATTTCAACCTAGACTATTATAACTAGAAAATATTGCAATCAACATGAATGGAGAAAACAAGATAATTCAAAACAAATCCAAATTCTAATAATATCTATCTACAAGTACAGCCCTACATACAAGAAGGAAAACTCCATCCACAAAACCACAGGAAATATGTAATCCAAAACACATATCCTTTGTATCACCAAAACAAGGAAAGCACACATACACACACATAAATACCACCAACATCAAAATAACTGGAATTAAAATATCACTGGCCATTAATATTTCTCAATATCAAAAGACTCAAGTACCTAATAAAATGACACAGGCTAACAGGATAGATTCGATAATAGGATCCATCATTCTGTTGCATATAAGAAACATATCTCAACAATAAAAATAGATATTACCATAAAGTGAAAGGCTGCAAAAACATTTTCTAAGCAAACAGACCCAAGGAGCAAGCTCGAGTAGCCATTTATATATATATATAAAAAAAGACTTTCAATCAATATTAATCAAGAGAGAGAAAAAGACACTTCATCTGCATCAAAGGAACAAATCTACCTAGATGATATTCTAATTCATCTATGCACAAAATGCACCAGTACCCACATCTACAAATAAAATATTGTTAAATCTTAAATCACACATTGAACTGAACACATTAATTATGGGAGGTTTCATCAGCATACTCATATCAACTGGCAAGCCATCCAGAAAAAAATTAAACACAGTAAAAATGAAACTAAGAGATATTGTGAAACAAATGATCCTAACAGATATCTATAAAATATCTGGCAAAAACACAAAAGAATATATCTTATTCTCAACACCTCATAAATCCTTCTCCTAAATTGACCATATACTTAGTCACAAATCAAGTATCAACAAATACAAGATAATTGAAATAACACCTTGAAAATTATCAGACCATCATGGATTAAACATGGACTTCAACAAAAACACAAACACTAGCAAGACTGTATACTCATGGAAAATGAACAACTTTCTACTCAATGATATATGATCAGGGGAGAAATAAAGAAGAAATTAAAGTATTTTTAGAATTTTAGAAAAAGAAGGCACGACATACCCAAACTTATGGGATATAATGAAAGTACTGCTGAGAGGAAAATTTATAGCATTAAGTGTAATTTCTTCATAAAGAAATTACAAAATTCTCATAACAGCAATTTAAAAGTATACCCGAAAACTCTAGAGAAAAAAAGAAGTTAGCAAACCAGAGAGGAGTCAAGGGCAGGTAATAATTTAAATCAGGTCTCAAATCAATTATAAACAAAGGAAACAATAAAAGAATCAAGAAAACCAAGACCTGGTTGTTAAAGAAAATCAACAAGAAAAACAAACCCTTACACAAACTACCAAAAAGAAAGATAGTATCAAAATAAACAAAATCAGAAAAGGGAGATATAAAAACAGACACAGAAGAAATAAAAAAATAGAGAAAAATGAGTTCTTCCTTCAAAAATCTTTACTCCAAAAATATTTGAAAACTATAATTAAATGGATAGTTTTCTAGTCAGACTACCCTTACCAAAGTTAAATCAAAGTCAGCTAAATGCTTTAAATAGCTCTAGAACCCATAAAGAAAAAGAAACAGTCATTAAAACTCTGCAAAATAAAAACAGTTCAGGACCAGATGGTTTTAGTATGGAATTCTACTAGACTTTAAAAGAAGAGCTAACACAATAGTATTCCACAAAATAGAAACAGAAAAAGAAAAAAACAAAACAAAACAAAAAAAAACAAACAAAACACTGGCAAAATCATTCTATGAAGACACTGTCACCCTCATTAACATAAACCACCATATAAACAAACTGAAAGAAAAACAACCACATGATTATCTCATCAGATGCTGAAAAATCCTTTGAAAAGCAACCCTTTATGTTAAAATTCTTACAGAAATCAGGGCACATACCTAAACATAATCAATGCAACATCGAATAAGCCAATAGCCAACATCAAGCTAAATGGAGAAAAAAAAACTTAAAGCAATTCCACTAAAATCATAGACAAGGCTGCTCACTTTCTCCCTATCTATTCAATATAGTCTTAACATTAGAGCAAGAGGAATAGGACAACTGAAAGAGATCAAGAGGATATAGATCAAAAACCAAGGACTCAAAGTACTGCTATTTGTAGATGATATGGTAATATATATAAGTGGCCCAAAAAGTTCTACCAAACAACTTGTACAACTGACAAACATCTTCAGCAATGTGACTGGACACAAAATCAACTCAAAAAAATCAACAGTCCTCCTTTATAAAATTTGTAAATGGCCAAATAAGTAATTAGAGAAATAATACCCTTTACAATAGTCATGAATAATATAAAATATCATGGTATAATTCAATGCAAGCAAGTGAAAATCTGTATGAAAGAAACATAATGTCCATTATGTAAGAAATTAATAAACTATCATAAGTGGGAAAGATCATCCATACTCATGGATAGGTAGGATTAACATATTAAAAATTGCAATCTTACCAAAAGCAATCTACAGATTCAATACAATCCACATAGAAATTACAAAAATTTTTTTTCCTCCTTGTTATAGTTTTATTCATAAGTCCTCTGCTTACTTTCAAAAGGTGAAGAAATTTTTCTTGGGTCACCTTGAACCTTTTTTATCATGAAAGAATTTAATGATGCTGTCTCTAATCTGTTTGGTCTTCATTCCATAAACAATGGAATTTAGAGTTGGACGAAGAAGAAGATAAAGATTAGCCACAATGATGTGAAGAGAAGGAGGGATGGTGTGACTTCCAAAACAATGAGTAAAGAAGGTGAAGAAGGCTGAAACGTAAGTGATGATGATGGCAGATATGTACGCTGTGCAGGTGATGAAGGCCTTCTGCTGAGCATATGTGGAGGACCGGCTGACCACTGCCAGGAGGATCATAGTGTAGAACACAGATATACAACAAATGTCAAACACTCCAATCAGGAGCACAACCATGAAAGCATAGATGACATCGATTTTGATGTTGGCACAGGATAACTTTGCCACAGAAAGGTGGTCACAATATGTATGGGAGATGACATTGCTTTGGCAGAAGGGCAAATGTTTAACCAAAAATGGAAAAGGAATCATCAGTAACACACCTCTCAAGAAGGTGGCAAGCCCAGTTTGGCAATGACAGTGTTGATAAGTATGGTAGAATAGCATAGCTGGTAGAAAATGGCCACATAAAACAATTCATGGCATCTTTATTATTATTTTTATTATTTTCTTATTTTATTCTTTAACCATTTTTGTACAGTTCAAACTTTATCCCCCTCCAGGTCTACCCTCAGACTATTCTATATCCCACAGCTCTTCTTCCCACCCCCTATCTCCAAGAGGATGTCCTTACCACACCCCTACCTTTTTGCAGGTAATATTTGCAAAGCAGTACACGTTCCTGCTCTTTTCTGAGCAACCACTATGCTCCCGCTAGAAGTGGTCAGAAGCCAAGAGTGGCACCATACTCCTGCTGCTGCTTGGCTCAGACCATGGCTCCAGCCAGCCAGAAGCACCAACCCTGGCACTCACATGGTGCCAGCATGTTGGCTGGCTGTGCCAATCCACCATGCTGTCCACAATGCTTGGCTGAGCCCAGATCATCCTGCTATGTCAGCAGTACCTGGTAGAAATGAGACTCTTAATTCTAAAGATTACCCAATATTTATATATTTGGAAATGCTCAATTAACAAGATGCCCACACAATTAGAGTTGTTATCCAATACCTAACCTTAGATATGAATTGTTACCCAGGACTGCTCTTGATCCATCTGTAGTTATCCATGGCTGCTACCTTTCTCTCTTTCCTGTTACTAGCTCCTCTTCCTTCTTTTCTTCTCTCTCTTTGCTACTCCCAAACTAGCTCCTCTCCAGTTACTGAGGTTATTACAAATAATGTAGTAGTAGCAGGAAATTATCCTGCTACACCACCTTACCAAATATTCCTACTCCCTTGGGCCCCAAGTCTCTCGAAGATTAGTTGGATCTTCTCTGATGGAGTCTAGACCTGGCAGTCCTCTGCTGTATATGTATTTGGGGCCTCATATCAGTTGGCGTATGATACCTGGTTGGTGGCTCAGTGTCTGAGAGATCCTGGGGGTTCCAGGTTAGTTGAGACTGCTAGTCTTCCTATGGGGGTCACAGTCCTCCTCAGCTTCTTCCAGCATTTTCGCAATTCAACCTTTTTCACCCATGTCCCTTCCTCCGTCCTATGATTGCTTTCTTTTCCCTCCCAAGTGGAATTGAGGCATCCTCACCGGGGCCCTTCAGCTTGTTAGCCTTCTTGAGTTCTGTGGATCTTATCCTGGAAATTCTGTACTCTTTTGCTAATATTCACTTATTAGTGAGTACATACAATATATATCCTTTTGGGTCTGAGTTACCTCACTCAGGATGATATTTTCTAGTTTCATCCATTTGTCTGCAAAAACTCAAGATATCCTCATTCTAACTAGGTGAGTAGTATTCCATTGTGTAAATGAACCACATTTTCTGTATCTGCATCTTTATTTATAATATCCAGAAACTGGAAACAACTTAGATGTCCAGCAATTGAGGAATGGGTAGAAATATATGGTGCATCTACAAAATTGAATATTACTTAGCTATTAAAAACAAAGACAAAATGAATTTCGCAGGCAAATGGATGAAACTTGAGACTATCATCCTGAATGAGGTAAGCCAGTCCCCAAATAACAAACTTATAAGTGGATATTAGCCATAAATACACCATACCCATGTTGCACTTCACAGGACCAAAGAAGTTAAACAAGAAGATAATTACAACCAAAAATTCATGAATCTTACTTAAAAGGGGAAAAATTGTCATACGACAAAGGTGGATGGAGGGAATTGGGTGGAAGAGGAGATGATGAGGGAAATGGAAGTTTCGGGATAAGGTGTGTAGAAGTACTGATGAGATGCCCAGATGACAATGAGAATGTATGATAATTTGCAACTGACAAGGGTGGGAAGGTTGGAGGCATCTCTTGGATGAGAGGGAGATCTGACATAAGAGAGGTATCAAAGAATCTATATGAGTATCCTTAGCTGTGACTCACAACATTGAGGATATGGAACCTGAAGTGGCTATGTCCTGTTTTGTAGCCAGGCAGGACCCCAATGGAGCAATAGGGAAACAAATCTTCCCACAAAACTTTCAACCGCAAGTTTATCTTCTCTATATAAGAAACAAAGACTGGGTATCAAGCAGAGACTGAGGGAATGGCCAATCAATAACCAGCCCAACTTGAAACCAGTCCAATGGGCAAGCACCAGTCCCTGACACTATAAATGATATTCTGTCGTGCTTGACATAACAGGAGTCTAACATGGCTGTTCCCCGAAAGTCACAAATTAGCATCTGACTCCGATAGGTACAAGTACCAACAGCCAAACATTGGATGGAAGTTGTGGACTCTTATGGAAGAATAGGAGGAAGGATTGCAGGACAAAGGGGGATGTGAATTACACAGGAAGATCAATAGTGTAAACCAACTTGAAACCTTGAGGTTTTCACAGGCTGAACCACCAAGCAAAGAACATATTAGACTAGACCTATGGCTCCTTGCACTTATGTAACAGATGTGCAGCTTAGACTTCATGTAGGTCTAGAACAACTGGAATGGGGGCAATTCCAAAAGCTGTTACCTCTTCTAGCTGGGCTGCATGACTGGCCTCAGTGGGAAAGGAGGCATCTAGCCTGGCATAGACATGATATTCCAGGGTATGGGGATAGCCAGATGCCCTCAACTTCTTAATACGGAAGGGAAAGGGGGACAAGGAGAAGAACTTTATAAGGGGATGATCAGGAGGTGGGCAGTTAAAGGGATATAAAGTGAATGAATGAATGAATGAATGAATGAATGAATGAATAAATAAATAATAAATATAAAAATAACATAATCTTGTTGTATAAACTTACATCTCATAGAAAGTTTTAACCTTAAAAAAATTGACACAAAACATGCAAGAATCTGGGATACTATGAAAATACCTAGCCCCAAAATAATATTAGAGGAAGGAGCAAAATCCTAGTTCTAACTCCCAGAAAACATTTTTAACAATATCATAGAAGAAAATTTCCCTAATCATAATAAGGAGATATGAATAAGGGAACCTATAATGGTCCAAAATTAATGGATAATAAAAGAAAGTCCCTTGCAATTTGACTTGCACGGTCTTTAGAAATACTGAATTATTGTTTCAAGATATCACTATTTTGATGATTAAAAAAAGTAATATTGTATGGTCAATTGTTTATGTAAGGCCTATAATCTGCCTGGTATACAAATGTGCTGTGAGATTGCCCTCACTAAGGGGTCCAGGCAATCCAGTATGAGCTCTTAAATGTCCTATAAAGTTAGGAATAGTACATGTTTTTTTAAATTAAGCTATATTTGTATAAACTGTAAAATTTGAGAATTGTTAATAAATAAAAACAGAACAATTTCAAGCAATTGTAAACCATGAGCTATATATTGGCTATCAGTATACAAGTTAAAAGCTTGATTTTTCAACATTTTAAAAACAGAGGCTACAGCATGTAATTCAATTACCGGTGTTAAAGTAGGAAGAAATTCAAGAAAATGAACATGTGATCCAATTACACATACTGCCTTCATATTAGATGTGCTATCTGTAAATGCAGTAAACACATTTTCTATGGACTACATGTGTAAATTTACAGGAAATACAAAAACATGCATAGATGAAAATTTTAACAACTTGTTTTTTGGATAATGATTATCAAATTTGCCTAAAACTTTGCCACACAATAGGCCAAATATCAGTATTCTTCAATAACCAATTTAATTGCTGATTGAAATAAGAAGTAGACATTTCATCCAAAATATTTTCAAGATTCTATCCTACAATTCTGTACTTAACACAGCAGCAGTTTCATAATTGGATGTTTAAACTTTATGTGCAGATGAAGAAGGATGAATCCACATTAATGGTCCCTTTTGCCAAAGAACTGCTGTGGACAGCCAACAATTGATTAATCTGTATAATATATCTGTTGTTGGCTAATAGCTTCCTCTACTTTCTGCAAAGCTATTTTTCTCTCATCATTTAACTGTCCAGGGGAATTAGAATTTGCATTCCCCTTAAGAACATCAGAGTTTTAAGCTCTCTTGCAGAAAGCTTTAGATGAGGTCTTAGCTGAACTCACTTTGAGTCTTGCATTGACTCAAAAGTAAATGTTTGTAATCTGGGTCTAAAATCCTTTGCTTGTTCCTGGGACAATCATTTTTAAAATGACTCTAACCACCACATTTAAAACGTCTGATAAAGCTTATGTAAAAGGAGTAGGCCTATAACTGTGCCATAGCTGTTTTTAACTCTTTTATTACTCTTGCAATCATCTTCATTTGCTCGATACTCTCAACTATTAACATGAGTGAGTCAAAAATCCTGAGTGTGAGATTGAACTGCAAACTGCAGCCAATGAAACACTGGCAATTCAACCATACCTCTAAGTTTCCCTTGCAACACCAGAGTAAACACAACTTTGGAAAGCAAAATTCAGTTTTAAACAATCTATTCTCTTTAAAATCAATACCAAGAGCATTATTTTCATGTTACAAAGTTTGACTACCAATTCTTATATATGAAGTGTATGACAGTGTAGCTTTTAATATCTTATTGAAGAGATATTGTTTTAAATTCTGTCTTTTATAAGTCTAGTTACTGAGTGACTCCAACCCTGAGTTACCAGCTCTAAGCCAACTTTCTGTTACCAAAGTTACAAATTTTTAATCATATTCAGTAATTTTTAAGCCAATAATCTATAACCAAGATATGCAGAGCATGTTTATATTTTTAAAACCAGTCAGAAACAAAATAAAGTGGGTACAAATGTCTTATATATTTAGACCAAACAAAATTTTCTTGGGTTCTTTTGCTGTAATTTCAAGAGAGAAGCACCTGAATCAAATAAACACAGAGAGATATTTTTGTAGGAAAAAAAAAAAACAGCCATCAGTTCTTTTTCCATAGAAGCCAGAAAGCTGCTGGCCCCTTTAAGAGCAGCTTATGCAAATAATAAGCTCCTGGCAGGTCTTTGCTTGCTGTGCCTTTCTTCCAGCCACAGAGCAGTGTAACTTATTAGCTTCTCTTGTGCAAATTGAGACTGCCTTTTAAATAAATTAAATTAAACCAAGTGGTGGATAAAGTTTTGACCATTTTTTTTCTTTAGAACATGAAACACAGAACAACCATCATTCAAACAGCAACAAAAAACCAGACAATTGACATACTGGACATATTGGCATGCCAAAGACAGACAATAGACAGAACTAAAGATTTCTCCAGTAGGAGCTAGAGAGGAAACAGGAGGTCTCCCAATTTCCTCCTGTTCCCAGGAGAACTCCGAAATAGTTTTTTCCTTCTCTTTTGCTGACACATCCTGGAGAGGGAACAACTGCTTTTCTGAAACTGTTTCTCTCTCTCATATTCATGGTCTAACTTTTCAGCTCCTTCTTTAGGAGTTGCAGCTGCTGATAGGTACTCCACAGATACCTGTTTTCTTTAGTTCCCCAATTTCTCCTAACCCTGCTTGTCTCGCCTGAGGCAGCTCTTAGGCTGCAGACAAAGGCCTATGATTCCTCCATTTGAAATTTCACTGTCACCCCCTAGTCAGCATCAGGTCAACACCTACTCAGCCTAGCTATATCTGCTTAAACATACATGAAACACAACCTCCAAAAGATAACAAGTGCTAGCATCAATACTATTCATTGTTTACCAGGCATGGAATACAATTCTGTTTTCTGTAGAGCTCTAACAAGACAACATTTCTCAGTGGGTCCCCCGTTTTCAGGTCCCTGTTCAGGCACCACCTGTAGCAACCCAGCAGCCATGAATGAACTGAGTTAACCTGAAAGGCAGGCTAGAAATTAAAAAGAGATGGAGTGGTGAGAAAAACATGTAGGCAACACAAAGTTTTCTGATAAAGGCTCAAAGTTTAATATTCAGCACTTGTATATATAGGGGAGGCCCCACCAAACCCATCCTTTATTTCAGCTGGATTGTGTTACAAGGCTAGCTCAGTGGGTTGTCTATTCTTCTAAATTCCTGTAAGAAGTTGCAACTTTAGCCAGAGTGGATGACTCCACCTAGATCCTATTGCAGCAAAGTCTGTTGTGGTTAACAGGGTCTTTCCTGCCTGCTCAAGGCTGGGGGAGGGCACATGAGTCTAATTCAAATTTTCTAAACCCTCCCCACCCATTAATTTTTTTTCCATAACTCACCCACCTTCAGCAGGAAGAAGCTGTAGAGCTGTCATCCTGATTTCTTGGGTTTGGATATATTCTTGTTATTTTACAAATTATAGATAGGTTGCCATTTTAAGGGATAATTTGGAAATGGTCATAATTTTGGACATGGAGGAAACTAAATAGAGATCTTAGACTCAGGGATTTCTCTCTTTCCTTTCTTCTTCTCCTTTCCTTCTTAGGTAAAGGGAAGGGATAGGAAAAGAAAAAGGGGGATAGAATAAGATTATAAGAAGTTAGATGTATGGAAATAGATTACTAAATTTACTCTTTAACAAAACATTTTGTAGCCATAAGCTTACATTGGTACAAATCTTTTCATTTTGATGCAGAATTGAAATTATATTTTTGTACATTGGTTCAGAATTTATATATTCATACAGGATTAAAGTTTTCATTGACACGAATCTTATATACTGATGTAAAATTTAAAATTAATATTGTTACTCTTAGGTAAGCATTGTGACTATGAGATTCATACAAGGGTCAGACCAGTACTTTTAATAGTTGCTATTACAAACTGTTTAGGATGATTAAGCAATGCAATTTAAGAGCCAGATAGTGAAACTCATGATCGTATTAGATTCTAATTTAGCTAATTATAACAATAATAATAATTTGAAGATTATGCAAATATCAAATAGCCAAGAATGATTAATGTTTGAAAATTCAGTATTCTGTATATATTGATAATAGTCTTCAAAAGTATCAGGGATCAAAAGAATGTGGCAATTAATGTTAATTTGTTATTAGAAGATCTTTTGACTATGAGTCATGTTTGCTCCTGACAATAAAACCATTCTACATCAAAGAAGATATTGAGCATCATTATGTCCAAGTATTGTTGCTTCGATTTTGGCAAGCTAGCCTCCAGGTAAGAAATGCCCCAATTTCATCTACAGATAAAATAGCTACTGTCCAAAAAAGGGGAAAGAGATACAACATAACCAACTACTAAGCTCTACTAAGACACGATAAGCTAATCCTTCTTATTCCTGCTTCACTTAAGGTCTCTCAGGTAGCTCTGGGCCAGAAGGCTGAAGACAAATTCTCTGGTGTTACAAGGAATATTGAGGACTGTCTAGGAAGTCATCTATCTTTGTCAATTGTATAGGTTTGCAAGCTATGTTTCTGTGCTTCCTGTACACTAATACAGAAGAACAGACAAGATCGAACATAGAATTAATAAGTAATAACTTGGATTAACAACATGTAGGTTATTAACAGCTATTGTGCTGTTTAAGGCATATTCAAATATAAAGGCTATGTATGTACTTTCATTCTTTTAGAAACATAAGACATTGTGATAGTGTAGAGTGAAAATTATAGATACTGGGTATATAGAATCCTTTTTAGACATAAAATATTCTTTAGGCTTTCTTTACAAAGACATGGAGGCATGAAGCAAGTTAAGTATGTGGACAGACTAATTACAGGAACTGGCTAGAATGCAATTTAGCCAGGTGGAACCAAGCTGAGAACCACAGTGACAGGGCAAGGCCAAAGTGACAGGGCAGGACTACATTCTTGAGAAGGATGAGTGTACAGAGAGTTTTCACCTGATCCTGACTCATGTAGGTTGGGTTCCTTTGGAATGTTCCACTATTTTTGTGTTATACCACCCTAGCAACCCCCTCACCCCCTCCTCATTCCTTGGTTTGTGGTTTTTCCCCTTGAAAACCCCTTTCAAACTGGCTGTCGGGGTCAATTCAGCTCCTGCGTGGGCATACGAATTGACCGGCAGCTAGTTGTCAGGCCCTAATAAACAACCTCGCAATTGCTCCAGTACATGGTGTCTCGAGCAGATTACTGGGTGGTCGCGACTTTCTGAGACTTGAGTGAGGGTCTCCCCTCTGCGGAGGTCTTCAATAGGTAGCAAACTTGCACTGGGATAAATGAACATTTAATGTTATAGAAGTATCTAGTCTTATTGCTATTTAATATCCCACATTTGATTTATATCCCTAGGAGGCTTGACATATTCTACAGGGAAATGGAGGAGAAGTGGATCAAGGAGAGCTGGTGTAGGGGTGAAAGGACAGGGAAGGGAGAAATAAAAGGAAAATATTTTATGAATGTAATCTATGAGAGAAGAATGAATACAAATATCAAAAAATGAATTAGAGATTAAAATGAAAGAATTACAAATGAGGACATTTCAAAGATGATTAATAGTCATTTGTAAAGATAGCCATGCATTTCAAGATTGAGTAAAACATGAGAATAGAAATAAATCAAACAGAATTTAAATGTAGTCTATAGCGTTCCTTGATGATATGATGTTATGTGAAGAGAAACAGGAAGTCCAATTAGTCTATAGTTTCTGATTTTTCTTTCTATTTAACAACTTTTACAAAAACATATGTTGGCAATTTTCATTTATATAAGATATTTGATATTTTATTTTGCATTTGCAAACATGGATTTTAACATATCTTGTAGGTAAATATAAAATGGTTTATAAAATTGTTTCTGCAAATACATGAAACTCCAAAAACAAGAGAATTACCTAGAGTTCAATCTAAGAAGAGCACATTTGTGACTCCCACTTTCTAAGAATATTAGTGCTGCTTATACATAGAAAAAACAGGTCATGTAGTTTAGGATACGGTTTAATTACACTAAAATTCCTTTAATAAGCTTTTATCTAATTAAAAATTGTCTATCAATTTCAGATACTATTATGTACATTTAGACTGTTACAGTTAGCACTGATCATTTTGGTAAAAGCTATTGACATAATCTCAACTATATATTGATTACTTCTGATTTTGGTATTTTGACAGACAAAAATTGTAAATACTTTTGTTGTGATGTGAATATAATATGTGATCTGAATGTAAATATGAAGCCAGTAAGTGTGAAAAGCTCATTCTTACGAAAGCTCAAAATAATTCCTAGTAGTAGGAAAGGAAAAATTACTACTAGAGATAAGAAAGATGTGGGGAGAGGATAGAGAGAAATATGTGAAAGAGAATCGAAGACCAAGTCCATTAGGAATAACTGCTAATGTCTTAGAACATATGAGCATGAATCTATAGTTAATAGAAATTTACTATATATATATAGCAAAAATCTAGAAAGAAAGAAGTAATTTTTCTCATCATAAAGAAATGGTAGGTGTTAATAACTGACACACTCATTTGATTTCAGAATGGTTTTTACATTATCAAATTGTCACATCATAACTTCTTATATATAAATAAAGGGATATATCAAAGACGCCAATTGTAGCATTTGTATATTAAGAAAAATCATTGTAATAGAAAACAAAACAAACAAAACAAAACAAAACAAAAACCACACAAAACTATAGCAAAAGTTTTTAAATGAAAGAAAGAAATGTTATAGAACTTTGTCTACAAATAGTAGAGTTAAACCGATGAAATTGAGAATGTCTAATCTAAAAGCTTACTCATAAACTTAGAAATGTTATTTTTGTCGTGAAAATAATTTGCCAAAGTAACATAGATAGCATCTGGTATATCCAAATGCTTAGCATTTGGTATATCCAAGTCTCATAGGTAATAGTTAATGTCAACAAGAAATTATGCAAGATCACTGACTTAATTTTTTTTTTGATATTTCTATGGTTCTGAAGAGATAAAAATCAATAGAACAAGTCGCTAACAAGCCTGTACTTCATACTGTTGCTGTAGGGATACAACTTATCTGCTGAAATTGTTTTAGAATTATATTCAGTTAATATCCATTAAGAACATAATAAAATATTTTCATTAATTTTATATCTGAATTGAGAAAATAATTTAGTTAAATTTTTCTAAATGTTCTCACTGAAAACAAATAAAAATGCAACCTCTTATTTTTAAAAATAGTGGGATTATTTTGTTTGAAACAGTGCATGGGGGGAGAATTTTCAGAAAAATATGGTTAAAGTTTCATTATACATTACTATATAAAATATAAAAATATTTAGAAACAAAAGAATGTTATCTACATATATAGAGTTGGTAAATTTGCATGAAATGTTATAAATATTCTATTAAAAAGAAATAGCTCAATTAAGAGAATCAGGAATAAATTTAAGTGTAATTTAAATCTTAAATTTCTCCAAAAAATATTCTCTTTGATCTTCATAAAACTCTAACCTCTTGCTATTGTTTTTCCTCAGGTATTATTACCAAAGTAGTTATCAACATTTAATATTTATTATCATTGATGCACAAAGGTGGTATGATTCTGTACCCTGTGCTTCTCAGTCTGTATGTCATCAGAACCCTGGACAGACCAAGAATTTTGCACATTTTACTTGTGTTTTCCTAGTAGAGACCTGGAAGAATAACAGAATAGCAGTAACAGTAATTTTTAAAAGCTCACAGAATTCACTGTACACCAGTTGTAGAAAGCAGATGCTACCTATGAGGATATTCCTAAAAACCTATTCCAATATAGATGAAGCACAAGGAAAAGATCTTGAAATACCCATTATGAATACAATAGATGTCTATACAAATGAAACAAATGATTCCCTTAAAGAAATCAATGAAAGCACAGTGGAAGGAAATAAATAAGATCCAACAGGAGCATGAGAAGCAAATTTTATCAACAGGATGTCAAAGATGAAAGAGAGTACTTTAACCATTGGAGACCCTCTAGAAGGAATATTGGTCAAATAAGATGTTAAAAATCTAAAAAAAAAAAAAAAAAAAAAAATCCTTGTACAAAGCATCCAGAAAATCTGGGACACTATGAAAAGACTTAATTTCAAAGTAGTAGAATACAGAAGTAGAAGAATTAGAAGAAGGTCACAGACAAAGAATACACTTTCCAAAAAATTAAATATAGGGTGCAGATATAAATAAAAAATTTTCTCTGTTGAGGAGATACAAAAGACTGAGAAGAACTTAAAGCAATTTTTAACATTCGTAGCCATCAGGGAAATGCAAGTCTAAACTACTTTAAGATTTTATCTCATATCCTTCAGAAAGGCCAAGGTAAAGTAAACACGTGATAGCTCATCCTGTCCGTAGAGTATGAGAAGCACTCAAACATTGCTACTAGGAGTACAAAATTACATAGTGATTGCATAAATCAATGTGATTCTTCCATAGGATTATTAGAATCTATCTACCTCAAGATCTATTTATATCATTTTTTGCTTATAAAAAAATATGCTTCATCCTACCACAAAGACACTTGTTCATCCAAATTCATTGCTCCTTTATTCATAAGAGCTAGACATAGAAAACAGCCTAGATGTCTCTCTTATGCCTGACTCCTTAGTGGAAGGCTTTGGGCATAGTGATCTTTGATGAAGCAGCTCTCTGAGAGGATACTTGTTTGTTCATGATGAATGGATAAAGAAACATTGTACATTTATTCAATAGATTAAAAAAACATGGAATTTTAAGTCAAATGGATAAAACAAGATAAAGAATCCTGAGTAAGATAGCAAAACACAGAAAATGGGAAAATGGGTACATATTTGCTTATCTGTAGGTATTAGTTCTCACAGCAATGATAACCAAGATTTATACAACTTTGTAAAACCAAAATTTATAGAACTACAAAAGTTGGTATAGAGTGTGGAACTTGATGGTAGAGTTAGATCTCATTAGGAAAGAGAAATAGAATAAATACTTATGGATGATTAACAGATAAGGTGTAGAACAAATTATCAAGTCGGGAATGAGAGGAGAGAGGAGGAAGACAGAAGTAATATGAAAAGATAAAGCAAACTTTAAAGGCTGTTTGAGGGCTAGTGTGAAAACCACTAGAAGTTTCATACACACACACACACACACACACACACATGCACCACACAATATATGAAGCTTTCAGTACGTTGTCATACTTCAACAATGTCACATTGTTCTGCTTCTCCACCTGGGGAGCCTGGGCACCACTGTAACACTACGGATGGGAGGCAGAGAAAAGTCTCGAATAGGGAGTCCACAGTGGTTTTCCTCTCACAAAGTAGGGTGGGGTGGGATGGAGGAAGGTGGTGCCTAAGCACCACCAGCACACTACTGGGAAAGAAAAACAGAAATAGGATTTGCAGTCTACATTCTCCCCTCTGCCCTCCCTCCACACACAAACAAGTAAAGTAAAGGCAATGATAAACAGTACTGAATATGGAGTCAGGCCTCAGTTTTTATAGATGCTTTTTTTTTTTTTGGTGGTAGGATTGTTTTACTCTATTTTCATCATAGTATAAAATCAGGAAGATATTTGTAACAAAGAAGAAATGAAAAATGTCACATTTGAGAAAGTTTCTTTAAACATACAGTATCAAAGTAATGCCTAACCTCTATGCTCATGAGAAACATTTTAGAAAAACATGCAAAGATGAGAGAAGTAAAATCTTTTACAGAAATGATAGCAGTGACTATTTAGAAATGCATAGAGATTTAGAAAACTAAAATTAAATTTAAAATAAACTAAATGTCCACTAAATGGGAAACAAGGATGACAAAGGTTTCTTATTTCTGACTAAAGAACTGAATGGGGAATACATTTCTTGAGATATGAGAAAATAAAATGATTTTAGGGGTTAAAGTGTGAGTTTGAGTTGAGTTTTTAAGAAACATAATGATAATTTTGATTAGTTATATAGAGGTAAAGTAGAAAACTCTGCCTTAGATGGAGATGTATATAGATATATAAACACTAGCTGCTTAATGTGAAGTTATTTCATGGCTAACAAGAGGATGGGAGAATTGGGGAATATTGTAATGACACAAAATGCCCTTTATTGCATTAACAAGTAGAAGGACTTCAACTTGTTACCATGAATCTGCAGGAGAGATAGAAGATGAATCTGTGTACCTGAATAAAAATGATCTTGATGGATTCAGACAAAAGGAATAATGTTGGGAAACAATTTTATATTGTTATGTACTCACGGATATTAAGAGCAGGGTTTTAAAATGTATTTAAATTTTGTTTTGAGGGACGGAGTAGTCACTAAAGGCTTAGCAAACTGTGCAATAGAAAGTTGTAAACAAACAAGCCTAGGAAGAAATGTGAGGTTTAAGGTCATTTGGTTAAGTTCTAATAAATATGAGATGAGAGGTTAAAGTTATAGATCTTAAAGGCAGTATCTCCTTAGGTAGGGGTGTGTGTGTGTGTGTGTGTGTGTGTGTGTGAGAGAGAGAGAGAGACAGAGAGAGACAGAGAGAGACAGAGAGAGACAGAGAGAGAGACAGACACACACACACACACACACAGAGAGAGAGAGAGAGAGAGAGAGAGAGAGAGAGAGAGAGAGAGAGAGAGAGAGAGA
>NW_021604607.1:5881030-5979701 GCF_004785775.1 Grammomys surdaster | reverse complement strand
AGAGAGAGAGAGAGAGAGAGAGAGAGAGAGAGAGAGAGAGAGAGAGAATCAGAAATAAACTACATTCTTGAATATCAGGGAAAGGACTGAGATATGTTTATAGGTCTATATTAAGTAATCTAAAAGTAGTAATATAGGCCTTGACTCTGAAATCCATTTCTGCCTATGGAAGAAGCAATCTCTAAATTTTAACTCTTTTTATGCTTATATGTTCATCTATCATATCTAGTCAAGAGTAATGATACAATGATTTGTTCTCTTTACACAATAGAGAATTTACCACTGGTTCATGACAATGCCATAGGTTTTTAAGCTTTCCATTCAATGTGTTTTAGTGGTCACTAATAAGCACAATACTGTCTCAAAAACTATTACTGAAATAAAAGGAATACAAGTATTGAGTTGAGAAAACTTTTGTTTTTACTTCAAATGTGTAAAGATTTTTTTTAAAAAAAAATATGGTTAATAAATAAGTCCACAGCTCACTGTGACTCCAAATGGGTTGTCCATTATGTCACTCTGTAGTTCAAGGCATAGCATAATATTTTAGGATCTGAGTCTCTGAATTTTCCTCTCATATTTTCAGACTACTCTCACATGGTTTATTACAGTTAATTCCTGATATTATCATACAAATCACAGCATGGTTTGTGCTAGGTATTTCCCTTTACACATACTATATATACAATATGATTAATAATATACTAAGCCTGAGTACAAGTAAGGCAAAAACTACTTTAAGTTTCCCAGGTCATCATAAAGGAATTTTATTAAAAATTCAGAGCAGTGTACAAAATAATGGAATCTCTGACAAAGTGTTTGTCATGTCATCTGGCCCATATAACTCCCAAGACATAGTCATGTTTGTTGTACACAAATTCTATTGACAGAACTCCATAGAAAATATGTTACTGCCAATCAAACTCCAGGACGTGGGGTGACCTGCTAAAAGATTCTCACAGCAAATTCAATTTTGTAAAACATTATACTCTAAAATAATGTTTTGCAAACAAACTGCAATAGTTTATATTAACATGTAAATAAAAGTAAGTTAATTGTACAGTTGTGAGAGTTACAAGTGATAGAAATTTTGTTTGAGAAGAAAGATGACAGAAAAAAAATCTACTAAATCTTGAATATATAAGACTTTATTTTAAAATCCTTAACACACTAAGACTGGCTGACTACTAAAGATAGAATACTAAATCCAATTAAGAGATTAGCATCAGCAGAATGAGGTTTTATCTCTCAGGCCACAGCTAAAATTAAAATGGAAAAAAAGACATAAAAAAAAAAACCACCTGATTTTAACAATATTGTCTGGAGAATACCATCTTTGGAAGAATGTTGTCTCCTGAGGCTTCTAGATGCTAGTGAAAGGGGAAATATAAGGAATTGCATATATTCTCTTGGATGACAGTTTTTCAACAATAGAAGTAGGAATAAAAAACAAAAGTGCTTCCCCAGACCCAGGGGATGCATCTAAGAAAGACCACCTGTGTCTCTCACATACTGAAAACATTAGCATTTTCCATGTTTTGAACAGTTAGGAACTTGAGAGGAAAAGATAGCATACAACAACTCAACCCCTTTTACAAATACTGGTTAGAGAGTTTGTTAACAAGCTCGTAGTCTAATAAATACACTAATAAATGTATGTAATCAAAGCTAGAAAAAAGAAGGAATTATGATATCTGTGAAATTATAAATACAAAGTAATAAAACTGTTACCAGAGAAATAGTAAAAAACAACACCAGGCGATACCATTGAACAATTACAGTCTTACAATGTGGAAGAAATGGATTATTTCCCAGCATTGTTTAACCGACACAGTATGAAACAAAATCAAAAGCATGGAATCCAATAAAGAGAACAATCTTCCATTGGAAAACTCATGACATTTGTTCAGCTGGGAAATTTACAATTTCCTTTTCTCAGTTCTTCTCAAGCTTCTCTCAAAAACTTGATAGAGAGGTAACAGACCCCAAACCTTTTTGTGAGGCCATAATAATCGATTGCAAAGCTAGAGATATTAGAGTTAAATCAAGTTAGGGACAAATATTTCTATTGAAAATAGATGCCAGATTCATCAATGGAAGCCTGACAAACAGTTCCAAATTACAACTTTTGCTATGGACAAAATGTTTCTGTTCCTAGGATATAAAGATGCCTTAATATCCATAAATTAACAAGTGTGATTTGTGCCATTAAAATGGCACAAAAAATGCTGTATGATGATCTTGTCAAATGTAGAAATGCAGATTTGTAAAACAATATGTTAATTTTTATGCACCTAAATATGACAGACTAAGAGGAGTACAAACAAAATGTTCTGTGGTACAAACCTGGATGTGTTTATGCTAAGGTCAGGAAAGAGATAAGGATATCCACTCTTAATACTCTGCTCAGATAATAGTATTAGGAGTATTACAGAATGAAATTAGGCAAGAAAATGAACAACAAATCTTTAAACAAAAAAGGAAAAACTAAAATTGTCTCTGTAAAAAATGTAATTTTTATACATAAATAATATTGAATATATTTCAAAAATGCTAAATATGAGTGAATCCACTAATTATTTAAATTCAATTTAGCTGCCTGTTCATAGATTAGCATGTTCTCTTAAAAAAATTGAGACAAATAATTACATTCACAGTATAATCTAAAACACTCAACTAGTTTAGTATAAGTTTGGGCAGATAAAGATCTGTGTGGTATATTAAAATATTGATGAGAAATTATGCACAAATTAATTTAAATATATTGCATGCTTATGGGTAATGGTTCAACAGTATTTGTGAAGTCTCTACACTTCTTATCATAATCAAAATTGTCACTGTAGAAGTATTCTGCTCAGACCACTCCTAGAAACCTTACTTTGGCATTTGAAGAAATAGGACATAGAGATTTCTCTCCCCTTTTTACTCCTTATAGCAAGCCTGAATTTCCACATTTCCTCCAAAGTGAATCCGAGACTCCCCTGATAAAGGAGTCCTCTATATCACAGAAAAAGAAATATGAGCGCAGAGATGCTCCAAAGAATTTTAACAAATCATTCTTGCAGATTTCCCCCCAAATAGAATAGCATTAGCTATTTCTTTCAATCATATTTCTACATAAATGAGCATAAAAATACAGTTTTCCTTATGGCTGTCACATTTAATTTTTAGTAGTTTTATATATCATCAAA
The DNA here is from genome assembly GCF_004785775.1 of Grammomys surdaster. Classification (NCBI taxonomy): domain Eukaryota; kingdom Metazoa; phylum Chordata; class Mammalia; order Rodentia; family Muridae; genus Grammomys; species Grammomys surdaster. Next base: position 5,976,510 of record NW_021604607.1, on the reverse strand, counting down.
ATGTTATTGTATAAATTTATTATGATCTCCTAATACTAATTTATCTTTTCCTAGAGTTTCAGCCAATAGATAGAAAAAGCAAAGGAAGAAATTTATTTACCTTTACAGATATAATCTAGGAAAATCATAAAGACATTCTCATATAAATAAAAATAAATGTTGATATTCTATGAAATTCTACAAGTCATAAAAAGCAGATATATTTTGAAATAAAATGGTCAAAGCTAGACCTTTATAATCATAATTCCTTACATAAAATTATATTATAAGTTGTAATAATCAATCTGTATTATTGTAAAAGATACACAGCAATGAAAAGAATAGAAAGTCCAGAAACAAGCCATGCATTATTAACTAAGTATGAAAAAGCACATGTATATATATATATATATACATATATATATATATATAACACATATGCAAACACACACACACACACACACACACACTTAAGATTTGGACCTGTATTCCATGCTATACTCAAAATTCAACCTTAATGATTTAAAGACATGTGTGTAATACTTGAAAACAATAAAACTCAAAAATATAACATAGGAAAAAAGTCTCTTAACACAGATTTTAACCATAATCTGTTTTTGATGTTTTATTTTGTTTTTCTTGTTGTTGTTGATGATGATAGTGTACACCCTAATACAAAGCAAAATAAAGACCTGTAGTCTTTATTTTTTATTTTCATTTTAGCATCCATTGTTTACTTCTTTTGCTTTCTGAGATAATCATATAATTATGTAACCCCCCTTCTCCTTTTTCCATCCAAAGCCTCCCATTTACCTTTCTTTGCATGGACTGCTTTTAAAAATGTTTCTCTAAAGCCAAGACACAATCTAGGCATTAAAGAAAAAAGTAACTGTATTCCATCTGTCTGATAATGGAAGAATGTTCACAAGATATAAGTAAGGGACCTGATTGACTGAATAACTCCCATTTAATCACTTATAAGTGGGAAAAAATTGAATACACATTTTTTAAAAGAAGATATTAAAATGGAAACCTTTACTTGAAAAAGCATTAAGCATTATTTCTTACCAGAAATGTTCACCCAAACCACCATGATTGTCACTTTATACTGATTATAATGGCTATCATTTTGAGGGGGGGAGGGAGGGAGGGGGGAGGGAGGGAGGGAGGGGGAAAGGAGGTAGGGAGGGAGTAGGGGAGGGAAGCAGGGAGGTAAAGAGAAACCGAGCATCCCATGCTGGTGAAGATGTAGGGATCAGCAAACGGTTGTTTTACTGTTTGAAGAATTATAAATTGATACAGTCATTTAATAGAGGAACTGTCTAACAATTCTCTAGGGATTCTGTCAAGTGAAACTGAATTCAGTGTAGAGTGAAAAATTATAGATACTGGGTATACAGAATCCTTTTTAGACATATAAAATATTCTTTAGGCTGTCTTTATAAGGACATGGAAAATTTTCTGAGAAACTGAGCCATGAAGCAAGTTAGGAATTTGGAAAGACCAGTCACCATTACTGGAACTGGCCTATCGCAAAGAGAAAGGAAAGAATGCAAGTGAACTAGGAGGAACCAAGCTGGGAACCAGACTGGGAACCAAGCTGGTAACTGCAGTGACAGGGCAAGGCCGAAGTAACAGGGCAGGACCACATTCTTGAGAAAGATAAGCGTACAGAGAGTTTTCACCTGACCCTGACTCCTGTAGGTTGGGTTCCTTTGGAATGTTCCACTATTTTTATGTTATACCACCCTAGCAACCCCTCACCTCCTCCCCACTCCTTGGTTTGTGGTTTTTCCCTTTAAAAACCCCTCTCAAACTGGCTGTCGGGGTCAATTCCACTCCCACGTGGGCATACGAATTGACCGGCAGCTAGTTGTCACGCCCTAATAAACCTCGCTATTGCTCTGGTACATGGTGTCTCGAGCAGATTACTGGGTGGTCGTGACTTTCTGAGACTTGAGTGAGGGTCTCCCCTCTACGGAGGTCTTCATCAGCATCTAGAAGATCTGCACTGACATGTATTAAAATATTATCTATATCTATAGTATCCATAACATATAATGTAGATATATAATAAGTAGATAAAGTGTTTGGTGAATATAATTGTCTATTGTCCAGTCTTAAAAAGGAAGGTGATCTTGCCATTTGTATCTATAGGCATAGGCCTAGAAGACCTTATGGTAAGGAACATCACCAGACACAGAAAGAAAAGTCCTGTATGACCTCATTCACATGTGTGTCTTTGCCTGCTCAGGATTTGAATACAAGACACTATAGAGAAATGGCTTTTAAAGATGCTTGAAAGTTAATAAATCACAAATCAGAGCATGGCCAAATTCAGTATCTTAGAAATATGTGCTACCTGATCTACAGATGACCTTATTTCACAATGCTCTTACATGGTAGACAGACTGACCTATATCTGAGATGTTTGTTTTAAAAATATTAATCCCAGTCATGAGAGCTCTACTCTTGCAACCTAATATCACAGTGACAATTCTGGTAATAACATCTCTTTGGAGTAAGGGAGTCAAGATAATAGAATTTTTAAAAGACAAATTCATATAATACCAATGTCAATTCTATGGTGGTCTTCATTATGGAAGCAGAGCACAGGATCTGGTCTCAGATGCGTGGGAATGATATGGGCATTTTGGGTGTAGAAACTCGCAGTTTTAAGTAATTTTTATATTTTAGAGACCAAGTCTACAACATAATGTCTTTAGGTAATATGCGATATTGTATATTTAAAATTTTCTGATAGGCTTTGTTCCATGACATTACTAGAATAATTTTACAAAAAGCAAAGGAAGTAGAAGGCAATTATGGAGGTGATTGATATGTCTATTTCCTTAGCAGTGTTCATGGTTTCACAGGTCTCCTAGGTCTCTATTTCTAAAGCAAAACACTTGACACTGGCTATTCTGTAAAGCAAAGCTTTATTGGTTCATGATTTAAAATCAAAACATCACGACATCAGCATCAGCCCAAAGATCCCCCAACTGTGTTATAATGTGGTAAAAAATGAATGTAAAAGGCCACAAGCATAAGAGGCCAAGTACATGGATTCAGAACAACAGAGCTACCAGTGACAATCTATTTCTTCTAGAACATTTGTTATATTTAGATGGAACCCAATGGTATAACATACCACTGAGATCAACGGCTTAATGCTGCACTAAGTATTTAAAGCTCTGAAACATATGTCTGAATACAGAAACCAGAACTACACACAATAATGCAAATGTCCTTATCCCAGGCTCAAAAACAAACATAGGTTCTACAAGTACTACATTTTTTTGTTTGTCAGTGATAGCTGAAAAATAGTGGAAAAATACTATTCATCATAAGTACTAATCATGAGTTAGTGAGAGGGTTGTGAGAGTAAAGGCTCTGGTTACCATGCCTGATGACCTGAGTTCCATCCCTGGCACTGATATGATAGATGGGAATAACTGACTCCGGAACATTATTCTTTGTCTGCCACATATATACTGGGGTAGACACATGTCTGTAAACACACACATACACACACAAACATAGAAATAATAAAAGTAAATCTTATAAACTCAACAAAACAGGGAGTAAATATATTCTCTATAGAAGTTTCCTAAAGCATTGATCTTCAATTCTCCTTGCATGTAACTGGCTTATAAAAGACAATTTTTAAAATTTCCTTACCTGAGATAATTAGTGCTTAAAATTCTTTAGTTCACTGATACACACACTCCTTTCTTGGATTCTTTCACCCTGCTGTACTGGCCACTACTGTTTTGTTTTGTGTTGTTGTTTTGTTGTCTGTAGTAAGGATTGAATGAAGGGTCTTGGATATCTTAGAAAAGTGACCTGCCTTTAAGCTATCCTGTAATGTGGATAGTGGGAACAGACTAGGCTGCTAGATTTTAATAAAACATTCTCATTTTCTTTAATGAAAATCACACATTTGGAAGAAAATGATGGTTCTTCAAAGTGGTTAATTTCCTTTTATAAGATTCAGAAAGTGATGAGTGAAGTGCTATTTCTTCTTATTTGAGTATGAGTTTAAATCACACCAAACATCAAAATCCAGCCAGTCTTTGTCTAATATCTGTCATAACTTACAGATTCAAAGGACTTTTCCCTTTTGATTCCATGTGAAGATAGTTTGTTTATGATGTATACAAAGGTAAGAACAAAATTTGCTAATTAGAAATTGTAAGATTTAGTCAATCAACAGACTTTTGTTATTGGGGTTTGAATGTGGCGAATGGAGGAATTTTGGATTTTTTACACACACACACACACACAAACACACACACACACACACACACACACACACACACACACACGACAATTTGTTAAAATAGTAGTGAAGATTTTTGTTTTTTGTTTTGAACCGACACTGACTACTCAGTAAGTAGAAAGACTGGTTTGAAAAACTCCAGTAATAGATGGTTGTGGTACAAAAGAAGATTCTGAAGACAGTTTGCTTATGATTTACCATTATTCATGTTCATTTTCCCAACCCCGAATCAGCTGGGCCAAATTATTTTAGGTTTCAATAATAGGACTGAAGAAATCAGCTCAGAAACTTTGGAACACTCCTGCCCTCTGCTACCCTCCCCCTCAAGGGAAAGGCTAATTAACATTCCTTGTCAGCCCAGGAACTTTTGGAAATGTCAAGGGACTCCTTCGGAAAGGAGAGGCTGATTAACATTCTTCAGACCACAGGGGAGGGTGGGGAAGGCCCAGAGCACATTCCTCAGGACAGACCAACCTTTGCCACCTGCAGACAAGGGAAGGCCTTGCCACCTCATTCCCTAAAGACCAAACAATTTAAAAAAATCACACTGTTCTGCCAATCACATTGTGCCTAATGTTGCTTCCCTAAAAACTATAAAAACTGGCCAAACCAGCTGCCTCTCCTGCAGGTGTAGGACAACTCCATGGTGTTGGAACCCCATGGTGTTGAAACCATAAAATTACTCTTGCTTTTGCTTTGACTCTGCTTCATTCACTCAGGGGATTCCCAGTAAGCTAAGGCTCCCCAAGAGTCTTACAGGACATATACCAGAGACAAAATCTAGTTTCAAGTAGAAGGGTGATGATACTTTTCCCTACAGTACTTCTCTATGTAAAATATCAGTTATATACTGTAGAAAATAAAAAAGAACAGACAATGAACATGTCCAGGACCAAGCCCAGCAGCATGGTCCTTTGGGAAAATCCAAGAAGAGTAACTCTTTGGTTAACAACTGTGATTAGTGTAAAGTCACAAACCGGAGATAAATGGCTAACTGGGGTGTCTATTTAACATATTAAAGTGGACCTAGCTGACAGATTCTCTCAGCATCCCTCATTTCTTACATGTACAGGGTATGATAATCATAAACTTCTTCCGTCCAAGGGCTTGGCTGCCCATTCTCCGACTCCCCTCCCTATTGTGTTACCCTGTCCTGTCCCTTTTTCAAGCCTTTACTCAATTCAAGTTCAAAGGCATATTCAGTCTGGAATCTCCCAGATGTCCTTCCCTATAACTATGCAGTCTCTTTTATCTACAATATGCCTTATCCTCCACCATACCCAGTAATTTTTTTTTATTGGATGTTTTATTTACGTTTCCTATGTTGTCCCCTTACCCCATCCCCCACCCACCCAGGAACCCCCAATCCCCTCACCCCTCCTCCTTCTTCTCTGTGGATGTAACCTCTATCTACCCCCCCCACTCCCACCTCCCCACCCTCAAAATTCCCACCCCCTGGGGCATCCAGCCTTCATGAGGTCAAGGTTCTCTTCTTCCACCTATGCCCAGCAGGGCCCTCCACTCTTACATGTTCAACTGAAGCACTGGATCCCTCCCTAAGTGCTCCCAGGCTGGTGGTTTAGACCCTGGGAGCTGTGGTTGGCTGGTATTGTTGCTCTCCTCATGGTGCCACAAATCCTTTCAGCTCTCCTTCAGTCTTCACTCTAACTCCTCTATTGAGAACCCCATGATCAGTTCAATGGCTAGTTGTGAGCATCTGCCTCTGAGTATGTCAGACTCTTGAAGACCTCTGAGGAGATATCCATATCAGGCTCTTATCAGCATGCACTTCCTGTCTTCCACATCAGCCTCTACCTTTGGTGATTGCACATGGGATAGATACTCAGGTGGAGTGGTCTTGAAACAGCCCCTCCTTCAGTTTCTGTCCCTCATTTTGTCTCCATATTTGCTCCCTTGGGTAATTTGTTGTGAAGACCTCCGCAGAGGGGAGACCCTCTCTCAAGTCTCAGAAAGTCGTGACCACCCAGCAATCTGCTCGAGACACCGTGTACTGGAGCAATTGCGAGGTTGTTTATTAGGGCATGACAGCTAGCTGCTGGTCAATTCGTATGCCCATGCAGGAGCTGAATTGACCCCGACAGCCAGTTTGAGAGGTGTTTTTAAGGGAAAAAACCACAAACCAAAGAATGAGGAGGGGGTGAGGGGGTTGCTAGGGTGGTATAACATAAAAATAGTGGAACATTCCAAAGGAACCCAACCTACGTGAGTCAGGATCAGGTGAAAACTCTGTACGCTTATCTTTCCCAAGAATGTGGTCCTGCCCTGTTACTTCGGCCCTGCCCCATCACCATGATTCTCAGCTTGGTTCCACCTGGCCAAATTGCATTCCAGCCAGTTCCTGCAACTAGTCCGTCCACATTTCCAACCTGCTTCATGCCTCCATGTCTTTGTAAAGAAAGCCTAAAGAATATTTTATGTCTAAAAAGGATTCTATATACCCAGTATCCATAACTTTTCCCTCTACATTCCCCCATTTTTTTTCTAATGATAGTTTTTAATCATAAAAACTTAACTCCACTTCTTCTAATGTAAATCTGATTACAGATCTTGCATTTCAGTATCTTCATAGCTTCCATTTCCCTGTCTGAGGGTTTGATATTGATGGCATAGCAATAAAAGCTGAACAGCACTAACTCTCTAACAAAGGTAACTAATCTGTTTAAGAAGCAAAAAACAGAATCAAAAGGGGACCAGGGAAAATTTCAGAGTGGTAATGTCTAATTCCTGAAGCATGTCCTGAAAGGCTGCCTTGTGGTTGTGCTGCACTCCATTGGCCACACACCGTGGGGTCTCTAGTGTCCTCTGGAATGCTTCACCGGCCTCACCCAGAGGCTTCAAGTCCTTGGAACTGGTCGCCTGCTCCCACAGGTATAGCTCGTTTCTCCACAGGCCAAACATGGTCGGACATCACAGGCAGCTTGGTGGTGTTCAACTAGAACCGCGTCTCTCAACTGGTGTGGCACACTTGGGTCTCTAGTCTCGTAGGCCCCTTTCAGCTGTTCTCACACCTCTCGTCAGACCATTTTAAGTGCTTTTATGTAGGCAAACAAGAATTTAGAAAGAACAGCATTAGGATCATTCATTCTGCCCGCCCCAGTAAGTGGCAGAGGTACCCCACACAAAATCTCAAAGGGTGTAAGCTTAAATCACTCTAGAGTGTTCCACACTCAGAACAAGGCAAAGGGAAGGGGGGCTGTCTAGTCTTTACCACCAGTCTCCAATGCTAATTTGGTTAAGGTCTCCTTAATTGTTCTATTTATCCTCTCTATCTGTCCTGAACTCTGGGGTTTATAAGCACAATGTAATTTCCAATTAATCCCCAGCTGTGTGGCCAGTCCCTAACTAAACTGGGCAACAAAGGCCATTAACAGACCCAGTTAGTTACCTTGGGTATTCCAAACCTTGGAAAGATTTCTTCCAGGATCTTCTTTCCATATTTTGCCAGTTCGACTTCTGTGAAGTCCATCTCCCAGTAAGCTCTGGGCTGGTTGCCCCTCAGTCTCTTCCCATTGGTTAAGGCACAAGCTCTATAGTTTCTCATCATAGCTTTCACCAAGTCAGACAGTCCTTCTTGTGAGAGGATTAATTTACCATCTCAGTTTTTTATTACCCCATAAGGGGTTTCAGAGTGAAAGCCCAAATTGTCCATCACTTGATGGTCGTTGGTGGCATATCTGAAACTGGTATCTTGAGTGTCAAAGTAGTCTCTGGAACCCTTACTGCTAGACTCATTGCTCCCTGGGCAGCTTTCTAGGCAGCCATGTCAGCCATCTGATTTCCTTTTGCAACAGTGTCCTGAGCCCTCCAGCTTTGGTTCAAAGAGGCTCAGTATTTCTGCAGTTGTCAGCAAACCTCTTTGTCTATAGATTGCACCATGTATATGAGCTGTGGCAAAGGCATATCGGTACTTGCTTTCCATCTGCCACTGAATCTCCCGCCATTCGCTTACCTTCCACCACGGAACTGCTGCCATCTGTATACCAGTTCAGACTTCCTGGCCAGGGCTGGTCCTTCAGGTCGATCCGAGTACCTGTTTCTTCTGCCAGGATATCAACACAGTGAAGGACTGGAGAAGAGTTGTCAGTCACAGGCAGCAAGGTGGCAGGATTCAAGATGGCCGGGGGTGCAAAGATCACCCTTTCAGTCAACAACAGGCTCTGATAGTGGATCATGCGAGTATTAGGCATCCATCAGTCAGGGGGCTGCCGGAAAGTTGATGTTACCAAAAGTCCTCTCTGGGGCGGGGGGGAGCGAACTGAGGAGGTTAAGTGTCTTGTATTCTCTTATTGACTTTTCTTAGATCTTGTATTGGCTTGTAATCATTAGTGTCTGGCTTCTTCAGTTTCAACCCAAACTTTTGGGAATTCTGCTAGCCATTCACTGATATCTGGGGCTTCCGCCTTTGTCACCCAGGTTCTCTGTGTGTCTAAGTCCTATCCTATCTCTTGTCTTTCTCTCCTGCACTGAGGCCAAAATCCTTCTTGCCTGCAATCTCACCTGCCTTTTCTCTCTTTTCTCTCTTACACTTTCTCTGCCTCCTTAACTAAATCTTCCAGTAACCTCTCAAGAAACACAGACAGTGACTTGTTTGGTCCCTGAAGGACTTCTCTTACCTTGACCAAATTGGTGGGCCATCTCGCTGCCCTTGGAGACCCGCTAGAGCCCGATGGTAGACTACCAGCCACCCCTTACCTGCAGTTAAGGGGGAATCCGGCATCAATCTCATTGGGAAGCTGCATAGGCTGCCTGTTGCCACCAGGAACGTTCTTACAGGCTTCTAACAGAATTCTTTCCTTCTCTTCAGTAGTAAAGAGAACCTGTAAACTCTATTGACAATCATCCCAGGTGGGCTGGAGGGAAAACATCAAAGACTCTACCAGTCCTGTCAGACTGGCTGGGTTGTCTGGAAAGGAAGGGTGATGAGTCTTCTAAGACCCCTACAGATATCTCTTCTCTTTCTTAAGGGGGGGGGGCTAAATTTGTCTTACCACTGTATCTAATTGACAGCAGGCTGATACTGTGTCACAGCTGTTCTTATTTTTTCCTTACTCTAGCAATCATTTCCACCTGCTCTATCTTCTTTTCAACCATAAACATGAGTGAGTCAAAATTTCTAGAGCTCACGATTGAACTGCCAACTGCAGTCACTGTTTCACTATACTTTTAAGTTTCTTTTTGTAATATTAGAGTGTAACCATAATTTTTAGAAACAAAACCAATTTTTAACAATGTAAACAACCCATTTTCTCTAAAGTCAACACTAAATGCATTACTTTCAGGTTACAAAGTTGGCTGTCAGTTCTTATACATGAATGCATGATAGCGCAGCTTTTAATAACTCATAAGAGACATTGTTTTAAATCCTATCTCTATACATCTGGTTTCTGAATGACTCCAAACCTGAGTTACCAGCTTTAAGCCAACTTTATTTTACCAAGGTTGCAAATTTTTAACCATACCCAATACCTTATAGGCCAAATAATCTATAACCAAGACATGCAGAACATTCTTATACTTTTAAATGCATAACTTATATTTTTTTTCAAACAAAATTTTCTTACTTTTTCTGGCTGTAATTTCAAAGGAAGCACCTTGTCACCTGCTAAACTCAATAATCAATGAGACCAAGGCAGGGCTCTAAAAGTCAATTGAAACTGTTTTTTGTTTTTACTTTTCTTACTCTTAACTTGTTATAAGGCTATTAGCCATTCCTTAAGGCAAAACTTTCTAGTGATATCGCTTCATGGACTCTCAAAAAAATTACAAGCATACTCACTGCATGTAAACCTCTCATCTTAAAGGAACAGTAAAAAAAAAAAAAACACTCTTCTAAATCTATAATAATTCCATATGCATTTCTTGGAATGGCAGCTGGAGTAGGCAAGTCAGGCTGTAATTCTAATTTCTACAGCATAATCATTATATAGCTCTTGGACCATAAACTGTCTCTTGTAAATGTCCTTGGGTCTGAGGCTGACATGTCTTCCCCAAGGAAGAAGTGAGGCAATAAAACAAATTCCAGAAAACACCTTTCCAGGGGCTAGTCAGAGTGACCATGACAACAGGAATGTCACACCAGCTTCTGCTGAGCCCTCTCTGAGCTTTGTCCTAACTCAAATTTGAAAGTTCTTAATTTAGGCCTATCTACAAATTCCTAAAGTAGTTCATCAAGGCCTTATCTGATCCCAGATAAAACTTATACTGAAATCTTCTTTTCAATCTTGGGGGAAGAAAAAAACCAGTTTCTTTACCAAGAAAGCAAAAAAGTTCTTAGCCTCTCCAAGAGCAGCCTGTGCAAAGAATCATTTTTGCCAGGGCTCCTCCTGCTGTGCCTCACTTTTATCCACAGAGTAGGGGGACTTGCCTATAAGTTTTAACCCTTTTTATCTTTCTGAACATGAAACATAGAACAGACATTCATTCTAATAAAACAAAGACAGACAACGACACACGTGGACAAATTTGGTGCCAAGGACTCACAAGAGACATAGAAAGCATAACCAAGAATCTCTCCGGTAGGAGCCAGAGAGTTCCTTTTCTTTTGCTAACACACCGCAGAGATCAGACAATTGTTTTAGCTATTTCTCTGTCAATGGCCATGTTAACTCATGTTAACTCTTGTTAACTCAGGATATTTAGCACAGTAGAGTCAGTTCAAAATAACGTCAGTCACAGTCCAAAACCACACAAACAGTTCATCAAGAAAACAGAAAAAACACAGTCAGTTCACCCCCATCATGGGTGGGGAATATACCAGGTACAGAGTGTTCTCACCCCTGTCACAGGTGCAGAGACGGGTTACACAATCAAGACATGAAAGACTGCTGGTGAGAGAACCTAATGACCAGATGACATGGCCAGCCCATGCTGGACCTAATTTAACAGATTTCTTACATCACCAGCAATGAACAACACAGAAATATTTGTGCCTTTAACTTAGTTAAAAAGGTACCTACCCAGCAAAGGGGTAGGACACTCAGGTATCACTAGGAAGGAATGAGACACCTGTCCTTTTTCCAGGTCTACTGTTCTCGTAGTGGTCCACGAATATGAGTTCTGTCCAGTGGCACAAATAACTATGGTTTGCTTACTTCCCAACTTCCCCAGGGGTTTCTTGAGCACTGAGAATTCTGCTCCCGTGTCGACAAGAAAGTCCATGGGGGTCCCCTCCACTTTCAGGGTTACCCTAGGCTCGGGGAGGGGGGGCCAAGCCCTGACCCCCCTAGTCTTCATTGCTACCTAGGGCCAGAGCCTTAAGTCCCTTCTTGGCGGGACACTCTCTGTCCCAATGTCCTCTCTCCTTGCAATAGGCACATTGGTCTCTGATCAGTGCTTGGCTGGCTCTTCTGGGTCTCCTTGGCTCCTGCCTCCGATACTCGCCCAAGTTCCCTGTCTGCCTAACTTCTCTAGTTCCCTGTCTTCTTCCCTCATCTACAACTGCGGCCAAAATCTTAGTCAAATGCTTTTCCTGCCTTCTCTGTCTCTCATCTTTCTCCTTACTCCTTTCTCTTTCTGCTTTTTATCTGGAGCAGCCTGCCCAATAAAAGCCATAATGACAGACATCCTCTGTCCCTCCGAGGTGGGGTCAAAAGGGGTATATCTGCGATATGCCTCCATGAGGCACTCCAAGAAAACAGAGGGGGCTTCTTCTGGCTCCTGCATAACCTCTCTTACCTTAGCCAAATTGGTGGGGCGTCTCGCCACCCCTCTGAGACCTGACACCAGAGCCCGGCGGTAGATGGACAGCCTTTCCCTACCTGCAGCTGTGTTGTGGTCCCATTGGGGCCGAGTGAGGGGAACAGCCTCATCAATTGCTACTGGAGTTAGATTCTGCAAAAGTTGTCCCACAGCGTTCTGGATGTTTTTCCGGGCCTCCAGAAGAACTCTCTCTTTCTCTTCAGCCGTGAAGAGAGTCTGGAGGAGCTGATTCCAATCATCCCAGGTGGGCTGGTGCGAGTACATTACAGACTCTACCAGTCCAATCAGGGATGTAGGATTCTCTGAAAAAGTGGGATAATTAGCTTTCCAGTTAAATAGATCGGATGAAGAGAAGGGCCAGTATTGTAGGAACTGGACTGTATTCGGCTCTGTAGGTGCCGGACCTATAGCTCGGAGAGGTAGAGAAACGGTGGAGTCGGGTCCTTCCAGACTCAACCCTCTCCGGCTCCGAATGCCAGTTGCTGGCCCCCCGCCCCCGGATGCTCCCTGTAGTTCCGGACTCGGAGCCGAGGCCGAGGGAGCCTGTGGTGGTTGATGATAAGGGGGGAGCAGTGGTGGACTTGGCCACTCAGATGGCTCCTCGATCTCGTGATAGATCTTTAGCGGAGCTGAGGGTTTAGTTTCCGAGTCCGGTTTGGGTTTGGGTTTGGGCGTTTTAGGCCCAGAACTGCAGAGAGCCAGGGCTCGGGAGCCTGGCTGTTTCTTAACCCATGGTCTCACCCACGGAGGGGGATTCTGGATCAGGTTCTGCTAAACCACGATGTATGGCTATTGATCGGGATGTGACCCTGGTCCTTCCTGAAAAATAGTAGCTTTTACTGCAGAAATAGTAGTCGAGTCAAATGTCCCCTCAGGTGGCCATCCCACATCAAGTTTTGGCCACTCTGAGGCACAGAAAGTCTGCCAACGTCCCTTCCTGATGTTAACTGATAACTCATTGCCTCTGTCCTTCACCTCTGTCCAGTGGTCTAAAGTCAGGCTTAAGGGAGTCACTACAGTCTGTCCTATAACTGTCAACAAGCAACACAAAACACAGACAAAACAACTACACTAACCGTCTCAACCGAGAAAGCCAACACCAATACAGAAAAACAGATGGCCAGGAGGTCTCTCACACCTCCCCCAGCAAGAGGACCACCGTGTCCTCTCCGGCCTCCAGACAGGCACCCACCAGGCGTCCCCGGGGTCCCTCCTCACCTGGGACGTCTCCCAGGTTGTGGCAGTGGTAACCCTCCTAGCACGTCTGCTGGTCACCCATTCGCCTCCTGCCGAGACAAAAGGTTTGCTGTCTCTTACAAGACAGAAACAGCTGCCAAGCCAAACCACAGAAGTGCACTTTCCAGAATTCCAAACCAAATGTCAGAACAAGACGGATAGACACACAAAAGACACAAACAAAACCGCGGTGCCCTTACCTCCCAGTGGGGGTCTCAGAGATCAGGGTGGTCACAAATCCCGGACGAGCCCCCAATGAAGACCTCCGCAGAGGGGAGACCCTCTCTCAAGTCTCAGAAAGTCGTGACCACCCAGTAATCTGCTCGAGACACTGTGTACTGGAGCAATTGCGAGGTTGTTTATTAGGGCATGACAGCTAGCTGCTGGTCAATTCGTATGCCCATGCAGGAGCTGAATTGACCCCGACAGCCAGTTTGAGAGGTGTTTTTAAGGGAAAAAACCACAAACCAAAGAATGAGGAGGGGGTGAGGGGGTTGCTAGGGTGGTATAACATAAAAATAGTGGAACATTCCAAAGGAACCCAACCTACGTGAGTCAGGATCAAGTGAAAACTCTCTGTACGCTTATCTTTCCCAAGAATGTGGTCCTGCCCTGTTACTTCGGCCCTGCCTCATCACCATGATTCTCAGCTTGGTTCCACCTGGCCAAATTGCCTTCCAGCCAGTTCCTGCAACTAGTCCGTCCACATTTCCAACCTGCTTCATGCCTCCATGTCTTTGTAAAGAAAGCCTAAAGAATATTTTATGTCTAAAAAGGATTCTATATACCCAGTATCCATAACTTTTCCCTCTACAGTTGCTCCTTCTAAGAAGGACCGAATCACCCCCACTTGGTCTTCCTTCTTTATGGGCTTCATGTGGCCTGTGAGTTGCATCTTGGGCATTTCAAGGTTCTGGGCTAATATCCAATAATCAGTGAGTGAATACCATGTGTGTTCTTTTGTGGTTGGCTTACCTCACTCAGGATGATAATTTCTAGTTCCATCCATTTACCTAGGAACCTCTTGAATTCATTGTTTTTAATAGCTGAGTAATACTCCATTGTGTAAATATACCACATTTTTTGAATCCATTCCTCAGTTGAAGGACATCTGGGTTCTTTCCAGCTCCTGGCTGCGGGGCGCCGCCTCACCGATAAGGAGAACGCCACGCTCAGGATTCTTCTGACAGCAGTTTTATTGTTACAGCTCTTTTAGTGTTACAGCTCTCTTAGATGGTAGTGTTACAGCTCTCTTAGATGGTAGTGAGGCGAGAGACCCCAAGCCCCAAAAGCCTATGGCTTATATAGAGCTTTAGGAGACGTGCCACACACTCATTGGCTCTTATGATGTCGCCAAATTAGCATACTGGTTTTCGCGCCTTGCGCAGGCACACATTCAAGCAAGGCTCGCAAGAAGAACAAGGAAGCAGGAAACCGGCACCATGTTGCTATGGTGAACGTGGCTCCTAACACCTGGCTATTATAAACAAGGCTGCTATGAACATAGTTGAGCATATGTCCTTGTTATATGTTCGAGCATCTTCTGGGTATATGCCTAGGAGTGGTATAGTTGAATCCTCAGGTAATGCTATGTCCAATTTTCTGACGAACCGCCAGACTGATTTCCAAAGTGGTTGCACCATCTTGCATTCCCACCAACAATGGAGGAGTGTTCCTCTTTCTCCACACCCTTGCCAGCATCTACTATCACCTGAGTTTTTAATCTTAGCCATTCTGACTGGTGTGAGATGGAATCTCAGGGTTGTTTTGATTTCCATTTCCCTGACGACTAAGGATGCTGAACATTTCTTTAGGTGCTTCTCGGCCATTCGAGTTTCTTCCGTTGAAAATTCTTTGTTAAGCTCTATACCCCATTTTTAAATAGGGTAATTTGGTTGTCTGGAGTCTAATTTCTTGAGTTCTTTGTATATATTGGATATTAGCCCTCTATCATATGAAGGATTGGTAAAGATCTTTTCCCAATTTGTTGGTTGTCGTTTTGTCCTATTGACAGTGTCCTTTGCCTTACAGAAACTTTGCAATTTTATGAAGTCCCATTTGTCAATTCTTGGTCTTAGAGCATATGCCATTGGAGTTCTATTCAGGAACTTTTCCCCTGTGCCCAAGTATTCGAGGCTCTTCCCTACCTTCTCTTCTATTAGTTTCAGTGTATCTGGTTTTATGTGGATGTCCTTTATCCACTTAGACTTGAGCTTTGTACAAGGGGATAAGAATGGATCAATTTTCATTCTTCTACATGTTGTCCTCCAGTTGAATCAGCACCATTTGTTGAAAATGCTGTCCTTTTTCCACTGGACAGTTTTAGCTTCTTTGTCAAAGATCAAGTGACCATAGGAGTGTGCATACCCAGTAATTTTAATTTATTTTCTTTTGTTTTTCCTTTTAGTGCATTTGCATTGATTTGATTAGTAAGACATGAAATTATGTCCTTGTCACTACTCTCCTAATTCAAGCATATAAACACCTTTCCAGGAAGCAGAGCAATTAAGTAGCATATATACATTCTACAATGACAAGAGAAGAGGTGAGTATCCTGACAGGACATGTCTGCTAATGAAGTATTGCTTCTAACCCCTTAAGACAATGTACAAAGCAGAAGCAATGGCACACGACCAGCCTAGAGATGAGTATCAACAGTTTTATAAAGGCCTTCACAGCAAACTCAATACAATTATGACTTGACATTGAAAGACCTCCCCTCGAGGGGAGACCCTTGCTCAAGTCATGAGAATTCATGGCCACCCAGAAACTCAAGAGACTGAACTTGCTGCAATCCACAAAAGGCTTTATTTCAGGATATCAGCCAGCTAAGGCCAAGACTCACAAGAGGAGCATCGACCCAGAGGCCAGAGGGAGAAGTGTATTTAAAGGAGAAAACCACAAATCAGGGGAGTGAGGGAATCATAAAAACATCAGCAGAAAGTATCATAAAATAATGGAAGGTCCATTCGATCATGTGGGAAACATACCCTGTGTACTAATTTTTTCAAGAATTTAATCTTGTTTAATCATCTATCATGTGGCCAGCCAGTCCTAGGAACAGCCCAGATGACTGGTATTTTCTTTATGGTCAACCAGTTCCTAGAACCCAGAGCCCAGAGCCCAGAGCCTATGAACCAGATGACCCACATTCTTGGTTCCGCCCTTTTGTGGTCAGCTAAGTTCCTGGAGCACAGATGGCTTGGCTTCAGCCTCGATATTCTAGGGGTCTCAAAAAAAGGTTTATTCTTTTCAACATCTCATAACAATATTACATGAATTTAATACAACTTTGGAATTTATACCTTGATGTGTTTATAAAAAGAGAGATAACGAGAGTATGCTCAGTTGGTGTGTGGGGAGGTATGGGGGAAAGGGATGTCTCGGTCAGCCCATGCAAAGCATGCTCCCCCTGAGGAGCAGCTACACACTGGTATAGCATAGAGTAGAGTTTATTCAGGGCATGGGGAGGGGAGCCAAGAGGGTAATAGAGGCAGAGAGAGAGAGAGAGAGAGAGAGAGAGAGAGAGAGAGAGGGAGAGGGTGAGAGAGAGAGACAGAGAGAGAGACAGAGAGAGAGACAAAGAGAGAGACAGAGAGAGACAGAGAGAGGAAAAGAGGAGTAGAGGAGTAGAGGAGTAGAGGCCGGCCATAACCACATGGAGAGAAGGGGAAGGGAAGAGGGGAGGGGCAAGGGGACACAGAGAAGCTAGAGGCAAGAGATCAAGAGATCAAGAGAGTGAGGAGGGGGCAAGCAGCCCCTTTTATAGTGAGCCAGGCCTTCTTGGCTGTTGCCAGGTAACTGTTGGGAGGAGCATATCTGGTTGTTGCTAGGTAACTGTGGAAGTGGAGTTTAGACAGTATACTAACACACCTAGTATTCTGCAAGCTAAAATAAGCCTGGCTACAAGTAGTACTTCTTTTGAAATAAAGGACAACTATCTTCTACTTAATAAGTTGACCTAGAAATCTGCAGTTACTTTCTCTTAAGTTTTCTTTTTCTTTTTTTTTTTGTTCTTTTTTTGTTTGTTTGCTTTTGGTTTTGGTTTGGTTTTGGTTTTTGGAGACAGGATTTCTCTGTGTAGCTTTGACTATCCTGGAACTCACGCTGTAGACCAGGCTGGCCTCGAACTCAGAAATCCTCCTGTCTCTGCCACCCAAGTACTGGGATTAAAGGCATGTGCCACCACTGCCTGTCTCTGTTTAAGTTTTCTTACAGTATTTTTATATATAACTCAATACGATATTTGCATACTTCTGAATTTATTTAAAAACTAACATACCACATTTAGCTAAAATAGTCACCAAGTTTACACTATACTTTGTACAGCTGCTCAGAAGAAATAGGAATAAATTTTATGGTCTTAACTATATAAGTCTAGGAAGAAGGTAAGAGAATAAATAGTATAGTTAATTAAAGAAAATTTTCTGTAATAGCTTTCAGAAACCTACATCAAAGACTAGGTTTGAAAGATTATAGAGTACACAGATAGCTAATTTGAATTGGAGTCGAGGTTGTCCACTATTGTAGCCAACAGAATTTTCATCTGGGTGAGACTGAAGACTAGTTTTTTTCTTCTGGTAATAAGCATAGCATCTTCCAGCTGTAGAATCCTGTGAACTGGATCCATAGGCAAATATTACCACAATTTGTCTAATCATCTAAAATGAAGGAGTTTTTAGTTTCTACTTTTGTTGTAATTGTTGTTGTTTGTTTATTTGTTCTTACTTTGGACAGATAGCCTATGGAGAAAGGTTTTTTTTTTTTTTTTTTTTTTTTCAAATAAGTAAATGAGTAAAGCTTTTATACAGGAAATTGTAAAATAATATTGAAAGACTATTTCTAAAAATTAAAAATAAATAGCTTTTACTTGGAAAAGTTAATGCATATTCAATAGGGATTTGGGATAGGTTCATAGTTCTAATGCATTCTGAAAAGTTTTCTTCATGTACATAAATTTTGATGCTCATCTCACTGAAAAAAATGTAGTTTCCCATAAGATACACTTATCTTATCAATAAGCAGTTACACGTAAATTGAAAATATCATAAAATATGATATCTCATATATTAACAATAATTTTTAAAGTGGTTATAAGCTGTCAGTGATACTTCAAATTGATAAAACATTAGTATTCCTTAGTAAGATTAACATAAGTATAATATAGCCTTTAAATAACATTTCAGTACATTCTCATGAAAGCTAAAATTATAGTCAACTAAAAAGAGAATAAGAATAATATTTTTATTAACAAATTATGAAGATAATTGTACTAAAGACGTACATTAAAGTTTAAGCACAGCAATAAGAAAGGAATGTAACTTTAGGGGGCAAATAATTAGTCATTTCTATTGGAGAACAGGAAAACGAGACTATATTTGAATATTCAATCACTTATATAACATTAGAGAATATTCAGAATAACAAGCTTTGGTACATATACTTCATTAACAATACTATACAAAAACAACCAAGTAATAAAGAACAACTCAGTGAAATTGCTCTGTTTTCATCCCAGCCCTTCTCTAAATATCTGGAAATCACAGATTGGTTCACTGTCCCATGTTCTTCCCTTTTCAGAAAGTCAAATGAAATGATTCAATGGATAGAATTAGCAAGATACCCCCTTCCATAACATGTACTTACTAGAAATAAGCTCTTTTTTTGTGGACAGATTTACTTTCATTTTTGAAGGAAATTCATTGTCTGAATGCAGACATTTATTTATCCCTTTTCCTATTGAGTGATACTGTGCTTACATCCATTTTTGTTAGTTATGAATAAAAAACAAAACCAAACTAATAAACAAAACCAACCAAACAAATGAAACCCATGACCATGACCACCAACAAAACCACAGATTTCCATGCAGATTGAGAAATTACTTGGAACTACAGTGATTCTGTAAAAGAGGACTATTTTAGACTTCTAAGAAATTGTCAATATGTCATGCAAATTGGACATGTAGTTTTTGATTCCCAACAGCTTGAAATAAAACTGTTGTTGCCCCACAGCCTCAGTTTCACAAGGTCCATCCTGTTCATTGATTTATTCTTTTAAGGCTTTACCCATTCTAATTAGATTTGCTATGTCATTGTCCTTAAAATTTATATTTTCTCAAGGAGTTACAAATGACAAATAAGTCTTGCATCTCTTTTCATCTTAATATTTTTTTTTTAACAGAGTGGAACATTTTAAACATACTGACACAAAATTTATCAGCAACTGACTAAAGACTACTATTCTTGTACAGAACTACATTTGTATATACTTCAAATTTTTCATTTTTATCATAATGATCTTCCTAGGCTATTTTCTCTAATGATGGATGCTTCAATTATATATTCAGTGCAACAATGTATCAATTACTGTACAGTTAGTAAGTCTTGACATTGAGTATCAAACGTATTTTAACTCTTCCTCAGGAGTGAGAAGTGGTAATTGTTCTGGAAGGTAGATATTTTAAAAGAAAAAAAAATGAGATTGGATCCTAGAGTGTAAGACAAGTGACTTTAATGTAACATAACTTACTCTTCACTTAAAAAGTGGATAATAGCTGTCTCATGCTTTAAATAGCTTTTATGGACACTAGATTGTTCTCTACAACCACTAAAATTTGTTGTATCCTGAACTGCAGTATGCTTATCTCTGAAAATGTAGATTGTTCAAAAGTACCCAACATATTAGGCAGAGAAGAGGCTGTTAGGAAGAAATAAATAACCAAAGAGTGGTGGAACATGGCATCACCAATATTTCAGGAATTTAATTAAAAATTTACAACCATCTTAAAATAATTTTATTTGTAGATAGATTTGTTCAAATTCTTTTGCTGAAAAATAATTAAATTTATTTTACTGTGTTGAATAATGATGAGGAGAATGGCCAGTTACAAAGAGTGACAATGACATTTGATCCATAATTAAACATTATCATAATTCAATTTTGTTAGCCCTTTTCTCTCCAAACTCTTCAATTGCATCATAAATGGATTCCATCATTCTATCACATATATTTTTAATGTAGCTCATGAGCTCAACTTAAAAATTAATGCCATGAGTACACATTGTTTTGAGTTTCTAAGTGCTGTTTGTAGGCAGTTATTTCATTCTTATAGCAATCCTAGGAAGTATTTTAAGGCTTTGAAAAACAAGTAGGGCAATTCTCTGAAAGCAAGAGACCCATATTGTACTTGCAAAATATACTTGATGATGCCAATGGTAATAAACATTTTATAACCATCTCAATCTATGTCCTATTTATTGATCCATGCCATAAGTGTGAAATAAATTGTGACACAGACTTTCATTCAAGCGAATGAAACCTCTAAGATAATGTGAAGAAATAAATTCAGACTCACTAGAAAAAAATTCACCGAAAATCCATATATATTCTCTGAGAAATGTTATTCTGGTCAGTTCTATAAAAATAGAACAAAAGTAAATTAAGAGTATGGGTGTAGAAGGTCAGGAAATTGATCCTTCTCAGTTGAAAAATTCCTAAAAAATCAAAGAACAAGGTTCAGTCACATTGTAACCATTTTATTATTTTATTTTTACTTTAGCTTATCAATAAAATAACTAAATGATAAATCAACAACAACAACAACAAAACCTAAACAAACAGAACTTAATAGAACTTGTGAAAAAAAAATCCATACAGAAAGCTTTATCTCCATTAGAGTTTTACATAAGATAGTTTCATTATACACAATTTAAAAAAATTTTTTAAAAACATGATGTCAAAACCCTGGGATATAGTGTAAAGTGTGACCTCACATATCTCAACACTAATCTTCTTTAACTGTTTAGCTTAGTTTTTCTGTGACAATACAGGCTTTTAGGAGCAGGTACCATATCTCTTTATTTCTGCACATTCCACACATTCCTTCTAAGAAATTAATTAACATTGACTAATTTTTTGGAGACTCCAAATGCACTTCTCTTTCTTTGTGGTGTCTGTATCTAAAAAGTATATTTCCTTATAGAAGAGTCAGAGTATGAAAGAACTTATTTTACTGCATTAGTTTATCTTTCTAATTTCATGCAATCATTCAACAATGTCTCGAGAAAACAACTCAGTTACAAAACATTAGGGAAAAATCCACATGATTACCTGAGAGAATATTTCATTATGCTTTTGAAGTTTGTTTTTTGTATTGCTGTTTACTTGTTTGGTAAAATATGAATGAAATTTATAATTTAGTGTTTTATTTTTTAAGCTGAAAATATTCTTCCTTTCCAACATAATTTTTCTATATGTTGAATATTGAGTTTTACTGGATTACATTTCTCAATAGCTTTAACATTAATCTGTATAGTGTTTAAATGCTTGCTAGCATTGTTTTCATGTTAAAACAGAAATAAATTTGTGTGTGTGTGTGTACAGAAAAAGGTCTTTTTTAGTCTTTTATTCAAAAGGCCTTGGGCTAAAGAACTTTCTTTTTTCTGGAGATACACTTGCTTTGTTGAGATTGCAGTTAGCTGAATGAAGCTTCCCCACAGATGTTCATTTCTTCTGGGTGCATAGTCATGATAAGGTTGTTGTTCATTCTATCAGGACATTCTATGCACTGGCTATCTTCAGACCTAAAAAAAAAATACAATACAAACATTAATTTACTTACTTTACAAATTTAGCTCCTGTATTATTTTGTCAGATTATGTCAAAGGTTGTTGAGAGTTCAAGTCTATCATCTATCTATCTATCTATCTATCTATCTATCTATCTATCTATCTACCTATCTATCTATCATCTATCTAAGGTTTATCAGCATCTCTTAAATTCTGTAGTGTACAGTCCATATTTAAATAGAGTGCTGAGTAATCAAAAATTGCAATGATTACCAGTATTCTATGTTCTCCATATTTAATAAACCTAAAAATCAATAGTATGACTATCTCAAAAATTAAAATAGAAAATCTTCACATAAACACAGACACAAAGATGCATGAGAACATACATAGACACTTATTATTGTTAAAGATTCATCACTCAGAATAAAGGGTAATACTTTCAAATAAGTTCAAGTAATCATGACATGACCACAAGATTAAAGTGAATTTTCATTCATGTTTATTTTATCATGATAATTAATGATGGAGTCAATAAGACACTGAAAGCAGTTAAATGGAATCTTTGAATAGCATGCCCATAAACCCTATGAATATAAAATTTGAGGCGATTTAAACAGAATGCAATGCTGACATAATTTGCAGAGAGATGTGAAGCACAGAAAAATGTTGTTGCCTAGTATGTTACTTTATCATTTACATTACTACCCCAGATAGGTGAGCTAGACAGGAATATAGTACTCCTTATATTCAATTTTAGTGTCATTCTCAAAGTCTACTAAAATTATGTGTACCAATACTTTTCTCCTTTCAGTCTTTTCTAAGTAGCTTAATCATCCATTCATTTTATTTTATAAGAAATGTATTTATTAAGTGTTTCTTACATCTGGAAATTAAGCCATGGCTATAGTTACAAAGTTATAAATTGTGATTGGTCTGATATTTAACCCACTAGCAAGCTAAAATGTTAACCATCACTTCATGTATATATTCAAAAGAATAGCTGGTCTTGGGAGCAGTGAGATGTCTCATCTGGAAAAAGTACTTGTTTTTTTATAGGAGCTTAATCAACTGCGGCCAAACACTGGAACTTCTGATAGAAGGAGAGAACTCACTCCCAAGTTGTGTTCTGTGACCACCACATTCTCATACTGCCATGCATGGGCTTGTAATATACATATCTTGTATACACACAAGGAAATAAACATGCAAAAAAAATCAGGCCATTTTATAAAAACAGTTTATTAGTAAAAACAAAACAAATAAAGAGAAGAGAAAGGAAAGAGAAGAGAGAAAAAGAAAGAAAAACAGTAGTAAAAACAAGAATCTCAGTTCCTAATGGTTCAGAATCCATGGGAAAGCAGTTCAAGGACCAATGTTTCCCTCTATGTGGCAGGCTTGGACCCCAGAAGGATTCAATGTTTAAAAGACTCTCAGCTTTTATAGCCTATGGGCACACCTGATCACCCATTCCAGTGGGATAAATTTGTGTATTATACAACCTCATGAAGAAAAAGAAAAGGTGTTTGAATGAATGATTTAACAATAAGAAAATATAAATTTTAGGCTTTAAAGTAATCTGTTACATAAACATCCTTGGCCACTTCCTGTGATCTAAAGGCTGAGACCGGTAAACTCATGGAGAAATATTTCATTTTGTGAATTAGTGCAAAGATTAATCCTTCAAATATTTGACTATGTTAAAATCATCACAATATGAGATACTTGTAATCTTTATCAAACTAAAGTTATGATTCAAAGAGTAAAACAGTTACCTATTGTGTTACTATGAGGCAAAGAGGCTATTAAGAGTTTGTATTTACTACAATTACTGAATTTTTGCCTGGCTCTGCAGTTTGCCTGAAGTGGAATTTAAAACAAAGTAACTCTCAGAACCTCTGTCTTCATTTTGTCTTCTGTATTTTGCCTCAATTCTTGGATGAGACTTACGCTCTGCTGTATACAAAATCTGTTGATCATGTATGAAGTCTTCATCTAAACCAAAATCCTCCCTTTCTGGGTCAAATACGCCAACAAAAAAGAAAGTAAGATGCTTTTGAGTCTATGGGAAATGTGCAAGATACTATTCTTGACTCTGGAATGGTTCTTACATAATTCAAAAAAACCCACTGTTTTTCATATATTCCAGGAAAAGCAGAGGCTTGAACACACTATGCCATAAACAGGAAATCATCATTGGAAAACCAGATTAAAATCTTATTTCAGGATCACCACCAAATCAATTAACATTGCATGTAGCTACTGGAGATTGGAGCCATTTCACCCATACTATGTGTGTAGTGTAAACCACTTGAAGTTTTAAAAATTTCTTCCCCTCTGTACAATTTCATGGCCACTACTGTCACTGTCAGCTCATTGATCATTTTTCATACACAACCACAGTGAAAATCAAGTTTACTTTTTTTTTATTTACCAATATTTTCTCTAACTCTTTCACTACTGGAATGAGTAGCTGAGCCTAGCCAGACAGGATGCTTAGCACTGAGACCAATTAGTCATACTACCGTATTAAAAAAGAAATAATA
Source organism: Grammomys surdaster (assembly GCF_004785775.1). Lineage (NCBI taxonomy): Eukaryota > Metazoa > Chordata > Mammalia > Rodentia > Muridae > Grammomys > Grammomys surdaster. The sequence continues at coordinate 5,952,178 of NW_021604607.1, read as the reverse complement.
GCGTCAAGGACTACATAGAAATAACTGTTCCTATGGTGGTCAATAAAGAGTTAAATATGGATAGTTGTGCAAATAGAAGAAATGCATCTTTTGGAAAGACTCTGTGTGTGTGTGTCTGTGTCTGTGTCTCTCTGTGTATGTGTGTCTGTATGTGTGCATGTGTGTGTGTGTGTGTGTAAGGAGAGTAATTCAGTATTCTCCCATTGACAGGGAGACAGAGAGTGGTAGGAGATGAGGATGAACAAGTTGGTAAGACTGACTGCGAGACTAATCTGAAAATGATTGGTTGGTTATGTTTCTGACACCTGGAAAATATATTAGGAAAACAGTAATTATTCTTTTAGGTTAGAAAAAGCTTTCTGAAAAAATTATTACTGCAAGAATAATCTAGTATAGCATGGGAATAACGCAAAAGTTTTCTTCTGAGCTATTATAATACAGAGATACATATTATGGTTTTGGAAATATCAAATTCTACACACTAAGCCTTTTTTTATGGACCATCCCAACTATTATACTCATATTAAAGGTTATTTTGCACTCTAAAATTTGAAACTCTTCAATCTTGAGATATAAATGTTATACATCTATATCATACTTTAATAGAAGACGGTTTCTATAATAAACTGGAGACTTCTGTTACCTAGTACAAGTTTGACCACATTTTGCACACTGTGAGAAATGAAACTTGAATATCAATATTACTATACAGCCTTAAAAATGTTGGTTTTAATATTGATTACTATATTAGATTAAAAGATTTCCAGGACATTGTATTTATAGTGAAACTGTTGTAATAGGTACTTAAAACTCTGTGATAAGAATAAAAAATAGCAAGCCTAGAGAGCATAGAAAATAAGATGTTGAACTTATCACTCTATGATAAGTATAATAACATGATGTTGAGGTTAAAATCAAAGTGCTAACCTAAAAGTGGTTAGAGAAAGAGGAAAATCATATTTTTCATATTACATTAATGCACTATATTTCCAAGATTGTGTTAAATTTAATGATGGTTCTCTACATTTAATACATACTTGTTTCTGGGTGAGGAACAAATTTATTCAAATATTAATATTTACATTAAACCATTTATTAATATGTTTATATCTATGCAAAAAATAAAACTAAAATCTGGTGCTAATCAGGTTGATTACACTAATTCATGGTGACACAGTCATAATGAATTAATATGAATATAATTAAAGTAATTTGATAAAATATACATTTATATGAGGTTTATTAATCAAGAAACTCAGGGAAATGTGTTGTGGAATTCTGTGTTTACCATTGTTTCCAGAAAGGTTTTAGTAAGACAGAAAATTTGAAAATCATATGCAAACATTTTTAATTACAACAAAGAGTAGACCAAATAGCTTTTTATGAAAACCAATTTCGATTTTCTTTATTTCTGCTCCATGTAAATGAAAACTCAAATTGATATGTAAGTGTATATGTGGACATTAGCATATTAGAACCTTGATACCAAATTGTAATAAAAAGTTGACATCACACATTCATTTATAGGGAAATAAAGTAAGTTTAACAAATAGCTGACACCCATTTTCTGATACCTTTTAACTATGCCCTTGTTTTCCCAACCTTGTTTGTTTCAGTACTGATAAAATGCCCGAAGGATTTCAACTTTATTAGTAAGTGACCTCACCTCAATCCATTTCATTTCAGCATTATAAAAATTTCAAATCCTTATCCTTATGTGCTGTTCTCTGAAACCATTTGAACTAGCTCTAAAGATAAATCATCTTGGTCCTAAGAGTACCATTTCATGAGAAGGTCTTCACTCTGTTGTCTAAGTGCTTGTTTGGCATTCCAAGACATGGCATCTAAAACAAATTCAGAGTGGTAGAGAGAGTATTGCCTGTCTATGGGGTAAAAGCAGCAAAAATTCAAAGCTTTTCAAAGCTCCACAGTAAATATAGTTGGAGACACAGCCTGAAATATTCTATTGTAAAATACCAGCTTTTATAGCTTTCAGACAAGATACTATTGATGTTCATAAAATGCATTTCTTTATAGAAGTGTGATCCAAAACTATGTTTTTTTTTCCTGTAATAAAATTTTACCACCCTAAAATCATTTCATCAAATATTTTTGCCACAGGAGTTGAGCTATGGCCACACATAAACTTGAAAGAAGGAAGTAATTGTTCTGATAACCATGACACTAAGGAGCATCTCAGAGAAGGTAGCTGTAGGGACATGATTTAGCAGCTAATTGTTCTACTATTCAGTTCACATTCTTTGTAGACATTGTGTCTGGTTTTGTGGTAAATCAAAATGAATAAAGCCTAGCTTCAATTTGGGTACCAGCAGTGTTTTTCTTTAGTGTGCTCACCTGGAAAGAAATAAAAAAGAATGTAAAAAACACTAAATGTAAAGGGAGTAGCAAAGTACCAAATATAAAGTCACACAATAAAAATCCTTTTAGAAAATCTCACACAAAGTTTATTTTGGAAGTTTTTTAAAGTTATTAATTACAGTTGATATAAAATTTAAATTAAAAAAAATAAAGTGTAAGAATTGATCCTGTGATTAGAATCAAAAAGTAATATTAGACTTTAAATATAGTAAACTATTACTTTTCCTTTACTTTTTCCACTGATTAAAATAGATTTCAATATATTAAATTATATATCAGATACGATATAAAGCACTTCTATTATTTTGATGATGTAGCAATTCATGTTCTCTCATAAGCATCCAATTTTGATTAGCCTCAAGGTTGTTGAGTGTTACAAAATTGAAATTAGCACAAAAAGTCCATTCCTCTAGACAGTCAAAGGATAGTTCATCCTAGTTCTTTGAACTTACTACTTAGAAAGAAAATATTGACAAGCTTATTTGACATAGAGGAAACATAAATAATTTTCTTTTAATTTAGATTAATCCAAATCATAATAATATAAAATGACTTAATTTTAAACTAAGTAAGGAATATGTAAAATCAATCTTGGTGACTAATTTTGGTCTGAATTGTCTACAAACTTAACACTCAGAAAATGGGATTTATATTTGACATGTTACACATAATATTTTGATAACACAGCATTTCTGTATCATTGTGAATCAATGTTCAAAAAATACTCAGAATTCACAACCTAAAATATCAAAGTCAGGTTGTAGAGAAAAATGTACAGTAGGGGACAGAGAAATCTACAATAGGCAAGGTCGAAGATCAAGTTAGAATTATGAGAAAATGAGCACTTCTTTTTTTTTTTTTTGATGGATAGTATATACTTTTATTTTGGAAAGTGGGCTTCAGAGAAAGTAGAAAGCAAAATAATAGCCAACAGAGGCAAAGTCAGAAGGGGTAAGAGATAGCCGGAAGATGGCTAACATATATCAAAACATAGTTACTAAGTGGAATGAAGTCTAGTGTTTTATAGCATAATTCAAACACACAGTATTATACGTGATAGTTTACAGTAGGATATTATATATGCTATAAAGAACTAGCAAAGGGATTCAAGTTATATACATACATATATATATATATATACATATATATATATATATGTATATACATGATGGCTATTCCTGGTTGTCAACTTGACTACATTCGGAATGAACTACAATCCAGAAATGGAGGCTACCCTGTGATCCAGATCTTGTGGCACTAGTGGCCATGCTTAGGCCCAGGCAAGGTAACACATGTATTTAATCCCAGGAGATAGACTCAAGCAGATTTCTGAATTCAAGGCCAGTCTGGGACAGAGCGTGTTCCAAAGGCAGGCAAGGTACACACCTTTTATCCAGGCCACAGCTTCTGCTTGAGGACAACATAAGGACAATGAAAAAAAGAAGTTTTTGTTCTTTTTCACCTGCTTGCACTCACTTGGCCAGCACATCTTTTGGAACCTACTACATCCTCAGGATTCCAGCTTATACAGAAGACCAACTGAAACAACTAGCTTTATGGGACTGAGCGACTAGTAGATTCTTGAACTTCCCATTCACAGCTGCCCATTATTGGGTTAGTTGAACTGTAGACTTTAAGTCACTCCAATAATTTCCCTTAATATATAGAAACATCCCATTAATTTCTGTGACTCTAGAGAACCCTGACTAATAAAATACACACACACACACACACACACACACACACACACACAGATGTACATAACTAGTATGCATTAATTTAAACAAAGCAGGGACTCAGTATATCCATGCAAGTACCTAGGTGCAGTGGCAGGTGTGCAGAAGATTTGAGGATTTTGAGCTAGTGCAGTCAGATGAGGCTATAGAAACTCAATGAGATTAATTTTGACTCTTTCTTGCTGTGATGAAACATTCTGACAAAAAGCAACCTGAGGAGCAAAGAGTGGACTGTGACTTCCATATGGTGCCTTGGTTTGAGCATCTGAGACCTCAAAGCCCATTTACAGGGACACACTTCCTCTAACACACAGACACATACATATATATGCATATATAATGGACATATAATGTAAAAATACCATATGATTGGTAGAGTAAATGGAGATTTTTTTAGCATGGAAGTGTTAGAGTAACATTAAAAGACTATTTAAGGGAAATCTCCTGTAGTCAAGAGACTAGATTCTCTGTCCCGAGTAGATGTCTAACATTACAGTTGGGTAGTATGTTGGTTTGGATAAAAATGGTCCCCCTAGGTCCATAGGGAGTGTCACTATTAGGAGATGTGGCCTTGGTGGAGGAAGCGTGTCCCTGTGGGTGGGCTTTGAGGTTGGACATGTTCAAGTCCAGATACAGTGGCTCACAGTTCTTTCTCTGCTGTGTGTGGATTAAGATGTAAAACTCTCAGCTACCTCTCCAGCGTCATGTGTGCCTGTATGTCACCATGCTTCCTGATGCAACAATAAAGGACTAAACCTCTAGACTGTAAACCAATCCCAATTAAATATTTTCTTTTATAAGAGTTGCTGTGGTCATGGCGTCTCTTCACAGCAATAGAAACCCTAGCTAAGACAGACAGTGATTTGGATAAAGGGACCACTCATCAGAAAGGCAGGACCACCTGAGGAGTGTGGGTGGCTTTAGCAATACCTGAGAAACAGGTGGGATTCCTTCAGTGAAGCAAGGGCACTGTTCAGTTCCAGGGTACCAGCTCCACTGGTGCGGTCTGCGCAGGCTGAGCAGCCATGATGCTTGAGTGGGGGGTAGGAGTTGTGCACCTTTTTGAGTCCTAATTCAGAAGGTATAACTTTTTCTTTCTTCTTCTTTGGTGCCTCATTCTTTCAGATGCTGGCCAGAACCTTAATGTGCTTTTTCTCGTTCTTGGGCTTCCTTGTTTTTTTCTGTAAATCTCCTCTCCCTATCACATTCTGGCCCCCTGCTGGACATCCTAAAGGAAGGGCTTTTTCCTTCTCTCCCTTATTCTCCTGCAGGCGTCTGCTAAAATTTACAGCTGATCTGCCTGTTGGAGATTGGTTCTTTTTTTTTTTTCTTTTTTTTTTTTATTGGATGATTTATTTACATTTCCTATGTTGTCCCCTTACCCCATCCCCCACCACCCCCTCGGAACCCCCAATCCCCTCGCCCCTCCTCCTTCTTCTCTGTGGATGTAACCTCTATCTACACCCCCCCACTCCCACCTCCCCACCCTCAAAATTCCCACCCCCTGGGGCATCCAGCCTTCATGAGGTCAAGGTTCTCTTCTTCCACCTATGCCCAGCAGGGCCCTCCACTTTTACATATTCAGCTGAAGCCCTGGATCCCCCCCTAAGTGCTCCCAGGCTGGTGGTTTAGACCCTGGGAGCTATGGTTGGTTGGTATTGTTGCTCTCCTCATGGTGCCACAAACCCTTTCAGCTCCTTCAGTCTTCACTCTAACTCCTCTATTGAGAACCCCATGATCAGTTCAATGGCTAGTTGTGAGCATCTGCCTCTGAATATGTCTGACTCTTGAAGGCCTCTGAGGAGATATCCACTTCTAATGAGTACTTCACTTTTTCAAAAGCGAACATAATTTTTTCATATTAAGTCTATGCAAAGGCAAACTATATAATTTACATTATGGTAACAATATAGCTGAAAAACCCAGAATTTAAAAAAACAGTCAGTTAAATACTGGGAAAGAAGACATAAAAAAAGTAAGTGTGTCAGAGAGCTCAGGATGTTGTTTACAAAAGAACTAGATTCGGTTTAGAAGAAAGTTCTTAGTAAAACACACAAGGCCCTTAACTGTCTGACTGTACAACAAAATATATAACAGACTTGGTTTTATCCTAGACAAAGATATGATTTACATCTAGTTTACTTGATGTAAAAAAAGTGATGGGCTCATTCTTCACTGCTATAGTTGAGATCATTTAGGTAGAGGACAACAAACACTGTTGCAAATCTCATTTTTATTGATTTATTCTTTGACAGTTTTGTACATTTATGTAAATCAGTCTGGGCACACTCATTCCTCCAATCTTTTTTGTCCTCTGCTCATTTCACACACACATAAACAGCTTTATTCCCATAAAGTCCTCATACTACTGTCACTGTTTTTGCACTACTTTATGATCAAAACTACTTGTAAGCTTGGATATAAAATCTCTCCATTTAAAGACCAAGTAGCTCAGCATTGGCTAGATCACTAAAAACAATGCCTTCTCTTGCTTCAGCATCTCTCTATTACCATTTGCTCTCCTATGTGGCATAGCTATTCATGAGACCCTCCAGGATATTTTATTGTTTACTTGTTGAGGCCCTATCAAAACAACTGCAGCTGTTTTGAATACAAGAATACTTCAATAACATCATGCTTACAACATAGTCTTTCATGGCCTTCTTTTAAATTTTTTTCTGCTTCCTCTTCATTGATAATCCTGGAGGCTTGACAATAAGAAATGTGTCCTGTTGAATACTAAACATTCAACATGGATTCTCTCCAACGCAAGTAGCCATGTATTCATCCATTGACCTTTTTCCAGAATGAGTGACTTTTTTGTTAAAGGATCTGGAGTAGAAATGAAAATATTTAAGACCCACTTTGAAAATAGTTTCATATATTAAATTACAGTAGTAGGTATGTTCCTGACACTATGGCCTCTACAGCTGTTAGCTTTTGACTAGGTCCAGAATATTAAACATGACCTCTTTTATATAGAGAACATATTATATCCAAACAGAAACAAGATGGCTACCCCATAATAGTCATTTTACTAGTAATCACTAAGAACATCTTATTTTTACATAGCAATGTTCTCTTTATTAAAAAATTTCACTCTGGAGAGAAGTTTGTACACAATGTATTAATGGGAAGCTCATAAATATTCAAGAAGTAAACTTCTCAGAATGTTCTTAAAACTTCAGAGGTTCACAAAGAACTTCTCTCCTTAAATTTATATAAGCATAAAGACAATTGAGAAGAGATTCTTCCACATGTCTAGGTGTCTGGAAATAATGTAGAGAGCTTCAGGATTTCAGCTTTGGTGAGTAGTCACCCATGCTTTCATAGATTTTTGGTGATGTGTGAGGCTTTGAATTATATATTCCCCTGTTAATATCCATACACATGTGGAGTAAACTCTTTGTTCACAAAGTTAGATATTCATAGTTGTGGTAGTTTGATTGGATTTACCCCTGTAGCCTCATAGAATTGAATATTTGGTCTTGACAGAGCAGCATGATTTGAAAGGATTAACAAGTTTGGCTTTTTTTTTGAAAGGATTATGTCACTGGGAATGGGCTTTAAAAAGCCCATTCCAGGCCCAGAGTCTTCTCCTCTTGCCTGTGTATTGAGATGTAGAACTCTCAGCTATTTCCCTAGCACCATGTCTGCCTGTGTAACACAATGCTTCCCACTAGGACAACAATGGACTAATCCTCTGAAACTGTTAAAACAGCCAGCCCCAATTAAATATTTTACTTTATAAGAGTAGCTGTGGTCATGATGTCTCTTTACTGCAAGAGAACACCTAAATAAGACAAAGATATCATTACTTTGATAACTTATTCATTTCTTATCTGGTACTACACATTTAAGACCTCCCTGAACAGCCCCACTAACTAGAGATCATATATTCATATACATAAGCTTATGGGGGGCATTCTTGATCACCCAAACTGTCTAATGAAAATAAAGCATGACCTCTCAGAGTAAAAAAATACACTTCAAGGATCCTGTAAGAAATGCTGAAGAAGAAATGGGAAGAGATAATAGTGTTTTCTGCTAAGTCTTTATTTTTTTTCATTATTTTTGTCTTGCCCTTTCCTTTATTTGCTTTCTGAATTAAAAACTATCTTTATGTAAGATTTCATCATAAATATAATATAAAAATCTAGATATCCTATAGAAATCTTAGTGTGTTTTGTGGACATGAGAATTCTTTTCCTTAACATACTATGCTATTATCTAGTCCAGAATATGGAGGCAGGTAAGTTCTATCTGAGCAAAGTGAATGCTTTCTTATACTAAGAATTTCAGACCAGATATTTGTTGACCTTTCATCTTTACTTTTTCTTTCAGTGAAATGTTCTTCATATATAATACATTTCAACCTTATTTTTATATTAAATTTCTAAAAGCAAGTTTTCAAATGCAAGTTATAATAGACAGAATATAAATGAAAATTAAAAAAATAAGTGGAATCTTAAATCCTGTGCAGAAAGTATACTGGAAAAATGACTGTGTCAGAGATAAACTTTGTTCTATTAGCAACTAGATATAAATCCAGCCAGAAAAAGAAAAAGATCATTCTTCACTTGAGCTTGATAATTATCATAGAAGGGCTCCAGACTACTGAGCTAAATCAAATCCAAAAGTCAACCCCTTTTTTAGAGTTTAGTGGTCTGGGACAATTGGCAAAGAATTAGATGATATGTCAATTCCACAGTTCAAGTTAAGTTTCACCTCTTACTCTGCTTCATAGAGTGTTTTTTTATAGTTACAGTATAGGATATTTGGAGATGCCTGCTTTTAATGACTGCTCCTTTGCCTTTTTCTCAATCTCTTTATTATTTTCTATCAGTGAAACAAACACCCTGGAGATGAGCCTCCTTGGGATGGAGATGATCATCAAGTGAACTTTATTGCACCTTTAGTTTCCCATTATGTTTCCTTAAATATTGCTTAAGGGGAAAATCAATAGATATAAATAGAAAATGTTCAAGTGTGATGAATATACACTTTAAGTGAAGAGTTTAAAATACACAGATCATGTTGTATGTGATTGCTTATTTATTTATTTATTTATTATTTATTTTTGTTGTTCTAGAGCTTTTAGGTGCTCTGTTAAGTTATTAGTATAAAATCTCACCAATTTCTTTTTGAAGGAGTTTAGTGCTCTTACCTTTCCTCTTAGCATGGCTTTTATTGTGTATATATGATTCTACTAGAATCAGCACATAACAGCAGTTTTATAGACATTAGCTACTATTGCTGAGGGAGGGAGGAATAGGTGCACTATAGAAACCTAGGGCTCTGCTTGGCTTGAATTACACATATACTCATGCTACAACAAAGCAACTAGAAACCTGTTTCTTTCCTCACATACAATGAGCTACACACACATGTATACGTGTGCACATGAATGTGTATATACAGTCATATACACAAAACACACACCAACATTTATACACACACATGCAAACATACACACACACATACACACACATACAATTCTCTAAAGAAAATCACTTACTCTGAACTATAGCTCCTGTATGCTATATGCCATTTTATGTTTATCTACTATTTAAATATTCCTCAAAAATAAAATAAAAGTACATAAATAGAGGCTCTTTGGCTTGAACTGATGTAGAATGCATGGTAATAAATCAAATTGTGTCTCAGATTGAATATTTAGTGGAAAAAAACATTATACTATTTTATGCCTGTGCACAGACATGAATCATATTGCAATCATACTAAAGATTAAAAAGAACATTCACAGTGAACAAAGGCTTACATAACTGAAATCTGTCAATCAAGACAGAAAAATGTACCAATCCTGCCCCTAGAAGCCAATTCCTCTTCCTTTTGAAACCCCCAAAAGGTGGTCTTCTGGCATAAGTAGCCAGCTCTTTGTACCATAGTTTCTGCTTTCATGTGATCTTTAACAAAATTCTTAGCTGCTTTGCACCTTATATATTCTTTGAATAAGATGCCAAGGACCTTGAAACACCAAGTCATCTCAGATCATGGACATTAATTATATTACTGTATCACCTTTATTAGCTTTACAGCTATGTATTCAAACACTTTTCCTGATTTAATTCCTTTTTACTCGTGAAAACATTATCCTGGGGCCCAGAAAAGTAGCATTCTCTCCACAGATTATAAATAAACAATAATTGACAAATCAAATTGCTTGTATTTCTTAGTGATAGTTTATAACACCATTACTATTGTTGATTGTTTATAATATTTTTGATAATCATTTTAAAATCTTGTTTTGATCCATGGATAAAATATCTTCATATGGCTATTCAATAAAATAAAGAACATCATAATCATTTTATTTTTGCTTTAGTCATGCAATGTCTTTCCAAGAACACAGACTTTCAGACTGTTAAAAGCCTACAAAAATGAGAAAATATTGTTTTTACTCTGTAGTGAACCACCAGATTTTATTCAGAATGAACTATTATTTTCAATATCCATAAATATATTTTCATAACCTGAAAGAGTATTAATCCCAAGCTTTTGTCTCACAAGGCAAGACAATCAGAGAAAATAAATATTTATATGAGTTACATAAATATGAAAAATGAAAAAGTTAATATAAATGACTATTCTGCTTATAATATGTATGTGTGTGTTTTGATGGAAGTAAACATAAAAATGTGATGCCCTGAGAGATGTGCAGATGATGATGATGTGTTGTCTTCTTTGCTATATTAGGAATTAATGTAGCTGATCCATACTACTTATAACTGAACATAACTTGTCAAAAACAGATCAGTTTCAACATATGGAGACAAAAATCAAATTTAGGATATGTTCTACTCAGTTTTATCTAGTAAATTAGTAGTAAAAGATGGGGTGTTGGCAAATGGTTCATGCCAACAAGATCTATCTCACTATGTTTTCAAACAGACAAAATGTAACACTAATATCTAGAAATGACTTGAATTGGAAGTACAAGCTAACAAATAAAAAGCCTAGTACTGGAATATGACATCTGCCTTGGATTTGTTGATCAGTGAGTTCCCATAGACCACAAGACATTAAAAACTATTGTCAATAGTCTACCCTCCAGAACTTAAGTGTAAGGCTTTATGGCTGAAGTCATGCACATGTCATACAATATAGAGTTATCAATCTGGTACTTACCTAGATACTTCAACACTTCTGGTTATCTGTTATATTAATAAAAGGTGCTATGCAGAACTTGTAAAAGACAAAGATCATAATCAGTCTTACCCAACTGTGAGCCCTGATGGCTACAATAATGAATGCACTGGAAAGACAAGCCCCCTTAGTGCAATAGTGGCATGAAAATCATGTGTATAACTAAACAGTTTCTGATTTGATTAAGATCCTGCCTACAACATGAAACCTATACTTGACACCACTGTCCAACCAAAAACTTCTGGGTAGAAAAGGCATCAATATAGAGAAGTAAGTAGGCACAGTATTAAATTGACTTCTAAAGAATTACTATTATACCAACTTGGATAAGGACAAGTGAGTCATAGGCAGAGTCATAGTGACCTGTCCCCTGAACCTCCACCTAGCTGATACCCAGTTCTGAAAGATATCTGTATTTCCCCTGAACACCCAGACTCCAGTGTCATCCCCTTCCCCACATCCTGCCTTTCTGTGTTTATAACCCCTGTGTGAATGAATTACAATTTGAGAAAAAATAAATTATTTAAAAAAAGAATTACTATTGTAATTGTGTAGATTAATGTATCACTCATCCTTTATCACAGAATCTTCTATTTGCAGTATACATAAAGACCTACACCTGGCCAAAGTGCAGAGTATTAACTACTACAGAATATTCATGCTTTAATGTAAAACATATATCATATCTGCTACCCTAAAGGCTCAAGTGTCTAAACGGAAAGAGTATCTTCTGCACACACCAAATAACTTCACATATGAAATTATAGTTGCTGTGGAACATGCTCAGACACATACAAACTCAAGATAGATCAAATTCAAGCATGGAGAGAAGATGGACACAGATTTGTACCACATAGCTGAGGAACTATTGACAACTGATGGAATTGAGAACAGGTAAAGTGGGTTGTTTTTTAAGAGTGTCACTCTTAGTAAGTTGACCACACTCTACTGTAAGTCCATTTATCCAATAATATTTGATTTGTATAAATGGAAATTGATTGGCAAAGAAAAAGAGAAGACAAAGTTATGTGTATACTGACCAAGCCAGCTCAGTCAGTCAACAGGTTCTCCAGTGAAGGAGTGAAGATTAAAAGAAAAGAGACAGTTAGACAATATTGCAGCATTACCCCAGCCAGTTCTGAGGCTGAAGGCAGGTTTATTCCCCCTCCCTTTTTCTTTTAAACCATTTTAGTTACATGCAAGTATTTAGGTCAGTTCTAGGTTGAGGAATCAACAATACAATAGATACAATAGTCAGGGAACAAACAAGGCAATAGACAAGTCCGGTGATCACTCCTGTGATCAATCTCATGATTACTGCTTCTAAGGGCTCATCAGGATGACAAAAATATCTGAGCCTACTTCCCTGTCCTAGCCCACGGTCATATTCATGCCTGAGGCCTACTTCTATGTTCTAGCCCAAGACTTGGATTCCTGACTGAAATTACTTCTCTGATTTAGCCTAAAATTAGATTCCTGACTGAACTTATTTCCTTGTCATGGCCCAACGTCAGATTCCCACCTAAAGCCCATTTCCTTGTCCTGGTCCAATGTCAGATTCCTGCCAAGCAGCCTCAAAAGCTCTCCACAGTATACAATAGAAGGGGTGGATTTGGAAGAAGTTGTTAGGGGTAATTATGGTGATCAAAACACAGTGTACTACATTTCCTTCCAAAGAACTAATAATAATTCATATTAAATTAAAAGAGAATAATGAGCAAGGACACAGTCTGAATTGAATATTTATAATTGAAAATGCATGTGGTCATTGGTATCTCAAAATTGTGGAATTCTTAATTTATATATAGAGATATTTTAAAGATATGTCCCAAATCTAGTCAAGTATGTATTACACCACATAGACTGTAATTATATGCAGATTTTACACATGTGCATTTCAACTATAAGGTATTATTTGAGACAATATAGGTAAATTTACACTGTGGCATTTTATACAGGCTCAATTAGTTTTGATTTTAGAATATTTCTTATTTAGATTTCTAGATAGATCTATTTATTTTTTATTTTATGAGAATGTATATGAATATATAGCTATCACATCCTTGTAGGTACCCATGTACCCATGACACAGTAGAGGGCTACAGATTCCCAGAAATTGGAGTTACAGGTGGTTGTATGGTGCTTAAATCAGTATCTGTACTGGAAGCCAAACTTGGTCCTCTGGAAGAACAGCAATTAAGCAAGTACTCTTCATCTCTGAGCCATACCTCCTAACCCACATCTTAGATTTTTAATTATAATACATAATCTATGAAGAATTTAGCCTTATTATAAGTATAAACCACTCTATATATCTTTATTATTTTCATAAACATTACATGATTATATTTATTAAAAAAATCATAATAATGACATTGTCATCTACTCACAAGTCAAATAAAGAAAATGATTTATACATAAAATCATTTCACTGGGTCCAATATATAAACGTCCATATATCCTAAATTTATCTTTGTGCTCACATCTAGTGTCTACTGTCATAGTCATGGTTTCAACTTAACAATTCTATTTTAAGAAAATGTTGGCCTTTCTGGCTAGCGCCTTCTGCTGGGGCAGACTGCCAGCTAGCCTGCTCCCTTGAAGACACCACAGCCTATGAGCAACCCAGCAGATCACCTGCACACATGGCAGATGATACTACAGCCTGAGACATCCCAGGAGATCCCCTGCACACAGAACAACTGACACCACAGCTTTAAGGCATCCCATGAGTTCCTCTGCAAACAAGGCAACAAGGCAACGGACACCACAGTCTGAAGACCTCCTAGAAGCTCTGCAGCATGAAGGGGAACTGAACTCAACAGACTGAAAGGTTCCCTGGAGTTCTGCTGCACACTGGAAAACAGAAAGCATACTCCTTAGCCCCCTGAAGAACAGCTTCACACAGAACAACAGCTTGATTGCTCCTCTGAGACCCAACAGTCTGAAGGCCCCTCTCAGGAGATCTGCTGCAGCCAGTACAACAGATCAACAGCTTCTCTACCTCTCTGAAAACCCCACAGTCAAAAGATGCCACAGGAGGTCTGCTATAGCCAGGGCCACAGGCTTTCCAGGAGACCTGAAGCAACCTAACAACAAAAGAGGCAAGCTCCAGACAGAGACATCCAGACCAGGAAACACCAGGGATAACCAGATGATCAGAGGTAAGCTCAAACCCATAACTAACAGAAATAAATATACTTTGGCATCATCAGAACCCAGTTCTCCCACCACAGCAAGTCCTGAATACGCCAATATACCTGAAAATCAGGAAGCTGACCTAAAATCCTATTTCATGAAGATAATATAGAGTCCTTTAAGGAGGATATTAATAAGTCACTGAAAGAAATACAGGAAATCACAAGTAAACAGGTAGAAGACCTTAAGAAAGAAACAAATAAATCCTTTAAAGAAATGCAGGAAAACACAATCAAACAGGTGAAGAAATTGTACAAAGTGGTCCAAGATGTAAGTAGAAGTAAAAACAGTAAATAAAACGCAAATGAAGGCAACATTGAAATGGAAATCCTAGAAAAGAGGTCAGGAATTACAGATATAATTATCACCAACAGAATACAAGAGATAGAAGAGAGAATTTCAGGGGTAGAATATACCTTAGAAGATATAGACATAACTGTCAAAGAGAATTCAAAATGTAAAAAACTCCTAATGCAAAACATCAAGGAAACCCAGGATACAATGAAAAGACCAAATTTAAGAATAATAGAAACAGAGGAGAGCGAAGATTCTCAGCTCAAATAACCCAAAAATGTCTTCAAGAAAATAACAGAAGAAAATTTCCCCAACCTAAAGAAATAATGACCATAAATGTACAAGAAGCCTATAGAACATGAAATAAATTGAACCAGAAAAGAAAATCATCTCATCACAAAATAGTCAAAACAATAAATGCACAGAATGAAGAAAGACTATAAAATGCTGCAAGGCAAAAGGGTCAAGTAACATATAAAAGCAGACCTATCAGAATTACACCAGACTTTAAAACAGAGACACTAAAAGCCAGAAGAGCCTGTACAGAGGTCATGCAAAATGTAAGAAAACAAAGATGTCAACCCAGGCTACTATACCCAACAAAACTCTCAATCAGCATAGATGGAGAAACCGAAATATTCCAAGAAAAAACCAAATTCAAACAATATCTAACTACCAAGCCAGCCGTACAGAGGATTTTAGAAGGAAAAGTCCAACACAAAGAGAGACCTACACCAAAGACAAAACAAGATATTAATCACATCAGAACAAAGCCAAAGTAGAGAATTGTAGGACCATGAAAGGATGACTTGGTCTCTGGTAGAGCACTGGCTTTGAGATAGCCGGAGATCCAACAGGTGTCCATTGCCTGTGTAGGGACAGCACATATCTCGACATGGCCCCAGATTCCAGACTCCTGACATATAGTCTAAGATCTCCATTTGATCTGTGCCTTGCATTGTCACGTAGGGCTACAGGTAAAGGGCACGACTACAGGTTTCAGCCTCAAGAGATTTCCATATTAAAATGAGTTACCTAAAGGCCAGAGGGTGTAGCTAATTAAGTGACCCTCTCCCCTTTTCCTTCCCTATTTAAGTCAGCTCCCTCTCCAGGCTTAAGTGTGGGGTGCACCCAGACCATCTGCATATGCCATTAACGATAAAGCTTTGGAACCCCAGACTTTCTCGTGTTATTCGGGCCTGTCATCATGTTGCTGTCATGGAAGACCTACCTTTCTGCACTCCAGCCACTGGGACTGCCTCTTCAACAAGCAGCCGTCCCAAGCCAAAGGAGCACTTTTCGCAGAGCCCAGTGCCAGAGTTCTCTCTGTCCCACTTGCCTCTCTCAGCACGCACTGCTTGCTCCCCACTTCCATTCTGCAGCAATCTCAGTGGCGTGTGAGAACCCCCAGGATTGAGGCCAATGGATCCCCGGCTGCCTCCAGGCTCGGAGAACCCCGCACGAGAACGCTACTCCTGCCCCGAGGAAACCAGGCTGAGTTTGCTCCTGGCCCAGGTGCAAGCCCACATGCATCCACTTGGCACTGCATGAGACAAATGCAGCCAAGCTTCCCACATGCTTCTGCTTCTCTGTGGTGGACCTCCACCTCCCTCAAGCACCCTCCCTGGGCAGAAGACACACAGACCAACAATGAAACTGAGATTCAAGCTCTCGCGACTGCACCTGGGCCCTTCAGCATTTCCTGGAAGAGTATCACGCGCACATAATGCCACCTACAAAAACAAAAGTAACAGGAACTTACAATCATCTGTGTTTAATATGCCTCAATATTAATGGACTCAACTCATCTATGAAAAGATAACAGACTGGATATACAAACAAGACCCAGAATTTTGCTACATACAGGAAACACACTCAGTGACACAGACAGACACTACCTCAGAGTAAAGGCTGGAAAACAATTTTCCAAGCAAATGCTCGCAAGAAACAAGCTGGAGTTGCCATCCTAATATTCAATAACATAGACTTCCAACAAAAAGCTATCAATTGAGATGAGAAAGGACACTTCATATTCATCAAAGAAAAAATTCACCAAGTCCTAAACATTTGTGTCCCAAATGCACTCACATTCATAACAGAAACTTTACTAAAGCTCAAAACACACATTGAATCCCACACAATAATAATGAGTGACTTCAATCCACCACTCTCACTAATGGACAGACCATTGAAACAGAAATTAAACAGAGACACTGTCAAACTAATAGAGGTTATGAACCAAATGGATTTAAAAGATATTTACAAAATATTACATCCTTAAACAAAAGAATACATCTTCTATTCAGCACCTCATGGTACCTTTTCCAAAACTGACCATATAATCAGTCACAAAACAAGTGTGAACAGATATAAGAAGACTGCAATCATCTAATGCATCCTATCAGATCATCATGGCCTAGGGCTGGTCATCAACAAAGATGGAATCAACAGAAAACCCACATACCCATGGAAACTGAACAACTCTACTCAATGATAACTTGGTCAGGAAAGAAATAAAGAAAGAAATTAAAGACTTCCTAAAATTCAATGAAAATAAGGACACAGCGTACCTAACCTTATGAGACACAATGAAAGCAGTGCTAAGAGGAAAAATTATTGCAATAAATGCCCTGGTAAAGATAAAAGAGATCCTACACTACCAACTTAACATCACACCTGAAAGCTCTAGGACAAAAAGAAGCAAATAGACCTAAGAGGAATAGAGGGCAAAAAATAGTAAAACCCAGGACTGAAATCAACCAAATAAAAACAAAGAAAACTATACAGAGAATCAACAAAACCAAAAGCTGATCTTTGAATCAACAAGAACGATAAAGCCCTAACCAACCTAACTGTCCCAGAGACAGTATGCAAATTAAGAAGATCAAAAATGAAAAGGGAGACATAACCACAGAAACTGAGGAAATTAAAAAAATCATCAGATCCTACTACAATAACCTCTACTCAACTAAACAGGAAAATTTAGATAAAATGGATGATTTTGTTTTGGACAGATATCTCATAACAAAGTAAAATCAAAACCAGATAGATTATCTTAACCATCTCATATTTACTAAGGAAATAGAAGTCATTTAAATCCTCCCAACCAAAAAATGTCCAGGATCAGATGGCTTTAGTGCAGCATTGTACCAGACCTTTAGTATCCAATAATAATAATAATATTAATAAAATAACAAAACAATAAAGAAAAACAAACAACCATACAAAATAATGTTTAGATAATGTAAAAACATACAAAATAATTCCAGATAATGGAACAGGCTATTTCAGTTGAGCATTTGAGACTTTTTGGAATGAATTTAATATTACCCATATTACTGGAATTCCTTAAAATTGTCACAAACAAGGACTGTGGAGGGGGCCCATGGAATTTTAAAGCATGGAATTCCTTAATATTGTCAAAAACAAGGACTGTGGAGGAGGCCCTTGGAATTTTAAAGCAATATCTTCATAAAATAAAAAAGGGGAGGTATATCCCCATAGACCACAAAATAAATAAATAAATAAATAAATAAATAAATAAATAGAAGATGTAATACAACAATGTTCCTCAAACTACTCAATAAAATAGATTCAGAAAAAACACTACTTGTTTCATTCTATGAAGTCACAATTATTCTGATACCTAAACCACAAAATGACAAAAAGAAAGAGAACATCAGAAAAATGTTGCATATGAATACCAATGCAAAAATTACTCAATAAAATTCTTGCAAAATGAATTCAACAACAAATCAAAACATTGTTCTCTATGATCAAGTAGTCTTCATCTCATGGATGGTAAGTTGATTCAATATGCATTAACCGTAATCTACTATATAAACAAACTCAAGGAGAAAATTAACATGATCATCTACTTAGATGCTGAAAAAGTATTTGACGAAATACATTACCCCTTCATGTTAAAAGTAGTGGAAAGATCAGAAATTCCAGGTCCTTACATAAATATAATACAAACAATTTACATCAAACCAACAGCCAATATCAAATTAAATGGAGAGATACTTGAAGCAATCCCACTAAAATCAGAAACAAGACAAGGATGCCCACTCTCTTCATATCTATTCAATATAGTAATCAAAATTCTTGCTAGAACAATTAGAAAAAAAAAGAGATCAAGAGGATATAAATTGGCAAAGAAGAAGTAAAGGTATCGCTATTTGTAGAAGATATGATTGTATACTTAAGTTACCCCCAAAAATTTACCAGAGAACTTCTACAACTGATAAACAAATTAAGAAAAGTGACTGGGTATAAAATTAACTCAAATACTGATATAGCCTTTCTTTATGCAGATGATAGACAAACTATAGTCACAAGTAATATAAAATTCCTTGATTAACTCTAACCAAACAAATGAATGATATCTATTACAAGAATTTCAAGTCCCTCAAGAAAGAAGTCACAGAAGACCTCAGAAAATAGAGAGATCTCCCCATGCTCATGGTTTGGTAGAATTAACATAGAAGCCAAAAATATACAATGAAAAAAAAAAAAAAGAAAACATCTTCAATAAATGTTGTTAGTCTAGCTGGCAGTCTGTATGTAGAAAAGATGTAAGCAGAACCATATTTGTCACCTTACACAAAGCTCAAGTTCAAGTGGATCGAGGAATTCAACATAAAATCAGATACACTCAATTTAATAAAGAGAATGTGGGAAAGAACCTCAAACTCATTGGCACAGGGAAAGCTTCCTAAACAGAACTCCAAAGTTCTAATATCAAGAATTGATAAATGAGACCTCATGAAATTGGAAAGCTTCTGTAAGGCAAAGGACATAGTTGGACAAATTGGCAACCTATAGATTGGAAAAAAGCCTTCGCTAACCTCCTATCTTATAGAGAGCTAATACACAAAATGTATGAAGAACTCAAGAAGGTAACCACCTAAAAAACCAAACAATCCAATCATAAAATGTGCATAGAATTAAACAGAATTTATAACAGAAGAATCTCAAATGGCTGAGAAGCAGGTAAAGAATTGGTGAAAGTCCTTACTCATCACAGAAATGCAAATCAAAATGACCCTGAGATTCCACCTTACACAGAATGTTTAAAATCAAAACCTTATGTGACAGCCCACATTGGCAAGAATTTAGAGAAAGAGGAACTCTCCTCCATTACTGGTAAGATTGCGAGCTGATAAAACCACTCTGGAAATCAATCTGGAGGTTCCTCAGAAAACCAGAAAAAGTTATACCTGGTGACCCAGCTATACTGCTCTTGGGCATATACCGAAAAGATGCCCCACCATGCCACAGGGGCACATGTTCCATTATGTTCATTGGCCTTATTTTTGGTAGCTAGAAGGTGGAAAAAAAGAAAAAGAACCAGATGTCCCACAAGAGAAGAATGGCTACAGAAAATGTGGTTCATTTACACAATGGAATACTACTCAACTGTTAAGAACAAGGACATCATGAGTTTTACAGGCAAATGGGTGGAACTAGAAAATATCATCCTGAGTAGCGTAACTTAGACCCAAAATTATATGCATGGTATAATTTGGTATACCATGGTATAATATTACTCACTAATAATTGGATATTAGCCAAAAAGTACAGAATTCCCAGGATACAATGTACAGAACTCAAGAAGGCTAACAAGCTGAAGGGTCCAAATGAGAATGCCTCAATCCCACTTGGGAAAGAGAAGAAAGCCATCTCAGGAGGCAGCTGGATGACATGATCAGGTATAGGGGTGAACAGGACTGAAGCCCCGAGGGACAGCAGAAAGAATGGAAACAAGTAACCTCTGGAAGTAGAAGGTGGGGGCAGGGGAAGCCTCTAGAATGTACAAGAGACTTGGGAGGTGAGAGAATCTCAGGACTCAAAAGGAGGGACCTTTCATGAAAAGCCCTACAATATGGAGAGGGAAATTTTAGAGTCTACATTTAGTAGAAAGACAGGGCAACAAGTGGAAGGATGGGGTTGCCATCCCACAGTCAAATACTCTAACCCAGAATTGTTTCTGTCTGAAAGAACTGCAGGAACAAAAATGGAGAAGAGCCTGAGGAAAAGGAGATCCAGTGACATACCCAAATTAGGATCCAGCTCAGGAGGAGGATCTAAGGCCTGACATTATTACTGATGCTATAGTGTGCTTACAGACAGGAACCTATCATGACTGCCTTCTAAAAGGCCCAACAAGTAGCTGAATCAGATGCAGATATTTACAACCAACCAATGACTAGAAGCTGGTGACCGCTGTGGTTAAATTATGGAAAAGCAGGAAGAAGTTGAGGAGGAGGAAAACCCCATAGGAAGACCAGCAGTCTCAACTAATCTGGACCCACTCAGACATTGGGTCACCAACCAGGCAGCATACACCACCTGATATAAGGCTGCCAACATATATACAGCAGAAGACTGCCAGGTCTGGACCCAGAGAAGATGTACCTTACCCTCGAGAGATTTGGGGCCCCAGGAAGTGGGGAGGTTTGGTGAGGTAAGGGTGTGGGGACATCCTCTCGGAAACAGGGGGTGTATGAGGTATGGGATGTGAAGCATTCGAGGGTAGAGTAGGAGGGGGATAAATTCTGGACTGTAACAAAAGACTAAAGAATAAATTTTAAAAATGAGAGAGAGGGAGATAAACCCCACATTATTTATCATGGAAATTCCACTAATATTAAGTAGTAAGTGCTACAAATATTTTAGGTCATGAACACAATATTTTATTTTTTCTTATTTTATTTCTTTTATTTGTGCAACTGACATACTGAAACAAAACATTCTTTCTCCCTGCACATGATGAAACCAGAAACATAAACTTATAAAAGCAATGATATACATATATACCCTTGGGACAACACCTTACTCTATACTTCTTTTCAAGACAGTTGCGAAGTAAGTCTGACTGGCATCATATGGTTCAGGCACATTTGAAATAAAATCTTCAAAATTAGGCTACAATAACTATTGTATTCAATTAGTGCCCTTCCTACCTGTCATTGTAGCTTCTTTCTTATTTGAAAATTTTGATGTTCAAAGTACATGTCTCTGTATTCTCACTTTCCTTTCTTGATTTTAATCTAACTTCAAATTAGAGTTTTACAAATAATTTCTTGTATGTGTTATAATACATACAAGATATTTAAGGTAACATCGAATATAATGTTTCTTTTTCTCTAGAAAGACTATTTACTATTTCCACAATTTAGATTACAAACAAGTATTTGTCCTAGTTGTGGATTCGTATGTCTGGTTTATTTTCTGGAGAAATCAAATTTCAAAGAAGAAACATTTCCAGTGTCAAGTTATTGATTTTAATCTTTAATTTAACATACTGTAAAAGAATAGTTACCCCTCCATCTTCATCTTTATATGTAAATAAGCTGAATTTAACTAATTGTAAGAAAAAGATTTTGACACTAGACACTCCATCTACCCACTGTCTTTAGAGAAGGAAAAAAAGTACAGCAATTTACAGTGAGTTTAAAAAATTTACCAAGAAAATCCACAAATAGCATTCTGAAAAAGCTGTTGGTCATTCCCACATCACATTGCCAGTAGCTTCAAATATTCAGAAAACTCGAAGAGGTGAAAGAATCATCATATGAGGACTTTTTCTTTAGATATCATAATCTTTTAGATGTCATATCTGCTATGAAAAATTGTCTAATAGCTAGAAATTATTGTAAGAAATTTAATAAACCAAATACTTAAGTGTAAAATTTGTAAGGCAGAGCATATTCACACAAGGTCTTAGCTATCTTTTACAAGTATGTTGAATGTCTTTTGTAGGGTTTCAACTGTTTTTGTAGATAAGCAGGAATAAAAATTTTAGTTCTGGGAGCAACCTTTTCCTTACTCATTAAATCAGCAAAGTTATATCAACATTGGTGGCTGAATTTAAAGAGTAAAATATGATCTAAATGTTTGTATAACTATCTAAATTAAACAATGGAAGATTTTATTATTAACACAGCAATATAAACTAACATTTTATAAATATTTATTATGGAAATACTAAAACTGTACTAACATTTTACTGCTACTTTTAAATCAACATACTGTATGAAATTGAACTTGATTTCCTGAGATCATGAATATTATATGTATGAGTAAATACCACAATGATATTTGAAATCTTCATCATATAGAGCAGATAGTTTGAGTCTGCCAGAAAGCTAGGTTCAGAGTCAAATAGTTCTACATCTCCTTCTTTTATTTTTATTTTTAATACTGTCCATTAATTTTTTTTCTTCACTTTACATCCCAATCACCATGCTCCTCTTTCCTCTCCTTGCAGTCTCATCCTTACAAGTCCCTTCCACATTATCCCCTTATCTTCAGAGAAGGGTAAGCATCCCTTGGGTACCAACTCACCTTAGGATATCTAGACTAGATACATTCTGACCCCAGTGAAGCCCAATCAGGCAGTCCAGGTATGGAAAATATATCCAATGGCTGAGAACATAGACCAAGACAGCCCCTGCTCCACTTAATAGGGGACCAACATGAAGACTAACCTGCACATTTGCTACAAATGTATAGAGGGCCTAGATTGAACCTGTGTATACTTTCTGAGTGGTGGCCCAGTCTATGTGAGTCCCTATGGGCTCAGGTAGGCTGACTCTGTAGGTCTTCTTATAGTGTTCTTGACCCCTCTAACTTGCTCAATTCTGCTCCCCAGTCTTCCACAAGACTCCCTGACCTTCGCCTGATGTTTGGATATGGGTCTCTGCACCTTCCTCTATCTGATGCTAGATGAAGAATCTGAGGAGACAGATATTTTAGCTTCCTGTCTTCAGTCTATAGTAGAATATCATTAATAGTATCAGGGATTGGTGTACTTACATGGGAAGGATCTCAATTTGGAGCAGTTACAGGTTAGCTGTTCCCTCAGTCACTGCTTCATCCTTGTCCCTACACATCTTTTAGGTAAGACACATTTTGTGTTGAAGTTTTTATAGGTGGATAAATGTCCCCCATTTGTACTCTGGAAGTTTTGCTTAGCTACAGAAGGTTGCCACTTTATTTTGTATATTCCCTTTTGGTAGGAAATTCAACTAGTATCACCCTTCATAAACTCCCTGTACTTTCCCCTGTCCCAGACCTCCAACTAGTCCTAGAGATGTCTGCACTGATTTTCAGTCTCACTCTCACATCTCTTCTGACCCTTCTTCACAATCTAATCACCATCCTGCTCCCTTCCTCATTTCATTTTCCTCACTAGTTCCCTCTCTCCATCCTTGTTTAATGACTGTTTAGTTTCACCTTATGGATAATATTCATAACTCCTCCTTTGGGACCTGCTTATTACCCAGTTACTTTGGATATATGGATTGTAGCATGATTATCCTGTATATTATGGCTAACATCTGGTTCTTGATTGCCTCATTCAGGATGATATTCTGAAGTATCATACATTTGTCTGGAAATTAATGATGTTTTTATTTTTAATATCTGCATAGTATGTCATGTGTGAATGTACCACATTTTCTTTATTGGTCCTTTGATTGAGGAACATCTAAGTTGTTTCCAGTTTTAGCTAGTACGACTAAAGTTACTGTCAACATAGTTGGCAGTTTCTCAGAAAACTGGAAATAGTTCTACCTCATGACACAGCTATATCACTCTTAGTCATATAGCCAAAAGATGCCCCAATGTACAAGGACACTTGTGCAATAATGTACATTTGACTCTTAATCCTGTTAATATAGTTCAAAATGCATAAGGCAAAGTATTTTCTATTTAAAAGACTGCATAAAGAAAGTCACCTGTTCTGCTATCTCCATTCCAGATAAAACATGGCCTGTTCTTGGAATAGAGAAACAATCATGTAGAAATAATTATATTCAAAAACCTTCTCAAATTGAAAGTTTTAATAAAAATGTGGATCAATCTGGGAAATAAGAACTGGCCAGGAGAAAATTATATTGTCCTCTATATGAGGATAACTGAGGAAAATTAGTGGTTATAGGCAGATCAGACAATATTATAAACTACCATGAAAGATAAAACAAATTAACTCTATTGTCAGGATCTGCATATATATTTTTTTGGCAGACTTTTCTCTTACTGTCTAAGGGCAAATGATTTACAACAAACATCAGAATGGAAAGAGAGTATTCAGAAGAAGCAGAAATCAGAACATATCATAAACATGCCTGCTTCCATTGTTTCACATGGAGGCTAATAAGAAGGAACATTTTGTAGATGGTAGCATTGGTTAATGTTCTCTAATTCACCTATTAAAATGAGTATATTTAACTTTCTGAGAATTTTGTAAGAGAATAATTTTTGCACTTATACGCAATGGAATATAACTTAGTCGTCTAGAGTTTTCTACTAAAAGAAACAAAACTTCTACCAAAGCAACTTCATGTTTACAATAACATTTTGGCATCATTTAAAAAAAATCTCCTTTTCCTTAACTTACTTTTAAATGTATAGAAAACAGCAGTACTAAGTGCTTATTGAACTTCATTCTAGAGAGAGAAAGAAATTCCAACCAGTTCCAGTGAGCTAACAGCAGTGAATATTTGGGTAATTATTAAATGAGGGCAAGCTTCTGGTCTATGAACACAAGCACAGTAGAAAAACCCGTCTGACTTTGATTGCTCTGTGTCTTGCCTTCTGAAATTAAAAATAAATTTTCTCTATTCCAGGCCCATCTGAGAAGTTAAATACCTTCTTTTCTCAAACTAACTACAACACATAGGCATATAATTGTAATCTTCCTTCACATCTCTGTATACTAGCAGGAGTGAAGAGAATTTCAAACTTAGCTACTCTATATCTAAGAGGAAGAAATCCTATATAAAGAGTACAAAGACAATAGTCTTTGTTAGATTTCCTAAGTATATTATTATTTGTAGCCTCTTGAGTATGAATAGTCCTATTTTGAAATAACAATGTGATTTATATATGGCTAGCCATTTCATATTGAAATGGAACATGGAAAAAGGAAATTGTTTGGGTTTTTCTAAAAGATTTTCTTTTGACCTGAAGGCTGATTAAACAAGTATATTTTGCTTTTTCACTTAGGAGCCTGTTCTTGTTACATTGTTGTGGTCCTTGTAACAAAACTGTACCACACCTTTGTACCACTACAGGTGGTATAGTCTATGTTTCGAATCACAATTTGTATTAGTAAAGTACTATGAGAGTCACTAAAGGATCCCAAATAAATTCTGATATATAATATAAAATACAGCCTGGAAGAACTGTGAAGAGGGAGTACTAGGAGTGGGGAATGACTAGGAAGTAGACTACCTTCATTGAGTAAACAGAGTTTCATTTGAGTCCTGTTGGCAAAAGTGATCTAAAAAATGACTAGGATTGCTGTGTGGTGAGAGAGAACCCATGTTGAAGAGCCCATAGGCAAACTACATGGAAAAGTTGACTCCATCAACTAAATATAAAGAGGTAACATGGTTACAAGTCCATAGGCAAAGTAGAAATTGGATAGAAATACTATACGGAAAGAACTGACATGTTTAACACCCTATAAGCAAAATGAAAGAAGTTGGCTAGAAATTTCATATAGAAAGAAGTGACATGATAAAGAGTCCACAGGCAAAATAGGAGTGTGATAAAAGTAGAGAGTGGTTCTTATTCTGCTAAAGGGGTTACTAAGAAAAAATGTTGGAATGGAGAGATACCTCTGCAGTTAAGAGTACCTACTGATCATGCAGAGGACTCATGTTTGATTTCTGACACATTCATCAGATGGCTCACAACACCTGCAACTATAGCTTGAGGGACTCAGGCTTTCATGTTATTCTTACCTTCACAAATATGTAATAAACAAAAATAATTATTAAAAAGAAATCTAAGAAAGAAAAAGGTTCCTTCATTTAAGAGTTAACTATTAATATAAAAAAGTAATAGTGGTCAATGATTTAGCAGTTGTGTTCTAACAACTACATACAGGAACTACAATGCTGGCTTTGAAAATAGAATTTCCAAAGAGTCCTAGACCCTAGCAATGAGATAGAGACTATAAACCATCTTCAGGTACATGGGTCCATAAGTAGATCTATACATGTATGTTTCTTAGATTTTTTTTTCATGATTTCAATAAGTTTTTAAACTTCTATGGTTCAATCTGAGACATTCCTATCTCCTCAGCTTTGCTTAAAAGTATATTATAAATGAATCAATTTTTTCATAAGTATATTCTTGATGTGGTTGGGGACCAAGAGTCAGGACTAATGTCTGGGGTTTGTGGTAAAAAGATGACTAAAGCAGGAATGTTTGGAGGCCAAGGGTAAGAGTAGAAGACTTTTTGTTGTTGTTTTGTTTTTAAACTTGCTTTATGAGTTTTATCAGAATGATTTTTTTTAATTTTCCATTGATTCTTTGGGAATTTCATATCATACATGCCAGTTCCATTCATGCCCCCATCTACTCTCTGCCCCTACAATAACTTCTCAAGTTAAAATAAATAAAAGTAGCTAAAACGTAAACAAAACAAAACATAGAGTAGAGAATATCTCTTAATTAAAGCTTCAGTGTGTCACAGTGTGTCTCACAATATACCACTCTATTCACACATCTTCATTTGTGAATGAACATTACCAGTACTGCTGATCCAAAGTTGTAAGAACTCCATGACATAGCACTAGAATATAACCTAGAACTAACCTTTTCACACTCTGAATAGTTGACAGACTATGAACATTTTCAGTTTGGCCAACTCCACATCCTATATCCTGGCCTGGGTAGTAGTTGACCTGGTCAACCATCTTACTCGGTGTTATCTGCACTACCAAGGAGAGCTTTCTAGCACTGCCCATCCAAGAAACCCAGTACTGTCATGGCAGGAGGCAGGGTTGTCTCTTTCTCTGTTATCCCTTCTTCCTTCTGGGCTTTCTCATTCACACTCATACTTTTAGAGTCAGCTCCATTGTGCTGCCCAGTTAAAGGACAGTGTCTTAGCTAGGATTTCATTTCTATGAAGAGACATCCTGGCCAAGGCAACTCTTATGAAAACAAACAATTAATTTGAGGTGGCTTATGGTTGCACAGGTTTTGCCCATTGTAATCATAGCAGGAAGCATGGCAGCATGTAGTCAGACATGGTGCTGGAGAAGCTGACTGTTCTTCATCTTGATTCAAAGGCAATCAGGCAAGACTGACACTTCTGCACTAGCCCAAAGCCCACTCCCACACTTATGCAATTCTTTAAATAAGGCCACACATACTAGGGCAAGGCCAAACTTCCTAATAGTGCACTTCCCATGGGCTAAGCATATTCAAGTCACCACACTCAAGGTTCACTTTTTGGCAGGATTTCTTATCCATTTCTTTTTCTGGCTTAGAGTTTGCACTATAATAGAACTCTGATTGAATTTGGGTTAACATCAAGTCTTGCACTCTCCTCCCTCCATTTCTCTCCACTTCTTTTTTACTCTGGATAACTCCTAGAATTCCTTCCTCCTTACTTTCCAAAGGGCTGTGAGCCTCTTTCTGTCCACTGCCCTCTTCTGGTCCTGGTTGACTATGAATTACATTCTTTATCTCAAGTGTTTGATTTGCTTTTAATTCTTGTTTGCATTTCTAGCGCTAGGAATCAGTCATGGAGAATGTATATTGTTTGTAGATACTCTGAAATATAGACTATTTTAAAAGTAAAACCATATGTATATACTTCTGAAATAGACATTGGAGTCTATGCATGAGAAAGTAGTTATAAAATGGTTCAGGAAGGATGTGGAAAATGTATATAATAGGTATGAAACAAATTGCTGTAAAGGAAAATATTTCCTAGCTTTAAAATGTGTCAGAATTCTTAATCTTAGCCCTCATAGTAAGAGAATATCTTGTGTGAGGATCATTCCATGTAGATTGGCTTTAGTCATGTCCATGGGATATTTTTGAATACTAATTGATGTAGAAGAGACTAACTTGTTTATGTTTATAAGCCTAAAATAGTATTAGAATATCTTCTTATTTATATAATATATTCTCATTTAAATGAAGATTTTAATATTCATTTACATCATGAAAAATAATAGAATTTATGAAATTCTCTTTTTGACAACTCAGATTTGGCATTTTCTTGTTTTTAACTTGTTTCTAACTTATCTCTCCAATCATCTACCCCTGCCTCATGTCTATAGTTTACTTGCCAAGATTCTTCCTTGTTCCTTCAAAAGTGTAGGAAGATATGCTTCTGAGGACTAGGTGCTTGGTAAAAGGTTAATAATAGTCTTCTGTTTCACAAATATTTAGCAAGGATCATCTTGATTCCAAATTAGTTGTCCACTTTTTGGATGGATATAAGTTTGATTAGAAATATACAATTTATGCTTGGACAGAGACCAGAGTGGGTCATTCTATCCCTTACTATTTTCCCACTGCACCTCTCAAAAAAAGTCTATTTTTCTATTCATTGGTTTTTTTTTTTTACAAGTTTTCAGTTATTTTATTATTTTTAATTGTTATTATTTTTTATTGGATATTTTACTTACATTTCAGATGTTATTCTCTTACCGCATTGCCACCCCGCATGTCCAGGAATCCCCAATCCCATCCCCCCTCCTGCTTCTATGAGGATGTCCCTCCACCCACAACCCCACTCCCACTTCCCCACCCTCGAATTCCCTCACACATGACGTCCAGCCTACATGTGACCAAAGATCTCCTCTCCCACCTATGCCCGACAGGGCCATCCTCCCTTACATATACAGATGGTGCCATGGGACCCTCCAAGTGTGCTCCTAGGATAGCTGTTTAGACCCTGGGAGCTCTGGTTTGTTGGTATTGTTGCTCTCCTCATGGGGCAGCAAATCCTTTCCGCTCCTTCAGTCTTCAAACTAATTCCTCCATTGGGAACACTTTGATCAGTTCAATGATTAGTTGTGAGCATCCGCCTCTGAATATGTCAGACTCTGGCAGACCTCTAAGGTCACAGCTATATCAGGCTCCTGTCAGCATGCACTTCCTGACATTGAAATCAGCACCTACCTTTGGTGACTGCACAAGGTCACCAAATAAATACCCAGGTGGAATGGTCTCCAGACAGTTCCTCCAGTTTCTGTCCCACACTTTGTCTCTGTATTTGCTCCCTTTAGTATTTTGTTACTCCTTCAAAGAAGGACCAAACCACTCCCACTTGGTCTTCCTTCTTCATGAGCTTCATGTGGTCTCTGAGTTGAATCTTGACTATTTCAAGCTTTTGGGCTAATATCCACTTATCATTGAGTGAATACCATGTGTGTTCTTTTGTAATTGGGCTAACACACTCAGGATGATATTTTCTAGTTCCATCCATTTACCTAAGAATTTCTCAAATTCATTGTTTTTAATAGCTGAGTAATACTTCATTGTGTCAATGTACCACATTTTTTTTGTGTGTGTCCATTTCTCTGTTGAAGGACATCTGGGTTCTTTCCAGCTTCTGGCTATTATAAATAAAGCTGCTATGAACATAGTGGAACATAGGTCCTTGTTATATGTTAGAGCATCTTCTGGGTATATGCCCAGGAGTGGTATAGCTGGTTCTCAGGTAATGCTATGTCCAATTTTCTGAGGAACCACCAGACTGATTTCCAAAGTGGTTGTACCATCTTGCATTCCCACCAAATGGAGGAGTGTTCTTCTTTCTCCACATCCTCGACAGCATCTACTACCACCTGAGCTTTTAATCTTAGCCACTCTGACTGGTGTGAGGTGGAATCTCAGGGTTGTTTTGATTTGCATTTCCCTGATGACTAAGGTTGCTGAACATTTCTTTAGGTGCTTCTTGGCCATTTGAGTTTCCTCAGTTGAGAATTCTTTGTTTAGCGACACATCCCATTTTTTAATAGGGTTAGTTTGTCTGGAGTCTAATTTCTTGAGTTCTTTGTATATATTGGATATTAGATCTCTATCAGATGTGGGATTGGTAGAGATCTTTTCCCAGTCTGCTGGTTGCTGTTTTGTCCTATTGACAGTGTCCTTTTCCTTACATAAACTTTGCAATTATATGAAGTCCCGTTTGTCAATTCTTGATCTTAGAGCATAACTCATTGGTGTTCTGTTCAGGAACTTTTCTCCTGTGCCCATGTGTTCAAGATTCTTCCCCATCTTCTCTTCTATTAGTTTCAGTGTATCTGGTTTTATGTGGAGGTCCTTTATCCACTTGGACTTGAGCTTTGTACAAGGAGATAAGAATGGATTGATTTGCATTCTTCTACATGTTGTCCTCCAGATGAAACAGCACCATTTGCTGAAAATGCTGTCTCTTTTCCACTGGACAGTTTTATCCCCTTTGTAAAAGATCAAGTGGCCATAGGTGTGTGGGTTCATTTCTGGGTCTTCAATTCTATTCCATTGATCTTCCTGCCAGTCTCTGTATCAATATCATGCAGGGTTTTTTTTTTTTCACTATTGCTCTGTAGTACAGCTTGACGTCAGGGATGGTGATTCCCTCAGAAGTTCTTTTATTGTTGAGAATAGTTTTCGCCATCTTGGGTATTTTGTTATTCCAAGTGATTTTGAGAATTTCTCTTTCTAACTGTGTGAAGAATTGAGTTGGGATTTTAATAGGCATTGCATTTAATCTGTAGATTGCTTTTGGCAAGATGACCATTTTTACTATATTAATCCTGTCAATCCATGAGCATGGGAGATCTTTCCATCTTCTGAGATCTTCTATTTCTTTCTTAAGAGACTTGAAGTTCTTGTCATATAGACCTTTCACTTGCTTGGTTAGATTCACCAAGGTATTTAAAATTATTTGTGACGATTGTGAAGGGTGTCATTTCCCTAATTTCTTTTTCAGCCTGTTTATCTTTCACATAGAGGAAGGGTACTGATTTGTTTGAGTTAGTTTTATAACCCGGCCACTTTGCTGAAGGTTTTTTTTTTTTTTTTTAATAGGTCTATGAGTTCTCTGGTGGAAGCTTTGGGGTCACTTAGGTATACTATCATATCATCTGCAAATAGTGATATTTTGAATTCTTCCTTTCTTATTTGTATCCCTTTGACTTCTTTTTGTTGTCTAATTGCTCTGGCTAGTATTTCCAGTACTATATTGAATAGGTGGGGAGACAGTGGGAAGCCTTGTCTAGTCCCTGATCTTAGTGGGATTGCTTCAATTTTCTCTCCATTTAGTTTGATATTGGCTACTGGCTTGCTGTATATTGCTTTTACTATGTTTAAGTATGGGCCTTGAATTCCTGATCTTTCCAAGACTTTTACCATGAAAGGATGATGAATTTTTTCAAATGATTTCTCAGCATCTAGTGAGATGATCATGTGTTTTAGTTTGTTTATATAGTGGATTACATTGATGGATTTCCAAATATTGAACCATTCCTGCATTCCTGGGATAAAGCCTATTGATCATGATAGACGATAGTTTTAATGTGTTACTGGATTCAGTTTGCTAGAATTTTATTGAGTATTTTTGCATCAATATTCATAAAGGAGATTGGTTTGTAGTTCTCTTTCTTTGTTGGGTCTTTGTAAGGTTTAATTATGAGTGTAATTGTAGCTTCTTAGAACGAGTTGGGTAGTGTTCCTTCTGCTTCTATTTTGTGGAAAAGTTCGAAGAGAATTGATACTAGGTCTTCCTTGAAGATCTACTAGAATTCTGTACTAAAACCATCTGGTCCTGGACTATTTTTGGTGGGGAGACTTTTAATAACTGCTGCCATTTCTTTAGGGGTTATGGGACTGTTTATATGGCTTATTTGATCCTGATTTAACTTCGGTACCTGGTATCAGTCTAGAAAACTGTTCATTTCATCTAGATTTTCCAGTTTTGTTGAGTACAGGCCTTTGTTGTAGGATGTGATGATTTTTGAATTTCCTTAGTTTCTGTTGTTATGTCTCCCTTTTCAATTGTGATTGTATTAATTTGGATACTGTCTTTGTTGCCACTGGTAAATCTGGCTAAGGGTTTATCTATCGTGTTGATTTTCTCAAGAACCAACTCCTGGTTTTGTTGATTTTTTTTTTATAGTTCCTTCTGTTTCTACTTCATTGATTTCAACCCTGAGTTTGATTATTTCCTGGCAACTACTCCTCTTGGGTGTATTTGCTTCTTTTTGTTCTAGAGCTTTCAGGTGTGCTGTCAAGTTGTTAGTGTATGCTCTCTCCAGTTTCTTTCTGTAGGCACTTAGAGCTATGAATTTTCCTCTTAGTACTGCTTTCATGGAGTCCCAAAAGTTTTGGAATGATGTGTCCTCATTTTCATTCAATTCTAAAAAGTCTTTAATTTTTTTTTTCTCTGTGTAGACCTGGCTGTCCTGGAACTCACTCTGTAGACCAGGGTGGCCTGGAACGTAGAAATCCGCCTGCCTCTGCCTCCCAAGTGCTGGGATTAAAGGCATGCACCACCACCGTCCAACAAATGTCTTTAATTTCTTTCTTTATTTCTTACTTCACCAAGTCATCATTGAGTAGAGCATTGTTCAGTTTCCACGTGCATGTGGGTTTTCCATTGGATTTGTCATTATTACAGACCAGCCTTAGTCCGTTGTGATCTGATAGTATGCAAGGAATTATGTCAGTCTTTTTGTATCTGTTGAGGCCTGTTTTGTGACCAATTATATGATCTATTTTTGAGAAGGCACCATCAGGTGCTGAGAAAAAGTTATATTCTTTTGTTTTAGAATGAAACGTTTTATAGATATCTGTTAAATCCATTTTATTCATAACTTCTGTTAATTTCAATGTGTGTCTCTTTAGTTTCTGTTTCCATGACCTGTCAATTGACCTTAGTGGGGAGTTGAAGTCTCCCAATGCTATTGTGTGAGGTACAGTGTGTACCTCGAGTATTAGTAACATTTCTTTTATGAATTTTAGTGCCTTGCGTTTGGGACATAGATGTTCAGAATTGAGAGTTCATCTTGGTAGATTTTTCCTTTGATCAGTATGAAGTGTCCTTCCTTATCTTTTTTGGTTATGTTTGGTTGAAAGTCGATTTTATTTTATATTAGAATGGCTACTCCAGCTTGTTTCTTGGGACAATTTGCTTGGAAAATTGTTTTCCATCTTTTTACTCTGAGGTAGTGTCTGTCTTTGTCACTGAGGTGTGTTTCCTGTATGCAGCAAAATTCTGGGTCCTATTTATGGATTCCGTCTGATTGTCTATGACTTTTTATTGGAGAATTGAGTCCATTGATGTTAAGAGATATTAAGGAAAATGATTGTGGCTTCCTGTTACTTTTGTTATTAGAGGTGGAATTATGTTTGTGTAGCTATCTTCTTTTGGGATTGTTGGAAGATTACTTCCTTGCTTTTTCTAGGTTGTAGTTTCCTTCCTTGTGTTGGCGTTTTCCATCAATTATCCTTTGAAGTGCTGGGTTTGTGGGAAGACATTTCGCAAATTTGGTTGTTGTCTTGGAATATCTTTGTTTCTCCATCTATAGTGATTCAGAGTTTTGCTGGGTATAGTAGTCTGGGCTGGCATTTGGGTTCTCTTAGGGTCTGTATGATATCAGTCCAGGATCTTCTGGCTTTTATAGTCTCTGGTGAGAAGTCTGGTGTAATTCTGATAGGTCTGCCTTTAGATGTTACTTGACCTTTCCCCTTACTGCTTTTAGTATTTTTTTCTTTGTTTTGTGCATTTGTTGTTTTGATTGTTATATGATGGGAGGTATTCCTTTTCTAGTCTAGTTTATTTGGCATTCTATAGGCTTCTTGTATGTTTATGGGCATCTTGTTCTTTAGGTTAGGGAAGTTTTCCTCTATAATTTTGTTGAAGATATTTACTGGCCCTTTAAGTTGGGAATCTTCACTCTCATCTATACCTTTTATCCTTAGGTTTGGTCTTCTCATTGTGTCCTGGATTTCCTTGACATTTTTGTTTAGGAGCCTTTTGCATTTTGCATTTTCTTTGACAGTTGTGTCAATGTTTTCCATGGTATCTTCTGTACATGAGATTCTCTCTTCTATCTCTAGTATCCTGTTGGTGATATTTGCATCTATAACTACTGATCTCTTTCCTAGGTTTTCTATCTCCAGGGTAGTCCCCCTTTGAGATTATTTTTTGATTCTATTTCCATTTTTAGATCCTGGATGATTTTGTTCAATTCCTTCACATGTTTGGCTGTTTTATTCCTGTAATTTTTAAGGGATTTTTGTGTTTTCTCTTTAAGGGCTTCTACCTGTTTACCTGTGTCCTCCTGTACTTCTTTAAGGTAGTTACTTATGTCCTTCTTAAAATCCTCTATCACTATCATGAGAAGTGATTTTAATTCTTAATCCTGATTTTCCAGTGTGATGTGGTGTCCAGGGCCTGCTAAGTTGGGAGAACTGGGTTCTAATGATGCCAAGTAACTTTGGTTTCTATTGCTTATGTTCTTGAGCTTGCCTTTTGCCATCTGGTTAACTCTAGTGTTACCTATACTCACTGTGTCTGACTAGAGTCTGTCTTTCCAGGTATCTGTCTTTTGTCAGAACTCCTCAGGGTCCAGATGTCTCTGTGATCCTGTGATCCTAAGCTACTGGGTGGAAGAACTCCTGGGACTCATGCAGCCTCTGGTATCCTGAAATTCTACTGCTCTGAGTGCAGTGGTTTCTCAAAGATGGTTCAGGATTTGGTGTCTTCACAGGAGCAGAACAGCTATGTTTTCACTGGTCTGAGTGGAGTGACTCCTCTAGAATGGCTCAGGGTATAGTGTCTACTGCTCTGAGTGCAGTGGCTCCTCTAGGATGTCTCAGGATATGGTGTCTCCACAGGAGGAGATCAGACAGGTGTCTGCCTTAGCCAAAAGGACTAGTAGCAGGGTAGATGGGAAGTGATATTCCAGAGGGGCTGGGTTTGAGTTGTTGATGGGAGCTTAGCAGCCCTGGCTCCCATTTGTAACACTGGGGCATAGGGTAGTGGGAGAGGGTTCTTATCAGCTGCTCTGAGTGCAATGACTCCTCTAGGGTGGCTCAGGATACGATATCTCCACAGGAGCAGATCAGCTTAATGTCTGCCCCAGCCAAAAGCTATATTCACTGTTTTAACAGTGTGTGTGTGTGTGTGTGTGTGTGTGTGTGTGTGTGTATGTGTGTGTGACTTTAGCTAACAGTGTATGTTTAATCGAGTATGTTTCCTAGTCTCCCAGAAACCATCAGTTGCCAGTATATCAAGATTATGTGATTGCATCTCATGAATTACCTCTCCTACCCCACCAGATAGAGCTGATGCTAGGAGGGTTCAACTTTTTTCAACTTAGTGTCCATATGCAGATATAATGTGTATTTTGATACTATATTGTGACATGGGCCTGTTGTGCTGAGGAGATGATATTTGTCAAACTTTCCCCATTTTCTACCTCACTATAATATCATCTGCAAATAGTGATATTTTGACTTCTTCTTTTCCAATTTGTATCCCATTGACCTCCTTTTATTGTCTAATTTCTCTGTCTAGGACTTAAAATACTATATTGAACAGATAGGGAGAGAGTAGGCAGCTTTGTCTAGTCTCTTGATTGCTTCAAGTTTCTCTCCATTTAGATTTAGATTGGCTACTGGTACGCTGTATATTGCTTTTACTATGTTTAGGTATGGGCCTTGCATTTCTGATCTTTCCAAGACTTTTACCATGAAGTGGTGTTGAATTTTGTCTAATGCTTTCTCAACATCTAATTAGAGGATCATGTGGGTTTTTTTCTTTGTGTGTTTGTTTTTAAATATAGTGGATCACATTGCTAGATTTCCGTATGTTGAACCATCCCTATAACACTGGGATGAAGCCTACTTGATCATTGATGGATGATTGTTTTGATGTGTTCTTGGATTCCGTTTGTAAGAATTTTATTGAGTATTTTTGCATTTATATTCATAAGGGAAATTGATCTGAAGTTCTCTTTCTTTGTTGGGTCTTTTTGTGGTTTAGTTATAACTGTGGCTTCATAGAATGAGCTGAGTAGTGTTCCTTCTGCTTCTACTTAGTGGAATAGTTTGAAGAATATTGGCATTAGGTTTTCCTTGAATGTCTCATAGGATTCTGCACTAAACCCATCTGGTTCTGGGCTATTTTGTGTTGGGAGAGTTTTAATGACTCCTGCTGTTTCTTTAGGGCTTATGTGATTGTTTAGATGATTTATCTAATCCTTATTTAACTTTGGCCCCTGTATCTGTCTAGAAAACTT
This sequence comes from Grammomys surdaster, assembly GCF_004785775.1. Taxonomy (NCBI): domain Eukaryota; kingdom Metazoa; phylum Chordata; class Mammalia; order Rodentia; family Muridae; genus Grammomys; species Grammomys surdaster. Next base: position 5,915,349 of record NW_021604607.1, on the reverse strand, counting down.
TCCATTTCCTCCAAATTTTCCAATTTTGGTGAGTATAGGTTTTTGTAGTAGGATCTGATGATTTTTTAATTTCCTCAGTTTCTGTTTTTATGTCTCCCTTTTCATTTTTCATTTTCATAATTTGGATACTGTTTCTCGGCCCTTTAGTTAGATTGTTTAGGGGTTTATCTATCTTGTTGATTCTCTCATTGAACCAGCTCTCAATTTTGTTGATTCCTTGTGTAGTTCTCTTTATTTCTATTTGGTTGATTTCATCCCTGGGTTTCACTATTTCCTGCTTTCTATTCCTCTTAGTTCTGCTTTCTTCTTTTTGTTCCAGGGCTTTCAAGTATGATGTTAAGTTGCTAGTGTAATAGCTCTTCAATTTTTTCCCTAGGGCATTTAGTGCAACAAATTTTCTTCAGAGCACTGCTTTCACTGTGTTCCATAATTTTGGATATGATTTGCCTTCATTTTTATTAAATTCTAAAAAGTCTTTAATTTCTTTCTTTTTTTCCCCTTTGACCATGTTATCATTGAGTAGAGTGCTGTCCAGCTTCCATGTGTATGTGGGCTTTCTGTTGTATTTGTTGTTATTGAAGACCAGCCTTAGTCTGTGATGATCTGGTAGGATTCATGGGTTTATTTCAGTCTTGTATCTGTTGAGACCTGTTTTGTGACCAAATATACGGCCCATTTTGAAGAAGGTACTGTGAGGTACTGGGAGGAACTTACAATAGTTTCTTTTAGGATAAAATGCTTTATATGTCAAATCCATTTGATTCAAAACTTCTGTTAGTTTCACTGTGTATCGGTTTAGTTTCTAATTCCATGATCTGTCTATTGCTGAGAGTAGGGTGGTAAAGTCTCCCATTGTCATTGTGTGAAGTTCATTGTATGATTTGAGTGTTAGTAATGTTTGTTTGACAAATGTGGGTGCCCGTGCATTTGGGGCATAGATATTCACAATTTAGATTTCGTCTTGGTAGATTTATCCTTGGACATGTATGAAGTGTCTTTTTAAAATCTTTTTTGATAACTTTTGGTTGAAAGTCAATTTTATTTGATAGTAGAATGGCTACCCCAGCTCGGTTCTTGGGACTATTTGCTTGGAAAGATTTTCCAGTCTTTTACTCCTTCATAGTGTCTGTCTTTGTCACTGAATTGTGTTTCCTGTATTCAGCAAAATTCTGGGTCCAGTTTTTGTATTCAATCTCTTAGGCTATGTCATTTTATTGGGGAATTGAGTCCATTGATGTTAAGAGATAGTAAGGAAATTGATTGTTGCTTCCTGTTATTTTTGTTGTTAGAGTTGGAATCATGCTTGTGTGGCCTTCTTCTTTTGAGATTGTTGAAAGAAGATTACTCTCTAGCTTTTTCTATCGTGTACTATCCATCCTTGTATTGGAAGTTTTCATCTATTATTGTTTGTAGGGCTGGTTTTGTGGAAAGATATTATATAAATTTGGTTTTGTGAAGGAATATCTTGGTTTTTCCATTTATAGTAATTGAGATTTTTGCTGGGTACAGTAGCCTAGCGCTGGCATTTGGGTCTGTGTGACATCTGCCCAGGATCTTCTGGCTTCTATAGTCTCTGTTGAAAAGTCTGGTATAAGTCTGATAGGTCTGCCTTTATATTTTACTTGACCTTTATCCCTTAATGCTTTTAATATTTTTTCTTCATTTTGTGCATTTGGTGTCCTGATTATTATGTGACAGGAGGAATTTCTTTTCTGGCCCTGTCTATTTGGAGTTCTGTAGGCTTCTTCTATGTTCCTGGTCAACTCTTTATTTAGGTTAGGGAAGTTTTATTCTCTAATTTTGTTGAAGATATTTACTGGCCCTTTAAGTTGGGAATCTTTGTTCTTGTCTATACCTATTATCCTTAGGTTTGGTCTTTACATTGTGTCTTGGATTTCCTGGATCTTTTGTGTTAGAAACTTTTTGCTTTTTGCATTTTCTTTGACTTTTGTTTCGATGTTTTCTACGGTATCTTCTGTACCTGAGATTCACTCTTCTATCTTTTGTATTCTGCTGTTGATGCTTGCATATATGACTCCTGATATTTTTCCTAGGTCTTTAATCCCCAGTGTTGTCTCCGTTTGTCATTGCTTTATTGTTTCTATTTCCATTTTTAGATCCTGGATGGTTTTGTTCAATTCTTTCACCTGAATGTTTGTGTTTTCCTATAATTTTTTAAGAGATTTTTGTGTTTCCTCTTTAAGGGCTTCTACATGTTTACCAGTATTCTTCTGTATGTTTTTAAGGTTGTTACTTATGTCCTTCTTAAAGTTTTTTTATCATCATCATGAGAAGTGATTTTAGATCCAAATCTTGTTCTTCCAGTGTGTTGTGGTATCCAGGGTTCACTGTGTTGGGAAAACTCAGTTCTGATTTAGCCAAGTATCCTTGGTTTCTGTTTCTTATGTTCTTGTGCTTGTCTCTCACCATATAGTTATCTCTAGTGCTACCTGTCCTTGCTGTCTCTGACTGGAGCCTGTCTCTCCTGTGATCCTAATTGTATCACAACTGGTTAGAGTCCAGCTGTCTCTGTTATCTTATGATCTGGGATCCTGTGATCCTCAGGTCATGCATGTCTCAGAGCTCCTGGGAGTCAAAGTGCATCTGGGATTCTGAAATCCTGGTGTGATCAAGCTCCTTAGATTCTATGAGTCTATGATCCTGGGCATGTTAGAGCACCTGGGATTCGAGCTTCCTCTGGGTGTTGTGGGACTGGGTGCAGAGCTAGCACACAAGGTCTGCTCAGGGCACTGCCTCTACTGCCTCTTATATTCTTTATATTCCTTCTGCAATCTTCTCTTAGTCTTAAAAGCAAATAGGTAGCATAAATGTCTCTTCTGTTTCTGAGTTTCTAACTTTTTTATTTTTGACATCCTGTACTGCAATGAATCTTCACAATTACCTTGGCTTACTGCAAGGAGTGGCTTCTCTGTTTCAGGCTGAGAACAACTTTTGTCTGTTGAGGTAAACATAAAAACATATTAAATGTTTGGATGCTATATTAATTTGGCTAATTCACTATCTTATATCAGGTATATCATTCTAATCATACAATTAATCATGTTTAGAAACTCAAATATAATTAAGAGGTGATAGATTAGCTCTCCAACAGAAACAGCTACATCAATGCATATATTTTGCCTAGCAGGTTGGTATATTATAGTTCATAGAATTTACAATTGAATCAGACCATCTATGCCTTTATCATAAAGCAGTCTCCACATTACCATCTATTATCATGAGAAATAGCCCATAGGTCAGTATATTTTAATCTATTTATAGCTTGATTTCTCTATATCTTTCATTACAAATATATGGCAGTTACTGCAGTAAAGTCTAAGAAATTATTTCTTATAGGTAAGTAAGAAGAGTGGTAGAACTCTATTATTTTGGGGTCTTTGAGGTACTTTTTGATCTATGACTCTTGTGTTAATAACTCATACTTGACACTGGATTTGTTGCTCCTGGTTAAACCATTTCGCCACTCATATATCACCTCCCTACCCTCATTTTACTTATTTGGTATTGTCTCTTTTCCTTTCTAGGACTGGGGTATCTTCTTTAGTACAATGCTTTCTAGTTATATCCATTTTCATACAGTGAAGTATACATAATTTTGTTTTTCTTTACTGCTGAATAAAATTTCATTGTGTATATGTGTCCCAGTTTTATTATTCAACCATCAGTTGCTAGCTATATAAGTTGACTCACTTTCCTATTTATTATGAATAGAGATGCAGTGTTATGTGAGTGTATATGTGTATGTATGTGTGCATGTGATAGTTCATATTCCTTAGAGTATATGACTATACTCTAAGAATGGTGTAACTGGGTTTTATACTACATCTATTTATAGATTGTTTTGGGGGGGATGTACAGACTTATTTACAAAGTGACAAAATTAACATACACTTCCACCAGCAGTATAAGGGTTTCTTCAACTAAATAACTGAGGTTGTTTAAATATGCTTTGGTCAGGGAGTGGTACTTTTAGGAAGTGTGGTCTTGTTGAAGTAGGCATGGTCATGTACAAGGAAGTGTGTCACTGTGGGGCTGGGTAATGAGATCCTCCACCTAACCATGTTCAGGCCAGTCTACTTTGCCAGGCCCTCAGATGAACATGTAGCACTGTCAATTCCTCATGCATCATGCCTGCATGAAAACTTTCATGCTCCCACTTTGATGATAATGGACTGAACATCTGAAATTGTATGGCAGGCCCAATTAAATGTTGTCCTTATAAAAGTTGCCTTGGTCATGTGTCTGTTCACAGCAGCAGAAGACAGCATCCATGCCAAATATTAATCTAGTATTAATCTGAAATTTCCAGATGGTTAAGGATGATGAATATATTTGTAACTTTTTCTAAACCAGTATTAATTCTTTTGGAATTCTGTGTTTAATTCCATAAACTATTTTTAGTTGGGTTGGTTGTTTTCTTGGAAGTTGTTCTTTTCAACTTCCTTGCATTCACTAGTTTACTAATTCTCTATAAGATGCATAGCTGGGGAATATTTTCTCTGACTCTATTAGATGCCTTCTCACTCCCTAAATGGCTACATTTGAAACACAGCAGATTTTAGTCTCATTAAATCTCACTTGATGATTGTTTAATTTTCTGTGCTACAGAATCATATTCCAAAAATCCTTATGAATATGTGTTGAAGTTGAAGAAATTTGGTATTTTTGTTTGTTTGTTTGTTTGTTTGTTTGTTTCTCGATGAATTTTTTGAGGGGTGGAATATAAGGATGTAGTTTCTATCCTCTACATGCTGATGTCCAGGTTCCCAGCACCATTTGTTGAAGTTGCTGTCTTTTCTCCTGAGTATTGTTTTGCTTCATTGAAAACAATCATATAGAAAGTACAAAGAAAGCAAATTTCTGCTTTATCATTAGAATTAGACATACATTTGTATGAACACATGATTATAGGTTAAAAGTCTGCTTGCAAAAATTTATGAAATGAATCCACTTAATTAGAGTATCTAAGGTCCTCTCCAATATGGCTCCTGTCAATCCATAGCTTGTTTCTCTATACATTATTTCTTTTCTGTTTCTGCATGCTCTGTTTTACAGTTTCTGACTAGAATTCTAATACCTCATAAACACATGACAGCTTCCTGGAGTGAATCTGTCATCATCACTTGTAATTCAATGAGCATTTATAATATTAAGCCTGGAATATTTCTTTATCTCTAGAAAAATTAAAAATTAATTAACTGAAATCTGACAAAATATTTGTTGTATAGAAGAATTTTTAAATGTTTTAGAAGATATATGTTATTAAGTTGAACATTGTTAATCTCAAAAAATTTTCAAACATGGTTAAAAAATCAAGCAACAATGAGTTGACAATGTTAATGTTAATAAAAGAAATGCAAAATCTAAAGAGAAAAAGAAAGTAGAAATCAAGTTGGAATGAATATTCTTTTCATAATAGAGGACATTTTTACATGAATAAAAATGAAGGAAGAGACATTAATTCTATATACATGGTTAAATGACTTCAAAACATACCAAATACAATTTGGTTTGAAATATGGTTCGATTATCAATATGTAAAACTCTAGAACATTCCCAAAAGAAAAATTAACATGTTGAAGGTAAAAGATAAAGGAAAAGTAAAACCATAAGATAGAATATATAAATATTTTTATGTTTTTTTAAAAGTAGATCCAGTATACAGGAATGACTATAAAATTAACAATGAAGAATTGTGATCAGAAATAGTGCCATCTTACCATCTGGATCTTGTTAGCAGAAAGTCAGGCATAGGCATTCACCTGCTCCACGTACCTTGTCTACCACAGATGATCCAGTGATCTTTGAAGTATTATCAGAAGAAATAAGGGGGCATGATGATTGTTCTGTTAAAGTACAGTGGAAAATAAAAACAAAAGAAGCAAACAAACCATGACAAAGCTCTCTTGTTCCCTATGGTTTCTGTGGTCTTCCTTTCACTTACTCTCAAGCTGATACTTACCATTCAGACTCTAAGACACAGAACGTTCTATTCAAGTCCACAGGGAGTCCTCGCCTTGCTACAGGAGGTGGCTATGCAGGCTTTATATTCAACACTGTTAGGACTCTCAGGTAGAATCACCCCCATAGACTCCCTATGGTCTTACTTTTCTCCTGTTCTAGGTATCTGACACATCCTAGAGATGTCCTATCCCTGGGAATCAGGTGTAGATTGAGGAAGGCAGAGAGAAAAGAAATCCAAGTTACCCTTTACACAAGTAAGCGGACTTCAAGGGGAAGCTGAGAAAATTTGCTGCTTTGGGACTTTCTATTAGGGCCCAGGGATGAGTATCATGGTTTACTAGATGTAGAATCTCTGGCTTTTACTAGATCCCAAGAACAATATAGGATGGCTTATTGAGACCCTTACTGAGGACTTACTAGCTTAAATTCCACTTTTGTCATGGTTTGAAGCCACATATTAGTGGCATTGTGATACTTTCATCACTGAATAGTTTAATACACTATGAGATGACTTTAAGATCATTTATAAATAATTATTTTTAAAATAATCAATTGTTATGGCAAGTGCAGAGCAAAACTGCCAAATGCTAAAACAGTATTAAATCTAAGGTTGTATTACTAGTAGAATTGATTTTGACAAATACACAGTCTAACACTATCTCTGTAATATATTCCTGTTCAGTGGCCTATTATTTCCACCATTATAGATACAGGGTGTGTAAGGCACAAAAGAGGACCTCGCCGTAGGATGGCGATGGCTGCCCGAACGCCGTAGAGTAAACAAGTCCATATTTGGCATTTAGGCTGTGCCGGTCAGTGGTCTGACATGACATGTCATGACGAGACCTATGGAGAGCCGCCACGTGGCGTGTTTGCTGTAGATGTCTGCAGGGAATATAAGCCGTGCCTGGGACGGGATGGGGCCATCTTCCAGCTATCTGTAGAGTGTTAAAGCTTCCTGAGTATACTGCCTTGAGAAGGAACCTGGTGTCCTGCGTCTTCTTCCCGCTGGTCGGGGTCAGTGCTGCACAAGGGTGCATACCACCTCTTGGTTTGCACCTTTATTATAGTAGTATCATCTAATATGACTATGACTAATTTCATAGGCTTATATGTCTAGTGACAAAAGGAAATTCTGTGAAAGGTGTGACTACTTTTAAAAAATGTGGCAGTTATAAATATATTCATTTTTAGGCTGCTGTAAATGGCTTTTAAGGAAATAGATAAAAATCAACTCTGAAGAAAAGGCATCTCATTCCATGTGTAGCACTTTCAAGGATAGCTGTGTTCACAGGACCCAAAGAGTACTTCTTTTAACAACACAAATGCCATCAGAAAATATATCCCTGTAGATACTCTAAGGTAGAATTAATAGATGCACATTCAGAGACAGTCAGTAGAGGAAGAACTGTCATTTCTCTCCCATTCCAGTTTCCCTTGCTTTTTCTCTCAAGGGGCAACATAACCCTTACTTCTACAATCCTATAAAGAGGAACTCCCACAGCATCCACAGCCACCAAAAGCTATCATGTTATGGCAAGTATTCATTTTATTAATTGTTTATTTGGTTGTTGCTGGTTATTATTTTATTTATTTAGTTTTGCTGTCCTGATAGCTAAGCAGATCAAAAATCATCTATGCTTAATACAAGGGTAGTTAAGTGTTCTTTAAATTCAGATGTTGAAGACTGTGTATGTTGTGTTTTTGTTACAATGAAAACTGCTTTTTCACAGGAGAAACCATTTAGGCCAATAAGGCTTTGTTTTAAATCATGGTTTCTGAAGTTACTATATATTGTCACTGACTCTATTGTTTCTTGGCCATTATGTCACAGATCATGGCTTTGGGACATTGATAAAGTTACTCACTTCATGGTTACCAGGGAGCCAAAAGAGAGAAAATGAGGAATACCCCAGTGACCTAAACCATTCTATGGTTTTCTTTCTTTCCACCAATAAATATGCCATTAGTATTATAAATTTTGTAATGGATTAAAAGCCCTACAAGTTTAACTATATCTCAATAATTGTGCTACTAGTTTTTAATATATGAAACTTTGTCTCTAGAGGGAGAATTAATCACTAGACTGTTCATAACAGTTTACTCACCAATGTGGCTACTTGAAGATCTGAAGATAGTGTTTTTGAGTGCTACTTAGTGTTAGACTGGGATTAGACTGTTTAGTACCCTCATAAGAACAAAATACTTTCTCCACAAACTTTCCTCTTATGAAGAATATTCTTTTATTTCATTGTTTACTTTTAAAAAAAGTAAATTACCCAAGGGAGCAAATATGGAGACAAAGTGAGGGACAGAAACTGAAGGAGGGGCCGTCTCAAGACCACCCCACCTGAGTATCTATCCCATGTGCAATCACCAAAGGTAGATGCTGATGTGGAAGACAGGAAGTGCATGCTGATAAGAGCCTGATATGGATATCTCCTCAGAGGCCTTCAAGAGTCAGACATATTCAGAGGCAGATGCTCACAACTAGCCATTGAACTGATCATGGGGTTCTCAATGGAGGAGTTAGAGTGAAGACTGAAGGAGCTGAAAGGGTTTGTGGCACCATGAGGAGAGCAACAATACCAACCAACCACAGCTCCCAGGGTCTAAACCACCAGCCTGGGAGCACTTAGGGGGGGATCCAGGGCTTCAGCTGAATATGTAAAAGTGGAGGGCCCTGCTGGGCATAGGTGGAAGAAGAGAACCTTGACCTCATGAAGGCTGGATGCCCCAGGGGGTGGGAATTTTGAGGGTGGGGAGGTGGGAGTGGGGGGGGTGTAGATAGAGGTTACATCCACAGAGAAGAAGGAGGAGGGGCGAGGGGATTGGAGGTTCCGAGGGGGTGGTGGGGGATGGGGTAAGGGGACAACATAGGAAATGTAAATAAATCATCCAATAAAAAAAAAAAAAAAAAAAAAAAGGTTCAAAAAATATGATACTAGAAATCCTTTAAATTTCTCTATTTTCAGAACTTGTTCATTCACATGGCAAATGTAACATTTATTAACTGCTGTGTAGTAAGAACCATTTCTCTGGATGAATCTGTGGAGTCCAGAAGTAACAAGTAAATAACCAAATTAATTTAAAAAAATTAAAAGTACAGCAATACTTACTATCTGTGGCTATAAAACTATATTTGCATTGAATTTGTATCTTCAACAGCCAGTTCTTCTCCTAATCTTTATGCTTATTAGAACATATTTTAAGATAGGATGGTAACTTGGGTATTATTTATGAATCATCAGATGTCATGAATGTAATGATACTAAAATCTGCAATTTTTCTAGGTTTCTGGGTATCACTAAAATGGATAGTAGTTAAATAACCTAGACTCCTGAAAGAAAATTTCTGGGCTCAAGTTCTTTCTCTGTTTGTTGCACATATTGTAGTTTGTGATGCACTATTTGATTTCACTGTGTCCTTTGACTTGAAAAATGTTGATTATGCTCTCCTTCCTCACTAAACCTATTATGAACACTAGTTTACATGTAATATGTTCAGAAAAGGGTAAGAATCAAATGAAAAATGGGCTAGCTATGATTCTTTACCACAAACAACTTTGTATAATGAAGTAGGAAATACACATTCAAAAAGTTACATATATTTTTTGAGGAAATTCTAAAATTAGGAAGTTGCACAACTGATACAGGTACACCTGTAGTTTCCCCATGAAAAAGCTTTTATCTAGAAGAGCTCTCATGAACTCAATGGAAGGAGAGATGAACAGCTAAGGTTCCTTTATGTGTCTAATTTTTCTATAGGAGGAATAATCTCTTGGATTTCATATTGTACTTATTTCCCATGAACTCTTTACAGAACTACACCTTTCCTTACCACCTCTCCACAACCAACTTATGAAAATTGCTCATGTCCAGGCCAATGCTATAAATTTTTAGCTACTCTAAAATTCAAATATTTATAAAATTGTATCCATTCTTAAAAATCCTTCCTAATTCTTTATTCTGTTAATGTGATAAAAGTATACTGAAACATCATTCATATATTACTAGTGTTTAAATATGGCATACTACTTTTCTTTTAATTTTGAGATTATCATATAATTAAATCATTTTTCTCTGGTTTCCCTTCTCCAAACATCCTGTTCAGTAACTGAAAACCAATCTGAGTAAACAACTTTATTTAATTTCCCTGACATACTCATTCCTTGTCAATAAAAGCATCTTGCTATCTCATTTTTCTTATTGGTCACACATTTTTCTAGTTTAAAACCCAGAAAAGTCAACAGTTAAGGCTTATGCTGTTGGAATATGATCTGTCCTTGAAGATATGCGTTTCTTCATTACATACTCTCTATGTACCTGCATCATGATATGTTACTCCACTTTCCTCCTTATTATCATGTTGTATAGGACATAAGACAATCATAAAAGGTTGGATGAGGACTTTCAACATTTTTTGTCATCAAATAGAGAGAACTTCTGAACTAGATCCACAGGAAAAGTCATTGGCTCCTTAATCTGAATAGGACTAGGGGATTTGAAAGGACCAGATGTAGACAGCATGTTAAAAACTACTTTAAAAAAATGAAGATACCAGAAACTCAGCTGTCTCTTTTTAGCATTTAAGATATATTCAAAGAAACCCTCAAACTATATGAGGTTCTGCTGTGAGTTTGCCCAGTCTTTTACTTACTTACGTTTTTACATTAGATAATTTTACTAGTGATTTCTATATAACCTTCCTTTAAAATGACAAAATTGATCCAATAAAATTGCTATGCTAAAAAAGAATTTTGCAGCAGCAATATCTATCCTATATTTTGTTGTTACTTACAGAGTTTGAGCCTCTGACACAGAAGTTGAAAGTAGAATGTTGTCACCAAAGGAGACAGAAGGGCTCTCCAAAGTTACTAAATATGCATGCATCTGGCACTAAATGTTCCTATTTGAATGGCAAGAACTTCTTAATTAGGGCCTAAAAAAATAAATGAGATTTAACTGACAAAAACAGTCTATATGGTTTTGCCATAATAAAATCAGTCATGTGACTAAGCATAAGCAACTATATTCCTTGAACTAAATGTACATAGTTGAATTGTTACAATAAATGCTCTCATCTTTATATATATAGAATCAGTAGGATATAAAATATAATATTTTGCTTGCATTGTTAATTTAAGTTAATACACTCTTTTCATAAAATTTTATACAAGTATAATAACAAGAGCCAATTAATAGAATAGATTGTCATTCATGCTTTTAAAGATTTCAATTATTAAATAAATATAGCAGACAAGCTTGATGATTTTTCAAAGTAATGAAAGATTACAAGCTATGTTTATAAAAATATCAAATAAGGATAAAATTAAGCAATCCAGTAATACAAAAGTTAATAAAATAAAATTAACTTTGATGGTTTGGGCTTTTTTTTTCATTTTAGCTTCATGATGTATTTTTTCTCTGACAAAACATTTTTCTCTAAGTATTTTTAGTTACAAGTGTAAGGGTAAAAATTAAAACAGCTTAGCAGAGACCACAAACAACTTTGCAAAGACCGCAGGACAGCTTGCTGAGCTTGCTGAGAATAGCCATAATAAAAATATCAAGCCCCTCTAGGGACGAGGTGACCAGAAATGTAGAAACAACCAAAGACTTATCTTGACCAGTCTAAACATGCCCAAGTGAGTAATGGGCCACCTGGTGTTTATCCTAGAAGGTCTGAGACTTCATGGTCAAAAATAGTGGGCCATCCAACCTGTCAAAATGATTGCTTATGGAAAGTGCTGATGTTTGAAATATCCGATCATATGTAATCGCGCCAGAATTTCCCACTTCTCCCTTCCCCCTTGTGCCTCCCCCTATAAAAGTTCTAAACTTCCTGGGGTCTTCATCGAAATTCTCTCCCCTGCGTGGGATGAGTTTCGATCCAAGGGCGCTTGTTAGTAAACTGCCTTTTGCCATTGCATCAAGTCAGTCTCTTGTGTCTCCTTGGGTGCGTGCTAATTGGGACTTGAGATGGGGTCCTCTTTCTGGGTCGTTACACAAGAAAAGTGTCTCTGGCAGACTCCTATTAAACTTTTCTTCTATCACCCTCAGTTCCTCAGTGCTGAATGACATGGTTGATATAAGCTTTCCAGGTTGTGATTTCTGTAACTTTGGGTAAGATCAGTAATATACCTAGTGATTGCTATGAATAATTCTTATTATAAGAATCTGTTTTAAGGAGAAAAATAATTTTTAATACTTGGACTAGAGAATACTTATCCTATAGATTTCTTTGAAAAAAGCAAGAAAGTAATCTTCTTTCAACAAACTCAAAAGAAGATAGCCACACAAACAAAATTACACCTCTAACAACAAAAATGACAGGAACCAACAATCACTATTCCTTAATATCTCTTAACATCAATGGACCCAATTCCCCGATAAAAGATATAAACTAACAGACTGGATGAATAAACAGGACTCAGCATTTTGCTGCAAACAGGAAACTCACCTTAGTGATAAAGACAAACACTTTCCTCAGAGTAAACAGCTCAAAACAATTTGCAAAGCAAATGGTCCCTGGAAACAAGCTATTCTAATATTGAATAAAACTGAGTTTCAACAAAAAGTTATCAAAAAAGATAAAGAAGGATACTTCATACTCATCAAAGGAAAAGTCTTCCAAGAAGAAATCTCAATTCTGAACGTCTATGCTCCAAACGCAAGGGCACCCACATTCATAAAAGAAACATTACCAATGCTCAAAGCACATATTACACCTTACACAATAATAGTGGGTGATGTCAATGCCCCACTCTCATCAATTGACAGATCATAAAAAGAGAAACTAAACAAAAACTCAGTAAAACTAATAGAAGTTATGAATGAAATTGATTAAACAGATATCTGCAGACTACTTCATCCTAAAACAAAAGAATATACCTTCTTCTCAGCACCTCATGGCACCTTCTCCAAAATTGACCATATAATTGGTCAGAAAACAGGCCTCAACAGATAAAAAAAGATTGAAATAATCCCATGCATTCTACCAGATCACCAAAGACTAAGGCTGGCCTTCAATAACAACAAAAACAACAGAAAGCCCACATACACATGGAAGCTTGTGGTGCTGTAGCTCGAGCGTGTGCATGGGTCATGTTAGGCTGAGCTGTGGTTTCCTTGTGAATGTCCCCCAGGTGGCTGGAACTATGGCACAGGGAGCAGAAGCACAGGAATTTGATTTAGTTCACTCCATACCATGCTGGGCAGACGCTGGGCTCTGAGAAGTCACAGAACTCTGCTCCATGGGGCATGGGGAGATCTCAGTCTGAGGTCCTGTGGGTACAAAACTCTTAGGTTGGAGGTTTCTGGGCCTAGGTGGTTGGTGGGAGACAGGCTGGTCTTAGCCCTTGGGCTCCCAGAGGCCACTGAGAGAATGCAGAAGGACTGATACAGGGAGCATATGGGCTGGACAGGCCTGCAGCCAAGAGGGACAAGGGAGAGAAGCTCTGGCAAACTCTTGGTCAAGAAAATTCGCTTGGCTGGGTCATGGCTGGCTCAGCTATCCTGCTTGAGTTGGTGGGTTACATGGCTGGAATGCAGAGAGGTCCTCCAGCGGGAGATTAGGCAGTGTCTCATTGTTTGAAGGCCTCCTTGGTTCTCCAAGGCAGCCCCAATGACAAGAGGATGTCCATGGTTTTAAAAGATTTATTGTCATGGCTGAAAGTGGATGAAGCTCTATCCATGTCCTCAGGGCAGGCCTGAGGTTAAATATCTTGTAAGTAAGAGGGTCTGGGAAGGAATGCTTAATTGGCTACACCCTCTGGCCTTTAGGTATCTCATTAATATGGAAATCTCTTGAGGCTCTGTGGCCTGTAGTCATGTCCTCTACCTGTGCTACCTGTGCTATGTGACCAAAGGCCACAAGCCTTTCTTTGGGAGGGGCTGTGGATAAGTGAAAGGAACTAGGGCCCAGGAGAAAGGCCAAACACCTACTGTCCTATTAGGGTATCCAGGTTTTGAGGCCTGTGCTCAACCAGCTGCCTCTCACAGCCCACCGCCCCACAGAAGCTGAACAATGCCCTATTCAATAATTTGTTCAAGGAAGAAATAAAGAAGGAATTTAGAGACATTTTAGAATTTAATGAAAATGAAGGCAAAATATACCTAAACTTCTGAGACAGAATGAAAACAGTACTAAGAGGAAAACTCATAGCTCTGAGTGCTTCCAAAAGGAAACTGGAGAGAACATGTGCTGGCAGCTTGACAGCACATCTGAAAGCTCTAGAACAAAAAGAAGAAAATAAAGCCAAGAATTAGATGGCAGGAAATAATCAAACTCAGGGCTGAAATCAACAGTGTAGAAATAAAAAGAACTAAACAAAGAATCAACAAAACTAGGAGCTAATTCTTTGAAAAAAATAACAACAACAACAAGATAGATAAACCTTAGCCAGACTAATCAGAGGGCACCAAGGGAACATCCAAATTAATAAAATCAGAAATTAAGGAGATACAACAACAAAAACTGAGGAAATTAAAAATAAAATCATCAGACCCTAATACAAAAGCCTAAGGTCAACAAAACTGGAAACTATAGATCGAATGGACAACTTTCTAGCCAGACACCAGGTAAGATAGTTAAATTAGGATCAGATAAACCATCTAAACAATCGAATTACCCCTAAAGAAATAGAAGCAGTCATTAAAGTCTCCCAATGAAAAAAGAAAAAAAAAAAAGAAAAATAAACAGGACCAGCACAAAATCATATCAGGCCTTCAAACAAAATCCAATACTGATATGCTTCAAACTATTCCACAAAATAGAAACAGAAGGAACACTACCTAATTCATTCTATCAGTTATGCTGATACCAGAACCACACAAAGACCCAATAAAGAAAGTGAACTTCAGACCAATTTCTGTTATGAACATCTATGCAAAAATATTCAATAAAATTCTTGCAAACTGAATCCAAGAACACATCAAAACTATCATTCACCATGATCAAGTAAGTTTCATCACAGGGATACAGGGATGGTTTCATATATATGAAAACCTATCAACAAAATCCACTATATAAACAAATACAATGGAAAAAAACACAAGATCAATTTATTAGATGCTGAAAAAGGATTTGACAAAATTCAACATCCCTTCATGTTAAAAGTCTTAGTAAGATCAAGAATTCAAGGCCTATGTCTAAACATAGTAAAATCAATATAAGGCACACTTGTAGCTAATATCAAACTAAATGGAGAGAAACTTGAAGCTATTCCATTAAAATCAAGGACTAGACAAGTCTGGCTACTCTCTCCACATCTATTCAATTTAGTACTCGAAGTTTTAGGTAGAGCAATTAGACAACAAAAGGAGGTCAAAGGGGTACAAATTGGAAAGGAAAAAGTCAAAATATCACTATTTGTCGATGAAATGATAGTATAATTAAGTGACCCCAAAAATTCTACCAGAGAACTCCTAAACCTGATAAGCAACTTCAGCAAATTGGCTGGATAGAAAATTAACTCAAACAAATCAGTAGCCTTCCTATACTCAAAGTATAAATGGGCTGAAAAGTAAATTATGGGAAAAGCAACCTTCACAATAGTCACAAACAATATAAAATATCTTGGTGTGACTCTAACCAAACAAGTGAAAGATTTGTATGAAAATCATGTCAATTCTATGAAGAAAGAAATCAAAGAAGACCTCAGAAGATGGAAAGATCTCCCATGCTCATGTATTGGCAGGATTAATATAGTAAAAATGACCGTCTTACTGAACGTAGTATGCAGATTCAATGCAATCCCCATCAAAATTCCAACTCAATTCTTCATAGAGTAAGAAAGAGCAATTCCCAAATTCATTAGGAATAACAAATAAACAAACAAACAAAAACATGATAGCAAAAACTATTCTCAACAATAAAAGAACTTTTTGGGGAATCACCATCCCTAAACTTAAGCTGAACTACAAAGCAATAGAGAAAAAAACTGCATGGTATTGGTACAGAGACAGGCAGGAGGTTCAGTGGAATAGAACTGAAGACCCAGAAATGAACCTCCATAACTATGGTCACTTGATCTTTTACACAGAAACTAAAACCATCCAGTTGAAAAGACACAGCATTTCAACAAATTGTGCTGGCTCAACTGGTTGTCAACATGTAGAAGAATGCAAATTGATCCATTATTTTCTCCCAGTACAAAGTTCAAGTCTAAGTAGATCAAGAATCTCCACATAAAACCAGATACACTGAACCTAATAGAAAAAAAAAGTGGAGAAAATCTTGAACATATGAGCATAGATGAAAATTTCCTGAAAAGAACACCAATAGCTTATGCTCTGAGATCAAGAATCAAGGTATGGTACCTCATTAAATCACAAAGCTTCTGTAAGGCAAAGGACATTGTCCTTAGGCCAAAATGGCAACCAACAGATTGGGGAAAGATCATTTCCAATCCTCCATTCAATAGAGGGCTAATATCTAATATATATAAAGAATTCAAGAAGTTAGACTTCAGAGAACCAAATCATTTTGTTTAAAAATGGATACCAGAGTTAAACAAAGAACTTTCAACTAATGAATACTGAATGGCGGAGAAGCACATAAAGATATGTCCAACATCCTTATTGATTTGGGAAATGCAAATCAAAACAACCCTGAGATTCCACCTCACACCAGTCAGAATGGTTAAGATAAAAAACTCAGGGGACAGCAGATGCTGGCTAGGATGTAGAGAAAGAGGAACACTCTTCCATTGCTGGTTCGATTGTAAGCTGGCACAACTACTCTGGAAATTAGTCTTATAGTTTCTCAGATAATTGGATATATATACTTGGGGATTGTAAGGTTTTTCAGCCACTCTGGAAATCAGTCTGGTGTTTCCTCAGAAAAATGGACATAGTACTACTTGAGGACCCAACTATACCACTCCTGGGCGTATAGCCAGAAGATGCTCCAACATATAACAAGGACACATGCTGTACTATGTTCATAGCAGCCATATTTCTAGTAACCAGAAGCTGGAAACAACCCAGATGTCCCTCAACAGAGGAATGGATACAGAAAATGTGGTACATTTACACAACAGATAACTACTCATCTGTTAAAAATAATGAATTCATCAAATTCTTAGGCAAATGGATGGAACTTAAAAATATCATCCTGAATGAGATAACCCAGTCAGAAATGAACATACATGGTATGTACTCACTGATAACTAAATATTAGCCTAATTGGATATTAGCCCAAAAGCTCGGAATAGCCAAGATACAATTCACACATTGTATGAAGAAGTGTGGATACTTCAGTGCTTTTTATAAGGGGGCACAATATACTCACAGGAGAAAATATGAGACAATGTATTAAGCAGAGATTGAAGGAAAGACCATTCAGTGATTACACTACCTGGGGATCCATCCTTATGCTGGGAAGTGCTTGCTGATAGGAGCCTGATATGGCTGTCTCCGGAGAGTCTCTTCCGGAGCCTAACAAATACAGAGGTAGATGCTTGCAGCCAACCATTGGACTGAAAGTGTGGTTGCTGATGGAGTTTAATATGGGACTGAAGGAGCAATTTGTACCCTATGGGGTTGGGGGGTGCAACAGTGTCAACAGGCCAGACCCCTGGAGCTCCCATGTACTGGATCACCAACCAAAATGGCGGGATCCCACATGGGGGGATCCACGGCTCCAGCTGCATATGTGGCAAAGGATGGCCTTGTTGGATATCAAAGGGAAGAGTGGCCGTTGGTCCTGTGGGGGTTCGATGGTCCATTGTAGGGGAATGCCAGGAAGGGAAGGCAGGAGTGGGTGGATGGGTGAGGGAGTACACTCATAGAGGCGGGGTCGGGATGGGATAGGGTGTTTCTGGAGGGGAGACCTGAAAAGGAATAACATTTGAAATGTAAATGATGGGGTTTACGGTGTGCACCACTGTGCCAAGCTGAAATCCTTGATTTTAGATCTCTTTCTAGTTAACGGGAATGTGTACATCAGCAACAAAAGCAGTGGAAGAATCTAAGCCTAAAGCCTGGAAGTGGCAGGAGGGAGGGAGAGTGGATTTAAGGGTCACTGGTATCACTTTACCACCGAATGATCGTTACGTTGTTTGAAGTATATCACACAATTATTTTTCTTTTCACAGACATCCAGTTGTTTTGTCACCTCTGCTGGCTCCAAACCTGAGCACAGATGCTTGACCTATTGTAAGAAAGTCATCTGCAATGCAGCCCCCTTTGTCGTTGCTTAGGAAAGGTTTAAACCATAAGCAGGTAGGAACAGAAGCAGCTTCTGTTTTCTTTTCTTTTCTTTTTTGTTTTCTACTCCTGAATAGAATAAAAGAATAGCTGTAGGTTTGGATATTGTTGTTTATAAAAATGTTTTACTCTTGTAACATCTGTTAATAAGATTTCTGAATATGAATTGCATTTGGAAGATATACAATGTTATGGGAAGATGGAATTCATAACCACACTTGTTTAATAAGGGCAAAATGTCAGATATTCATTATATTTCAGAAATAACATAAAAGGAGTTACCAGTCTTTCACATAATGAATTTTAGATTTGAAAGTCACACTGTCCCAATGGAAGAAGAAATGTTGGAGATACCCCAAGTTCTGGAAATGTGAATAGTTCACAGTTTGATGCTCAGATTTGAAATCAAACCTGACTGACTTATAACTCTATGAATCTGAAAATATCTGCAGAGAAATTATTTATTAATTCTCATTGTTGTTCCATATTTCAGAATATCTTTTTGTCTTTCAGTTGTGAATAATTAAATAGGACTTTAGCAGCAGCATTTTTCTTAAAAGCATTATTCTGTGAAACTAATTTTCTCTATCATGTGAGAGTTTTTTTGGGGAGGTGTGGCTTTAAGATTTATGCTTCAGAACATCAATGATTACAAATTTTAACAGAAAGGATACTGCCATTGATTCAATTTCTGGTAACATATATAACATTGATTATCTCTGGTCTCTGCTATTACATATCATCACTATTATATTAACTAGAAATAAATAATTATGTGGTCAATATCACTAGAAATTAAATGAGTTATCAATCAGTTCATTCTCAAAATCAGTGTTGTGCTACAATTACTGTTAAGCAGCTTCAAACGTCATGATCCAAAAATGAATTTATAAGATATGTTGTTTGATTTATCTTTTCATAACTCAGTTATATGGAATATTAAAAAGCAGTACAAAGGCACTATAATTATTTTAATAAAATTAATGTACTTGTTACTATTTTACTTCTAATATGACAAGAAGTTGTATGGTTTTAACATATTTCTTTAAGTATGTGTTGTTTCTGTTTCTCCATCTCTGTCTCTGTCTCTCTGCCCCCCCAATGGTGTGTGTGTGTGTGTGTATGTGTGTGTGTGTGCCTGTGTGTGTGTGTGTGTACATGCATCCACCTTGGATATTCAGCCTGGTGAATGTGTATGTACCAGACATCCAAATCTAATATTTTTTAGTTACTCTACATCTTGGTTTTTAACTGATGGTCTCTCAATAAACCTGGATCTCACCAACTTGTCAGCTACTTAATTTTTTTATCCAAAACTGATTTCTGCTTCAGGAAGACACATGTCTCTGGACTCCCCTGTTAGCAGCTTGACAGGGTGTTTGTACCATTCTATGATTGATCAAAGAAAAGCTGTGGACTGTTCAGCTTCTACATTGCTTTTGCTTTTTCTTAGGAAAAAATAATAACTTTCATGTGTCTTACATGCTAGAACCTAAAGAGAAGTTTGCTTTCCTTTCTTTCTTTTATTCAAAAAGTGCACGTACTTGCAAATGAGAAGAACTCCCAGAGTCTCCTATTCCAATCCTCCTACCTGTACAATCTTGTATCAGCTCAATTCCCCAATGAAGAGTTTCTTTGTGCTTTTTGATAGTTCTTTATAAATCTTGTTCCATTCTTCTTATTTATTTGCAAAGGTAACATTTTCCTTTCAATTAGATTTCATCTATTAAATTTCGGAAACTTTAGATATCCCATATGAGTTGTGAGAAAAATACTGATTTAGTTTTTGCTCATCTAGTTTTTCAACTGCAATGTCTTTAAACATTCATTTATTTTCTCTTAGAATCCAAAGCAGTTATATAATTCATTTTAGACAAATTATCTTTAAGTTACTAAAATTTTGTAGCAGTATATGCCACATAGAATGGAATCATCTAGCGAATTTTAATTATATTTTTTCATCTCAATGGTTTTCTCTAGAACTAGAAAGTTGCTTTACTATCAATTGATTAGTAATTTACTCAGATTTATTCAAACATTCCTCCTCCAAACTCTATGGTGGAATAGTAAGTGCCCTGTCAATATAGAAAAACCAGAAATTTCATTATCTTAAGACAGACAGTTGTATACCCATAGTTTCTACTGCTACTAAGAAAATATACTTCCTTAGCTCGCTCCAAATCAGAATTAATAGCACCCTGAATATTTCCTTGATTCCCCCTATTTTCCGCCTTTATTTATTCTTATAACAATAACATAATTAGAAAATGTAAATTATAATAAAAGTATAATTATGATACTTATAATAAATATAAGTATTATTTATATATTTTAAACACTGGTTGTTCTTATCAGCAATGATTTCTGCAGTGTCATTCATACTCATGCATGCAGCAAATAGAGTAGACCAGAGGTTCTGCATAAAGTTTGGCTACTGGCACTTTAAGTTTAATAATATGGTAACAGATAGATAATCAGCTTATTTTTGGCTGATCTCTTTGATGTAATCTCTGTAGATATTTTGGCATCCAAACATTCTACATGAAGTACAGGCACAGATGCTTATATGCCTGACTAGTAATTTAACATTTGTACTTTGTCAGAAGGCTACTATGTCCTGTAAAGGATGTTGTATGTTTCACCTTACTTTGCCTGTGTCTGATGTTTGAGGTATGTCTCTTTTTAGCCAGTTATTTGCTTGCCTCTCTTTCTTTTGCTGATTTAAAATTATCCAAATAGTTTTAAATTTTTCTTTATTTTCCTTCTTTTCTATGCTAGTTTCTTTATATAATTCATAAATAGTTATAAGAGTTGCTGTTTTCATGTTGTCTCTTCACAACAATAAAACCCTAACTAAGACATATTGTAATTTCATACTCCCTTACTAATTCACCCTGTGTTGTCTACATTCTTCTCATCTCTTGAAATAAAGTCATTTTTATTAGAGCCACATTGTGATCCTATATATATTTATTATTTTTCTTTCTTTTTAAAGTATATTTTTAACTTTAAAAATCATATCACTTTCCCCTCTCATTATTTGCTTCAATATTGTTTACTTTTTCAACTAGGATTTAAATCCTAGCAAACCTAAACCTTAAATTTTCTTATTGGGTTTATTTATATGGAAAGAGTTGAAAATCAAATGGTAGTGCTCCAACAAAAGTATAGAAATGAAAATATTCTATGTAAGTATATTGAGAATGGTTTAATATGAATAAAAAAAATTAAAAATATTTCATTAAAGATGCAATTCCAATTATAGTCTTCTAATACTGTGCCTTTCTCTGAATGGGTAGAGTTGGATTAGTGGTACAGTTCTGCAGTCCACATAGAAAAAGAAAAGGATAGTGTAAAAATGATCCACAAATAGCCTAGAAACAAGACACATCCTAAACTAATCTGAGTACCTTACACAATCCACATGAATATCTTAATGTTACTGAAAATTTGGTTTAAGATTAGTATATTTCAAAATGTATAGCTTTGACAAGATTCATCCTTGAGTATAGTGAAAAGATCTATGGTTCCAGCTTACTAAAGTTGTTTCTAGAGATTTGCTTCCAAAACTAGTTTCAGAAATACCTGGTGATTTCCAACGACCTTAGTTCATCCAGCCTTTCAGATGGACCCAGTCAGAATTTCAGTCAAGCCCTGAATGTACTAAACATACAGAAACTAGAAGACAGGTGGAAATTATATCTTTCTTAAGTCTAACTGATTTTTCCAATTTTCTTAACTGCCCCTTAAAAATTATATATGCTCTTTGAGCCTATTCAACAGAAAGAAGCAATAGAAAATTGTCATTCCTAGTCCTTGGTTTTGAGTGTTGGGTTATGGTTATTTTATAAATTATAGATAGGTTGCCATTTTACGGGATAGTTTCAAACAGTCATAATTTTGAACAGGGAGGAAACTATAGAGAGAGCTTAGACTTGGGGGTTTCTGTCTTTTCATTCCTCTTCTGTATCCTTTCCTAGGTAAAAGGAAGAATGTTGAAGAGGACAAAGAGGCTAGCGTATAAGAAATTGGATATATTGGATGAATTACTAAATTTATTCTTAATGCATTGTATAGCCACAATCATATATTGGTAGAAATCTTTATAGTTGATATAAAATTACAAGTTATAATTTCTTATGTTGGTATAGAATTTATGTATTGATACAGTTTAAGGTTTACATTTGTATATTTTTATATTGACACAAAATTGAAATTAATGTTGTTATGCTTATATAGGCATTGTGCCTATGTAACTCATTTAAGAATACAAGGCTTAGGTGGGCAGTGGTGGCCCACGCCTTTAATCCCAGCACTTGGGAGGCAGAGGCAGGCAGATTTCTGAGTTTGAGTCCAGCATGGTCTACAGAGTGAGTTCCAGGACAGCCAGGGCTACGCAGAGAAACCCTGTCTCGAAAAACAAAAACAAACAAACAAACAAACAAACAAACAAAAAGAATACAAGGCTTATACCCAGTCCTTCTAATAGCTGCTATTACAAACTGCTTAAGATGATTAAGTAATGCAAGTTAAGGGCCAGATAGTAAACACATGGTTATATTAGATTCTGATTTAATTACAATAACATGTTTTGGATATTATTCTAAGAGAAATAGCTAAGAATAGTAAAGGTTTAACAGTGCAGATATACTATATATAGTCTTCTAAAACATCAAAAGTACATAGAATATGGCATTTAAAATCATTTCATTATTATTAGGTATTTTTGACTAGGAGACATGTCTGCTCCTGATAACATCCCCTGGCATGCTCCAAAGAAGACATAAAGCATCATAACCTTCATGACTGGAGACTTTAATGGTTTATTATTAAAATTAACTAATTAAAAAGACAGCTGCCTTTCACATGCATAAATAAAGAGCAGAATTTTATCCTTAACTAGTCTGTGCACACTGCACAATCCATGTAGATATCTTCGTGGTACTCAAACCTGTTTTGAGATTTGTATATTGCAGAGTGTACAGATATGGTGAGATTCAACCTCAGAGAGGCTCAACTGACCTAATTAGATACCCTGTGTCATGATTACAGGTTTTCTTGCCTCATTTCACCTTATAGACAGACCCAGAAGAACTTCAATCAAGCCCTGAGTCTTGCCTGAGCCTTCTACACATAGAAAGACTGGATAAGAATTGGTGAAGCCAAGTTTCAAAGTCCAATTAAATTTTCTAATTTTCCTACCTGCCTCCTTTAAACAATTTTTTTGTTGTCCCTGTTCAGCTGGAAGAACTTATGGCGAGTTGTTAGCTAAATTCCCTGGGTGTGGTAGTAGTTATTTTACGAATTATAGAAAACGTTTCTTTCAAGGAAATTTGGGAATGATTATACATTTGAACAAGAAAGAAATAGATGGAATTATTTGAGTACCCATAATCTTAATTGGTAGCAATCTTTATAATTGATGTAAAGTTGAAGTTATATTTTTACATTGGTTCAGGATTATTTTGATACAGGTTTAAGGTTTTCATTGGTATGAATTTCTTATATTGATACAACATTTGGGATTAATATTGTTACTCATAGATCAGCATTGTGCCTATGCAACTCAATTAAGAATGCAAAGCTTAGACCCAGTCCTGCTATACCTGCTATTATAGCCTGTTTCAGATGATTGAACAATGAGTTAAGCTCCAGATAGCAAACTCATGGTTCTGAGCTAATTATAAAAGGATGTTTTCAAGATATTTCAATTAGAAATAGCTGAGAGTAATCAAGGTTTAACAATCCAGATTTTATATATATATACAGAATGTGATATTTAATGTTATTTAATCATTTGACAGTGAGACATATGTGCTACTGACAGCACCCCTCCTTGGTTCAAAGAAGATATGAGCATCTTCACCTCCAAGTGAGGTTGTTTATTGTGGCAAGGTAGCTGCTGGGCAGAAATTGCCCATTTCATCTGCAGACAATATTCTCCAGGTAAAGGATACATTTTGCAGAATGGTCAACTGTTGTCTTTGGTAAGACAGGGTTAGCAGTCCTTCAAATAATTCTACTTTGCTTGTCTGTCAGATAGATGATCCTTAGTGAGAAGGCAGAAGACAGATACTTCAAGGTTTTGAGGAATTAGTAACTGTCCAGGTAGTCAACTGTCTTACAAATTGGTTAAGCTGTGCTTTGTGACTCCTATATTTTCAGGTAATATTTAAGTCATTCTCAAATTTCTGATGGGGTTGAAGACTGGTTTCAGTTTCATATTCAAGCTCAAGTTGTTTCACATTCAGAGACTATTTATAGAGCAAATGACATGTTTTCAGGTGTCATTTCAGCTAAAATCTAAACATAATTCAGGGATAAAATCATAAATCTCTCAGTTAGAAAATATGGTAGAGTACTTTGTCTAATTGTCAAATTGATGGACTGGATGTCATTTGAACCCCATACTGTGTAATTTATATACTAGTTATGGTTTTGTTCAATTTATATCTCATACTGTGTAATTTATATACTGGTTATGCTTTTGTTCAATTTATATCTGGGAGAAAAGATTTATTATTCTTATTATTTTGACAGAAAAGGGGAGGTATAAAAAGAGGTGCTGTTGCTAAGGTCTAATTCTCTAATTGGTTCTTGATTTTGTCAATAAGGAAGACTGGAAGCCAATTGCTAGGTGAAAAGTACAAGTGGGACTTCCGAGTCCTAGGAGGTAAATGCAACTGCAAGAATAAAGGGAAGGGCTTTAGTGCCGTGCTTTGGAATGAGAGGCAACAGCAATCATGTTAAATCTTGGGGAAACCAGGGCCTGCATTTCTCTGTTGTTCGATGGCCAGAGATGTTTGGCAGGGACTGATGAGAACAAGCCACTGAGTTTGGGGTGGAAGGAGAGACAAAGGTGGAGGCTTAGTAAGGGAACACAATTCTAGGTGGGTGGTATCTGCTCCCAGCAACTGTTCCACGAAAGGCAAGCTGTAAAGTGACAAACTGAGTGTATGTCCTTTTTCCATGGATTCAATGATCTTGAGTGGGGCTAGTAACATGACCCATCTCAAGAACAAGCATCTCTCAGGAGTGAGCCAATCCTGAGCAAAGACTGGTAGGAAAGAGAAGCTGGATCAGTGTTAGAAGCACTGATCCAGCTAAGCCAGGTGAAACAAAAGGGAGCCAGGGTGAGCTGGTAAGCACAGGAGCTCCTGGAAAAGTGGCATTTAAAAGATATGAGCAACACTGGGGACCTGAGATATGGCTTGATGATCTTAAAGAGGTTCTGAGTTCAGTTGCCAGACCAACACTGACATATGGCAATTCTAGCTTCTTATACATTAGCTCCAGAACCAATGTATTCTGATGTTCACTGATATCTGCACACACACACACACACACACACACACACACAGAGAGAGAGAGAGAGAGAGAGAGAGAGAGAGAGAGAGAGAGAGATGTGTGCATACAAATGAGTGTGTTCATACAAATGAGAGAGAAAGAGAGAAACTGTAATGTTCTACCCCCATTTAGCTCCAGGAAGTGACAGTGCTACCAGTCCCTTCCTGTCTTCCCATGAATGCTTGGATGAAAGACACAGACACAGAGGTGTCTGTGTTAATTACAACTTGTCTTCTTGGGACAATTGCTGAGTGATGCTATTTCCCAACTGGAAAACATGTTTGTATCTAAAATCTAAGCTCTGTACCTCCCACCTGCCCTAAACTTCAGTAGCTATCAAGCTCCTGCCAAACATCCCTGACCACACACCTGTAGTAGAGGCCACAGACCCCAGCTCCTGCCAGAAACCTCCCATTGTTGCCTGGTTCTAGGTTCTACTCTCTCCAAAGCATGGCAAACTCCTTCTCTTTCCTTGCATCTCCCTCTCTCCTTCCTGGGACCCAGAAATCCTGTCTGTCCCTTCCACCCAACAATTGGCCCATGACTTTCTTTATTGAATGATCAAGAACCAATTGAGGAACAGGACCTTAGTATCAGAACTGTCACCTACATCTCACCTTTTCTGTCAAATAAAAAATAAAAAAATAAATATAAAAGACTCTTCTCCCAGACATAAATTGAACAAAACCATATCAGATAAATTATATGATATATAAATTACATCTAGTTTATCATATTTATCAATTATATAAAGTACTCCACTATCATTCTTAACTGAAAGAGTTATGACTTTATTTTTAGATTATGCTTAAATTTTAGCCTGTAGTGCTGCTTTAAAACCATTACATTCATTCTATAAATATTCTTTCTCAATGTTAAACAACTTGAGTTTGAATATGAGACTGAAACTAGTCTTTAAACCTGTCAGAAATGTGAAAACAATTTAAATATTGCTTGTGTATATAGGAAGCACAAAACACAGGTTTACAAACAATTGTTGAGACAGTTGACTACCTGGAGAGTCCCATAATTTCTCAAAACCTTGGAGCATCACTTTTTAACCTTTTGGACCGCAATCATATGACAAACCTTGTAAAGCAGAATTATGAGTGACTATTTAACCTGTTTTGGCAGACTATTTTATATAATGTATCCTTTTCCTGGACAGTATTTTGTCTGTAGATGAAATAGGTAATTTTTGCCCTGTGCCTAGCTTGTTACAATAAGCACCTTCACCTGGAGGTGATGATGTTCACTATCTTCTTTGAACCAAGAAAGGTGTATGGTCAGGAGCACATTAATGTTACATTAAGTAACATTAAATGTCACATTCTTTAGATTTTTGATGTTTATAAAGAATATATATATATATATATATATATATATATATATATATATATATAGTAATCTGAGCTATAATTCTTGACTATACTTTCTAATTTCTAATTGAATAATATTGAAAACACCTTTTTATAATTTAATCAGAAGCTAACACTATCATGAGTTTGTTATTTGGCCCTTAACTAATATTGCTTAAACATCTAAACATAGTTTGTAATAGCAGTTATAGAAGGACTGGTTCTATGCTTTTTATTCCTAAATGGGTTGTATAGGCACAATATCTAACTATGAGTAACAATATCAATTTCAAATTTTGCATCAATATGAGAAATTCATAACAGTGTAAACCTTAAATCTGTATAAAAATAAATTCTATACCAATGAAAAAATTATGTTTAACTTTGTATCAATTATAAAGATTTTTACCAGTTAAGATTCTGGCTGTACACTCAATTTTACCTAATTCTTCTCTGTTCAAAATTATGACCATTTCTAAATTATACCTTAAAGCAACTTTCCTTTAATTTGTAAAAATAAACATTACCAGAGTCCCTAACACAGGGAATTGGGCTGGGACTCTCCTAACTTCTTCTGGCTGAACAGGGGTGACAAAAAAAATCTTTAATGGGGTAGGTAAATTAGGAAATTTGGTTAGACTTTAGAAAGCTAACTTTATCATGTTATCTAGTCTCAACATGTTTGGAAGGCTCAGAGCTTGACTAAAGTTTTGACTAGATCTATTTGAAACATTGAATGAGGCAAGATGACCTAGAATCCATGACATAGGGCATCCAAGCAGGTCAGCTTAGCATCTCTGCGAATGAATCTCACCAAAGTTGTACATTCTATAATATATAAATCTAACAATCAAAGTTTTAGTACCATTAAGATATCTGTATGGATTGTGCAGGGTACATAGATAGGTAAGGTGAACGAGAGCTGTCTTTTTATCAATTAATTTTATTAATAACCAATTATAATAAATCTTTATGTCATGTGAAGGATAGAACAAAGAATCTTTACCTGTACTGTTTGATTTTCTTGATTTTTTTCTTTAAAGTCTTGCCATATCTGATTTATATCACTCTAGAAGGTGTCCAAAACCTATTCTCCTTTTTTGTTGTCTCAAATGTAGAGCCTTTCTTCTAAAAGATCATGTCCCTGGTCCAGTAACTGGGAATCATTAAGTCTTTAGCTTGACCTCTCCTCCAGAGAAATTTTAATAAAACCATACAACTCAAAATAACTTTCATATTGAATAATTAAAACAATTTAAAGAAAGTAAAGCAATCTAAACAAATGTCTCTTAAGACAATGCCCCTACTGTTGCCTGCTTGGACTTTCATGAGATCAAGGCCTCAATTACTTATTTAATATATTTGCCTACTTACCATATGCACTATTTCCAGGCTTTCTTTCTATTAAAAAATTCTCAAGACCTAAATTCCTACTGTCTGAGAAAGATTAGGCATCCAATCTCCTTCTTACCGTATAAGCCTATTTTTAGGCTTCTAATCTGTCATGGCAGGAATATTGATCCCAGAATTCCTGTGGAAACCATGTTTAAAGAATATGAGTATAACCTGTAAGACTTTTTCAAATGTTCCCTAAAACATTCTTCCAATTAATCTCCTTATTGTCCCTAAAAAACAATGAAATCTATCTAGCTCTCTGCCTCTGACCACACATCAAGTCTCTTCACAGCAGGGGATCTCAGTGTCTGAGATCTGAGGCTCCCTTTGTGTTTCTTTGTTTCAGTTTCCCATGCTTTAGAACCACCACATGACTCACTCCATTCCTCTTGCTGAGAAACTAATGTATGTGATTAATTTGAGAATTTCTAAATTATTAGCAGATTCTCTTCCCACATTGGGCACTATCTGTTATGTGTAGTTTTATAGTCTACTTGCCTTTAGCTCTCAGAATTGACCACAAGACCAGTCTCCTCCTGGCTTTCCTTGAATTCTCGGATAAAAGACATAGACACACAGTTCTTCAATTACAACTTACCTTCTTGGCACAATTGCTGGGCACTTGAATCTCCCACTTGGATAACACACCCTTATCTATACTCTTAACCATTTACCTCCCATCTGCCCTAAACATCAGTGGCTAGTCTCATCTAGTCCCTGCCAAACATCCCTGACCACCTGCCTGTTGTGGCCACAGATCTTAGGTCCTTCTGAAACCTCCTTTGGGTGCCCATTCCTCCTCTCTCCAAAGCATGGAAAATGCCTTCTCCTTCCTTGTGTCTCCCTCTCTCCCTGAGGGACCGAGAAGTCCCACCTGTCTTTCCTAACCAGCAATTGGCTTATGATTTTCTTTACTGTCAGATCAAGAACCAATTGGAGAACAGGAACTTAGCATCAGTACCTCTCCATACATAGTGCAAACTACCCAGGTAAATAAAACAGGAATATTTTATGACAGTATCAAAGTAAGTAAATTATAAAATTGAATTCCCAGGTCAACAGTTTGAGCAAATATAGATACATTTTCACATTCTCTAAATTTTGTGGCAATTGTGTCTTGAGTGAATTGGAAACATACCAGTCATTTCAAAATGTATCATTTGGTTTGCTCAGTCTCCCAGTTAAAACTGGAAAAGCCTTAACAGAAATACGGAGAAAATGCACTTTATCAAATATCCAAGTACCCTATAAGTCTATAAATCAGACAAATTAAATAAATCACTACAAAATGGTATATCCTCTCTTTCCTCTGAATGCATGTGCATAGTCCTGAGTACATTAACTTTTTATCACAAAAAATGCAAGCACATAAAAAATAAATCAGACTATCTTCAAAACTCATATATTTATTGAAAGAATATTGTGTTAAATATAAACTTTTTCTTCAATAAAACCATGGAGACAATTTTAAATTGTCTTCAAAGTAACATTATAAATTTTTCTGTACTTTTCTTTGATATTTAGATATTGTTATGTAATCTATATATGGATTCATTTAAGTGCATGTAAAAGTGACTAAAACATAAAGAACTAGACAGGAGAAAAAGAAAGGTAAAATAGATGAGCTGCTGAGGAGCAGTACTAAAGAAAACTACAAATGTAGCATGACTATGAAAGTAAGTTTTCAAAGTAGGATGAAATTTGAACCATGAGAAAGAAGGGAAGTGGAAAATGGTGCAGTAAATTAGGTACAGAACCATTTGCCTGAAAATGTCACTTCAGTAGTTTTAATAACTTAATTAAACAACTTTTCTCCTATTGATTCCTCACCATTCTTTGCCTTTGTCTTAGCCATCAATTCCCACAGGCATTCAGTAGAAGCCTACCTAGACACTGACCAGGAAATCTAGTAGGCTATTTTTATTCCCCTTCCTCTTCTCCAGATCCAGTACCCAAGTCTTATCCCCAGATGTTTAGTAAACCACTAGCTGTGTCATTTATTCCTTTTCTGTTCCAATTCCCAGGGGACTACCTAGATCCTTATCATATACACTGCCCCTTCCCTCTGTGGAACTCTCAACCTGCCCTCCTTTTCTAGCCCATTCCTTGTCCAGTTGTAAAAATCAGTTTCCAATACCTAGAAAGATATACCCAATGGCTATACCTGGAAGGATCTCAGAAGCACCCTCTACCAGGCAACTCACAGTCATAACAACAGCCTAAGGAAAAAGAAAAGACATTATCTTTAACCATTAACCAACAAATAGAATTCCAAGCCAATAAAGATAAGATCAATGGCCAGCACCTAAAATTAATATCTTCCTAAATCCAGATGCCTAGGCACTAGCACAACCAAACAATATTAACAAATATTAATTAAACATAAACAAAATTAAACAATAAACCATGATAAAATGTCACCATTAGACACCAAGCAACTCCAGGAAAGTAGGTTCCAAGAAATTCAATAATCCTAAAAAAGAAGACAAGGACTTCAAAATGATCTCTGTAAGTATGCTTGAGGACCTTCAACAGAACAAAAGTAAATAAATTAATGAAGTCTATAATAACACAAACAGTGGAATTAAATGAACAAAACCATTCAAGACATGAAGGTGGAAATCAATCAACATAAAAAAATACAAAGTGGGAGGGCTTAAAAACTTGTACAGAAAGCTCAAAGATAAGCCTCATCAATAAAATGCAGAAGATAAAGGAGAAAATCTCTTGTACTGAGGACAAGATAAAACAAATGGAAACTATGATCAACGAAAAAATGAAACAAAATGAAATAACCAAAAACCTAAAAATCCCTTGATACAAACCATCAAGGAAATTTTGACACTATGAAAAACTAAATCTAAGAATAATTAAAAAAATAGAGGAAGGAGAAGAAAATCAGGTCAAGACAAAGATAATATTTTCAGTATACTCATAGATGGAAATTTCCTCAACCCATCACAGTACAAAAACAAAATAAACAGATTTTGGCAAAAAGGAAATATCCCACAACCTGGAATAATCAAAATACTAAACATTCAGGACACAGAAAGAATATTAAAAGCTGCAAGCGTAAAAAGAACAATTAATACATAAAGGTAGACCTATTACAATAACACCTGACATTTCCATTAAGATTTATTTAAGATTAAAACAAGAAGAGCATCGACTTATGTTTTACATACTTAGACTGCAGATGGCAGACTAGACTATTATACACAAAAAACAAAACAAAAAACAAACAGACAAAAAAAGCTAAACAAAAAATACTAAACTAAACAACTTTCAATCATAGTAGATGGAGAAAGACATGGTATGATATAACCAAATCCACAGTACTTATTTTCATACAGTATCTGTTTCCATAGTCAGCCATATAGAAGGGTCCAGAAGAAAAACTACAACCTAAATGTTTAACCACATTTAACAAGACACAATAAAAAAAAACATCAGTCCAGAAACTCAAAAACAGTGGGAAAAAGCCATACCACCACAGTAAAGTGTTGAGAACTTGTGGGGCATAGGACCGGCAAAGGATAGCTTGGTTTCTGGTCAAGCACTGGCTACAGATTGCCGGAGACCCAACAGGTTTCCCTGCAAGGGACAGCATGCATTTCACCATGCTCCCAAACTCCGGGCTCCTGACATGAGGCCAAAGATCTTTATTGATCAGTCCCTTTCAGTCTTGTAGGGCAATGCCTCTACCTGCCCCTCCACAGGCAGAGGGTGTGACTACAGGCTGCAGAGCCTCAAGAGATCTCCATATTAATGAGGTACCTAAGGACCAGAGGGCATAGCCAATTAAACATTCCTTCTCAGACCCTCCTCCTTACAAACAGTATTTAACCTCAGGCCCACCCTAAGGTCATGGGGTACAGCTATATCCAATTTCCACCATGACAATAAACCTTTTAAAACCATGAACATTTTCATATCTTCAGGGCCTGCCATGGAGAACCATAGAGGGGGCCTTCAACTAATGAGATGCCACCACCTAATCTCCCACCAGGAGAAGTTCTCTACTTCCAGCCACTGTGGCCTGTCAACTCAAGCAAGCTAGCTGAGCCAACCGTGACCCAGCCAAGTGAGTCACTGTGACCAAGAGTTTTCACCCTAAGGGGTGCCTCTGGAACTCTCCCTCTCATCCCTCTCACCTCTGGGCCAGTCTACACCCACCCAGTACACCTTCAGTCTCAACTCTTCCCAGTGATGACTGGGAACCCAAGAGTTTGAGAGCAGTCGATTTCTGCATGCCTTCTTGTTTGGGGAACCTCATCCAAGAGCTCTGTCCCCCCAGGTCTCAGAATGAGATCTCCCCATGCCCGGGCAGATCCCTGGGGCTTTTCATAGCCCAGTGTCTGCCCAGAGCTGTGTGGAGTGAACTCAGTCAAATTCTCAAACTTCTGCCTCCCTGAGCCATGAAAGACACTTGGGAGCCACAACTCAGCCCAACAGGACCAATGCCCACATGTGGGCACTACAGTATAGCAGATAACTAATAAACACTGCTCATTGATAACTCTCAACATCATTGGTCTAAATTCCTCAGTAAAAAGATACCAACAGGATGGATTGACAAACAGGATTATTCCTTTCCCTGCATCAAAGAAGTGTATCTTAATATGAAAAGTAGACATCAGTACTGTATAAAAGAATGGGGAAAAAAGATATTCCAAGTAACTAACTGAACTATGGAACAAGTAAGTTTAGAAAGTTTAAAGGTTAAATCCTGGTTAAAGGAGAGGTGGGGAGTTGAGAAGAATCAAAACATAATCATAATATATTGCGCTAAGCAAATCTACCTTAATTTAAATAATAAAAAACTATGTATCAAAAGAAACAAAGTTTACCAAGTGTTGCTTGGAATATTTATTGAGAAATATCTCCATCCTCAATCGCATATTACTATGGGGTAACCATGATCTGTTTTTAAGTACTGGTACTATGTTTAAAAATGTAAAAACAAGAAAATTTCACTTCTTAATGATGCCCTTGAAGATATTTGCCAGGTCTGGCATAAAGATGAAAGGTATGTGACCTATCTGCCACCCCTAGAGCAGAGAAAGCACTGAGTAGGGCTTCTCTAGTGCTGGTAGTTGCAGTATTCATAAGACATGTTTGTTTAATAATGTATATATTTTACTTTATGCTCATTCTTTGGGCAATGTTCTCCCTGTGAAGGATATCAGGGAATGGTCTTCCTGCCAAGGTTAATGACTCCATCTTATTCAGAAACTATGCAACTCCAGTGAGAATGTGTCTGGTATTCCTCAGCAAAATATGTTGTGACTTTTAAGGAGAGCTCTTAAAGCTGTGGGAGAGAAGTCCAAAACCATGAGTTCAAGAATATTTAAATCAATGTAAGAACTGTTCTTTACAGGATTTCTCAATTATGCAAAACCTAAGGATCCAATATTGTATGACAGAAATCATGAACCTGAAAGAATAGGTGCAGTTTTACTAAAGTGACAGATTTGTCAGAAAGGTACTAAAGAATGAGATAAAGAGAGTGGTAATCTCAGGGCAAGAGCCCATCCACCTAACCTATTGTTTGTGTTTGCAGTTGAACAAGAAATAGCTCGCACTTTTAATCTTGAATGAACTATAATACAGAACTGGAGGGCAGATTTGTGATCCAGATCTTAAGGCTGGAAGGCATAGGCTTTTGATCAAGATCTTGAAGAGTAGCAGGCATGAAAAATTTAGGTCCTGTCATACTAGTCCATTCCTTTAACTCTGTGAGACAAAGCAAGCTGATTTCTGAGTTCAAGGCCAGCCTGGGACAGAACAAGTTCTAGGTAAAGAAAAACTTCCAGTCAGAGTTTACACATATTTAATCCCAGCATTCTGGAGATAGAGCCGTTCAGATCTCTGAATACAAGGTCTATCTACAGAGTAAGTTCCAGAATAGCCAAGCTTTGCCAGTTAAAGAGTTGGAAAACAGAAAGCAGGTGATAGTGAAATAGAACAATGGGGCCATGTTCCAGCTCCAGCAAGCAGCAGAATTTGCCAGCTTTGACCA
>NW_021604607.1:5875127-5880630 GCF_004785775.1 Grammomys surdaster | reverse complement strand
GAGGCTCTATCTTTAGAGTCAAAGGGTTAAGGTCATAAAATTATGATTCATGGAAAAAAACAAAAGGGAACTTGAGATAAATTATTGAGTTGATACACAGTTCCTAAGGAAGTTGCTTATGCAAAATAAAAGACTGGACTTTGGTCTTCAAGAGAGATCTATCTCCAGCAGAGAGCTATCTCCTGCAGAGAGCTATTTCAATCAGAACACAGATCTATCAGCTTGCATCTATCAGGGACTCTGACTCCTTTCTCAGGATCTTCTCTCAAGTTTAGGAAGGTCCTTGTCAGAAACATTTGCCTAGTATTTTTCCTAAATAATCTACTGACATTATTATTATTATTATTATTATTATTTATTATTATTATTATTATTTTATGGTTTTTTGAGACAGGGTTTTCCTGTGCAGCCCTGGCTGTCCTGGAACTCACTCTGTAGACCAGGCTGGCCTTGAACTCAATAATCCACCTGCCTCTGCTTCCCAAGTGCTGGGATTACAGGCATGTACCACCACTGCCCAGCTGACATTAAATTTTCAAAATAAATTCCTGTTACAAATGTCACATTTGTACATAGATACCATAGATACAGGAGTAGGTCCATTTTGACTTTGTGGGTAGAAGGTTTGTATGGGAGAAAATATATTTGAAACAACCATATTATAGGACAATCTTGCTTATTGTGCAGTAAAGAAATTTTAATAATTAGAAATAACATTTGTCTTGAATTGTTCCAGTCAGTGCAGACAATATCCTGGAACTAATATGACTCTGATTTTTATAGCCTCCTAATAATTAGAAACATATTCATTTTTATAAAAGTGTCATTTTTCATTTATTTAAATTTTTGTGGTGTTTTCTAATGAATTTAGTTGCCTAACAATAATGTATATTAACTATGAAAAATGTCAGACAGTTTACTTGAGCTTAGACTACACCATAGCATTTCGTAGATCTATCCGTCTTGGTATATTTTCATTAGTTCTCAGTTAAGAATTTATACAATTTTACCCATGTGAATATCTCATATCCAAGTCTAATGTGATGCTTGTGTACAACCAGTCAATTACAATGTTTTAAACATTGTGAAGCTGAAATGGACTAGCATCTCATAAGATTTCAATGGTGAGAATCTTCTATTCTACCTTATGTTTCTCAGAAATTTTGATAAAATAGCTTTTCACCCTCTGGTTTTACCTGAATGAGTTTTCAAGGCAATGGATTAGATAAGACAGGAAAATGGTTAAGCCAAAGACATAAGTATAATGATACAGAAAATAAAGAAAAGACAAAATAATTGTGGATTCTTATTTTTTCTCTTGGTGTCAATTTTTTTCAGGGGAAAAACACACTTTGTACATTTATTATTGCCATGGGGTCTACAGTGAATTTCACAGAACAACACAAGAGAGACTGGAAATAAACAATGTTTGGAGACTGAAGCTATCAAAAATGTTTTTTCTTTTCCTTTTATTTTTCTTTTATTAGATATTTTCTTCATTTACATTTCAAATGTTATCCCATTTCTTGGTTTCCCCCAGAAGCCCAAATTCACTATAGCAACCACCCTTTCCCTGCTTCTATGAGGGTGTTACCCCAACCACCTACCCACTTCTGCCTCCCCACCATCACATTTCCCTACACTGAGGCATTGAACCTTCACTGGACAAAATGCCTATCCTCCTATTGATGCTCAACAAAGCCATGCTATGCTACATATGCAGCTGGAGCCATGGATCCCTCCATGTGTACTTTTTGGTTAGTGGTTTATTCCCTGGGAGTTCTGAGGGTTCTGGTAGGCTGATGTTTTTGTTCTTCCTATGGGGTTGCAAACACCTTAAGCTCCTTCAGTTTTTTCTATGACTTCTCCAATGGAGAGCCTCTCTCTCCCCTTGCTCCTTCTTTCTCCAGTCTCCCCACATTTGAATACTCCTGGTTCTATCCCAGCCTTGTTTCACTACTGTCCCAGTGTCTGTATTATTTCTTCTTGTTGACATCTAAGCTACCCTCATTGGGCCTTCCTTCACTAAAGTTATTTGAGTCTGCAAATTGTAGCATGGTTACCTTGTGCTTTATGACCAATATCAATTTATAAGTGAGTATATACCATGTTTGTGCTTCTGAGTTTGGGTTATCACACTCAATATGATCTTTTTAGATACTTGATTTTAGATTCAGTAGCTTGCCCTTGTCATTTTACCTCTACCTCTACCAGAAGCAGCTTCTGTATGTCCTCCAACATCCCTGAATAAAACAGGTAAGACCTGTCAAGTGGTGTGAATTTCTGGATCCCACTACATAGATCCAACATTGTGTGTCATGACTCAGATAATATTGTGCACCACATTGAGGGTTGCAGCTACATTCCAGGACCTTATTCCCAGTCCACCTGCTACAGGCTTGCTTTACTACCTACCACCCAATCACCAAATTTCTGCATTCATTACATACCTATTGGTGGTTTTCCCCGTCTAGTCATTGAAAATGATTCCCTGAATACAAGGAAGTGAACATTGAGCATCCAGCACTGCTCCAGGGTACTAGGTAGTGAGGATACCCCTTGTCATTGTCTTTATGTCTATGTCTGGCAGTTTTCGCCAACCCTCAGCACAGACCTTTTTCCCTTGGGTGAGGGTTTACTCTTCTACCAGCACAATTTCTTTTTTCTCATAAGTCCTGGTACTAGGTGAACTGAATCTTCTTGGGTACCTGGCCCTGGTCCCTCACCAGCCTCATAATGTCCTGGTTGGCCAACTTGTACCAATTTTTTCTGTGCTACCTTTGTCCTGGCTGGCCGACTTGTACCAATTTGTTCAGTGCTACCTTTATCCTAAGAACATTTTTGGTTCAGGTCTGACTCCTCTCCTTACACCTGGGTGCTGTATCTTCATCTACACCTCTAAGCACTCCAAGCTCCATTACCTTTTAGAGAACCTAAGACCCTTACACCTATCATCTGATTTACAGGCCTTCACAATCATATGCCTTTACAGTCAGACTTGGCCTGTTAAATAATGAGTCTAAGTGGCCACTTAACAGTACTTTTGATCCCATTATTGTAATGGATCTTTAAAATTATTGCCAGTAAATGGAAGAAGATTCACTATGTTCAGGTTTTCACTTATCTTCTCTCCAAACCTTCTCTCTGTTCATTCTTTTCCCCTACTCAGTTCTTGATATGAAAGTTCGGTCAGATGAAATGTGCACTATCCTTGATTCTGCTAATGAGCCTCCTACTTGCTGTCAAAATCAGACAGCTCTTCAAGATCCCTTTCCTCTGGCTTCTTCAGTATTCTCTACTCCCTCAATAGCTAAAGAATGCTCAATCCATACAAAATTGTCATCTACTTTTATGCTACCAACAGCTTTCCTCTCTTCCTACAATACGCACACTTACATTGTAGCAAAACTCATTGCTTCTTTTCTTACCCAACATAACCCAGCCTCTGTTCTTCCTTTGTGGGAGGATAAAATGAGAAATAGACTTGAAGGAGCAGATGTAGAGTTGAAGATTTGCAGGTAGCCTACCAGATTCTCTGTTCAGTGTGACTTACATGTTCATAGTGAGATCCTGCTACAGTTGGGTAATTGTGAGTATGAAAAAATTTGGATGAGTAATTTTAGAAAGAAAAGGTCTGTGGGAATAGAGACAAGGAGGGCAAGGTCTTAAAAAGGTGTGTTGTTGCAGAGCTCAGATGATGTTGGGGTACTGAAGTTCAGTGAATTGAGGGAAAGGTAAAAATCTGGAGTTAGTCTGTTCTAGGAGAAGTGGCCTCTGGGTTCAGAGAGAGAGCCTGGTAAGGTTGGAAGTAGTATAAAGCAATGGGTCAGAGGAGGTAGGCTAGAAACATAAGATGTATGTTCCACTGGAGATGGAGATTGAGGG
Source organism: Grammomys surdaster (assembly GCF_004785775.1). Lineage (NCBI taxonomy): Eukaryota > Metazoa > Chordata > Mammalia > Rodentia > Muridae > Grammomys > Grammomys surdaster. The sequence continues at coordinate 5,876,745 of NW_021604607.1, read as the reverse complement.
AAAGAAGTGGCTCAAACAAGTCCACTATAGAGCTAAGAGTGAGATTCCAGAATTGGACTTGGAGGAAGTAAGAGAGAGATGGAGGTCTAGTGTTGGCCCCCTTCTTCTCCTAGAAGCAATTCTGTAGACCATGATGACATTGAAATCACAGATCCGTTTGTCTTCTTCTCTCCAGTGATGAAATTAAAGGCCTGCTTCATCATGACTAGCTTTTTATCTTTACTCCAAAGGTTATCATAAAGACTCCAATTTATTATGTTTCAAAAAAATCTTTCTACTTAGTTATATTGTATAACAGTTAAATGTATTCATGTATGTTTAATTTCAACATAATGATCTGCATGGAAATGTAATTACTTGAGTGTCAAAATAACAACAATTAAAGAATTATAAATTTGTTATTTGGAAGAACAAATGCTGTTACAGATAATAAAGTGCCAAGTGTAGAACAACCACAAATTCAAATTTCAATGTGAAAATCAGCAGTAAACATTAAATAATTGTTCTTCTGATTAACATTCATTTTGATTTAGTATTCTGATTTTAACCGTATATGAGTGAGGCCTTCTTATTGTTGACATAATACACAGCTTGGAAAACAATATTAGCTTCTTGATTGTTCTAACTCAAGACTGTACATCAGAAATTAAATATAAAGTACAAGTGTATTTTAAAAACTTTGAATATCTATATCTAACATATAATAAGAGAAGTAAACAGCATTTTGATAATTAATTTTATATCTTCATACATCTAAAATGTTGCAATTCCACATTTACTCAATATAAAATTTTCATTATGTTCTGATTATTAATCATTTATAATCCAGTATGTGCTTAACTTGTAGAATTTCTTAGTCCATATTTTGGATATTTTAAATGTCCAATAGTAGTCATGTATAGCTTGTAGACAATGAAATCTATAGTCATAGAAAACATATTATGCCTACTTTCTGCAGTAATGATACTCATAATTTTATGCTGAGATCTTAAAATTGCATATTAATAAAATAATTTTTCAGTCTTCCTATGCTTATGAAAACAAGACTTAATTTTCATCTAGATATAAATCTAAATAATAGTTTCAATTAAAAAGAAAATGATAAATTGAATAATAGGGTTCAAATTTATCCCCATACTATATATTTTTAAAATTTATTTATTTACATTCCAAATGTTGCCCCCTTCCTGGTGCCCACTTCCAGAGTTCTTCACTCCATCCATCATTCCCTTTGGCTCCACCCACCCCTGTCTACTACAGCATCCTCTTTCCCTAGGGCATCAAGATGCTACAGGATTGGGCACATCTTCTCCAACTGAGGTCAGATAAGGCTGTTGGGTGTAAGTACATGCATCTGTTTTAATCAGCTGCAGATAGAGTCTTTCTGAGGACAGCCATGCTAGGCTACTGTTTGCAAGCAAAACATCAGTACAGTGTCAGGGTTTTGTGCCTGTCCAAGGGATGGATCCAAAGTAGGACAGGTCACTGGATAGCCTTTCCTTCAGTCTCTTCTTCTTCTTCTTCTTCTTCTTCTTCTTCTTCTTCTTCTTCTTCTTCTTCTTCTTCTTCTTCTTCTTCTCCTTCTCCTTCTCCTTCTCCTTCTCCTTCTCCTTCTCCT
>NW_021604607.1:5544538-5875027 GCF_004785775.1 Grammomys surdaster | reverse complement strand
CTCCTTCTCCTTCTCCTTCTCCTTCTCCTTCTCCTTCTCCTCCTCCTCCTCCTCCTCCTCCTCCTCCTCCTCCTTCTTCTTCTTCTTTTCTTTTCTTTTTTTTTACATTTCTTTTAAACAGGAACAATTCTGGGTCAAAAGGTTTGAAGGTAGGTGGGTGGTCCCATCCTTCCACTGGGGGCCTCTTCAGGTCTACTAATACTGGAGGTGATCTGTTCAGGTTTCATTTACTTACTGTAGGGCATTTCACCTTAGGTCACTCCCACTTAGTCCTGGGAGCCTCTCACATTCCAGGTTTCTGGGACTTTTGAGAGATAATTCTCACTCCCAGCAGCTACATATTTCTATTCATTTCAGCAGATAAGAGCACTAGCTGCAATTCCTGAGGTTCTGAGTTCAATTCTTAGCAACTATGCGGTGTACATAACCATCTGTAATGGGACACAGTGCCCTTTTCTGGTGTGTTTGAAGACAGCTATAGTGTACTCATATACATAAAACAAATAAATAACTCTTTTTTAAAAATCTATCTCTACATTATTAATCTTAGCTTTGTTTGCTATCTGCAGGTTGGAAACTTCCTTTCTTTATGGAATGTCCACAATAGATGGGACATATTCCTAAATGTGTTTCTATAAGAAAAATACATAGGAGAACAGAATGTTATGGCAGGGAAAAAAGTAAGAAACTTTATACTCTCTAACAGTGTCAGATAAAAATGTATCTTCTCTTTTTAGGGGTTCTGAAAAAATATCTTAATTACAGGTTGGTAAGTGTGTTGGATAAACTTGTCAAGCTTACCAAAAGTTCATGAAAGGAAATGAGTTTAACTTTAATGCACAAAATCATGCAGCTTTATGTAAGAAAGAAATACATAGCAAAGTTTTAAATACAAATTATTGAAGATTTTTATGTCTAGAGCTAAGTAAAACACATATCTGTATTTGGGGAGATATAGTTATAAAACTCTGTTTAACATGAATTATGGGAAAGTCAATTTGTGAAGCATAATATCACAGAAGTTAAACAATTATGTAAATACCCCGTTTTCTTAACCAATTTTTCAGGTGTATGTGTTACCAATTGCCCTTGGAATACTATATGAACCTGCTTAAACTGAAAATACGCAGAGCTTCAAATATAAAAAAGAAGTTACTTGGCTATTGTTTATTTCACCTCAGTGAAACAAAATGGCTGAAATTTCATGTCTCAAAGCACTGAACTAGTTGTGCTTAACCCTGTTTATTTTTATAATTTATGGTGAATAATCATAGATCAACTAGGTTGACTTTCCAAAGTTTATGTGATTCATTGTGTATTCCTGTGAGCTCATGCATATAATGCATTTCAATACCTGTAATGACCATCCTGACAAAAATATGACATAGTATGTACAGAGAAATCAATGCAGTAAAAGTCTAGCACAGATATGAGAGGAAGTCATAAATCTGAAACTCTAGAAAAGAAGCTGTTGGCAACTGATGTCTTTTGGCTGAGAGAGTCAGATTTCTACCCTTAAAGGCTGCCCATGTTCCAGTAGCTGGCCCTATACCTGTGAGAATACTGGTAGCACTAAGTTGATGGAATGGATTTTAAAATGAAATGTAAACGAAGCAAAAAATCAAGAATAAACTTTAAATTTAAAAGAAAGAATCTAAGGTTGTATTTTGACAACCCTGAAAACTCAAGTTCTGCACTCAGAGATTAAGCTGATACCAGCGGCCTCAGATTCTTTCTTAAAAATGAATATTATTTGACAGTTTTATACATGAATGTAATATGTCTTGATTAAATCTACCAATTCATCCAATGCTTCTAATACTCCCACCACCTTTCCTTCCTAATTTCAGGTATGCTATTTCTTTTAAATTTAAAGGTCAGCAATTGTGTCTTTCATTTTTGGATACCATTACATAGTAACAGTCTTTTCGAGTCTTCAAGTATCATTAACTATTACATAGTAGTTGAAGATCATTTATTATCATTCCCTTCAATTTAATAAGAATTGCCCAAATAATCATGGAGGCTCACAGAGAGAAGAAAAGAGACCACCAACCAGGAGAATGCAGGAGCTGGACCTAGAGCCCCAGCACATTTGAGGCAAATGATCAACTTGGTCTTCATGTGTGTATACTAACAGGTGGAGTGGAGGTTGTCTCTGTCTCTGTCCTGCCATCACACATCTTTCCCCCTATCTGAATTGTCTGTTTCAGCCTCAGTGGGAAAGGATGTGCCTAGTCTTGTAGCAGCTTGATGTCTCAGGGTAGGTGGTATCCAAGAGGGTTGCCCATCTTATAGAAGAAGGGGAGGTGGAAATTGGAGAAGAGATTTGTAAAGTTGACACTGGGAAGACAGGGGAGAGGATGGTTGTGAATGGAATATAAGGGAGAGAGAGAGAGAGAGAGAGAGAGAGAGAGAGAGAGAGAGAGAGAGAATATCAATGACCAGTTAAAAAAATAAAGAATTCCCCAAACTGCTTTTGGTGGTTAGGAGGAACAAAGAAATGTTGATACCTATAGTGTGATAGACTACTACCCAGGACAAAGATCTGTTAGAAAAGTATTCATGCAATGTCTTTCATTTAATCCTATCCACATTCATCTGAATAACTAATTAATTTAATGAAAATGATTCCATGTCCACCTTTCTTTCAGAATAGAATAAAAATAAAATATCTGATGAATTCATTTTCCCCTTAAACTCAATCACCATTCTCATATTGGAACATGATAATCAATTTTAGAGTTATTTCTAAAACTGAGAGAAGGCAAGTAAGAGAGAAGTCAGGAAATGCAAAGAGGGAAGGTTAGTAAAAAGGAAGGATCTTAAATGTCACATCCAGCTGTTTTCATAATGTTCCCAGTTATAGGAATAAAATTGATGTATTGTGAAATACACTGGAAAGAAATTGTAAAGATGTACATTATGGTGTTTTAGAATACATGTTGTTAGTGTCTTACATGCAAAAACTATTGTGCACAGCTCCTTCTATAGTGGTCTACTTACTAAAGAACCAGACACATAAAATCTATTTATGAGGAACTAATAGAGAAGACAAACTAAACCAAATAATTGCATGAATTTCTCATGATTTATAAGTCTTTACATGATATCTCTAGCTACATAACAGTGGAATGAAACCCTTCAGGCAGAAGTTAATTGAATGTAAGTACACTGAAATCAACATTCACAAATTTCTTTTTAGCCCAAAGTAACTGCAAATAATGCATGTGAGGGCTTTATTTTCATTCAGGGACAAATTGCTGAAATGACAGTAACTAATTTTAGCAAGAATAACTATATTTTAATGCTTACTAATGTATTACTACAGACATTTCTGTAATATCACATTCAAATTCATTTTTATACTTTTCTTTATATGAACAAAACACACTAAACATTTCACAAATACGTAAAATGAGACTCTCATAGATGATAGGAGAGAGCACAGATGAAATATAAACATCATTTCTATTACAGACTATAATATGTAACTGATGATTTTTAGGCAATATTTACATATAATCGGTAAACTAAAATAAGATGCTCTTCATTACTACTTCATTTTTCTCTGTGGGACAGGATCTAATCATACACAAATTAATTATAATTACTCACGGCTTAAAATCAACACTTTCAGTCAAATGAGTATGAATATTCTCTTCAGGAGGTCTCAGGGCCTACTTGTCCTGACTGAGAATAATCTATATGCATAAAAACCTTCAGAAACTAAAAACAATTATTGAAATAAAACTACATTTTTCACTACAGTATATCCAAATATATCTGAAGTCCTATCCCTAGTATACTTCCTTCACATCTTATTCCCAGTCTATGCAAGGAATCCATGATACTCATAATTATTACACTTTTAATACTGGATTTTCTTTAATTCCTTGTTTCTCTTTTCCATAGCACTATCATTTAAAATTAAGTGATAAACTTATATTTAGTCAATAACTGTTTCCTTTTTATGGCTACAATACATAATTTATTAAGGACAAGAAAAATGCAACATTCTTCTCCAAAGTATGTGAAAGTTCTAGATACATACTAACATTATAATAATGCTCCATTAATGTTATCAAAGAACAAATTTAGTATTTGTGTCAAGCCATAAACGCAATTAAGGAGTAAATTCAAAAGCTACATAAGATAGCTCATTCCAGAGGAAAGGAATGAAAAGTAAATTAAAAGAGAAGTCACAGCAATCAGGAAGCTACTGTAGCCTCATGCAATAAGTGCTGAAGAGACAGAGAGAAAAATGTGTACCAGAGCATCTAGCATTGAGTTTGTGTTCCTACTTCTTAAAGTAAATAAAATAAAATATAATCAAAATCCAAGCATACTTTTACTCTCTATTCTAAACGGTACTAGTCATCTGGTTTTTAAATAAGGTTAGTAGGTAAAATTAACTGATTCCCTTATCATTTACAGTACCTATTTCACAGAAATATTGTGGAAATAAAGTGAATTGTTGTTAGTTATATTGTTTGCATTTTAATACTACTTGATCTTATTCCAATTTTTATTAATCTACTACCTTGTTGGGTATATGTGGGACGATGAAAGGATAACTTGTTTTCTAGTCGAGCACAGGCCTCAAACCCTGGACCTTAATGGGATTGTAGAACAAATTTACTTCCTTCACATCTTATTCTCAGTCTATCCTAATGGCCTTGCTCCCAGACTCCAGGGTCCTCTCATGAGGCCGAAGACCTCCATTGATCAGTACCTTTTAGTCACATAGGGCAACACCCCTACCTGTAGGAGGAGCTAAGATGGGAGGAGTTAGGAGAGGAAGAGGAATAGGAGAAGTAAGGAGGAGAGGAGGAAAAGGAAGAACAGGATCGAGGAGAGGAGCAATTAGAGAGAGGGGAGATGGAGGCGGATGTTCACGTGTCTGTAGCAGTCAAAGGTATATCTAGGTTGGGTATTGGGTTACACTTCTGATTATATGGGTATCTTGTTACTGATCATTACCAAATATATAAGCCTTTGATTAATCTTTAAGCATTAGAGTCTCAACTTTCTACTGGGCCCACATGTATGGCGGGATGGTCTGGGCAATGCCCACCCTTGTGGAGACAACATGGAAGATTGGCAGAGCCATCTCCCATGCTGGCATCTTGTGGGTGGCAGGGCTGGTGTTTCTAGTTGGCCATTTCTAGCTGCGGTGTGCACGTGGCCTCTGGCTGAGAAACATGGCGGCTGAGCTAGGCAGAGCACTGAGCTTAGATAGTTGGCTTGACCGGAGGCCATTTTAAATAATTACTACAACACCTACCAACCCCTCCACAAGTAGAGAACATGACTACAGCCCTCAGAGCCTCAAGACCTCCATATTAATGAGATACCTAAAGGCCAGAGGGCATAGCCAATTAAGAATTCCTCCCTACACCCTCCTCCCTCCCTATTTAACTCAGGCTTGCCCTGAGAAACAGGAGGAACACAGCCACATCCACTCTCTGCCATGACAATAATCCTTTTAAAACCATGGACTTCCTCGTGTCTTTGGGTCACCGCCTTGGGGAACCAGCTTGCATTTCACCAATTATATAATCATGCAAATTGCCCAGGGATGGGAAAGTAATATTGAATAATTGCTTCATGTACAGTTGGCCTCCAGATAACTGTGTTTTCCACTTAAGGAGAGCTGTGGTTAAAGATAAGGACACAAGGCAAAGATAATCCTAATTACAATCCTAGTTAAGGAATTCACCTTTGACACTAGGCAAACAACATGAGTTGTGTCCCTGGTTTCCGCTTCCAATACTAGCAGCATATTTTTATAACCATTTTAAATGCAACAGCTCCACATATTAGTTTCCCTTGTGAACATGTGTATTTAATAACTTCAACAGAAGTTTGTGGAATTAAAGGCATCTGTACAAATATTTTCCTCTTTCAAAAAGTTATGAGGTGAATTTACATGCAAAAATAATTTATAATTGTGGTCAGTGTGAAATATTGTTAAAAGCTTACAACTGGAGAACATCAGCATGTAATAATATTTTCTATTAATTTTGATAATTAAGCATGTTATGAATGCAATTTTAAGTCCAGTTTTCCAGTTAGTCAGCAAACCCATTATATCCATTTATTTTCTGGTCATAGTTACACCTTTCTTATGCTCCATTAAACACATTGATACATTCTAGTACAGGTTTTGATGTGTTGAAGACAAATTATCATTGTTAGCTTTCTTGAAAAAAATGAATTTATTGAAAACATCTTGAGAAACATACTTCAGAAAACTAGAAAATCTCAAGGAGAGCTGAGATTCTTAGTACTGGTATATAACAGGTACTAAGCTGAGAGTCTTTGATATTGTTAGCGATTTATAAAAATGTTTTACTTTCACTCAAGATCGGAATTTGAGCTGCAGTATTGATACTAGTACATTAGTAATTAGGACTAATATCTTCTTTATATCAAATATTTAAATGATGATGTATTGAGGTTAATATTTAAAATTGTATGGCCCAATCTGGCTTATTCTTATGGGGCTGCCATGCTCCCAACTAGACAAGGCCTGAGGCCAAGAGTGGCAGCATGCTCTTGCTGCTGCTTAGCTCAGACCAACCAGAAGCACCAGCCGTGGTATCTATGAGATGCCAGTGTGGGAGATGGCTCTGCCAATCTAATACATGCCATCCATGCAGTGCTCAGTAGAAATGAGACTCTAAAGCTTAATATTATCCAAAAGCTTTATATAATTGGAAATGCTCAATTAACAAGATGCCCGTACAATTAGAGTGGTAACCCAATAATTAACATTTTGATAAGTTGCTACCTTAGACTGTTAGAGACACTTTAACATCCGCTGCCATCTTCCTCTCTCTCCTCTCCTGTGGGAAAAACATGTGGACAGCCCCGGGCCACGAGGCGTCCTGCAGGAGTGCAGCAGAGGTGGCCTGTGGGGGCAGGTGGTGGTGGAGTCCCAGGGCTTTCCCTTGGGCGGGTCTCAGGTGGGTCCCAGATATTGGAGAAAGACTGAAGTTTCAAAAGTTGGAAGCTTGTTGGCAGCAGGCCCCAGATGACATGTGGGCTGGCTTTCCAAAGAGAAGTTTATTGTTCATGGCTTTGGATCTGGATGTGCGTGCATCCTCCCCCCTGCCCCCGAGCCAGGGGAGAGCTGGCTTAAATAGGGGAGTGGGAAAGAGGAGGAACTGGGGAGGAATAGCTTAATTTGCTATGCCCCCACCAGCCTTTAGATAACTCATTAATATGTAAATCTCTCGAGGCAGAGGCCTGTTAGTCATGCCCTCTACCTGTGTTTTACGTGACTGAAGATGCAGGTTAAATAGAGATTAGACCAAGTGTCAGGGCCTTGGGTTCTGGGGGCATGGCTGAACACCTGTAATCTCGGGGTTCCAGGCACATGCCAATCCAAGAACTAAGATACCCTTCCATGGCCCAACAGTCTCCTACTCTGGTCCTCTCCCTCTGCTAGCTCCTCTTCTTCCTTCTCCTCTTCCTCTCCTTACTCTTCCCACATTAGCTCCTCCCAAATTACCGAGTTTATTGTAAAATGTAGTGGGGAGGAATATCCTGCTACAATGATGTTTGGGAGGGACAATAATAATAATAATAGATATAATAATAATAAATAGACCCTAGGACCATGGAAGCCATAATGTGAGTCTGACTTTAGTACATTTTATTTTATTTTAAGCATAGGCAGGATTCAAATACAGTTTTATTATGACAATCTTTTCATATTATAACTTGCCTATATTAATATGTACCTTGAAAGTAGACAACCACAGACTGAGTTTTTGAAGAAGAAAAGATAGGTTGATATCAAAGAGATAAGAAGCCAGAGTTCTTATGTCCTCTTCAGACTCTGCTCCCACCTGGCTTGTGTCTTACTGGTTCCCTCCTACACTTAAACTGTACTTTGTCTGGTTGTCTTAACACTATCTTTTCTTGCCCCCTTTTTTCTTTTGTCTATTTTTTAACTGCATTTCAATTTGCTGGCTTAGCTTCATTCTAAATTTCAATTTTCAAGTAAGAGATTTGATCTCTAGGCCTGAATTTAAAGTGTTATTGTAAGAAATCCCATCCTCAGAAGCTGCACTGTTTGTCCCTAAATATCCCAAAGCTTCTCTGCCATGAAAGGAACTGTCTCTGTCTTAACTAGCAACTCTCAAAAAATTTCTATGCATCCTCAGAGTGCCTGAGCCTGAAAAGTGATTGTTGCAAGTTTGTAATCTTAAAATTTGTATTTTGTAATCCTAGTCCTTATTGAATAGCAGGTGAATAAAGAATGCTGAGAACATTGCATTAACTTTCTAGATTCTTTCTTGTAGTAGACATAAGAAATTAGTCTAGAATATCTGATCCTACATCTTCATAAATATCCTACTCATTCACTTATTGTCAGCACATTTAGTCATTCAGCTGTTTAGTCTACAAAAACAAAATTTTATATCAAATTAAAAATATGGTTCATGTTTATTCTGGTTTTATCATTTCCCTAATATTTCGCCAAATGTTTTTATTTAATATGGATGACTTGTATTGCATTTGAATTTGTTAACATACTTGATAAACAAACACGAGGTATATATTGTATATAATCATTTTTAAAGATATGACTTCACCTATTTATTCACTTTACATCTGATTGCAACTAGCCTCTCCCTCATCTCCTCCCAGGTCTCTCCTTCACAAATCCTTCCCCTCAATATCACCTCCCCTTGCCATTGGGTACCACCCTGCCCTGGGACATCTAGTCCCTGCAACACTAAGCATATCTTAACACTATCTTAACACTATCTTAACATTGTCCCACCTGTCCTGTCCCACCGAGGCCCAACCAGGCAGTCCAGTTAGGGAAAGGGGATCCAACATCAGGCATTAAGTACATTAAAAATACTTAATAAGATAAAAAAGCCAGTTACTTTTTTTAACTTGAATAATAAATATGATGGGTTGTTAACATAATGCTGTAACAGAGATTTATCTGAATAAATCATTGTATCGAGTTTTCTTGGGATGTAGTTGAAAGTATGTTTCTGTCTAAAGTGTTAACAAAAACACTAAGCCTATGAATCTAAAACAATTATAGGATTTAAAATAAAATTCAAAATAATACAGGTAATCAAGGATGTATAAGACAAGAATTAGACATTTGATTTTCCAGTATTTGAAGATTATGTCTTTTGATGATTAATAGAAACAACAGTTAATGAACAGTTAAAGATAAATATATTACCTATAAAACATATCATAAATTATCTGTGTTTCCAAGGAGAAAAGAGACAAGAGAATCCTGTCCATAATTTTTAGGGCTTTACTTTGGAGTTGACATCCCACTTTTATCTACATTTATTTATTAAAATTGCACACTTTTTATATTGGGTGTGGAAAAATGTTACTTACTCTTACACCTAGTGTAGTAAAGTAAATTAGCAAATTTATGAATCAACTCTTAACAAATAGGTTAATTCATTCCATCTGAACATCAAATAAATATCAATAACTCACTCTAAATCTGATTATTAAGTTTAAATTTAGTTGTGATTCTTTTATGTTATTGTCTACTCTTGAAAATTTTTGAGGTCATACTTTCTTCTCCTATTACAGTTCTTTTCTAGAGAAATCCATTTAGAAAACTTCCAAACATATGACCATGGCTCTATCTTGAAGTTTTAAAGAATGTTGTTCATTATTTCTATTTTAAATTTCTGTTCCCTTTTTTTGATAGTATTCTTGTACATAAAATTTGTCTTAGATAGTAGAGTTATAACTACTTGAAAGAGGGTATTTTAAATTAATCTGTTCAAGTGTTTCCTTGGTATCTATAAGTAGGACCTATTGACTTTTGTTGAAGGGCAGAGTTTGAGGCAGAGAAATAGCACATCTTATCCCTGAGGCTATATTCGATGAACAGAGCAAAGTTTAGAATAGATGAACTACTTTAAAGTTGTCCCAGAACAGCAGCTGCAGCTCAGGGAATCACACCTTTAGAATCTAGCTTGAAATGTTGAGCTAAGAAGATGTTCATGAATGTGATTTTTTAAAACAATAATTGATTTATGTGCATAGGAAAAGGTACCACTAGGATGGAGGTGAAAGGCCAGTCATGCATTCACTGAAGAGTATAATGAAACTATCAACAAGGCTTAGGGGAAGTATTCATTTCTAAATTAATAATTTAATAATTATTTCTAATTTAATAAATAGGTAAAAGTTAAGTTAACAAAAAATAATGCTCTCTGTAGACTAAAGATCATATTTGTAATATGCTTAGTTTAATTTTTTAGTTATACAGGTTTGTAGTATTCATTATTGTTCAATTTTACTGATTCCAAAATATATCACCTTAGAATTTTCCTACAATGGAGGTATTTTTCTACATTTTAAATTTCAGGTAAATATCTCAAGGTATGAAAATTTGAGACTATCTATGGATGGTGGTATCTGATCCTGAACAGTATAGATTATTTTCTCTGAAAAATGCCTATTGTCAAGAATTTGCGTTACTGTGTATGTGGTTAAAGAAAATACATATTATCAAAGTATAACAAACATAAGTTGCTTGTTAAGAATTGGTACTGCAGATTAATCAAATAAAATACCTTCATGTTTGTTATATCAATGGACATGTTATTCACATAATAATTTTATATTAAAGCCTACCTAAATCTCCCAAATCCTTTAGGAGTGGTATGGGGCAGTAGGGAAAATACGGCTTTACAAAAACTAAGAAAACTCAAAAATCGATTGTGGTAGATTAAATGAAGATGGACCTTATAGGCTCATATGTTTGAATTGTTTGTCCTCAATTCATGAAAGTGTTTGGAAATGATAAGGAAGTATGGTATTGTTGAAGGAGGTATGGCACTGGAAGTAAACTTTGAAATTTCAAAGCCATGAGTTATACCTCTCTGTCTACTCCCTCTACATTAAGATGTGAGATCTCAGCTACTTCTCCAGAGTCATGGCTGCCAGGAGCCATATTTCCCAAGAAGATTGCCATTGGCTTTTCCTCTCCAGAATGTGAGATTCACATTAAATGCTTTCTTTTGCATTTGTCTTGCTAATTTTTGCTATGTGTTTGTTTGTATATTTAGTTTTTATTTTTATTATTTGTCATAGCAATAGAAAAGTGAAACATTGATTTTGAGAAACTATATTAGGTTCTCAAAAGGTGTTTATTGTGAAGCTGTATTCCAAAAATGATGCTGATATATGGAAAGCACATTTTTGGATGGAATTTTGTCAGAGTATAGAGCCCTCTAGAATTGATTATTGCCCTTTAAAAAGAAAGCAGAGAAAAGGTAATCATTTAGTAGTCGAATAGCAGGCCACATCAGAACCCAATTATTTTAATGCATTGATTTTGACTTCTACTTATTGATGTCTTGTAATTGCAGTGTGAACTAAGTTATGTGAAAGTGATTATATCCATTCCCCTTTCCCCTCTCTGTGCCATTTATCTAAAGGAAATAAATTTCAAATAAAAAACATATTTATTTGGCAGGAAAGGTATTTGGGGACTTTAAATAAAGAGTTATCATGAAGCTTAAATGAGGTGACACATATAAAAGGAAAAAAACAATGTAATTCTTTTAGAATTATTTTTATTAAACATTTTAATGTTATGGTTTCACTAATCTAATCTTATGGAATGAATATAGTAAGTCACATTATATTGTCCTTTCCCATATCTATTAACTTATGTAATCTATTCAAGATATGTCACTATCTTCTATGTCTTCTAATAACATTGTTTATAGTTCTATTCCATTTAATTTTAGTTGAGTATAGTTTTAAAGAGTTCCACATTCAATAATCTGAAGACCAGTGTTAGAGATCAGCTAATTATATCTGATCATAAATCTCATTCGCAACATTTTCTCCACACAGCTTTAAACTTGAGAAACATATTGCTAACTATAGATATTTATTCTTCTCATCTTTGTACAAGGGTCATTCTTTTATCTTTCTAAAAATTATGTGGAGGTTAAATTGTTACAAAAATGACTGATGTCTAAATAGTTATGAATGCATCCTAATTCCCTAAACCCCCTTTCTCAGATATTGTTAAGAGAAAAATTCATGTACATTTCATCCAACTTTATTGTCAATTTCTTGAAAGTAGCAAAAATTTTCCTCTACATGTATAAAACTATTAAGAGAATTAATATCAAGGTTGTCATTAATACATTTAGCCAGTACTTGTAAACGTATTGATCTGGGGCTTTAGGATTCAATGCTTAGCTTTGGATCTTTGAATAGGTCATTGAAGTTTATAAGATACTCACCATTCAGGAGATGTAGAAGGTGGCCTATGGTTTCTCCAGATTCTAGAAAAATGAATTTAAAGTTAAAGTTATTTTAAGATGAAATTCAATTTTAAGATATATTACAGGTTAATTCATACAACTGTTTTGTCTTTTTTAATGTACTGATATTGAGTCCTTTTATTTCTTTTATATAATTTGAAGAAATTAAGAAAAAAATTGACTCTATTAAAATAAATGGAAAAGAGTCAAATTCAACGATCTAGGTATTAATCTGTGTACATATATTTGCTTGTTTTTATATTAAAATCATTTAAATCATCTAAATTTTAGGACACTTGGGAGTTGTATGCATACAGTGTTTTCAGGTAAAAGACATGAGTTTTAATTTTCACTTCCTTTGCCATCTTAATGTCTTAGTTGTTATTATTAGCTTCTCTCCTCAGGATTGATTTCACCTTCACATGATTTTCATCCCATTTCTTTCAACCCATCTGTTCATGTGTTATTGGCTAGTTTTAGCAAATTAGAGCCTATCTAAGCAATTTCTTACCCCTCTACTCTATGTGTGTATAGTCTAAGTAAAATAAGAAATACTAATAGTTCAAAATATTCAGTGATAGATATGTCAACAACAACAAAAAACAATCTGGTACTTAAAGAATTAATTACCTGGATTTGAACTCTCATGACAGACAGGTAGGAGGGAAGGCTCATATGTTCACAAGATGGGGGAAAGTGTCATGATCTTAACTTGAAGTGGCCCCAGTATTTTTTGTATTTATTATCTAGAGTATAGATATAACATTGAGGGGAAATCAAATCATTCCTAAGGGCTCCATATATCTGCATATATGTTAGGACTGGAAGATTTGTAATGCAATATTAGCTTTCAAATATTTTATTAAAAGATACTGTCCTGGCCATAGATTTTTACAAAATATCTGGCTGTCAATCTGGGTAAAAATAATTCTGTTTTAAGTAACAGTAATCATGCTAAATATTCAGTGGCAAAAGTAAAAGTAACAGTCACAGTTTTGCAAAAGTAAGACATGAAACAAAAAAGCAGGACATGGAAGAACAATTGGATATACCATTGTCTGCTCATTCTATTCCCATGAGTTTAGTTTTGAAAAGACAGAGCATCAACATTTTTAATACACTCACAGAGCAAAGAGTAAGGTGTCAGCAAACTGTAAAACATCTCTCTGTAGCTTTTCTTGCTGTTGTTATTCAAACTGTTGTATTTCCCTTAATACACTTGAGTGAAAAAATATATGAAGTTGATAACAAAGTACAGATTTCTCCAGTCTTATCTCTCTATAAGTGCCCTGAAAAATGTAAAGAATATTGAAGTGCACATATATGGATATGTTTTTAATGACTATACATATAACTTCTTGGAAAGAAAAACTTAACATGGTATCATGGGTTGGAAGATAGGAAGATATAATCAAACAAAGGATATCAAAGACTCTTGTGGTTACTATAATAATTGTGTGCTGCTATTACAAAAACATGGGATGAAATCAAAACTTTTTATCCCAGCTAATGTAGCAACTTTCAAAGACAATGTGAATAGTAAATATTAGAGATAAAATTTAAGAATTAGCATGTATCTTTCTCCACAATTATCAGATTAACAATGACTTTAGAGCCAATTGGCATAGAGGCACATAAACGGAAAAAAAATTGGTAATAACCATTTTATTTCTTTCTGTTTAATTAAGACTATTGCTACCTACAAATCTCTCTACTTTTCTTAAAGTTTCTAGTCTCATTCACTGTATCAGGCCTTCTGTTGTGACCTAGCCCCACTCTCTGCCTTCATTTCCAGAGAACCAAATAGATTCTTATAGAACACTGTTCCCTCTTCCTGTGAACCCATAAAGCATGCCCTGTACTGTTGCATCACTATTTCTAAGTGTCAATGCTCAATACCCAGAAACATGTTTTAATTGGAATCCCTAATGGCCATACTAATTAGGACCCCAGAAAAAAAAACCCGCTAGGCAACACATAGCCAACATAGTCTCCTATGAACCCAAAAGAAAACAAAAACACCAATGAAAAACTCGCCACTTAACAATACAAGACCAACACATTAGTTGCTGTAATTACAAACTTCCAAATCACAGATTCACAGATGACAGCTTAAAATAAAATCAGTAACAGACATGACAACTATGATTCCATTAAAGTCTATAAATTCTATCACAGCTGTCTCTGAATAGTTCAACAAAGCCCAAGAAGGAGAGCTTCACATAGAGTGGTGAGTTTTTTAAGGTCCCCTGACATTCATTGTCTGGCTCTAGGCTCAACAGCTTGGATCCCTTCCACATCAATTTCTCACTAGTTGGGTTCAGTGAGACAGTCAGTAGAGGTAAGTTGCAACTGTGGCCCTGACAAACATTTGTCTGGCTCTCAGCTTGCTCTCTCATTTCAAAAGGACCACTGGGATACCAAGGACTTCCTGCTTCTCTGTAGAAGCCTGCATCATGTACACAGGAAGAACATGCTTGGAACATTTCTTCACTAATGCCTTGTCATTTGGGTGTACCAGAGTCACTGCCTACATGGGTAAACTGTGCACTGCCCATTGACATCCACTGTTGGGCACATAGCCCTCACTGCCTTCCTGAGGAATCTCCCTGGCATCTGGATTATCCAGCCAACATGAGAGACAACCAAGTGGCTAAATGACATCATAAGAAACAAATCAACAAGAGCCAGGTAATTAAGACACCATCAGAATACAGATATCAATCCCAAATAATCTAATTTTAAAATGAGGAACAGAGCTAAACAGAGAATTTTCAACAGAGGAATCATGAATGGCTGAGAAGTATTTAAGGAAATTGTCAACACACTTAGTCATTAGTGAAATACCAATCAAAATGACCCTGGGATTACATTTTAAGCCCATCAGAATGGTTGAGATGAAAAACTCAAATTATGGTACATCCTGGTGAGAATGTGGAGAAAGAAGATCATTCCTTCATTGCTGGTGTGAGCACAAACTTTTACTACTACTCTGGAAATCAATCTGGCAGTATCTCAGAAAACTGTAAATAGTTCTAATTGAATACCACACTATTGGCATATACCAAGAAATGGGTAATATCACAAGGACATATGATCTATTCTTTCACAGCAACTTTATTTATAATTTTCAGACACTGGGAATAAGTCAGATGCCCCTCAACTAAAGATTGTATCCTGGAAATGTGGTTAATTTGCATAATAGTCGTCAGCTATGAAAAACAAGGACATCATAAAACTTCTAGGCATATGGATTGAACTAGAAAATACTATCTTGAGTGAGATTACCCAGACATAAAAGGACATTAATGGCATGTCATCATTTATAAGTATTATCCATAAGGTACCTGATACTCATCCTTTATTCTACAGACACTGAGAAGGTAAATAAGAAGGAACACCAAAGGGAGGATGCTTGAATCTCACTTAGAATGGGGAATAAAGTAAGAAGCAGATGAAGGGAGGGTTCTGGGTAGGAGAGGGAATGTGGAGGAGAATGAAGTTCATGTGTTCTGGATCAGGTATGGGGTAAAATAAGAAAGAAGGCCAGATGACCAGAACACTGAGTGGAGATCTGAGGCTGGCAGGAGTGACAAAATAGGGGATATTTCTAGGACATGCCAGAGACCTGAGGTTTGACAGTTTACCAGGAGTCTGTAAGGGTGACTTAATTAACACTCATAATAGTGGAGATATGGAACCTGAAGAAGATCCTGTATCCAGGCATGTCTTCCAGTATCAGGTCAAAGACAACAACTCTTCTACATTTTTTTTGCACTAAAATTTGGTCTATGTTAAATGAAGGGACAAAGATCAAACAAAAGAGCCAACCAGTAACTGGCCCATAGCGAGACCTATCTCATGAGCAAGCACTAATCCCTGACACTATTAATGATACTCTGCTACAATTGCAGACAGGAGCTTAGCATGACTGTCCTCTGAGAGGCTCCACCAAGAAGCTGACTGAAACAGATTCAGAGACCCACAGACAAACATTGGACAGAGCTCAGGGATTCTTATGGAATAGCTGGGGAAATGACTGAAGATCGTTAAGGGGTTAGCAAATCCACAGGAAGACAAACAGAGTCAACTAACTTGGATTCTTGGGGCCTCCCAGAGACTGAATTGCCAACCAAAAAATCACACAAAGGCTGGACAAAACCCCTTTCCCACCCATATTTAGTAGGATGTGTATCTTGGTTTTCATGTGGGTTTCCCAACAACTAGAGGGGCAGTGGTCACTAAAGCTGTTACCTGTCTGTGGAGTCAACTGCCCTGATGTGTTGCTTTACATAGCCTTAGTGAGAGATGATGAGCCTAGCCTTGCAGAGACTTGATGTGCTAATATGGGGGTATGCTCAGGGAGAATTCCACCCTCTCAGAGGAAACCAGAGGGGATGGGGGTAAAGACTTAGTGATGGGGGGAACTGGGAGTGATGCAGCAACTGGGATGTAAAATAAATAAATAAATAAATAAATGTAAAACAAATGAATACTCGGTAAAATAGAGGGAAAGAAAGACAGAAAAAATGTTTTAATCATAGAGAAAGCATACAGAACACCAAATAGACTGGACTACAATAAAATCACCTCAGAACATAATAATTAAATTACTAAATATATAAATCAAGGAAAGAGAAATAAAATTTGTGAGAAAAAAGACAAAGGTACACCTATTATAATTATGATCAATTTTTCAATAGAGACACTATAAATCAGAAGGTCAAGAACAGGTATGCTGCAGACTATGAGACCACAGATGTCAGCCCAGATACAACACAATTTCATTTACCATTGATGGAGAAAATAATGCATTCCATGATAAAATCAAATTTAAGCAATATCTAAGTACAAATCCAGCTCTACTAAATATGCTAGAAAGTAGATTCCAACGTAAAGAGTTAAATTACATTAAATAAAACATAAGAAATAAATGTCAGAAGAGCAAAGTCAAAAGAAGGGAAGCACACACATAATTATACACACACACACACACACATGCACATGAACATGTGCATGTACACAAACACTCACACACACAAACAGATGATGGAGAGAGAGAGGCTGAGACAGAGAGAGAGAGAGAGAGAGAGAGAGAGAGAGAGAGAGAGAGACAGAGAGACAGAGAGAGAAAGAGAGAGAGATCAAAAAATAGGAATCAACACTCATTGGTTATTGATATCAATATCAAAGGTTATAGCTCCCCAATAAATTACATATATGAACTGAATGAGTGTGAATATAGATCTAACATTCTACATACAAGAAACATACATTAATATGAAGGAAAGACATCTCCTCAGGTTACAAGGTTTGAAAAAGATATTTTGAGTAACTAGATATAAAAAAATACACAAAATGAAACAACAAATTTACAAAGCTTACAAAATCACGGAAACTGGACATCTCGCTACTGAATGGAAATTGAGTCAAGACCAAAATATTTTTTTTGTATATGCATGTTTAAATATTAATTTTTAAATTTTATTTTCTTTTTTTTCAGTTTTTAGAAAATCAAATTGTAATTTTTACTTATGCACACAGAGGTTATAAACACAAAAAAGCAGGACGTGGGGAAGGGGATGACACTGGAACGTGGGTGTTCAGGGAAAGTACAGCTATCTTTCAGAACAGGGTATCAGCTGCGTGAAGGTTCAGGGGACAGGTCACTATGACTCTGCCTATGATTCACTTGTCCTTATCTAAGTTGGTATTATCTGCCAAGGCTACCTATTTACAAGGTCTATGACTACTCAGGCTGATAAATTTCCACAAAATCTGACTGTTTACAATAGCTTATAGCCATCTGTTTCAGTGTTTATCCACAGAGACCCTAGACTTGGTGTTAGTATACATGTATGACAGGCCTATTGCTGATTTTAGGCCTATGGCTGATTTTAGGCCTTCAGTGTATAAGCAGGATTGCCCCTGACATCTCCTCCCTTCTCTAAGTATAGAAGGCCTGTGGGGATTCTAATCTTGCGAAGGCGGGGATAGAGGCTTGACCTCCAGTAGTTGAAGGGGACTTTGTAATGGCTCCTGTCCCGCTGTTGTTGTCCAGTGAGGCATGAGGGCCATACCCATCCCGATGTCTTTTTCCTGGAGAGGGGATAGTCAAGACCAAAATTTAAAAAAATGATGGAGAACTTTATAGAATTGAAGAACAAATTGAACTAACAAAACCAAAACATCAAAAACAACCAGAAGGCTGATATTGCCACAAAATAGACTTCAATACAAAATCAATCAAAAGAGACAGATTGGACAGTACATCCTCATCAAAGAAAAAAATCCAGAAACAGGATATTTCAGTTAATATCTATGCACAAAAGTTTAAGTAAGTTTTATAAAAGAAACACTACTACAGCATAAATTACATGTTGACACTCATATACTGATACTGTGTGACTTCAGTACTCCACTTTTTCTTTTTTTTTCTTTTTTTGTTTTTTTTGTTTCTTTATGTTAATTTTTTTATGATTTATTTTTTCTCAAATACTCCACTTTTTCAAACAGACAGATCTTTAAAAACAATTAAGAAATGTGTGAGATAAGAGATGTTATAAAACAAAAGGATCTAACAAATAGTTACAGAATATTTCACCCAAATACACACAAAAAAAATACCTTCTTCTTGCACCTCATAGAATTTTCCTCAAAATTAACCAATTACTCAAACACAATGAACAACTCAACAAATACAAGAGAACAGAAATAATGTCCTGCATCCTATTTGACTACAAAGGAGTAAAGCAGAATATCAACAACAGAAACATCAGAAAGCTTACAAAATCACTGAAACTAAACATCTCTCTACTGAATGGAAATGGAGTCAAGAACAAAATTTAAAAAAAGGATCGAGAACTTTATAGAATTGAAAAAGAAAAAGAAAAACAAGGTTAGCCAAATTTGTGACACAATGAAGGTTGTGCTAAGAGGAAAGTTTATATTTTTTTTAATAATTTGTTTATTTTTTTCAAATCATAATTCATTGACACAGGGGATATAAACACAGAAAGGCAGGATGTGTGGAAGGGGATGACACTGGAGCATGGGTGTTCAGGGGGAATACAGATATCTTTCAGAACATGGTATTGACTGGGTGAAGGTTCAGGGGACAGATCACTATGACTCTGCCTATGATTCACTTGTCCTTACCTAAATTGGTATTGTCTGCCAAGGCTACCTAGTTACAAGGTCTATGACTACTCAGGCAAGTGTTTACAAAAGAAAACAAGCAAACAAACAGACAAACAAACAAAAACAACTAGAGAAATATAATCCAAACAACTTAGCACACACTTGAAACTTATAAAACAAAGAATAAAAATTATACCCAAAAGAAGTAGACAGCAAGAAGTAATAAAATCAGGACTACAATCAGTGAAATAAACAAACGTACACACAACAACAAATGATACAAAAAAATCAGTGACACAAAGAAGAGATTCTTTGAGAAAACCAGGAACACTTATAAGCCTTTATCAAATGCGCTAAAATGGTGAGAAAGAAGATCCAAATTAACAAAACTAGAAACAAAAGAGGGTCATAACAACAGTCATTGAGGAAATTCAGAGAATTTTAAAGATATGCTTTAAGAACCTGTACACAAACAACTTGTAAAATCTAACAGAAATGGAATACATTCTTGATCAGTACTACTTAAAAAGTTAAATTAAGATCAGATGAATAATTCAAGTATAACTATAACACCTAGTGAAACAGGAGTCATTAAAAGTCTCCAAACAAATAGAGCCAAGTGATAAATTGTTTTAGTGTAGCATTATACAGCTATGAAAGAAGAGTAAATGCCAATATGTGTAGGGTTATGGTGTTCCATGTCTGCTCCTCCACAGGTCTTGTCAGCTCAGGGCTGCTGGACACGGTAGTTGACTATGTGACGCTTTCACTGGGTGGATGTTCGGCCATAGGACAGCCCAGGACACTGCTCTAGGGTTAGAGAAGCACAGACTGAGATGCTTGACAGCCAGAACTGATTCTGGGGGTCCCTGTGCCTGCGATGAGGCCAGGGGCCATCTGGTTCTCAGGCTCTAGGACACCCAGGCACTGCTGGATGCCTTGAAAGAGCTGAAAACAAAGTGGAGGCCTGTAGGCTGGACCTAGCCCAGGGTCTGAGAAGAAAAAGAGGTTGGTTCCACGAGGAGAGTTCTTGACTCTGGCTCGGTGAGCAGCAGTCTTGGGCTTGGTGGTGGCCATGGCATGGAATGAAGAGAGGTCTTCTACTGAGCTCTGTAAGTGAAGGCCTTACCCATGGCTCTCCAAAGAGGATTCTAATGAAAGGAAGTTATCCATTGTTTTAAAATAGTTATCGTCATGGTAGAAAGTGGATGAGTGATAGCATACCCCACTTCTCAGGGTGGGCCACTGATTAAATACATTTTGCAGGAAGGAGTGTCTGGAAAGGAAAGATTATTGCCTAAATGTTCCAGACCTTTAGGTACCTAATTAAAATAGAGATCTGTCTTAAGTCTCTGTGACCACAGGTCATGTCCTCTACCTGTGGAGAGGTTAGGGGCATTGCCCTTACATGATTGATGGCCAGAAATCTATGGAGGGCTGTGGCTAGTCACAGGAGCCATGTACCCACGAAGGTGTCCTGGGTTTCAAGCCTTGGCCCAACCAAGGACCAAGCTGCCTTTCACAGTCCCACAAATATGAATCAAATTAATTCACAAAATAGAAACAGAAGGAAAACTGCCTAATTCTTATTGTTTGGCCATACTTACCCTAATTATCAAACGATATAGGATCCCAATAAAGGAAAGAGAATTATAGACTAATTTCCCTTATAAATATAAATGCAAAAATTCTCAATAAAATACTTGCAAACAGCATACAAGACATATCAAAAATATCATACACCATGGCCAAGTAGACTTCATCCCAGTGATGCAAGGAAAGTCCATATGAAAATTAATAAGTGAACCCTCTATATAAACTATTGAGAGACAAAAGAAAACAAAGAAAAAAACACACAGCCATACCTTTAGATTAAGAAAAGGCATTTGACATAATCCAACACTTTTCATGATGAAAAAACTGGTGAGATTAGGAAAACAAGGGACTTTCTTCAACATAACAATGACAGTTTACAGTGATAATATGTCTAACATCAAATTAAATGGAGAGAAACTCAAAACAATTCCTTTGAAATCTGGAATGAAATAAGTTGACTATCATTTTCAATCCTGTAAAATATAGTACTAGAAATCTTAGATAGAGTAAATAAGCCGTAAAGGAGATCAAAGAGATATAACTGAAAAAGAAAGACTCAATTATATTTATTTGCAGATGAGTAGATAGTATGCATAAGTGACCTAAAGAAAACATCTAGTGGGAAACTTAGGTAGCTGGTTAATACTTTCAACAACACAATATCAAACACAGTAGTTGGATAGAAAATTAACTCATGAACTCTCATATATACAAATGACAAACTGAGAAAGAAATCAGGGAAATAGAACATATCAAAGTCCCCTCAAATAATATAAAATAACCTTGGAATATCTTATCAAGTGAGTAGAAATTTGTCTCATAAAAACTTCAAGTATTTGAAGGAAGAAATTAAGAAGATATCAGAAAATGGAAAGATCTTCTTTGCTTATATAGGATTTAAATAGCAAAAAATGACATCTTACCAAAAGCAATTTACACATTCAATGTATTATCTATCAAATTTCCAAAACAATACCTCCTAAATGATAAAAGGACAAATTTCAGCTTCATGTATAAACACACAAGAAAAACCCAGAATAGGTCAATAGTTCTAAATAATAAAAGAACTAATAGAAGTATCACCATCAGTATTTCAAATTTCACTTCAAAGCTATATTAATAATACTATGATAGTCACATACCTGCATATACACACAAACATGTTAATCCATCAAATCAACTTAAGGGCTCAGAGATGAATGGACATACCTCTAGACATTTGATATTTGATAAAGAAGCCAAAAACACATCTCATGAAAAATACCATCTCCAATAAATACTGCTTGTAAAACTAGCCTACCTACAGAAGAATTTAAATAGATCATATTTATCACCCTTCACAAAACTCAACTCAAAATGGAATAAAGTCCTCTACATAAAACCAGACATAGTAAAGATGATGGAAGAGAAAATTGAGAATAACTAAGAACTGATTGGCACAAGATACATGCTTTTAATAAGAGCACAAATGGTGCAGGTACTAAGACTAACAAATAATAAATGAAACTTCATGAAACTGAAATGCTTCTATAAGACAAAGAACATCATCATTCAGACAAAATGGCAGCCTATGAAATGGAAAAATATTTTTACCAATTATAAATCTGATAAAGAACTGATGTCCAAAATATATAAAGAATTCAAGAAAGTAGATATTAGGAACAAAAAAAAAAACCCAATTAAGATGGGGTACATATTTTAACATAAAATTTTTAATATAGGAAATTCAAATGAATGAGCAGTATTTAAAGAAAATTTTAACATCCCTAGCCATCAGAGGAATGCAGATCAAAAGTAATTTGAGATTTTATCTTATACTTTTAAGAATGTCCAGCATCAACACAACAAGTGACAGCTCATGGTTGTGAGGATATGTAGTAAAGATCACTGGTAGGACTACAAAACTGCACAATCTCTATGGAAATCAGTATGGCAACTACTCTGGAATATTGGACTCAATCTACCTTAATATCCAGTTACATTACTTATATGCACATACCCAAGGGATACTTCATCCTACCACAACAAAATTTTCTTAGCTATATTAACTGATGTGTTTACACTAGCCAGAAGTTGGAAACAACCTAGAAGTTCCTCAACACAAAAAATAGATAATATGTGGTAAATTTACACAATGAAGTATTACTCAGCCATTTCAAAACAAAACAAAACATGATATTCTGAAAAGTTGCAGGCAAATTGATTGAACTAGTTATCCTGAGTGAGGCATGCTGGACTTATAAAGATAAATGTGGTTTATATTTGTTTATGTGTAAATATTAGCCCTTAAATTGATGATAGCCAAGCTATAGTCCATAGAATCACTGAGGGTATGTATAGAGTAAGGGTACAGTAAGGGTATGTAAGGGTATGTACAGAGTAAGAGACTACATGGTACAGAAATATATCATTAGAAAAGAGAAATAGGAAAGATATTTATAGATGAATGAGGTGGTCTGGAATGAGAAAATCAAGTGGATATGGAAGGGCAGATGTGTTAGTGGGAAGGAATATGGGAAAAGACATCATCCTAAATTAAGGATCATTTGTGGAGTAATGTGGAAACGTAATATAGTAAAAGCATCCTAAAAATATATACATATATGAAGACTATCAGAGTGAAGTTGCCAAAAGTGTGTTAGACAGAGATCCAACTTGTCAATCACCAGATGAAGCTTCCAATGGCATTTTAGGGTTATACTTAGTTGAATTGTTGGCCAAATGGGTCACATGGAAATCGTCAAACAACCCAGGTTATGGCCAAAACTATATATGGCTCTCCACAAACTGACAGTACGATTCTATTGCTGAAGCTGAGACTCGGTATAATTCAATGAACATAGTGATTTTGATCTGGTGTCTATATAGAACCTTCACTCCTATGATCCAGGGTCTTTATTAAATAAGGTACTCTGCGTGTTGCCAAAAGAGAATATTAACATCAAGGGAGACTCAAACCCTTTACCTACAACGGTGTATTAGGTAAAAGATATGGGAAGACATTGGTGTCATAAAGTTGGTGGCAGTGATCAAACAATAACTGATCTGATTAAGGCCACACCCCCCCAAAAATGGAACCCATACCATACAAAGCTTAGCTTATTAAGAACCTCAGACTTAATATGCAAGATTATTAGAACAAAAGCAGATATTACTGGTCTAAAGAAGAAAAAAAGAAAACAATGTGGAAATCAAATGACTTCTAATGATATTCTGCTATACTCATAGATAAGTCTTTACCAGAGAAGGTTTCTCCTGCAGCACTTGAAAGCAAACATAAAGACCCATGTAAAGATATTATGCACAAAGTGAGAGACTTTTCTTTTCTTCAAAAGACTTATTCATTCTGTATTGGATATTTTATTTATTTACATTTCAAATGTCCTTTTTCCTGATTTCACATCCAGAAACATCCTACCCAATCCCCACCCCATGCTTCTATGAGGGTGCTCCCCAACTCACTCACCCACTTCCATCACACTGCCCTGCCATTCCCCTACACTGGGGTATACAGCCTTAATAGGACCAAGGGCCTTTCCTCCCACTGATGACAGACAATGTCATCCTCTGCTACATATACAGGTGAAGCCATAGGGTATCTCCATGTGTAATCTTTAGTTGGTGGTTTAGTCTCTGGAAGGTCTATGGGGTCTGGTTGTTTGATAATGTTGTTCTTCCTATGGAGTTGCAAACCCCTTCAACTTCAAACCTTTCTCTAACTCCTCCGTTTGGGTCCCCATGCTCAGTCCAATGGTTGGCTGCAAGCAACTGCCTCTGTATTTATCAAGCTCTGGCAGAGCCTCTCAAGAGACAGCTATACCAGGCTCCTGTCA
Organism: Grammomys surdaster; assembly: GCF_004785775.1. Lineage (NCBI taxonomy): Eukaryota > Metazoa > Chordata > Mammalia > Rodentia > Muridae > Grammomys > Grammomys surdaster. The sequence continues at coordinate 5,850,159 of NW_021604607.1, read as the reverse complement.
GCATGTACTTCTTTGCATTCACAATAGTGTTAGGGTTTAGAGTCTCTATATGGGATGAAACCCCAGGTAAAAAGCCCTGGATGACTTTTCCTTCAGAGTCTGCTTCACACTTTGTCCCCATATTTCCTTTAGAGAGAAGCAATTCTGAGTTAAAAATATGGAGATTAGTTGGTAGCCCAGTCCCCCAAATGGGGGCCTTGCCTAACTTCTGGATATGGTCTCTAGAGGTTTTCCATCACCTTTGTTGGGCATTTCAGCTAATCTCATCCCTGTTGGGTCCTGGGAGCCTCTTACTTTTTTGGAAACTAGGATGTGCTGGTGGCTACCCCCAGTTCCACATCCCCCATTGATACACCACTTTATCCAAATTCCTGACCCTCTGTATATTATCCCTGTCTCCTTCCATACCTGATCCAACACCCATTTCCCCCTTACCCCTCCTCTCTTCCTTCCAAAATCCCTCCTACATGCTACCTCCCATGAGTATTCTGTTTCCATTTCTAAATAGGGCCGAAGCATACAAACTTTAGTGTTCCTTCTTCTTTAGCATCATATGGTCTGTGAATTGTACCTTGGAATATCTGAGCTTTTGGGCTAATATTCACTTATCAGTGAGTGCATACCATGTGTGAACTTTTGAGACTGGGTTACCTTACTCATGATGATATTTTTTAGTTCCATCCATCCATTTTCCTAAGAATTTTATGAATTCATTGTTTTCAATAGCTGAGTAGTACTACATTTTGTAAATGTACCACATTTTCTGTATCCATCCCTTTGTTGAAGGATATCTGGGTTGTTTCCAGCTTCTGACTATTGTAAATAAGGCTGCTATGAACATAGTGGAGCATGTGTTCTTGTTATATGATAGAGCATCTTTGGCTATATGCCCAGGAGTGGTATAGCTGGGTCCTCAGGTAGTACTATGTTTAAAGTTCTGAGGAACCACTAGACTAATATCTAGAATAGTTGTACTAGCTTAGAATACCACCAACAATAAAGGAGTGCTCCTCTTTCTTCACATCCTCCCTAGGATCTGCTATAAACTGAGATTTTGATCTTAGCCATTCTCATTGGTGTGAAGTAGAATCTCAGGTTGTTTTTATTTACATTTCCCTGATGATTAAGGATATTCAACATTTCTTTAAGTGCATCTCAGACATTCAATATTCCTCAATTGAGAATTCTTTGTTTAGCTCTCTACCCTATATTTGAATAGGGTTATTTTGTTTACTGGAGTCTAACTTATTGAGTTCTTTGTATATATTGAAAATTAGCCCTCTATTTGATGTAGGATTGGTAAAGATCTTTGCCCAACCTTTGGTTGCTCTTTTGTCTTATTGATAATGCCCTTTGCCTTCCAGAAGCTTTGCAGTTTTATTAAGTCTCGTTTGTTGACTGTTGATCTTAGAACATGAGACATTAGGAGTAGGTATTAAAAGTCTCTAAAGCCAAAAAAAAAAAAAAAGACCAGGTGGGTTTCTATCAGTCTTTCAATGATGACTTAATACCAATACTCTTCAAATTATTCTACAATATAGAAACAGAAGAAACAATACCTAATTCACTCATGAAGCCACAATTATGCTTGTACCTAAACAAGACAAAGACACAACAAATAAAAAGAACTCTAGACCAATTTCCCTTATGAACATCAATGCAACAATACTTAATAAAATTCTCACAAGTCAAATCCAAGATTACATCAAAGTGATCATTTACCATGGTCAAGTAGGCTTCATCACTGGGATGCAGGGATGGTTCAATATACAGAAATCCATCAAGATAATCCTCTATGTAAACAAACTCAAAGGGAAAAAAAACACATGATCATCTCATTAGATGTTTAGAAAGCATTTGACAAAATTCAACATCCATTCATGATAAAAGCCTTGGAAAGATTAGGAATTCATGGCTAATATCTAACCATAGTAAAAGCAATATATAGCAAACCACTAGCCAATCTCAAACAAAATGGAGAAAAACTTGAAGCAATCCCACTAAACTCTGAGACTAGACAAGGCTGCCCACTCTCTCCCTATCTATTCAATATAGTACTCAAAGTCTTAGCCAGAGCAATTAGACACATGTCAAATGTATACAAATTGGAAAGGAAGATGTCAAAATATCACTATTTGCAGATGATAAGACAGTATACTGAAGTGACTCCAAAAATTCCACCAGAGAACTCTTAAACCTGATAAACAACTTCAGCAAAGTGGCTGAATATAAAATTAACTCAAACAAATCAGTAGCTTTCCTCTAGCCAAAGGATAAACAGGCTAAAAACATACAGGAAATGACACCCTTCACAATAGTCACAAATAATATAAAATACCTTGGAGTGACTCTAATCAAGCAATTGAAAGATCTGTATGACAAGGAATTCAAGTCTCTGAAGAAACAAATCAAAGAAGATCTCAGAAGATAGAAAAATGCTTATGGATTGGCAAGATATAGTAAAAATGGCCATCTTGCAATCTACAGATTCAATGCAATCCCCATAAAAATTCCAACTCAGTTCTTCATGCAGTTAGAAAGAACAATTTACAAATTCATTTGGAATAACCAAAACTCAGGATACCAAAAACTGTTCTGAACAGTATAAGAACTTGTGGTGGAATTACCATCCCTGACATCAAGGTATATTACAGAGCAATCATGATAAAAACTGCATGGTATTGGTACAAAGACAGGAAGGTATATCAATGGAGTAGATTTGAAGACCTAGAAATGAACTCACACACCTATAATCACTTGATCTAAGACAAAGGAGCTAAAACAATCCAAGTGGGAAAAAAAAGAGTATTTTTCACAAATGGTACTGGTTCAACTGGTGGTTACCATGTAGAGGAATGCAAATTGTTCCATTTTTATCTGCTTGTACAAAGCTCAAGTCCAACTTGATCAAGATTCTTGTCATAAAAGCAGATACATTGAAACTAATAGAAAAGAAATTGGGGGAGAGCCTTTGTTCATGGACAAAGGGAAAATTTCATAAGAGACTTTTTTACCACTCAGTTCTAAATGGCATCAAATCCCTCCCCTTTGGTCTAAAATAATCCAACTGAAGAGAAGGCAGAAAGACTGTAAGAGACAGATGACACCAAGTGTACAAGCTATGTTAATAAAACAAGCAAACTTCAGGTGAACTCACAGGTCATGCTTACATCTGCAGCAAGTCCTCTTCACTAATATTATTGCTTGAAGTTTTGTGGATTTAGATTCCTATCCTTGTTTATATTAAGGCTTTCTATTTAGTATAATTGTATTCCTGAGAAGGCTAACAGTAAATCCCTTACTCTTGTGCCTTATCTTGAACTCTGTTCCCTTTCTTGATTGGTCTCTTCTGATTTCAATGTGATAATTTTATTTTATGTCATTATATTTTATTTTGCTATATCTTAAAAAATGAATGAGAAAAGTATATTAAATCTTGATACTAGGGCAATGCTTATAATCTGACATATCTGCTATTAGAAAATAAAATCAGTTTTCTTCAGTGGAATGACAGTGAGTATATTAACCACTCTAAGGCACATCTCATGTTCAAGAATAGCTGACCAAAAATTATGGTGTCAATGTAAAGATACTCTGTGTGTGTGTGTGTGTGTGTGTGTGTATAGTTTACTTATAGTTTTGTCTTTTTTTGTATTTTTTTAGTTAATCATTTTATTTTTTACATTTCAAATAGTATTCTTCTTCCTGGCCTTTCCTCCATGAACCCCCAACCTCATTCATCTTCCATTTGCTTCTAAGAGGGTGCTCACCCACCCACCTATCCACCCCTACCACACCTCTCTAGCATCTTTCTTCTCTGGGACATCAAGCCTCCACAAGACCAAGCACCTCCCTGTCTACTGATTGAAGATAACACTGTCCTCTGCTACATATGTAGTGAGAGCCACGGAGTGGCTCATTTATGTTCTTTGGTGGGTGGGTTAGTTTCTTGGAGCTTTGGGGGGGTCTGCTTAGTTGATATTGTTGTTCTTCCTATGGGGTTGCAATACCCTTTGGCTCCTTCAACCTTTCCCTTAGCTTTTCCATTGTATTCCCCAAGTTCAGTCCAATGGTTGGCTGAATCTACATCTGTCTTAGTCAGGTGCTAGCAGAGCATTTCAAAGAACAGCCATACAAGGTTCCTGTCTGCAAGCACATCTTGGCATCAGCAATAGTTTGGTTTTATTGTTGTTCATTTTATGTTATATTTTCTAGGCCTTTTGTTGTTGCATTGCATATTTATTTGTTTATTTATTTATTTATTTTTGAGAAAAATTTAAAGATGAATAGCTTAGGAAGAATGGACATGGATTATATTGAAGGAAGGGAAGAGCATGATCAAAGTATAATTGAATTTGAAACTTGTTTTAAATATTAAAAAATGTAAAAAACAACAAAATGAAAAAACAAACTAACAATTGAAGATTATAGAGCAGGCTAGAAAGAATAAGATGGCACAGAACATGTTTTATTGAAAATAAAAGTGCTTCATAATATGAGAACTTGTAAGAAGGCAAAGTTACTATGCCTTAGACGATTTAAGAACCCAAATTAAGACTGAAAATTAACATATTAAAACTTAGTGAATAAGAAGATGGTATAGGTTTCTGTGTTGATCACGATACAAAACTGAGAGTTAATTAAATAGATGAACCTATAAAATTTTCTGTAAATGTACAAGAAATGAAAATTAAGGCAAAATCAGAATTTAGTAATCAATAGAATAATTTCTCAAGTCAAGGTTTAATAGATGCTAATATTAACAGGGAAAGTATAACAATGACAAAAAGTATCAAAATTGTACCATCAGAAATATTTGTCAAATGAATGAAAAAAAATTGTGAATTGTAGAATGAATAGAAAACAGCAGACAAATGTACCCTAGTAATCAAAGATAACATTCCCCAAAACAGAGAAAATTGACAGTGTTATCTCATGATAAGAAAAACTAAAAACCTGTGATATGTTTTGCAAAATGGCATAACATGAGTCAAATCATAGGAAAACATCAGAAATCAAATTGCATAGCATATTGAAAAATATCTTGTCATCAAATTTCAAATTTTCTTGTTTCCCTAATAAAGCCAAAAAAACAAATAAAAGTTATAGAATAGAAATTAAGCAGACACAAACAAACAAACAAACAAACAAAAGAGAACAAAACAAAAAGTCTGTAGAATACATCCTGTGACAATGGATACAATCTGAAAGTGGAGTATGAAATAACGAAAAGGGTTATATTGGGCTGGTGAGATGACTCAGCAGTTAAGAATACTCTTCTGGAGGTCATGAGTTCAAATCCCAGTAACCACATGAAGACTCACAAACATCTGTAATGAGATCTGTTGCTCTCTTATGGGGTATGTGAGGACAGCTACAGTGTACTTACATATAATAAATAAATAAACACCTTAGGTCCAGAGTGAGCAGGGCTTGGAGCAAGTGGGGCCAGAGCAAGAAAGAAAAGGGAAAGGGAAAAAAAAGAAAAAAAAAGAGTTATTTTACAGGTAAATAATGTGGTTTTAATCATTGTATCAGTGGTTAAGTTAAGAAATATTCTCTTTCAGTTGTCTGTTGGGTCTTTCAGAGGGTTGTCATAATAGATCCCTTTTTGTGAGCACTCTATAGCCTCAATAAGTGTCAGGCCTTGGGGCCTCCCTTTGAGCTGATCCCACTTTGGGCCTGGCACTGGACCTTCTTTTCCACAGGCTTCTCTCAATTTGCATCCCTGCAATTCTTTCAGATAGGAACAATTATGGATAAGAGTTTTGACTGTGGAATGGCAACCCCCTCCCTCACTTAATGCCCTGTCTTTCTGCTGGAGGTGGGATCTGTTAGATCCCCCTTCCCATTGTCAGGCATTTCATCCACAATCCCTCCAACAAACAGCTGAAAAAGTCAGATCCTGATATTTGCATCCAACCAGTGGACAGAGTTGTGGTTGAATTGGTGAAAGGCTGGAGGAGGCTGAGGAAGAGAGCGACCTTGTAGGAGGACCAGCAGTTTCAATTTACCTGGACCCCTGAGGTCTCTCAAACACTGAACCACCAAATATGCAGCATACCCCAGCTAATATGAAGTCCCTAAAACATATATAGCAGAGGACTGGCAGATTTCGGTTCAATGGGTTAGGTGCTAACCCTAAAAAGACTGGAAGCCCAAGGGAGTTAAGGTATTTGGTTGGATGGGTGGTGTATTGTGGAGACATCCTTGTGGAGGCATGGGGGCATGGAAAATGTGTGGGATGCAGAATGGTTGGAGAATGGAACGGGAGTGGAAAGGGATGTAAAATTAATTAATTAATTAATTAATTAATTAGTTAATTAATTAATTAAAAACAAATATTCTCAACCAGAGAACATTACATTAATGCTTCTTAGTATAGTATATTATAATGTGTACTTTTAAGATAAAAATTGGAGAGACTGTAGGATTCTGAGGATCAGAAAATTTTGTATAATTTTTTTCTCCCTTAAATGTCAGGTGTTACACCCATACAGTCTCATGGCTGGCTAAAGATGAGCTGAACAAGAATAATAGATGTGCCAAATTGATCAGGTAAAAGACCATGAGGCCTTCAACTTTACATGAAGAGCTACAGGGCACTGCAGATCTCCTGAAAGTGGGAAATGGTCTTTTTCAGAGAAAAAAGTACCAACACATTATTAAGTATCAATTGATCAGTCCTGAAAACACAGATACAGGTAACATTACACAGACTGAGCATGCCATATTTAACATTATATGTATATATACATATGCATGTAACAAAAATTAATGAAAAGAGAAGTCATAAATTTGAAAGAAAGCAACAAACAGTAAATGGGATAGTTTTGAGAATGAAAAAAGGAGAAATTTTAAAATAATATTGGAATCTCAAAAAATAAAGAATAGTTTTTGGTATCCTGTTTTTTTTTAATCATTCCAAATGAATTTGCAAATTGTTCTTTTTAACTCTATGAAGAATTGAGTTGAAATTTTGATGAGGATTGCACTGAATCTATAGATTGCTTTCATCCAGATGTCCATTTTTACTATATTAATTTTGCCAACTCATAAGCATAAGAGATATTTCCATCTTCTGAGATCTTCTTTGATTTCTTTCATCAGAGACTTGAATTTCTTGAATTTCTTGTCATACAGATCTTTCACTTGCTTTGTTAGAGTCACACCAAGGTATTTTATATTATTTGTGATTATTGTGAAGGGTGTCGATTCTCTAATTTCTTTCTAAGGCTGTTTCTTTGTTTTGATTTTTTGTTTCTTTTCTCTCTCTCTCTCTTTCCTTCTTCCTTCCTTCCTTCCTTCCTTCCTTCCTTCCTTCCTTCCTTCCTTTCTTTCTTCCTTCCTCCCTCCCTCCCTCCCTCCCTTTCTTCTTTCTTTCTTTCTTTCTTTCTTTCTTTCTTTCTTTCTTTCTTTCATTTTGAGCAGAGAAAGAGTACTGATTTGTTTGAGTTAATTTTATATCCAGCCACTTTGATGAAGCTGTTTATCTGGTTTAGGAATTCTTTGGTGGAAGGTTTTGGGGTGACTAAAGTATGCTATCATGTCATCTGCAAATAGTGATGTTTTGACATCTTCCTTTCCAATTTGTATCCCTTTGTCCTCTTTTGTTGCCATAAAACTATACCTAAAACTTCAAGTACTATATTGAATAGGTTGGGAAAAACTGAGCAGCCTTGTCTAGTCCCTGATTTTAATGAAAGTGCTTCAAGTTTCTCTCCATTTAATTTGAATTTGGCTACTGGTTTGCTGTATATTGCTTTTACTGTTTCGATATGGGTCTTGAGTTCCTGTTGATAGATTTCTGTACATTTAACCATCCCTACATCCCTGGGATGAAGCCTACTTGATTGTGGTGAATTTCACTGTATATCTTAATATTTATATATCACTAAGTGAGTAAACAATCCCACATCAGGAAAATTGTTATTCAAGTCTTAAGAGGATGAAGATTGTAAGAAATAGGCACATATACTGGCACAAAAATACATTCAACTAAGAAAGAGAAAAATTTAGAAAGATAAAAACCTATATAAAAAGATGCACAAATAAAATTTATTAAAATGGAAATTTCAAGATATGGAAAGAAACATCATTTTGCATGTAATTAAAGTTGTAGTTGTTATAGATTATAGTCTGTGATAATTTTTATGTGGAATATGGAGGCATTATATATTGCTTTTCGCATTCATTCCATTAATTCTATGTTTTTATAATAATGATTCTTTCTTGTATTTCATTTCAGCGAGTCTGTCAAATATATATAGCAAAACAAAATTCTGCCTTTCATGGCCACTTTAGAATCTTGTTGGGTGCTGAATAGTTAGTTATTACATAAAATTGGAATAAACATCCAGAGAAAGGATTTTTTCACTTGAAATAGGTTCCTATTTTATGAAAACAGAAAATAATTTTAGGTATCAATTTTCCCCCATATTGAATTACAATTATAGTCTAAGAATGTAAACTGAGCAGAAAGATAAAGTCCAATTCAGAGGCTACAAAAAATTTTCAATCTGAGAGGATATAGGGGATGAACAGAAGTCTTCAAGTGCAAGAGTTCAAATAAAGTGGAGAACATGTGTGCACTTCCCTGAAGGCTCTCAAGATTTCTGCTCCATTTAGACATTTTAAACATTATGCATTAAGGTTTAATTTTTTGGTTGTTAATGATTGAGACTTATTAAAATAAGTAATAGTTTTAAAATTTCTAGTTTATAATATGTCTTGGATAAATATTTGTTCAGAAGTCGATGCAGAATTAAGAGACAGAATGATTATAATAGCCAGAGATGATGGATGAATGAAATGAAACAATGCTTTTCAGATACAATTGGACTCCTAATCCTGCTGCCCATGAGAATTCAGAGACTGTGACAGAAAATCACAAGATGTGTACATGTTCGAACAAAATCAAATCCCAGCACTGAGTAGGGAAATGGATTGGGGGTCCTAGTTGGTATAGGACCCAATCAAGAAGCTATTTTCCATTTTTATCCAATGGCAAAGGGAAAATAATTTTCCAGCAATTGAATGTTGCTGGGTATATGCCACCTTCCAAACAGGCTGCCAAACCAGGAGGAGTTTAGCAACACAAAATGAACTCCATTGTTGTTGTTTGTTTGTTTGTTTGTTTGTAAGCTTTTTAAATTTTTCATTTTGTTTTGTTTTGGCAAGTTTTTATCTCATTGTTTTAAGTATGAAGACTCTCTATATTCTTTGCATTCAAATGTATGCAAATTACTTGTCAATTTAGGTGGACTTAAAAAAGAACTAAAGAATAGAAATTGTCATTTAAATTTAAGACTTGAGGTAAGCATGAAGCTTTTTATACTGCAGATCATTTATCAGATGAGAAACAATACCATGTCTTGAGAAGTGTAATTCAGAATAGATGAATTTATCATTTTCTTAGTCACTTAATTCTCAGGGAGTTACATCTTTTAACAAAGCATAATTCATAAATGGAAATAAAACTTCTTTTCTACAGAGTATAGAGTGCTGTTTTTTCATTGTAGTGATGAATATTTTAACCCATCTACTCTAGATTGGTCATGAATCATTTCTATTTGAAATAACCTTCAGGTAGGGCATAGTAGAATATACCATAAATGAAAAATGGTCTGGAGCAAAATATTGATGTGAAGAATTACTGATGCAAGAAAATTAAATTCTTAAATGCATTGGTTCCTATCCACCTCCGTTTTTAGTGTGCAGTTCCTAAGATGTTTCTGCATTTCATGTTGAAATAGTTATATAATTATAATAACTCTGGTGGTACTTATAGTGACAAATTTATTCATAGTTTATATTCATTTATTTTTATGTAGGGACTTCCATAGGATTACATTATAATTCAGTATTAACCAGGATTTTATTTTAAAATGTTTCCAGGTTGGCAATAAATTGTGGTGATTTAGTTATAATTAAATAGAAATAAGTATGTGAAAATCTAATGATGTTCAGAGAAGTATTCATTATGTTTCAATACACTTATATTATCTGCACTCCCAATTAACTGCTGTACCTCTGTTATAATTAACTAGGAATTAACTCATTGAATTTAAAAAAACAATATCTCATCTTCAAATTATTACTGTGTAACATAACCATTGCAAACCTAATTGAGAGTGTAGAAAATATATCTTTAATGAATCAAAACAAAAAAAATTGTATAGCATTGCAAGTAAATTATAATTGACTTGAGTTGTTTACAGAATCATGGTTAAGTGGCATCCAACAGCTTTCTCTGTTTAATGCCTACACTATTAAATGTTTTTGCATATTTCAGACATTTATGCTTTATCAAATAATTATACCAAATTTCTCTTCTGTCTTTTATTGTCTAACATAAAATGAACATAAAATGACCAGTGAGCCATTTTTAATTTCTAAAGAATAGTATATTCTTTTATTTGCCTCCTACTTTTTTGTTTTAATGCTTTATCTGAAAAGAAGATACATTTCTGTGCTTCCCCAGTTTTAAGGATTAAATGAATGATTATAGATCATTATTTCAGCTCATCTCACCTTACCTTCTTCTTTTCATTTCTTTTTCTTTTTTACTCATTCACTGTACATCTCCTTCACTGTCCCCTTGCCTGGCAGGTCTTCCACAATACTTCACTCATCGCCTATCCCTTTCTCCTGTGAGAGGAAGGGAGCCTCCTGGGGTATCTCCCTACTCTCATTTTCTTCTTTTGCTTTCTTTTATATACCTTTTTGGTGGTAGAACTCATACAACTGATACTTCACCAATTTAACATATATGCTACATGGTATGTTATTCCGATAAATGAATTACTATATATAGTGGTCAAGAAAGCAAGTTAGAAAAGGTTTTACCTTGTCTTCTTTCATGACAGAAGACATAGGAAAGAAAGAACAGGTCCTGTCATGGCAGCCAGAAGCAGAGACTGAGAATCTGTAGCTAAGGGTATTTGAATTTTTTATTTGTATTCTACAAAGTTCTAAATAGAAAAAAAATAGTGCTGCTCACATTCAGGATGGACCTATCATTCTCATAATATCCAGGGGGTGTGCTTTCCATCTCATTTAAAGGCTTCTATAATGACTCAAATTGTTAGTGAATATTAACCATCACTAATGATTCTAGTCAGATCATGCATATGCTCAACAATAAACTACAATTACATCCATTTAATATATGTCTCCTAAAATAGAAACACATTTTTTCTTTGCTAATCTGTGTTTTTCTATACAATCTACTTCCTCTAGTTCTAACCTTTTTTTTCCATTACTATGTGTGTCATTATTCTGGATTACTTTTGTATGTGACTGGAATTTTATAAAATCAGGATATATATATATATATATATATATATATATATATATATATATAATTTCACTGTATATTTGGCATCTGGTAATCATCTGTAAGTTGATTTTGTTAACTTTTAACTTTTAAATGTAACATTAAGGATATCTTTGCACAATTCTTTGTGGAAATGGATTGTTGTGGTTAAGGACTATTTTTGTGATGAAACACCATGACTGAATGCAAGTGGGAGATTAATTGGTTTATTTCACTCATAGTTCATTATCAAAATCAGTGAGGGCAAGAACTCAAACATGGCAGGAAATTGGATGCAAGAGTTGATGACCACAGAAGAGTGTTGCTTCCTGGCTTGCTCGTAATGCTTACTCAATCGAATTTCTTATAGAACCCAGAGTCACCAGCCCAAGGAAGTCACCACCAATAAAAGTATAGTTCCTCCTACATCAGTCACTAATTAAATGAATACCTTACAGGCTTGCTTAGAGCCTCATTTTATGGACTGTATTTCCCTATTGAGGTTCTCTCCTCTCTGATTCCTCTAGTTGAAATAAAAGTAGCTGGTATATGAACTTATTATCTAGTCATCATATATGTAAGAGTACAATTTCTGCATTGGATATTACTTACTGTATTTTATGTTTTGAGCAAATGCTTATTGTTTCCCAGAATATTTCATTACACTATAGAGTGTTTATATACATGAATTCTGATTTCTCTATGCATTGTCAATATTTCTTACTATCTAGTTTTTAAATTATAATACTATACTTCACTATAGTGTGAAGAAGAATTTCAATAAACTTTTAACATGCATTTCCCTAAGCAACATTGTTGATCATTTTACTATATGCTAATTGACATTTGGTGTAATTACCTTAGAGAAATATCACTTTATGTCATTTTTTTCCATTTTAAACTGATTTTAAAATTTTACAATTATATTTGATCTTTTAGATATTTGGAAATTTGAAGCCCTTTTCAATCATATGATTTGGTGTATTTAAATAAGACATGTAAAATTGGCTGTAGATTGTAAATTATCCACATATAGCTAGGAGGAGGAGAAGTGGGAGGGGGAGGAGGAAGAGAAGGAGGAGGAGGAGGAGGAGGAGGAGAAGGAGGAGGGGGAGGAGGAGGAGGGGGAGGAAGAGGAGAGAATGTGGGACAGTAAACCATGCCAGGAAGCTTGGTGAGTAGAGCAAGTTAATATTCTGGAAATTCATATCTGAGACAGTGGGTGCCTTTCTGCTCCCTCTGGCATGGAATACATGCCTTACTTCCCAATAAGGAAACATGACCTGTTCTCTATGCTAATGAAGTACCTAAAGGAGCTGAAGGTTTAGCCAGTAAGCTCCCCTTCCCAGACATTTCTCCCTACAAAATGTATTTAATCTCAGGTTTACCCTGAGAAGTTGGTATGGTATGCATCCATTTTTCAAGATGAACAGTCAATGAACAGTTTAGAACTGTGGACTGTATCTTTTATCAGGAATAACCATGGGGAGAATGGAAGGGGTCTTTGACTACCAAGCCACAGCCTAACCCTTCCTCAGAAGGCCTCTTTGTGCTTCCAGACACAACTCTATCCAAGTTAAGGACCTTCACGGATGACCAAATCCAGGGCTCCCAATATCCCTGTTCCACCTAGTCATTGTCTTCAGCCCTCAGATCACTGAATCTGATCTGAACTCCTCATTGACTCAGCAGTACCTAAGTGTCCAGGAGTTTGGGTGCTCTGGTCTGGCCTCATTGTGGGCCATGGACCCCCTGACACTTCATTCTTGGCTTCTCTGTGTAGTCTCCAGGGGTGACTGAGGGGCCTGGAAGCTAGGTAATACCAGGTTTTGCTTCCTCACTGTGTTTTTTTTCCCACTCAGTCTGAGAAAATGGACTCAGGAGCAGTGTCTTGGCACTTCCCTAAAGCCCAACACCCCCCTTCTGATGGCATGGGATAAGCTCAATCAACCACTCCAAGTTCTGTCTCTCAAACAGCCCTGCTCTGTGGTGGGCAGAAAGAGGACACACAAAAGAAGAAAGGAAAGAGAAGGAGGAGGAAGAAGTAGAAGAAGAAGAGAAAATTAGGAAAAGGAGAAGGAGGAGAAAGAGGAGAAGGAGGAGGAGGAGGAGGAGGAGGAAGAAGAAGAAGAAGAAGAAGAAGAAGAAGAAGAAGAAGAAGAAGAAAAGGTACTATGATGAGATTTTATTAGTGTCATTACTGACACCCAGTTACTAAGAAAACTGAGCCTTCTTTTTATGCTTACTTACATATGAAGTGAAACTTAAGGGTTCTTTGGAAAATCAGTTGTTTTGGAGGGTGTTTTGCCAAGGCATGACAAATCATTTCACTTAAGCAGTCACAAGAAAAAGGATGTTCTCCTAAAACAAGCACATTAAATTACTAATAGCACACATATATTGGTCCACCTTATATTGCGAAGTTGAGTTCTATTTTTTTGGAAATAAATAGAAAGAAATGCACCAAGAGACTTCTGGTGGTGTGCCATGGCTTCTCACCTCTTCCGTGCATACTCAGGGTGACTGTAATGTCAAGGTGCAATGTAATGTCAACTGAGACAGACTCACTTGCTAATGGAAGACAGGTGCTGAGGTAAGACCCATGGAGGATATGTGACGTTTGGAGGGAGTATCAAAAGGACTCAATGGACATTGAAGGAGGCTGAGCTAGGCTTGCATATAGAGCTAGCTGTGCAATAGCTGCAGGTCTTGAACCTCAACTGGTCTTCACTTAACTGAGAAAGATACAACCAATAACTTCTCCTGGTATCCCTTCCAGTCCCTTGTGCTAAGTAGTACCAAGGTTGAGGCTAGCTGTCTCTGCTAGATAGTGCCACCACTCCTAATTCATGTTTGGTATCCCAAACGCTGTTGAATTGCCACTTCTGACTCTGTTAACTCTGATAACTGAATTGCTGATTTCCTAACAAGAAAGATAGGATTTCTTCCAAAGAGAACGATTTCTAAACAGGTCCAGTTCCCTCATATCCTTTCTTTTCCACTATTTCTGGTGGGTGGTGGGCTAAAAGCATTTAGGAGTCCTTCTGCACCTTCCACTTGGTCCTTTCTCCTGGGGCAGACTTCTGGCTTGTCTGCTCCCATGAAGACATCATATCTTGACCCATCCTAGAGGGACCACTGCACTCAGAGCAGTTGGAAAAAAAACCCCTCAAGTCCCAGAGCTACCACTGGGAGCACAGTGGACTCAGGACCCATCACCCACCAAAACACCACCCTCTCGAATACCACTCCTCTTCTGCCTGGTCCTTTCTGCTGGGGCAGATTTCTAGCTTGTCTCCCTCCCATAAAGGCACCATAACCTGATCCATCCTAGAGGATCCACTGCATTCAGAGCACTTGAGGATAGACTTCTGTACTCAGAGCAGTTGATTGGTCTGCTCCTGTGAAGATAGCATATCCTGAGCCATCCTAGAGGATCGTCTGTACTCAGAGCAGTTGACATCACAGCTTGAAAGCATGCAGGGCAAGTGACCTGATAGACTGAAAGCCTCCTTGGAGTTCTACTCCACACAGGGAAACAGAAGCCACAGTCCAAAGCCTTCCCCCTTCCAAGAACATCTTCACACTAGACAACAGCTTGACTGCTTCACTGAAAACCCAACAGTCTGAAGGGCTCCCAGGGCATCTATTGCAGCCAAAGCAACAGATCAGCAGCTTCTCTGCCTCTCTGAACATCCCGCAGTTGGAAGGCCCCACAATTGGTCTGCTACAGCCTACCAGGAGATATGAAGCAATCTAGGGACAAAAGAGGAAGACTCCAGACAGAGTCTCCCAGACCAGCAAACACATCAGGGATAACCAGATGGCAAGAGGCAAGTGCAGGACCACAAGCAACAGAAACCAATAGATGTGGGCATCAATAGAACCCAGGTCTCCTACCACATCAAGCCCAGAATACACCAAAATGCCTGAAAATCAGGAATCTTTCCTTCACCAAAATCCTATCTTATGAAGGTAATAGAGACCTTTAAGGAGGATATCAACAACTCACTGAAAGAAATACAGGAAAACACAGATAAACAGATGAAGAAATTGAATAAAGTGATCCAAGACCAAAAGGGGGAAATAGGAACAATAAAGAAAACACAAATGGAGCCAAACATGGAAATGGAAAATGTAGGAAAGAGGCTAGGAGTTACAGATGTAAGTACCTCCAACAAAATACAAGAGATAGAAGAGAGAGTCTCAGGTGTAGAAGATACCATAGAAGAGATTGACAGAACTATCAAAGAAATTTCAAAATGAAAAAAAACCAAACAAACTCCTAATCCTAATCATCCACGAAATTCCGGACACAATGAAAAAGGCCAAATATAAGAATAATTGGAATATTGGAATAGAGGAGAATGAAGATTCCCAGCTCAAAGGACCTGAAAGTGTTTTCCACAAAATCATAGAAGAAAACTTCCACAATCTAGAGAAAGAAATGGTCATAAAGGTACAGGAAGCCTGTAGAACACCAAATAAATAAGACTAGAAAAGAAAATGGTCTCATCACATAATAATCAAAACATTAAATGCACAGAACAAAGAAAGAATACAAAATGCTGCAAGGAAAAAGGCCAAGTAACATACAAAGGCAGATCCATCAGAATTGTATCTGACTTCTCAACAGACTATGAAAGCCAGAAGAGTCTGGTCAGAGGTCATACATATTCTAAGAGACTATAAATGTCAGTCCAGGTTACTATAACAGCAAAACTCTCAATCAGCACAGATGAAGAAACCAAAATATTCCAGGACAAAATCAAATTTAAACAGTGTTTACCTACCAATCCAGCTCTAGAGAGGATCCTAGAAGGAAAACTCCAGCAAAAGGAAGGTTCCTACACCAAAGAAAGGACAAGATATTAACCATCTCACAACAAAGTCAAAAGGAGAGAACCACAAACATATAAAGCTACCTACAAAAACGAATGTATCCAGAAACAGCAATCATCTCTCTTTAATATCTCTGAATATTAATGGACTTAACTCACCTATAAAAAGGCATAAGCTGACAAGCTGGCTATCCAAACAAGATCTAACATTTTTCTGCATACCTGAATAACAAAGACTGACACTCTTTCAAAGTAAAAGGATGGAGAAAGTTCATCCAAGCAAATGGTCCCAGAAAACAAGCTGGAGTTGCCACCTTAATATCCAGTAAAATAGACTTTCAACTAAAAGTTATCAAGTGTGAAGAGGAAGGACACTTCATATTCATCAAAAGGAAAATGCACCAAGAGAAATTCTCAATTCTGAACATCTATGCCCCAAATTCAAGAGCACTCACATTCATAAAAGAAACTTTACTAAAGCTCAAAGCATACATTGATCCCCACACAATAATAGTGGGATACTTAAACACCCTATTCTCACCAATGAACACATCATTGATACAGAAACTAAACAGAGACACAGTGAAACTAATAGAAGTTATGAACCAAATGGGTTTAACAGATACCTACAGAACATTTCACCCTAAAACAAAATAATGCGCCTTCTTCTGAGCACCTAATGTTACCTGCTCCAAAATCAACAACATAATTGGTCACAAAAAAACCCTCAACCAATACAAGAAGATTGAAATAATCCCATACATCCTATCAGATCACCATGACCAAAGGCTGGTCTTTAATGACAGCAAAAACATTAGAAATCCCACATACCTTTGGAAACTGAACAGCTCTCTATTCAATGATAATTTGGTCATGGAAGAAATAAAGAAAGAAATTAAATACTTTTTAGAATTTAATAAAAGCCTTGAAACATCATACCCAAACTTATGGGACACAATTGAAGCAGTGCTAAGAGGAAAATTCAGAGTACTAAGTACCCTGGTAAAGAAACTGGAGAGATCTTATGCGAACAACTTAACTACACACCTGAGAGCTCTAGAACAAAAGGAATGAAACTAACCCAGGAGGAGTAGATGGAAGAAAATAGTCAAACTCAGGGCCGAAATCTGTAGCTGAAGATATTAGAGAAAAGGGGTGCATCAAGCTAGTTCCTGGCCTGGTGCCATGTTCCTGCTCTAAGCCCATTTGTCTCAGCAAGCTCTCCAGCAGGACTGGAGCTCCTGAGCTGATTCCACCAGGCTGTTCTCTAGCTTACTCCCTTAGCAACCAGTTGCTATGTTTTCAGCTTCAGTTTGTTCACACCTGGAGCCACTATTTCCTTCACAGCCATAATCACCTGGTTGTCTGAGGACCCACTTACCAATAACCCAGTAAAGTAAAACTCTAAAGCTTAAAGATTAACCAAATAGATTTATATATCAGCAAATACTCAATATACAAGATGCCCTCACAATTAGAGTTGTTATCCCAACTAGTTTTTATATTTATGACTAAATGCCAGAGATTGCCAGAGACATGAGAATAACATATGCCGCCATCTCACTTCTCCAACCTGTTCTCCTCCACTTCTCCCTGAGTTTTTCTCTCCTCCCAACTCCTATCTCCACCTCGCTTTTCCCTATCCAATGACAGGGATCCACTACAACTATATTGGGCAGGAAATTTCTGCCACAGAGAACTTCAGTCCAAACTCACTTATGAATATGTACACAAAAATATTCAATAAAATTTTTGCAAACTGAATCCAAGAACACATCAAAACCATCATTCACAATGATTAAGTTGGCTTCATCCCATGGATGAAAGGTTGGTTCAATATTTGAAAATCCATTATTGTAATCCACTGTACAAAAAGACTCAAAGAAAAAATTCACATGATCATCTCCTTTGATGCAGAAAAAGCATTTGACAAAATAAAACACCTCTTCATATTAAAAGTACTGGAAAGATCAGGAATTCAAGGCCCATACCTAAACATAATAAAAGCAATTTACTGAAAACAAACATCTAATATCAAATTAAATGGAGATATACACGAGGCAACCTCACTAAAATCAGGGACAAGACATTGATTCCCACTCTCCCCATATCTCTTCAATATAGTACTCAAAGTGCTAGCTAGAACAATAACACAACAAAAAGACATCAAGGGGATACAAATTGGCAAAGAAGAAATAAAAGTATCGCTATTTGCAGATGATATGATATGTAAGCGAACCCCAAATTCTACCAGAGAAATTTTCCAGTTGATAAACAACTTCAGCATAGTGGACAAATATAAAATTAACTCAAATAAATCAGTAGCCTTCTTTTATACAAATGATAAACAGGCTGAGAAAGAAATTTGGAAAGCAACTCCCTTCACAATACCCACAAATAATATAAAATATCATGGGGTAACTCTAACCAAACAAGTGAAAGACTTGTATGACAATGACTTCAAGTTTCTCAAGAAAGAAACTGAATTGTAATATCTCAGAAAATGGAGCGATCTCCCATGCTAATGAATTGGCAGAATTAATGTACTAAAACTGACCATCATACCAAAGGCAATCTACAGATTAAATGTAATTCCCATCAAATTCCAACACAATTCTTCAAAGACATAGAAAAAGGAATTCTCAATTTCATCTGGAAGGGCAAAAAGCCCAGAATACTGAAAACATTTTTTAACAATAAAAGAATGGCTAAGGGAATCAGAATCTGATACATATAAAGTGAAACTTAAGGGTTCTTTGGATAATCAGTTAGCATATGTATCTGACAAGACCAATATGGGCATCCCCCACAATTGTCTGGCCAGTTTCTACAATAATCTTCTATCTGGTCAAAGAGAAAGCAAGTGTAGAGAACACAATATTTAGATGGGATAACAGATATAGGAATAATGGCATTTTGGATTAGTTCTTGACATCTGGCTATGAAGCAGTTTCCTGACCCTATTTGGAAAAACTGTTTGTTATCTGTGGGGGTCTCTTGAATCTCAAGTCTCCAGATGTAAGGGCTGACCTGGATGGAAACAAGCAGCAGGATAGGATGAGAAACCAATGTCTAGGCCAGTGATGTCAAGCTCGGTTGCCATAGTGGAGTCTCATTTTCTGGGATTGAGGACAAGAAAGGCTTGAGGTGAGACAGGTGGGTCCAATGAGAGAGTCCCTCAGATTAGCAGCTGTAGGGGTCACAATTACCTTAAAGGACCCTGCCATTTGGGAGAGAGGGGTGACTGACAATTATCTGAAGGGGAGAGAAGGATTTGGTCTCCAATGTTGACAGGCAGTGGACAGGAGACAGTGTGTGGTCGAGGTAGATGGTGGTCAACAAAGTTCCATAAGAGAGAACAGAGATGACAACATAATGGGGTGAGTAGATGATCTGGGAGGGGAGAGAATTTAGGTGAAAGACCAGGAGTTAAAACTGGATGTCCATACATGAGTTCAAAGGGTGAGATGAGGAGAGGACATTTAGGGAGGGCTCATAGCCTGCAAAGAGACAGAGATACGAGTTTTACCCAATTAAGATGAAGTTCCTGTGAAAGCTTGACAAGAGTGGTTTTTAAAGAACAGTTAGTTTTTTCTACCTTACCTGAAGTTTAAGGGTGGTAGGGAATGTGGAAATGCCAGGGAATGTCTAGGGCCTTAGATAGAATTTGAGAAATCTGGGAAGTAAATTTGGGACTGTTGTCTGACTGAAGGGAGGCTGGGATGATCTCTCAGAGGAAGAGACCAGAGACTGTCTGAGCCCTTTTGTTAGTTGTGGGAAACGCTTCTACCCAGCTTCAGAAGATGTCCACCAAGACCAGAAGGTACTTGGCATGTTTGACAGTGGACATGTGGGTAAAGTCAAGTTGCTAGTCAGTTCCTGGAAGGGAACCTCTAGCCTGATGGGTAGGAAAAGAGGTGCTAAGATACCTCAAGTTGGAGTCTGACATCTGAAAAATTTTGCAAAAAGCAGTGGTAGATTTTAAGAAACTTAAGTCCTCAGGAGTAGGTTGTAGGTGGGTCTTAACAAAATAAGACAATGCTTGGCTGTTAGAATGAAAGAGTTGGTGAAGATAGGACAGAATTTGATGAGTGTCAGGGAGTGTAGGTGGGGATGTGGGTTGCAGGGTAAGAATATCCTGGGGAGGGTGAGATGAGTCAAGGCCCCTAAGGGCTGCAGCTCTAGCTGCTTCATCAGTGCAGTTGTTTCCCTTGGAGACAATAGAGTCATCTGTGTGGTGGGATCTGCAGTGGACAATCCCAATAGCTGTGGGGAGATAGGAGGCCTTTAGCATGGCCATAATTTGGTTTGCCTTAGTTACTGATCCTCCTTTTGTGGTAAGTAACACATGCTCCTTCCAGATAGCAGCATAGGACAGGAGAATATGGAAAGCATATTTGGAATCTGTGTAGATGTTGAGGGATTGTCCCTGTGCCAGCTGGAATGGGTAAGGGTTATTAATTCAGCCTGTTGGTTGGTGATATGAACAGGAAGGGCCTTTGCCTCCACCACCTTGGTGTCTGACACTATGGTATAGCCAGCTTTCCTGGTCCCTTCATGTAGAAAGGAGACTCAATCTGTATACCATGTATAGATGGCTTGAGGCAATGTGCCCTCCTGTATCTGTGAAGGATGAAGTAACAGTTCTTCTAAAGTTTCCGTACAGGAGTGAGATAGGGAGTAGTTAGTATTAGGTCGAGGAAGAAGATTGGAAATATTAAGAGGTGGGCATGGTTGAAAGGTGAGGGTGGAGTCTTCTATTAGAGCTATCTGAAGAGAGAGAAGCCTGGAGGGAGGTAGAGTCTGTAAACCTTTATAAGTTAGGAGCTGTGACAAGTTGTGAGAAGAGAGAATAGTTATAGGTAATCCTAAGGTTAGTTTCTTTGACTCTCAAATAAGGAGTTCAGCAGCTGCAAAGGTACGAATACAAGGTGCCCATCCCTGGATGGTTAGATCTAGTCTTTTTGACAAGTATGCTACAGGTGCAAAAGATGGTCCCAGTTGGTGACCTAAGACTCCAAGGGAAAATCCTTCTTTTTCAGTTACATAGAGGGAAAAAGGATGAGCCAGGTCAAGGAGATGTAAGGCTGGGGCCTTAAGAAGAGCCTGTTGGAGCCTAATTTGAAAGGGTTTGGTAACAGATTTTAGAAGAGGTTATGGGTGGTGCCTAACGCTGCTTCATATAAAAGGTGAGAAAGTAGGGAAAAGGTAGGAACCCAGGAACACAAAAGCTAGCCATTCCTAGGAATGATAAAATCTCTTCCTTTGTAGAAGGAACAATTAGAGACCAAATCAAATTCCTTCTATCTAAGGTAATAGCCTTGGGGTTTGGAGTAATTGTTAGTCTTAAATAGGTGACCTGAGGAGTAGACAGTTGGACTTTAGAAGGTGAGACCCTGTAGCCTGGACTGGAAAGGAAATTTAGAAGAACAGAGGTTTCAGCTTGTCTAATCATTAGAGAGGGGCTACAGAGAAGCACATCATCTACTTAAAGTATAATCTTAGATCTAGGAAGAGACAAAGAGAACAAGTCAGAAGCCAGGGCCTGGCCAAATATGTGTGGGCTGTCCTGGAATCTCTGAGGTACAACAGCCCTGGTAAGTTGGTTAGAAAAATGGGTGTCAGGATTTGTTCAGGTAAAGGCAAATATGTCCTATGACTGGATGTCTAGAGGGATAGAGAAAATTGCATTTTTTAGATCTAGGATTGAAAAATGAGAAGTCCCTGAGGGGATAGTGGAAAGAAATATGTAAAAGTTAGCCACAACAGGATGGAGGGGAACCACTGCAGAATTAATGTGTCTGAGGTCTTGAACCAGTCAATAGGTACCATTATGTTTCTTAACTGCTAGTATAGGGTGTTAAAGGGGGAAGAGGTAGGGCAAAGAGCTTTTCCTTAAGAGGTCAGAAATGATAGGCTTAAGTCCCCTGAGGCTCTGGAGAGAGAGAGGGTATTGAGCTTGGGCCATGTACCTGGTAGAGTCCAATAACTGGATGAATGATGTTTAGTAACAGAGGGATTCTGGATGTCCCAAACTCGGGGATCCACCTGAGAAGCTGGTAAGGGAAATAACATGTTATTGTTAGTAGGTTGACTTGCTAGAAAAAGGAGTAGAGGAACTGCTGGTGAGCTTGGTTTTAGGCGAGTTGGGGGAGCAAAGGAAATAGAGGCTCCCAACTTAGCTAAAATATCCCTTCCCAATAAAGGGACAGGACATGTAGGCACTACCAAAAAGAAATGGGTGAGAGGTACACCCCTAAAAATGCAACTAAGTGGGGGGTTTCTGGTGAGGAAGGTAAGGTTGTCCTCCTACCCTGACAATAGGAAAACATGAAGGTGAAATGAGTCTCCAAAACTCTGTCATGACTGAGAAAGTGGCCCCAGTGTCCAAGAGGAAGGAGATGGGCCTTCCACATACCATAATAGCTACCTGGAGCTCCCTGCTAATGATGGGTGTGGTTGGGGCAAGAGAGCTCAGCCCCATCAGCCCTCCATAGCCAATCCTAGAAGGTCAGCTGAAGGGTTTTCTGGGAGCGATTTCCCTCTGTTCTGGGTGACATGAGGGCAATCAACAGCCCATTGTCCCTTCTTATGACACCTAGGAAATGGTCCTCTTGGCTTGCTGGGTTTGACCTTGTTGACCACATTTATAGCAGAGGCCTGGTTGTCCCTGAGCCTTCAAATATCAGGAGTCTGTGGTAGTGGCTGAGGCTGGTTGGATAGTCTTTTGCAGCATGTGGTATTCTGGTTTTGGGCTTTCTCATCTCTCTCATGATACACCTTGAAGGTCAATGCCAAGACTTCTGCCTGTGGAGTTAGGGGCTCCCTCTCCAGTTGCCTAAGTTTTTAGCTTTTATGTCACCTAAGTTTAGCTCTGGGGAAAAAAAAAGTAGGTCATCAGAACCTTCTTGGTTTTCAGCATCCAGATTAGTATACTGCAACAAAGCCTTTGTAAGGCATTCTAAAGACTGAGACAGGTTTTCTTGTTTGTCCTCGACAATCTATTTGAGTTTCTCAAAGTTTACTGGCTTTAAGGCTGCCTTTCTTAGGCCTGCCAAAAGACATGTTACAAATCTATCTCTAGCTAAGATATTACCTGCAAAATTATAATTCCATCAAGGATTCTGGTCAGGAACTGTCTCAGATCTGAATGAATATGTTCTGTCTGTTTGATGAATCTGATCTGTATGCATTTTTGTCTCTTCCCAACCTTGCCTGTATTCATCAGGAAGTAAATTATTAGTCAGAATCATATGCACATTATAAAAAGTCAAGCTATAAGGTTGAGTAATATACTGGAATTCCTTAATGAAAGTGGAGGATTTAGAGGTATAGGAACCCAGTCTCCTCTCTATTTGAGAAAGTTCATTCAGTGAGAAATGGACATGTATTTTGGAGAGGTCAGGCTAGTAGACTCTGATGTATCCTGGTGAGAAGAAAACACTGAGGCAGCAGTTTGGGTTTTTGGTGACATGGAAACAGGTCTACAATGGAT
The DNA here is from genome assembly GCF_004785775.1 of Grammomys surdaster. NCBI lineage: Eukaryota > Metazoa > Chordata > Mammalia > Rodentia > Muridae > Grammomys > Grammomys surdaster. The sequence goes on along the minus strand of NW_021604607.1, from coordinate 5,826,506 downwards.
GGGGGGGTGCATTCGTCAACTGAGTCTATGGGTGTAGTGTCCTCTAACAGTGGTTGAGTAGGTTTCATGGTTAAAAGAAGCTGGGATGGGTAAGAAGCAGAGCACACAGAGGGATTAGAGTGAAGGTAGATGAATGCTTGGATATAGGGAACCTCTTTCCATTTACCAGACTGCTGGCAGTATGTATGAAGACCCTTTAAAATTATTGGGTCTAGAGTGCCATTAGGTGGCCAGTTTGAACCATTACCTAGAGGGTATGGAATCCAGACCTTATTGCCGAGGTGTATCAGTTTGGGAGGCCTAAAATCAGGCATTAAAAAGAGATTTAATGTTTTTCAGGAGACAACCCAGTGGAGCGTCTGGGGTACAATCAAAGACAATTTAGTGCTCACTGGGTGATGTGAGGCTGTTACTGAACTATTCGTATCAGTGTTCCTAGAGAAAAGTCGATAATGGATCAGGCAGGTAGCCTAGATATCAGGTCATCATGAAAATATCTAGGGTTCCTGGCTGTGGGGAACTGCCAGAGATCACCAAAAAGCAGATCAAGCTGGAACCAGGGATTTATTAGCTGCTGCAAGAGCTTGGGGTGGTTATGAACTGTTTTGAGGAGGAAAGTCACCCAATGGCCAAAGTCCTAAGTCATAGGTCAGCTAGGATGCCAGTCATATAGACTGGGGCATTGAAACACCAACCCCTCAGCCCAGGAAAGGCTGACCACTAGCTATCTGGGGATTTAGGGTCTGTCCCACCAATTAGAAGCTCCTTACCAATGAATATGCCAGTGTGTGTTTGCAGGCTTTTGAAGTTTGCTATCAGGAAATCTGGAATCATGAGGTCTGTGTGGGCCTGTCTAGCTGCCTAGCTCACATGGCAGAATATCACATGGTGGGGGGTACAGTAGCAAAGTTCACATGGCATATTTTTTGTGAGCTTCACAGCAGTGGGTAAAGTTGGTCTGCAGCAGCGGAGGTCAGTGACAGCAGGTAGCTGTGGATGGAGTCCATATGGTTTAGCAGTGGTGGCAGTGTTGGTGGCGGTGGCGTGGTGGTGGTGGTCTTCCATCTCGGCCCAATGCACCAGTGATAGATGTCCTCACATGGCTTAGAACAGACAACACCAGACAAAATGGTTCGAAGTGGGATTTATTCAGGAGATAGGGCAAAGATTGGGGCCAGGGAGAGAAGAAGAGGAAGAAGATGGAAGAAGAGGTCAGGGGGTTCTGCCTGTTTTATATGGGTGGTGGCATAGCCTCTCCCAGGTAAAGGTGAGGTAGTCAGGTGGATTCTAGGAATCTATGGTGGTTGCCTTGACAATGATATGAGGGTTGCCTAGATGTGATGTCACTGGGTTTGGAGCCTGATACTAACATAATCTAAGAAGCAGATATCTCAAATATAAGATACATCATCTTAAGATTCCACTAATAGTTGAGTATCCCTCCAACAGAAAAAGCAAATATGAAAGTTCTAATGCAACAGTAACTGTGGCCAGCATGACCGTTGAAAACTTGGTGTATGGTAAAAGAAGAGATAGACCATTTATAGAAAGAAGAATTCAGGACTTACAAAAGTTTAAAATTTAAAATGAATAGATGGAAAAGACAAAATAATGTTTTATTTCATGTTTACTAAAGTAAATACCTACTCCATTAAAAAATACTGTAACTAGTGCTTCACACACACACACACACACACACACAAACATACACACACACACACACACAAATTGTAGATTTAATATGGAAGTCCTATAACAAGAAATAATGCTGAAGCAATTCTTCCTGTCTAGGAAAGCAATATTAAGAGGAGATTTCAAATGAAATACTTTTGATATATCCTGACAGCTTTACAAAGTTTTAAATATGATTAGGACTTTCTTCAGATGTAAATAGAATGCAGATTTAGTGATATTCTTACTGAAATTTTAAGTAAACATAGAAATTCTATTGTCTAGAGTAGTGATTCTCACACTTCCCAAAGCTCTGACCCTTATTATAGTTCTTCATGCAGTGGTGACCATTAGCCACACAATTATTTTCATTGCTACCTCATAACTGTAAATTTTCTACTGTTATGCATTATAATATATATAATATATTACATTTAATATGTAATGTATGTAGTTTCGATGGTCTTAGGCAAAACTGTAAAAATGTCATTCAACACAGAATGTAGTGGTGACCCACAGGTTGTGAACATTTGGTATAGAAGAAATATCTACCTGTGAGGAATTTAAATGTCTCAGATACTTACAATTGTGTAACCTTTTATATTTTTTAGAAAATAAATAAATGACAGTTTTTCTGCTTGTACATATGTGTACATTTGTGGGGCCTAGACCCCACAAAGGTAAGAAGGCACCAAATCCTCCTGGAGCTAGAGTTACATGGTTGGAAGATATCACATTGGTATTCAGAACTTAACCTAGGTCCTAGGAGCAGTAAGTACCCTTAAGGACTGAGCCCTCTCTCAGAATCTCTTCTGTCTTGTCTTTATTACCTCTTGTTTTTGTCGTCTCTGATTTTACTACAACCTACCTGCTTGCTACTTATTTTCTTGGTTCCCTTCTTCTGCTAGCTCTCCTATTACTCCTAGTTAACATAGTTAATATTGTATCAATAATATTATTTTAATGTTCATGCAAAGTTACAATTTTCACTGATATATATATATATATATATATATATATATATATATATATATCTTAAACTACTCTCCCCATTTTTCACCAATTGTTAATTTATTTAATTAAATCTATATTTACTTATTTATATTCCAATTGATGAGCCCCCTACAAATTCCCTCCTCACAGACTCCCTTCATACCCTTACTTCTGCCCCAATATCCTCTCACCTTGAAACATCCAGTTTCTACCAAAGTAGGTGCATCCACTCCTAATGAGGCCAGAGAAAGCAGCCCTACTGGGAAATGGATATCATAGACAAGCATCTGGTTTATTGTTGGGGGCCCACATGGAGACAGAGCTGCACATCTGCTACATGAATGCTGGGAACCTCGTTCCAAGCTATCTGTGTTTGATTTGTGGCTCAGTCTATGATAACTCCCAGAAATCCATGTTATTTGACTCTGTTAGTCCTCCTGTGGGGTTCTCATCCCTAACAGGGCATTCTATCCTTCCCCCAACTTATCCGTAAGGGTCCCTGGCCTCTGTCTAATGTTTGACTGTACATATTTGCACCTGTTTCAGTCAACTACTAGGAAGAGCCTCTCAGAGGACAGTTATGCTAGATTCCTGTCTGCAAGCATAACAGAGTACCATTATTAATGTCAGGGATTGGCATTTGCCCTTGAGATAAGTTTCAAGTTGGGTCAGTTATTGGGTGTTTACTACCTTAGTCTCTGCTCCATCTTTTAGCCTGCATTTCTTTTAGACAGGACAAATTTGTGGTCAAAAATTTGGGGTGTGGGTTGGTGTCTTTGTCCCTGTGCTCACATTCCATGTCCTCACATTTAGGCATCTTTTTTTTTCTTTTATTGAAAATTTTCTTTATTTACATTTTAAATGTTATCCCCTTTCCAGGTATCCCCACTAGAAAACCACCACCCCATCCCCCTTCCTCCTGACTCTCCACCACCTACCCAACTACTCCTGAATTGCCTCCCTGGCATTCCCCTACACAGGGACATCAAACCCCTCAGGCCCAAGGATTGCTTCTCCCACTTATGTCCAACAAGGCAATCCTTTGCCATATATGCAGCCTGAGCCATGGGTCCCTCCATGTGCCTTTTGTCAGTGGTCTAGTTCCTGGGAGCTTCGAGGTGCCTGGGCAGTTGACAGTGTTGCTACCCCCATGGGGCTGCAAACCCATCAGCTCCTTCAGTCCTTTCCTCAACTCCTCCATTGTAAACTACACACTTACTCCAATGGTTGGTTTCAGGCATATGCCTCTGTATTTGTGAGACTCTGAAAGAAACTGTCTCAAGAGACAGCCATATGAAGCTCCCATCAGCAAGAATTTCCATGCATCCACAATAGCTTCTAATAACTGTATAGTGGATGTATCCCCAGGTAGGGCACTCTCTGGATGACCTTCTCTGCTCCACACTTTATCTCTGTATTTCCTTCTGTGAGTATTTTGTTCCCCTTTAAAAGAAAAACTGAAATATTCACACCGTGGCATTCCCTCTTCTTGAGCTTCATATGGTCGATGAATTGCATTTTGGGTAATTCAAACATTTGTGCTAATATCCACTTATCAGTAAGTACATACCATGTGTGTTCTTTTGTGAAAGGGTTACCTCACTCATGATGATATTTTTTCCATCCATTTCCCTGTGTATTTTAGGAAGTCTTTGTTTTTAATAGTTGGGTAGTACTCCATTGTGTAAATGTACCATGTTTTCTCTATCCATTGCTGTTGAGGGACATCTGTACTGTTTCCAGCTTCTGGTATTTATAAATAAGGCTGTTATGAACATAACGGAGCATGTGTCCTTAAGACATGATGGAGAATCTTCTGGGTGCCCAAGAGTGACAAAGCTGGATCTTCATGTAATACTATAGAAACTTTGCAATTTTATAAGGTCCCCTTTGCCAATACTTAATTTTAGCTCATAAGCCATTGGTGTTCTGTTCAGGAATTTTTCCCCTGTGCCCATGTGTTCAAGGCTTTTCCCTACATTCTCTTCTATTACATTCAGTGTATCTGGTTTTATGTGGAGGCCCTTAATCAATTTGGACTTGAGCTTTGTACAGGGAGATAAGAATGGATTAATTCACATTCTTCTACAAGTTGACCACCAGTTTAACCTGCACCACTTGTTGAAAATGTTGTCTTCTTTCCACTGGATGTTGTTTGCTCCTTTGTCAAAGTTCACCTAACCATAGATATGTGGCTTCACTTATGGGTCTTCAATCCTATCCCATCAATGTACCTGCCTGTCTCTGTACCAATACCATGAAGTTTTTATCACTATTGCTCTGTAATACTGCTTGAGGTCAGGGATGGTGATTCCCTCATGTGGGAATGCATAAGGGCATCCTGGGTCATGGTTGAGCAGGTGCCTAGAACCCCGAGACTCTGGAGACTCTGTGTAGGATTCTGTGTGAGAACCGACAGGAGTTTGGTGACCCCCAGAATCCAGGATCCTGAAAAGCAGTCACAGTCTCCATAGAATTACATTGTTCAGTCACATAGGCCAGGCTATAGTCCTCAGGCCCTAGAGATTTACATACTAATGAAGGCCAGAGGGCAGAGCAAATTAAACATGCCTCCCCCAGATCCTCCCCCAATCCTCCCCTTTCTCCCTCCCTATATAGCTCAGGACTGCCCTGAGTTTTCGGGGGTATGCCTAGATCCATCTATCATCCACCATGACAATAAATCTTTTTGCAACCAAGGACTTCCTCGTGTTATTGGGGCCTGCTGCAGCCAAAGCCTCTAGGCCACTGGAACCACAGGGTTCCTCCCAAATGTGGGGCATGCCACAGTATGGAAGCCCCTCCGGGGCCCCACCACTGTGGTGGCCTCTAAATTTTCCCCACATTTTGGCACATCCAACATGGAGCACAGACACCCACGGACTTCAAGAACTGAGCCACCCCAGTCTGCTACAGAACGCAGCCGAGCTTCCTGCCATGCTTGTCCGGTGCTGTGAGGAATCAACTCAGTGAAGATTCCGCACTTCTCCCATGCTGACTAAAGCTACAGCTGCTTAATCTCTCACTTGGAAGATCTCTGCGTTCCAGCCACATGGACCCACATGTTCAAGCAAGCTGGCCAGGCCGCCGAGTCTGCTAAGTAAGTACAGTCTCTCCCATGGGTGCTGCTAGGGCCTCTCTCTTCTTCCCCTATCCCTCTCCTTTTCTTGGCTGTGGGTTATCCGACGTGAACCCACATGCCCCCATCTCAGTCCTGAGAGCCAAGGGCTTGAGACCAGTTGGTCCCTGGCTGCCTCAGAGCACAGGGATCCCCAATCCCTTTCATTTTTCTCGGCACTGGGTTGTCCGACGTGAGCCCACATGCCCCTGTCTCAGTCCTGAGAACCAAGGACTTGAGACCAGTCAGTCTCCGGCCAACTTCTGCCCCGGAGATCCCCAGTCCAAGAGCTCTACACCCCTGTGGAACCTGAGTGAAAATTCCCCATGCTGGGTGGTGCCCCGCTGGGCTCGCCTGGTGTTGCCGGGAATAAACTCAGCCAAGATCCTGTGTGCTCCTGCCATGCTGAGCTACTGTGTCATGACAGATGCAGAGACCCACAACACAACAGAGATTCATGCCCACATGTGCCCACACATGGGCCTACATCATTCCCTACAAGTGGTAGAGGATCCGGATAAAGCCAGCTCCAAGAGTACCCCCCGCTGGGCCCTCCAAGACCCTCTCCATGGAACCATGAGTAACCCCAGCCTAGTCCCTAAGACTAGGCGGGTCTCTATCTGTCCCGCGCAACCTCCCGCCAGCAGGAAAGACGCGGCACACTCAGGATCCTTCTGCAGTATAAGCTTTAATGCATCTTGAGAGGGAGAGCATAAGCTTCACAAATGAGGAGGGACCCCAAGGGCCTAAAACCCTTCCCTTATATAGAAAGCTAAGCTCGCCTGGGACGTGGCAGTCTCTGATGGGCTCCTGTTGCCTCAGGCCACATGACGTGTTCCAACTGTCAGATTAATAAAGGCGGGAAAACCTTCCAGCGCATGCGCACAGACTTGTTAATGGCAATGATGTGATAAGGATAGCTTCCCACATCTGCCCCCTTTTTTATTTAAAAGTGATCCTAAGAAGAGGCCATAGAAAAGTGAAAGAGTTCAGGCCGGGCAGACACAAACCAATCAAAAGGAGAGAGGTCTAGATTTTCTCCTCCTCAATAAGTGAGGCAGGCCCGTGTCTCTACACTCACTTCGGGGTGCAATGGGAACTCGAGCCCTCCCGAGCTTAACGAGTGTGAGAACAACCATATCACAGTCCTCAAGGTGCAATGGGAACCCGAGCCCTTCTTGAGTCTGGATTTGGTTCCTGGGACAGATAGAGAGAAAGAATTAGGGAAGCCAAAATGCCCAACTCTTGTGCAATGGAGAAAAACTCCCAGAGGTGCCAGGGCCATTTGGCAGGGGGAGGAGATGGTATTACAGATTATGGCCTTGTCTTAACAGGTCTTTGGGGCAGTTGTTAATCATGGCTATCCAGTCCCTTAGTCCAGTGGTACAAGTGCCTGGGCAATCACCACCTTATCCTGTTGTCACTGTGACCTGAGCTTTTAAAGGAGCCGCAACACGAGCGCCAGCCCACAGCAGAGCAAGGCTCCGAAAAGACCCACCCCCAACCATTCTTTAAAATAAGAAAATATTGAAGAGATCCATGTAGACAGTCCTTCGGTCAGGGACAAATCAAGTCTGGTAGAATTCACTTCTATAATCGCAAAGCGTAACTTCCGAAGCGTCTCTTCAAACTCTACAGTCCAATTCTGTAATAAAAACTGAGATAAAGTTTTAGAAAAATTTGCTGCTCTAGTATAATTTTCATATTGAATAGAGGTAACACAAAGTCCCGCCATTTTTTGTTCGCAGCCCAATTGGGCTAATTGCCACAACATGTCAATCTGTTCCTGAACGAGGTCAATGTGTTGATTCACTAGCATTAATCTTCCCAGGATTTGTGAGTTGGCAGAGACCTGTTCATCTAGTGCTGACGTGACCGAGGCAGACAGATGATTAATAGTGTCTACTGTCTGTACTGAAGAGGAAAGGGCCAAAGCAGAGGTGATGACTGCGCCAGCCACAGCTGTTGTGGCAATGATGGCAACTATAATGGCAGAGATACCAAAATCTCTCTTCACTCTAAAAGTGCTTAAACTATTAGGCGCCTCTACCGGCACAGATACAAATCTAGGTAGCCAAATTACCAAAGCAAAAGGAAAGGCAGTAGCATTCCAACAAAGTCTATAAAAACAAATTTTAGGAATACATCGTAGGGTATCTTTCCAAATAGTACTATCATTACTAACAAGCCAGATAAAAGGGGGCCAAACACATACTGGTGTGGGTTTAAAGGCCAACTCCCTAAAAGGAGAATAAGAAATGACTGAGGTCATCCAGGAAACACTTCTTGACCCTGCCCGTCCTTTCCAATCGTATTTTAACTGTCCTTTGGCAGCCTTGCCTCCATTAATCATAACCATGGAAGATAAATCTGTGCAGCTTCTGTTAATGCCACAAAGAAGCCATTGATCAAAGGGATTAGCAACCATGCTGTGGACTGGTTATAAATTTGGATATACTGACTGGTTTTATTAGGGGAGGGAATGATCATAAAACATAGGCTCCCCTTCAAAACATAACTATTGTTAGTTTCCACAGCGTCTTATTGGTCGCAAAAAAGCATGGAAACACCTGAGCATTATGCATCACTGGCATAGGAATAGGGAATGTATTCATTATGGCCCATCTCTGAACCCCCAAAATACTAGGAACCCAGAGATGGAGGATCCACAGCATCACTGGGCTGTTGGTCGCTGGCAGCATCTTGGTCCGGTTCTCCGACCTTCCTTGTTAATCTCTCTGGGATCCAAAATGGGCTTTCTTCATTCTGTGGGAAAACACAAACAGCTCCTCTGGATCTTATCAAAATAGGATCCGGTCCTTTCCATTTATTAGCCAGAACATCTTTCCATTTCACTAGATCCTTTGGTCGATCAGGTTCTGCGAAGTGGCGGTCAGCCGCTGTGCGACCATGATCATCTAAATTTAAAAAATTGAGAGTAAAGAGTGCCATAGATATGGCTACTCTGGGAACTGGGGGAAGGATGTCTTTCATTCCCCCTTTCTGTTTTAATAGATAAGTCTTCAAAGTACGATGTGCACGTTCGACAATGCCTTGTCCTTGTGGATTATAAGGTAGACCTGTCAGATGAGTAACCCCCATCTGCCTGCAAAACTGGGAAAACTTTTTGGACACATAAGCTGGTCCATTATCCGTTTTTAGAATCTTAGGTTGGCCCCAAGCACTCCATGCCTCAAGACAGTGTTGAATTACGTGGGAAGCTTTTTCCCCCGTCAATGGTGTAGCTGACAGAACTCCAGAACAGGTATCAATGGAGACATGTAGATATTATGACTTCCCAAAAGAAGGTATGTGAGTCACATCCATTTGCCAAATTTGTAACGGCTGTATGCCCCTGGGATTAATTCCCACATGAGGTATTGATAAGAATTCACAGCAATTCTGGCATTGCACAACAATATCTCTTGCCTCTTTTCTGGTGATAGAAAAACGGCGTCGTAGAGTCTCTGCCGTTACATGAAAAGTATTATGAAAATTCTTTGCCAGATCTAAGGGGGACAATAGGACCATAGCCATCACCCTTGTGGCCCTGTCTGCCAGCTCGTTGCCTCTGCTCATAGGTCCGGGGAGTCCAGAATGAGCCCGAATATGTGTAATAAACACTGGGGCTCTCCTTTGTAACAAAGCTTGTTGAATTTTCAAAAAGATGTCATGTACAGGGCTAGAAGATTTAATAACCCCCGCTACTTCTAGGAGATTCACTGCATTCACCACATAAGCAGAGTCAGAAACAATGTTAAGGGGACCTGGAAAAATCTCAAGAACCTCTAATACGACCATGCATTCAACCACTTGAGGAGATGTTATAGCATAATGTTTGGATACCACCTTGTCATCCACCACGTATGCCCCTATGCCAGTGGCAGATCCGTCAGTATAGACGACAAGCCCTCCTTTGATGGGGCCTGTAGAAGTAACTCTAGGAAATACAAGGGACTGTCTCGATGCAAATTGTAATATGGGATGTTTAGGATAATGATTATCAATTTTTCCTAGAAAGGTAGACACTAATATTGCCCAATCATCAGAAGAAGCGGCTAAAATTTGTATTTGGGCAGCTGTATAAGGCACAAAAAGTGTGGCTGGCTCAATTCCAAAATGAGTAATGGCTGCCTTAACACCCCTACATGCAAGTTGTGCAACCGCCCCTGGATACCAATCAATTCTTTTGTTTGGGGATATATTAGGGTGAATCCATAATAGGGGTCCCTGTTGCCACAAAACAGCCGTCGGTAGACTCGCTGTTTTTAAAATACATAGAGCAAAAGGTAAAGAGGGATCAATACGCTGAAGTTGTGCATCCTGTAATGCATCTTCGACTAATTGCAAAGCCTGACGGGCTGCAGGGGTAAAACTTCTGGGTGAAGAAATATGTGGGTCCCCTTCAAGAATGGTGAACAGAGGCTTAAGTTCTACTGTGGGGATCTTTAAAAATGGCCTGATCCAATTTATATCTCCCAGCAGTTTTTGGAAATCATTAAGGGTGCGGAGGCAATCTCTGCGGATCTCAACCTTTTGAGGACGTATACAAGTGGGAAAGATAGATGTTCCTAGAAATTCTCCCGTACTAAACAGTTGCACCTTTTCTGTAGCTATTTGTAAACCCCATCGCCCTAACAGGTATGATAACTGTGGATAAACCCTCTTCAGAGTCTGAACCTCTTTATGAGCAATCAAAATATCATCCATATAATGAAGAATAAGAATGGCAGGAAATTGTTGTTGTAAAGGCTCTAAAGCAGCTTGCACAAAAGTCTGGCAGATGGTGGGGCTATTAGCCATGCCCTGAGGCAAAACCTTCCATTGAAACCGTTTATCTGGGCCAGCATGATTAATAGCAGGCAGTGTAAAGGCAAACCGAGGTCTATCTTGAACACACAGTGGAATGGAAAAAAAGCAGTCTTTAATGTCCACTATGAGAAGAGACCAGTCTTTTGGAAGAGCAGAAAGGATGGGGAGCCCTCTCTGCACTTGGCCCAGCAAATTCATCTGTTCATTAATTGCCCAGAGGTCGTGTAACAACTGCCATTTCCCAGATTTCTTCTTGATTGCAAAAATGGGTGTATTCCAAGGCGAAGTGGAAACTTCAATATGGCCAAGGGTCATCTGTTCTTTTATTAATTCTGTGATGGCCTCTAATTTTTCAGAGGATAGTGGCCATTGAGGAACCCACACCGGATCCTCTGTTTTCCAAGGTATGGGCAGGAATCCCTCAACGGCCCCTAGGAAAAACCCAGACCTTTTCTATCTTGTTTGTTGGAGGGTGAAATAAGTTTGACCCTTCCTTGGCTAAACTTGCCCAAACCACTTCCTTGTTCGTATCCCATTCTCGTCATCATTGCTTTAGCCTGTGAGGAATACGAGGTGATATGGGGTGACTCTATAGGATAGTCATTGGACAGGGTGAAGCCCATACCTTGTAAAATATCTCTTCCCCAAAGATTAACAGGAAGAGGGAGCACATAAGGAATAAATCTTCCTTTCCTACCATCAGGTGCCTCCCAATACAAAGCAGTAGAACTGATGGTAGGACTAGATTGATACCCTAGCCCCTGTAGGGAATGGGAGGACTCAGTAACAGGCCATGTTTTGGGCCACCATTGTGTGGATATAATACTTTTGTCCGCTCCGGTATCCATAATTCCCTCAAAGCTTTTTCCCTGTACCTTTAGGATTAATTTGGGTCTTTCATTTAATGATATCATCAGATAAGCAGAATCATTTCCTGAAGAGCCAATCTGTCTTGTGTCTGTTTCTGTCTCATCTTCCATACCTGGCATAAGCAATAATTGGGCAATACGATCACCCTTGCTGATGGAGAACACTCCTTTTGGGCTAGAGGCCAAGACTTGCAATTCAGTAGAATGTTGAGTGTCTACTATGCCTGGCAAGACTATCAAGCCCTTTAGTGTAAGTGACGCTCGGCCCAATATAAGTCCCAGGGCCCCAGGGGTTAACATTACAGGTTCAACTGGGACTGGCTGGACTCCCATCTGAGGGATTAATAGGAAATCGGAGGCGGCGCGCAGGTCCAATCGGCACGGTCACCCTGGGAGGACTCTGATCGTTCTCTCTCCTGAACTTCCTGGGTTTTGGTCCAACGGATCCCATATCTTTGAGGGCCCTGGGTCCGAGGGCCCGCCACTCCGTTTTTTTTGTCATCTAAAGGAGGGAGAAGCCGGCCCTTCATGTCTCTAATGGAACGGCATGAATTGGCCTTATGGTATCCTTTGCCACATCTGTCACAGAGCGAGGGAACACCTGGTTTCCTGTTAGCCGTGGGGCAATCTCTCTTAAAATGACCAGGCTTGCCACACCTATAACAGACCTTAAGATTAGTTTTATCAACTGGGCGTCTCTGTGACTGGAGAATGGCTGCCGCCAATCCGGCGTTAGTAAGGGGTCCACCAAGCTCGCGACAAACCCGCAGCCAGTCTTGTAACCCCTTATGTTTTCGTGGGGCAATGGCTGCACGACATTCTTGTGTGGCTTGCTCAAAGATTAATTGTTGAATCAGAGGCTCCATCGGACTAGTATCTCCAAAAATACGCCCCGCAGCCTCTGTCATTCTAGCCACATAGTCTGAGAAAGATTCTTGAGGCCCCTGAACTATCCTGGTAAGTTGTGTGTTGCCCTCTCCTTTCTTGGAGAGTGCCTTCCATGCCTTAATGGCTGTAGCTGCAACCTGAGCGTAGGCTCCCCAGTGGTAATGGGTTTGGTCTGCAGCATAGGCTCCCTGGCCTGTCAACAAGTCCATTGTCCATTCCCTCGGTTCAGGAGTGAGAGCGACAGCGTTGGCGCGAGCCTGTATTTGTGCGGCTTCGTACCATAACGCCTTCCATTCCATGTATTGACCCATGCTGGGAAGGGCTGCTTGAACAATCACTTGCCAATCTGCGGGAGTTAAGGCATTGCTGGCAAGTCTATCTAATTGTACCAAAGTAAAATTGGCGTTGGGCCCATATTTACGAACTGATTCGGCCAATTCTTTTAGTTGAGTAAAGTCTACAGGATCGTACACTCGCCCTCCATTTTCTGTTTCAAAAACAGGGAAAGCTGTCCTGAGCTTCTTCCTGACTTTCTCTGAGAGCAGGGAATATCCCGAGTGAGGAGCGTATGGGGGAGGAGGAATTGAGGGGGCCGAGGGAACCGTTTTCTTAGGGGGCTTCCTCAGAGGCTTTCTGATTCTACGCTCATCAGGATGGTATCTCTCTGCCTCGTACTCTGCTGCTTCCTCGTCTAACTCCGCCTCCTCTGTAGAATCTAATGACTCCTCACTGGAGTCCCCAGAGGAACTCTCTGCACTGTCGATAGTCAGTGCCTCTAGGTTGGGGTAAAGTGAGCTTTTCCCATTAGGGGGTATCTCTCCTTTTTTAGGAGGGTTCTTTTCTTCAGCTGAAAGGTGTTCCTTTTCCTTTTGTTTCGGTACCTTTTTCCTATGCGCGCCCATCCTCTCACTGCGTTCGGTTTCTGACATGCTATCCTGAACATCTTCTAGCGTAGCCTGTCCTTTCCTTATGGCTATCTTACAGTTTTCATCTTGTAGGCAGTTCTTAATAAGTTTCCAGATCGCAACTGTGCCGTTACTCAAATCGTTGTCATCGCGGTGCCTTTCTAAGTCCTTTCCCAGTTTATTCCAAGAGGGGAGAGCCAAAGACCCAGAGACGGCAAACCAGGGGGCAACGCGATCCACCTCTTTTATGAAGTTCCTCAAAGTCCTGTTAGCAATTTTAATATCCCGCTGTTTGAGTACGGCCTCCAAAGTAATGATTACTGACTGTGATGAACCCATGACGGCCGCGGCTTATCTACGTCCGCCTTAGTACCGTCTCAAAAGTGAAAGTAACAGCGGCCCAGCCCGCGGCTTATCTACGTCCGACTAACGGCCGGGAGTCAAGAGGAACTTTGTCCCACCTTTATCTACAGGAGGGAGAAAGAGACAAGACCAGTGTCACTGGCTATTTACTTCAGACTACTTTGCTACTAACAATGGCCACCGCGAAGACAGAGCAAAACAAGCACCATGAAAATGACAGCCAAGCACAACCCGAATATTTCAGGAATAGACATACCTCTCCGAACTCACCCCTGCAGTTCTGAATCCTCCTCTATCGAGGGGTCCTCCAAGGTGCTGACGATGGCAAGGTCAAGTGTCCCGGGTTTCTGGCACCAGTGTCCCGCGCAACCTCCCGCCAGCAGGAAAGACGCGGCACACTCAGGATCCTTCTGCAGTATAAGCTTTAATGCATCTTGAGAGGGAGAGCATAAGCTTCACAAACGAGGAGGGACCCCAAGGGCCTAAAACCCTTCCCTTATATAGAAAGCTAAGCTTGCCTGGGACGTGGCAGTCTCTGATGGGCTCCTGTTGCCTCAGGCCACATGACGTGTTCCAACTGTCAGATTAATAAAGGCGGGAAAACCTTCCAGCGCATGCGCACAGACTTGTTAATGGCAATGATGTGATAAGGATAGCTTCCCACATCTATCCTTTCCCTCTCTTTCTCTCTCCATGTGTTTTGGGCCAATGTTTTCTCTTTGAATCTTAACTACCACTAGCTCCTGCCTGACTCAAAAGACTAGGTCTCTCTCTCCCTCTTCTCCACGTGTTCCCTACAAAATGGCAGAGACTCCTTAATCTACATTCTTTACCCCTGCCCCCCCAAAATTTTCCCGCACTCTGCCTGCCAAGAGGTTTGCCCCTCCCCCAGGGGTTAACTTTTTGCACTCTGCCTACTAGCCTAGTATAAAATTCCCCCATCCTCTGCCATTTACGGTCGGCTGGTTACAGCCCAGCTGAATTGCCTATAACAACAGGGCTGGCTCCCTGTTTACCCCCTCCCCCACTTCACCTTCTAGGTCATTTGCGGCCCGCTATAGCCCAGCTGGCTTGCCTGATAGTAGAGGGTCTGAGACTCAATCTACACCCCTTCACCTCTGTTTACCTTACAGTTTCTTTCTCACAACTAAAAACTCCAGGCTGGGCCTAGAGAAACTGCCGTTGCCTGTCCTCCCCTCCCCCTCTGACTGAGAACAGCGAGCTGCTGACTCTAGGTGCTAGCCTCTAGGTGTCTTCCCTGCCATGGCTCAGTTTCACACAAGCCTTTCACTCCTTCTAACTTTCCTGTCAAACACCCATATTAATTGCTTTGAGGTTTTCTTCAAAGTTAGCCTTTCTTTTCTCTAAGAAAAACAACAGGGGGAATTCCTTGGCCTTTCTGCTAGAGAACCCAGCCACCATGTGGTAGCTCAATCACCACATGGCAGAACAAGCCTCTCCTTCACTACTTCTAAATCCGCCATTAACCTTTTCTCCCTAACAGGAATGCCTAAAACAACAGTGTTTGTGATTTTCAACTCAAAATTTTTTGCTTTTTGTTTAAATGTCTCCTTTTCACTCATGATATATTCCCAACATTTTTTTTTCAACTTTTAAAATTCCTTCAAGGTTTGAAAGTCATCTAAATCTACTTAACTAACAACTAGTTTCCTTTTACAGACAAACTGTTGCTGCCTACATAATTAATATAATTTTTTCCTCAGCCAGCTAAAACAGACTCAAAGGTGACTTCTAAGACTAAAATTTCCCCAAACACCTTTGCTTTCTAGGATCTCTATGACACACCATGATGTGCCTGATCCCAAGTAGCCTAATGCTTACTACACACCCTTTACAGACATCCTCCTGCTGTGGTGCCACTTTCCTGTTGTGATTATTCTACAGGTGCTCCCAACAGTCAGCAGAGACTTGTGGAGCCTCCTGAAACCTGCCTAGGATGCCATGCTGTCTTCTAACAGCCACACCACCTGACTGCAGATTCCAGAGACACCCTGAGATCCAGAGACGCATGCCAAGATCCAGAGATGCTCACTGAGTCCTATGGACAGATTCAGACCTTCCAGCTACAAGTGAACTCTTTTGCCAATGTCAAATAGCTAAAGTTACATGTTAGTGAGGAAAACGTAATGTTTATCTAGATTAGTCAGATATTACTACCCTCAAACTGTACCACATAAATTCAATTGATTCGATGATCTCTTGCCATCCCTACCCCCCAACTCCCCTTACCCTGTGACTTAATGGTGCTAACCCCTCTGGTCTAAGTAGTGCTTTCTTTCAACTTCCTCATCCAAAATTTTCACAGTGACCCCCCTTTTTTAAAAAAGTAAAGGGGAGGAGATGTGGGACTGCATAAGGGTATCCTGGGTCATGGTTGAGCAGGTGCCTAGAACCCTGAGACTCTGGAGACTCTGCGTGGGATTCTGTGTGAGAACCGGCAGGAGTTTGGTGACCCTCAGAATCCAGGATCCTGAAAAGCAGTCACAGTCTCCATAGAATTACATTGTTCAGTCACATAGGCCAGGCTATAGTCCTCAGGCTCTGGAGATTTACATACTAATGAAGGCCAGAGGGCAGAGCAAATTAAACATGCCTCCCCCAGATCCTCCCCCAATCCTCCCCTTTCTCCCTCCCTATATAGCTCAGGACTGCCCTGAGTTTTCAGGGGTACGCCTAGATCCATCTATCATCCACCATGACAATAAACCTTTTTGTAACCAAGGACTTCCTCATGTTATTGGGGCCTGCCACCGCCAAAGCCTCTAGGCTGCTGTAACTATAGGGTCCCTCCTGAATGTGGGACCCACCACAGCGTGGAAGCCCCTCTGGGGCCCCACTGCTGTGGTGGCCTCTAAATTTTCCCCACACCCTCAGAAGTTCTTTGATTGTTGAGAATAATTTTTGCTCTCCTGAGTTTTTGGGTATTCCAAATGAATTTGCAAATTTCTCTTTTTAACTCTATGAAGAGTTGAGTTAGAATTTTGATTTGGATTGCATTGATCTGTAGATTCCTTTTAGTAAGATGACCATTTTTACTATATTAATCTTGACAGTGCATGAGCATTGGAGATCTTTCCATCTTCTGAGGTCTTCTTCAATTTCTTTCTTCATAGAATTGAAGTTCTTTTCATACAGATCTTTCACTTGTTTGGTTAGAGGTGCACTAAGGTGTTTTATATTATTTGTGACTGTTGTGAAAGGTGTCATTTCCCTAATTACTTTCTCAGACCATTTATTCTTTGAGTAGAAAAAGGCCACTGAATTATTTGAATTAATTTTATATCCAGTCAATTTTCTGAAGTTGCTGAACAGGTTTAGGAGTTCTCTGGTGGAAGTTTTTGGGTTGTTTAAGTATACTATCATCTCACCTGCAAATAGCAATACTTTGACTTCTTCCTTTCCAATTTGCATCCATTTGACATCCTTTTTTTTCTAATTGCTCTAGCCAGAATATCAAGAACTATATTTAATAGAAAGGAACAGAGTTGGTAGCCTTGTCTAGTCCCTGATTTTAGTAGAATTGCTTCAAGTTTCTCTCCATTTAGTTTGAAGTTGACTACCAGTTTGCTGTATATTGATTTTACTATGTTTAGTTATGAGCCTTTAATTCCTGATCTTTCCAAACATTTAAGATGAAGGGAGATTGAATTTTGTCAAATGCCTTTTCAGCATCTATGAAATGATCACATGGTTTTCCTTTGAGTTTGTTTATGTAGTGGATTACATTGGTAGATTTCCATAAATTGAACCATCCCTGTACTCTGGGATGAAGCCTACTTTACTGTGGTTAATGATAATTTTGATATGTTCTTGGATTAGGTTTGTGAGAATTTTATTGAGTATTTTTGTATTGATGTTCATTAAGGGAAATTGGTCTAAAATTCTATTTCTTTGTTAGGTCATTGTGTGGTTTTAGTATCAGAGTAACTGTGGCTTCATACATTGAATTGAATAGTTTACTTTCTGTTTCTATTTTGTGGAATAGGTTGAAGAGTACTGATATTAGGTGTTCTTTGAAGGTCTGATATATTTCTGCACTAGGTCCTGGGCTTTTTTGTTTAGGAGACTTTTTATGACTGATTCTATTTATTTGAGTTATGGCACTGTTTATATGGTTTACCTGATTCTGATTTAAATATTTTACATGATATCTGTCTAGAAAATTGTCTATTTCAACTAGGTTTTCCAGTTTTGTTAAGCTTAAGCTTTTGTAGGAGGATCTGGTGATTTTTTTGATTTTTTTTCATTTTCTGTTGTTATATTTCCCTTTTTATTTGTGATTTTGTTAATTTAGATACTATCTCTTTGCCTGTGGTTAGTCAGGCTAAGGGTTTATGTATCTTCTTGATTTTCTCAATGAACCAGCTTCTGGTTTTGTTGATTCTTTGTACAGTTCTTTTTGTTTCTACTTAGTTGATTTCTGCCCTGAGTTTGATTATTTTCTCCAATCTACCCCTCTTGGGTGTATTTGCATCTTTTTGTTGTAAAGCTTTCAGGTATGCTATTAAGGTACTAGTGTATATTCTCTCCAATTTCTTTCTTGAGGCACTGAGAGCTATGAATTTTCCTCTTAGCACTACTTTCATTGTGACCCATAAGTTTAGGTATGATGTGCCTTCATTTTAACTAATTTCTAAAAGGTCTTTAATTTGCTCCTGCTCTCAGTTTTCCCCCTGCTCTCCTCTCTCACCCATTTCATCCCTCTCTCTGCCTCCTATGTCTATTGTGTTTCCCCTTCTAAGTGTGATTCAGGAATCATTGCTTGGGACTCCCTACTTGTTTATCTTCGATGGGTTTGTGGATTATATAATAGGTATTCTGTGCTTTATGGCTAATATCAGTGAGTAAATATCATGCATGCCCTTTATGTCTGAGTTACCACACTCAGGATTGTGTTCTCAAGTTCCTTCCATTTGCCTGAAAACTCATCATGTCCTTGTTTAACCTAGACCACATTTTCTGCATCCATTCTTTGGATGTAGGATATATGGTTGTTTTCTAGTTTCTGGCTATTATGAATAAAGCTGCTGCAAACATAGTGGTTCATGTGTACTTGTGATATAGTGAAGCATCTTTTGGGTATATGCCCAGGAGTGTATAATTGGCTTTTCAGGAAGAAATATTTCCAGTTTTCTGAATAACCACCAGATTGATTTCCAAAGTGGTTGTACAAGGTTGCAACCCTACCAGCAATGGAGGAGTATTCTTTAATCCTTTTCAGCATGTCCTGTTTCTTGAGCTTTTAATCTTAGCCATTCTGATTGGTATAGGTAGAATATCAGGGTCATTTTAATTTGGATTTCCCTGATGAATAAAGATGTTGAGAATTTCTTTAAGAACTTCTGAGTCATTCAGGATTCTTCTATTGATAATTCTGTTTTGCTTTCTACCCCATTTTTAAGTTGAGTTATTTGGTTTGTTGAGTCTAGCTTCTTGAGTTCTTTGTATATTTTGTATCTTAACAATCTTTGGGATTTAGGCTTAGTGAAGATCTTTTTCCAATCTATCAGCTGCTGTTTTGTCCTAGTGACAGCGTCATTTGCCTTAGAGAACCTTTGTAGTTTCATGAAGTCCCATGTATCAATTGTGGATCTTAGGGCCTGAACCAACGGGTGTTCAGTTTAGGAAAATGTCTTCTGTACCAATGCATTCAAAGATATTTCAGACTTTCTCTTCTATGACATTTAGTGTATCTAGTTTTGTTGTTGAGGTCCTTGATCCACTTGGACTTGAGTTTTGTGCAGGGTGATGAATTGTCATTTTTCTATATGCACCATCTAATTAGGCCTAGTCAATTTGTTGAAGATTGTTCCTTTTTTTCTTTGTATGGTTTTGGTTTCTTTGTCAAAGACCAAGTGTCTATAGGCATGTGGGTTTATTTCTGAGTCTTTGACACTATTCTATTAACTAACCTGTGAGCTTCTATACCAATATCATGCTGTTTTTATCAAAAATCTTCTGTAGTTACAGCTTGATCTTACTAGGTGTGGTGATGCTTCCAGAGTTTATTTTACTTTTCAGGATTGTCTTGTAGAGACCAGACATTTAAGGTACATCCCTAAACGTAGTAAAAGCAATATACAGTTAGCCAATATAAAAACTAAATGTAAAGAAACTTAAAGAAATCCCACTAAAATCAGTTACAATACAAGACTGCCCACACTCTCCCTATCTATTCAACATAGTGTGTAAAGTTCTAGGCCATGTAATAAGACGATAATAGAATATCAAGGGCATGTAAATCAGAAAAGAAGTAGTGAATGTATCACTATTTCCAGATGATAAGATAGTACACATAAACAAACCTCAAAATTCTACCAGGGAACTTCAAAGCTGATAAACAGCTTCTACAATGTGGATGGATATAAATTAAATCAAGTAAATCAGTAGCCTTCCATTATACAAATGCTAAACTTGCAAAAAAAGAAATTAGAGAAATAATACCCTTCACAATAGCCATAAGTAATATAAAATATCTTCATGTAAGTCATACCAAGCAAATGAATGATCTATATAGCAGAAACTTCAAGTTTTTGAAGAAATAAATTGAAGAAAATATCAGACAATGAAAATATTCTCCATGATCATGGATCATGGTTAACATAGTGAAAATGGTCATTTTTTCAAAAGTGATCTACAGACTCAATGTACTCCTCATAAAAATCCAAAACAGTTTTACTGATATTGACAGAACAATTCTCAACTTCATATGGAAAGACAATCGTCTTTCAGCACATTACACAACTGTTGCGGGCCGTCGGCCACAGTCGACCGGGTTCACCTGAAAGAGAGGCTGGGAAGGGACAGGAGGGTGGGAAGAGATGAAGCCAGGACAAAGGTTTCTGATAGAGGCTCAATGCTTTAATGTTCAGCTTTCAATTTAAAGGGGATAACCCACCCCTAACCCCAGAGTTCCTTCTGGCTTCATCCGGCTGGGGGTGAGCACTGGGGGTGAGTGGAAACCATCCTGCTGGAGATGAGAGGAATCCATAGGTAATTTTGGGCTGGAGATGTCTCAAAGCAAGCTCAGCAGGCAGTCTATTCTTCTCAGCTTGTGTACCAGGCTACAGGCAGACAGAAAGGTGCCAAGGCCAAAGCAAGCACTGCCTCTACCAAGGGCAGGAAATGCCCAGGCCATACCTCCAGAGTCCTATTGTTTGGTCTATTGTGGTAAACAAGGTCTCATCTCTTAGGCCTGCTCAAGGCTGGGGGAAGGGCACAGTTCCCCCTTTTTAGTTTTATAAGATATGAGCAGTGCCAGCAGCTGGATGGGGTATAATATTTCATCCCATCTAGGGTACAGAGTGGCCGGGCGACTGTGCCTGTCCTAGGTTGGCATCTATATTACTCTTATATTACCCGACATTGAGGAACATACATAGCATATTGATGTAAGCCTCTGTCTTAGGTTTATAGGAGCTCAAGACACTCTTACCCATCGTTGACTAACCGGCCATCAATGGCACACTCTTTCCCATAAGACCAAAACCACATTCAGACCAAAGGACCTGTGGGCATGCACTAGCTGCAATTCTTCATAGTGATGGATAACTGTCACGGATGAAAGCTGAGCTTGCTGACAGCCATCCTGTGTGATCCTGTGTGAAGGCAACCTATCTGTTTGAGACACAAGGTTTAAAAGGTTAAAAGCAACATGATTTATCCAAGCAATGTAGAAAATAAGGTTGGAAGCAGAAATGTTCCAGTGTCTAATCCAACTGCTGGTTGACAGGGATTTAGACACAAAGTCTGGCCACCATGTATAGTGGGTGGCTTCAAGTATTGATGGAGACTACATGCCAGGTTAAATCTGCTGGCAGATAAGGATTTTGAGCCATCATCATCAGAATCATAATTATTAGGCTCAAGATCTGTGTCCACTTGACGGACCAATCTTTCAGGGAGCCATTGGGCTCTGTTCTCTTTTTCTGAAAAAATACATACTGAGCCACGGCCCCAAATTAAAACAAGGTGTGGGACTACACCAAGTATTAGTTAAGGGGTCTCCCACATGACCCTGGAAAATGAGCTGGAAGTAACTGGATGCCAGTGGCAACCTGTTGCAGACTGACCCTTAGCATCAGTTTGCAGAAAATTTAAAATAAGACAAAAGCAAGGTGTACTTTTGGTGACCCTGGGGGATATAACTCCCCCTTTTTAGTTTTTAAAAGCCAATTTTTCAGAGTTTCTTGTAAAACCAGAGAAGAAGCATCAATAGTTGTTCTTCCCACATTCAAGAGAGCTATCAAGATATTATTTTAAAGTTCCATAATCTCTCTTTCACAATTCTTTGTCCTTGAGGATAAGGAATCTTAGTAATAAGGATAATATTAACTTGTCACCAAAACATCTCAAATGTTTGACTGTCAATAGCCAGTTCTATTGTCTATATTCTGATATGGAACACCAAGCATAGAAAAATAATGTAGGCAATAACTAATTATAATTTTTATTTGCTTTTCTTGTTAAAGCAGTTGCAACTAAAAAGCCTAAAAGGGTATCTAGTCACATGTACATATTTTAATTTTCTAAAATCAAAAATGAGTAACATCTATTTGTCATAATTGATCAAAATAAGTCCTCAAGGCTTAACACGATTATGAAAATTGAGGACACTGAGAACAAGTTTTTGTTATTTAACTTGCACACCTTCTAGAAATATCAAATTATTGTCTCAAGCTATTATTATTTTGATGATATAAAGAATAAGATTGTATGGCCAATTGTCTCTGTAAGGTCTATAATTTGACAGGTAAACAAATCTGTTCTGGCATTGCCCTGGGTTCCAGGCAATCCAATGAGTCCTTAAATGTCTTATAAAGTTAAAGAACAGTACATGCTTCTTAAATTAAGCTGTATTTCTATAAATAACTGTAAAATTTGAGAATCAGCAGTGTCTAAAAAGGCAACAATTTTAAGTAGTTACAAACCATGAGCCATATACTGGCTATGAGTGTACCAATTGAAAGCTTGATTTTTCACCATTTCAAACAGTGGTTACAGCACATAAATTATTTGTGCTGAAGCAGGGGAAAATTCAAGAAAATGAACATGTGATATAATTACATATAATGTCTTCTCAATAGATGAGGCATCTGTAAATATAGTAAACAGTTTTTCTATGGGCTGCATGTAAATTTATAGGAAATACAAAAGCATGCATAGAGAACAACTGTAACAACTTGTCTTATGGATAATGATGATCAAATTTGTCTAAAAACTTTGCCATGTAATAGGCCAAATATCATTCTCCAATAATCAATAAACTTTGCCATGTAATAGGCCAATTATCATTATTTTCCAATAATCAATAATTAAATTCTATTTGAAATAAGGAATAAACATTTCATCTAAAATACTTTCAGGATTCTATCTTACAATCCTGTGTTAACACTGTAATAGTTTCATAATAGGATGTTCGAATTTTACTTATAGATGAAGGATGAATCTACAAAAACGGTTTCTTTTGCCAAAGGGCTGTTGTGAGCACATGAGTAGCAATAACTCAAACAGCCAACAGTTTATCATAGTCTATATAATTAATCTTTTGATAACTAACAGCTTGTACTATTTTCTACAAAGCTGTCTATCCCTCATCAGTTAACTGTTGAGGGGAATAAGGATTTGTATCCCCCTTGAGAATATCAAACAGAGGTTCAAGTTCTTCTATGGTAAACTTAAGATGAGGTTTTAGCCAATTAATATCTCTTAACAACTTTTGAGAATCATTAAAAGTAAACCATTTTTTGTATGTACGCCTGTAAGCCAGAAGAAGGCACTAGATCCCATTACAAATGGTTGTGAGCCGCCATGTGGTTGTTGGGAATTGAACTCTAATATTTTTAGTTTTGAGTCTAGCTTTTAACGGCGGAAGCATCTCTCTAGCCCCAATTATCCATTCTTATTGGAATTTTCTGTGTCACAATCTGTTTAAGATATAACTGAGTTCTCAAATACTGAAAAGATATTGTCTTTGAATCTTTTCTAGAGTGATAAGCACTCTAAAAATTTAAAGCTCATTGTATTAGAGCAAAGGTGTACAGAAAAACTCTTTTAGAGAGATCAGCTAACAAAATGAATAATATACACTGAGAGATTTAAATGCTTAACTTTTGTATTAAAGCAACAGCAAATTCTTATATAAGACTATTAATCATTCTTTGAGGCAACCTTTTTAATGATATCGCTTCATGGGCTCTCAAAAATCACTAGTAAATTCATTGAATTTAAACCTCATCACCTTTACCAGGATGTAAAGGAACAATAAAAACAATCTTAAATCTATAATAATTCTATATGTATTTACTAGAATGGTAACCGAAGTAGGCAAGACAGGCTGTAATTCCCCATTAGTTTCATAAATCTTAAATTTGAACTTTGTTTTTGGATTAATTGAATAACCAACTCCTTTTAGCTGAGTGAGAGTATCAGATAAAAGTCAAGCTGAAGGCAATCTTGTCCTCTAATAATTGTTAAATAGCCCCATTATCTATTTATGTTTCAAAACCTTTTTCCTTCAATTATTAACTTAAGATTAGGTCTCTTGCTACTGATAGGATCTAATACACATCAGAGGAATCAAAGCCATCTTGTCTTCTATCACTCTCAACAAATTTGGAAGGAAGGACCCAAAGCAAGTTGTGGAATTCTTTTGTCAGCAGGTAGTTACAATGTCATGGAGGGAAGCAAGCATAATGTTAATTCCTCCAACATAATAACAACTCCTGGCCCATAAGGTGTTGTGAATTTTGGGCCTGAGGCTGACACCTCCCCCACAGGGAACAAGCAAGGCAATCAACAAATTCCAGAAAACACCTTTCTAGGGGCTGGTCATGAAGACCAAAACAAGACAAAATGAATGTCTCACCCAAGCTTTTGCAGAGTCCAGTCTCCATTGTCTTAATTTAAATGTAAATGTTTTCAGAGGGCTGGCACAAAGATTATCTTTCCTGCAGGCCATCACTGTATCACAACTTGTTTTAAATATTTTTATTCAACTCTACCTGTTGTCTCTTTTTCTATAAACATGGGCGAATCAAAAAATCCCAAACTCGAGATTAGAACTGCCAACTGTAGCCAATGTAATACTGGCAGTTTAATTAAATTTTTAAATTTCTTTTGTAACATTAGAGTATAACCATAATTTTGAGAGACAAAACCAAAAGCAAAAACAATGTAAACAATCTATTTTCTCTAAAATCAAGACCAAGTAGATTATCTTTATGTTACAAAGTTTTGTTGCCAATTCTTATATGAATGCATGAAGCAGCTTTTAATATCTCATTGAAGAGATACTGTTTTAAAATCTTATTTTTTATACATCTGGTTTCTGAATGACTCTAACCCTGAGTTAGTTTTACGCCAACTTTCTGTTACCAAAGTTGTAAATTTCTAATCACACCCAATAATTTATAAGCCAAATAATCTATAACCAAGACATATAGAACATATTTATACTTTTAAAACCAATCAGAAACAACAATGAAGTGGCTACACATCTTATATATTTAGACCAAACAAAATTTCTTGCTTTTTCTAGCTGTAATTTCAAGAGAAAGGCACCTTGTCACAGAGATTTTTCTGAGACAAACTCTCAGTTTCTTTATAGAATCCAAAATGCTGCTGGTCCCTTTAAGATCAGCTTATGCAAACAATTTCTGAAAAGGCTTTTCCAGCTCAGCTCGACTCTTAGCTACAGGTAACCTATCTGTGCACATTAAGAGTGTCTTTAAAGCAAAGTTAAACTAGACCAAGGGTTGGATCAAGAAGTTTTAACGATCTTTTCTTTTGAACATGTAACACAGAACATTTAGACAATGAAACAAAAAGCAAACAATCGACACATGTGGACATTGGCGCGCCAAGGACAGACAACAAAGAAGGACATGTAAGAGCTACAGAGAAATTCAGGATGTCTCCCGAATTTTTTCTGTTTCTAGATGAGCTCGGAAATAGCCTTTTCATTACTTTTTGCTGACACAGCTCAGAGAGAGGACAATTGTTTTTCTAAAACCCTTTCTCTCTCTCTCATATTCAAGATGTAACTTTTCATCTCGTTCATTGGAGATGTAGCAGGCAGCTATTTTAACACCTCAGTGCCCTGTTTTCTTAGTTTCCCAATTCCTTCTAACCCTGCTCTTCCCGCCTGAAGCAGCTCTTAGACTGCGGGCAATGCCTGTTTAGAATTCTCCTGACCTGTAATTTGCTGTCACCTCCTAGGCAAAATTGGCACCAGGTCAATACCTCATTCACCTAGACTGTATCCCCCGAAACACACTTCCTGCAAACACAGCCTTCAAAGCATAACCATAACTAGCGCTAGTATCAAAAATTGTTTGCTGCTTACCAAGTGTGTGGGACACTCTCCTTCTTGTTCCATTTTCCGTAGAGCTCTACCCAAGACAGCGTTCCTCAGCTGGTCTCTCGTGGTTGGATGCCATTCTGTTGGGGGCCGTCGGCCACAGTCGACCGGGTTCACCTGAAAGAGAGGCTGGGAAGGGACAGGAGGGTGGGAAGAGATGAAGCCAGGACAAAGGTTTCTGATTGAGGCTCAATGCTTTAATGTTCAGCTTTCAATTTAAAGGGGATAACCCACCCCCAACCCCAGAGTTCCTTCTGGCTTCATCCGGCTGGGGGTGAGCACTGGGGGTCAGTGGAAACCATCCTGCTGGAGATGAGAGGAATCCATAGGTAATTTTGGGCTGGAGATGTCTCAAAGCAAGCTCAGCAGGCAGTCTATTCTTCTCAGCTCGTGTATCAGGCTACAGGCAGACAGAAAGGTGCCAAGGCCAAAGCAAGCACTGCCTCTGCCAAGGGCAGGAAGTGCCCAGGCCATACTTCCAGAGTCCTATTGTTTGGTCTATTGTGGTAAACAAGGTCTCATCTCTTAGGCCTGCTCAAGGCTGGGGGAAGGGCACACACAAATATGTCTATACCTCTCACAATGTAGTTCAACCATTGCTACTGCCTATTCCCATACATTTGTCTTATCCCTAACTGGAGACTTTGTCTTATATTCTGAGAATCTATGCTGAAGATAACTTTGTTTTACAAAATATAACATCGATGGGCATACAGTTGCTCTGTGGCTGAAGTTGTAAATTAACTAGCTAGTGAAGGGAACATATGAATAATTTGAATAGTTTAAGAAAATTCCAGAGAGAACAGAAAATATGGTTCTCATTGAAACATGACATATAGAGGAAGAAAATAGCATCAAGTATCAAAAATTATATAAATTTAAAAAGAAAAATCAAAAGGAACCAAAACTTTCATGAAGTTTTTAATTCTGAAAATCTGGTAAATATTGAGTGGAGAAAATCTTTCTTCTTACTATATTTTAGGTAATTATGAAAGCTGTACCAGAATTAGCCTTTATTTTGTTGTGTCCAGTAAATTTTTATTTTGATGTATATCACTGAAAAAATCTTTGCTTTGTTTAAGGTAGCTTTATATTAGAAGTGAGTGAAGATAAAGATACTGATCTGTTGTTAACTGCTGATATGGAACTGTAGGAAGCAGAAATAGAAAGTGCAATAAAGGGTATTTGAAAATTAGATTCTATAGCACTTGCCAATCTTCTCAGTGTTCTGTCACCTTTCTTCCTTCACTGTCCCACCATCCCCTTGCAAGAAGCCATTATAATTATGTCAGTTATTAGTAAGTGCAAGGCCTCCCTTAGTAACAATTTGGTTTCTGTTCATGCATCTGCTTGTATAATGAATAAAAACATATTATCCGCAGAGAACATTGTTGATATATATTTAAAGAATCTAAGACATTTTGCTAATATGCTGCATAACTATATCCTCTGGATCAAGACTTTTTTCTCCCTAGAGGAAAATGAGAGACTTATAGTAATTATATAGCTCACAAGAATATACAAATTCATAATAAAGAAAACTATGAGACATTTCTCCATACTTATATAAACTATAAATAATTTGCGGAGGTAAAGAGAACTCATGGCATGCTAGAGAAATAATTTTGTTAATTGTAATCTATTCTAGAATAGGACTTTTAGAAATGCAACTCATTTGGTCACTGTTACTGCTCTAAGTACCTCCAAATATAAATACATACATACATACATATATATATATATATATATATATATATATATATATATATATATATGCTTGACTTATATTGATTAATGTATTTGAATGTCATTAGTGATTTGTGTGGAATGTGGAGAAATTTGTTCATTTCTCTAGGAAAAGTAGGTCAATACTAGTGAAGCCTGAACAGGAATTGATAGAGTCAATGGGAGTCAAATAGATTTCCATGGCTAAAGTGATAGATAGAATATGAGATTAAAATCTTATGAATTTGAGTGCTTTTTAAATGAATATAATCCACCAAGCCTATACAGGTAACAAACAGCTGAAGAAACAAATAATATACCACAATTCTGGAATGTAGTACATATTTTCTAGGGATACAAATGAGGTGTGATCTGTTGTGTACTGAAGAAAATGTGATGGAAACTGTGAAAGAGTTGGATATAAACAAAGAATGTTGAAGTCAAAGAACACTGGATCAGACAAGATTATGTTTAGCAGAGACAATATGGTGGTCTTCAGTACAAAATATTTCAATCACTCAAAGTCATACACTGTTTAGCCCATATTATTTTCAGATGTAAAGAAAAAGTACTGAAAATTATAATAACAAATGGCAAATTTTATTTACATGAAGACATTAATAACTTAAACAAATCAAGCAATATTAACACAAAAACGTTTGGCTCTAGGAATAAGGAGAATAGTAGGAAAGTCAATAATTTAATTCACTTGATTTTTTATAAGTGTTTTTACAATTAGTAAAGTATATATACAGGACAGGAAATTAAAAGTGTAACATTGTAAAATAATAAATTTCTTGATGGTATTTCTTTCAATCAAAATTTTATAATATAATGAATTTTATTTTATTTCATCTCTCTATATAAATACTTGTAGCTCTTTAAATTAATATTTGTGTAGCTTGCAAATAAAATTTAAATTTAAAATAGCTGCCAGTTCACCAACCAATTTTTCAATTTTATTACTATTACAGATGAATCCATAATCACATTGCTCACACTGTGTGGATTACAGTGATACAGAACCTTATTTTCCAAGTATCTCAGTGTATTCAACTGAGAAAAGGAAAAAAATGATTTCTCAACAAAACCAATTGTCTGTATGACTTAATGTGATTCTATATATACTTTTAAATAATATGATGGTGAATATTTTGAAATATTGTTTATTTTTAATCTTATAAACTACATTTTCATGTTTTTTCCAGAAATGAAATGAAAGTAAGCCGTGAAACCTTGATCTTCTATAATCTGATCTAACATAGTCTGTTCTTAGGGACAAGGTAAATACACACAGAATCAAACTATCCTTAAGACTGCATTAAGGAAATGCAAATTCAGGGTGTGATATTTTTCTTTAGTAAAGTTAACCAAGAAAGCTTCATCTTCTGATAAACAAAAATAGCTCTAAGCATATTTTTATTCACAACTACAACTAGATATTTATTTTCCATGATAAATTCATGTTTATAGTTTTATAATACATCATTCATTTTGACAATGAACTATAGAATCAAGTTTATCTTTGCATCATATATCTTATTGTTAACTTTCTAGTATGTTTGACATAAAAGAAAGAGACAAAGAAAGAAAGAAAGGAAAAATGAAAGAACTTTTTTAAATAGAAGCTACATATTTCCATACCATACAAACTTTTGTAGTAACTTTGCCTTGTGTCATTTCTGGATATTTTTATAATTGAAGCATTGGGTTCATTCAAACAGTTACAATTTGACTTTTTTCACACAACCATACAATTACAGCTCATTTTCATCTACCCTCAGCCCTTCCTTTCCCCTATCACCCTTTGTTGTTTCATCCTTTCCAAAGAGTCTTCTCATTTTCTTGACATATAAATACCCTTTTATCTCCTCCCTTCATTTTAGACCACTGAATTCTCTCTTATAGCTCATTCCCTACTAGTATTTTCTACATTAACATTAAAATTTACACAATAAATATACACAAACACACATATGAAAAATACACAAATATGCACAAAAATAGGGGTGAGAGGCATAGAGAGAGAAAAAGAGGGAGGGAAGGAGGGAGGGAGGGAGGGAGAGAAAGAGAGAGAGAGAGAGAACAATTTTCTCTTTCAATTTGACTTTTTTATATTAATTTAGGAATCTCCAGTTCCTTTCATTTACCTGTACATGTTATATATTCTACGCACCTTTACATTCTTCAGCTGAGGTAGAGAAAACATCCAGAATATGTGCCATAATCTCTAGTTAACATACTACTGGAAAACCTAGTTAAGATAGTGTGATGAGTAAAATAAATAGAAACCATTGAGACTGGAACAAAAGGTTTACAGTTATCAATAGCTTAACTAGAGATTATTTAGCATATTTAATTTTTTAAAGATGTTACTACATACAATAATTGATATAAAAATCTAGCATGGCATAAACTAAATAAGAAATGGTTGCATTTTTAACTTTAAGTAATAATTCATCACAAAGTGAAATTCAGGTATTAATATCATTTAAAGTAGGATAATATGTGATTCATAATAAATTTACCCAAAAGTGTATAGAGTTTGTGCTCTAGAGTACATTATTTACCTTTAATATATAGAAACCTAACCCATTCTCACTTATAGAGACAACTACTTTTGCAAAAAATATCAATGCTGCTTAAAGTAATCAACAACATTACAGCAATTCTTAACAAGATATTATACATTTTCGAAGAAATTAGCAAATCAATCACCAATACATTTTGGTAATTAAAATGAATTAATAGCCAAAGTGACTGAAAATAGTTGGTGGGATATATCTTATGAATAAATTTTAAATGTAATAAAAGTTACTGGTTTGTACAAGTGCAATTATTGAATTAAATAACATGAATTTTGCCTCAGTGTAACTATTATAGGAAGTTAATATAAACATTGATAACTAAAAACAATTAGTTGAATGTCTCCTTCTGGGCAACTGCTTTGTTTGCCTTATGATGTATACATTCATAAGTTACTTTTACTACATTTACCTTAACATATGATTTATTTATTTACAGATGGAATCGTTAAATCTTCATAGTGAAATATGACCAAGAAATTTTTTTATTACATGACAATTAAATAATTTTTTAATTAATAATTTCATTCATTTACATTTTATTTTTATTGGATATTTTATATATTTACATTCCAAATGTTATCCCCCTTCTAGGTTTTCTCTCTGAAACTCCCTCACCCATTCCCGTTCCCTCTGCTTCTATGATGATGTCCCTACTCCCACTCACCCACTCCCACCTCACCGTCCTCGTATTTCCTATACTGAGCAATCGAGCCTTCACAGAACCAAGGACTTCTCCTCCTATTGAGACCAGACAAAGCCATCCTCTGCTACATATGCAGGTGGAGCCATGAGTCCCTCCATGTGTATTCTTTGGTTGGTGGTTTAGTCCCTGGGAGCTCTGGGGTGTCTGATTGGTTGATACTGTTGTTCTTCCTATGATGTGGCAAACCCCTTCAGTTCCTTCCTATAACTCCTACATTGGGAACACCAAGCTATGTCCAATGGATGACTGCGAGCATCTGCATCTGTACTTGTCAGACTGGCAGGCTCAGGCTTCTGTCAGCAAGCACTTTCTTTTTTAAATTAATTTTTTTATTGGATATTTTATTTACATTCCAGATTTATCCCTTTTCCCCATTTCCCCCCACCCAGAAACCCACTATCCCATCCCTCCTCCTAATGTATCTATGAGGATATACCCTCACCCACTCACTCCCACCTCCCTGCCCTTGAATTCTCCCACACTTCGGCATCCAACCTTCAAATGATCAAGGACCTCCTTTCCCACCTATACCAACCAAGGACCTCCTCCACTACATATACAGTTGGAGGAATAGATCATTCCCTATGTGCTCCCAGACTGGTGGTTTAGACTCTGAGAACTCTGGTTAATTGATATAGTTGCTCTTCCCATATGGCCATAAACCCCTTCAGTTCCTTCAGTCTTCTCTCTAAGTCTTCCATTGGGAACTCCATGATAAGTTCAAAGGTTAGCTGCTAGCATTTGCCTCTGTATATGTCAGGCTCTGGCAGACATCTAAGGAGACAGCTATATCAAGTTCCTGTCAGCATGCACTTCCTGACATCCATCAGTGTCTGCCTTAGGCGACTGCACATGGGAGAGATATCCAGGTGGAGCAGTCTCTGGATGGCCCCTCCTTCTATCCCACACTTTGTCTCCATATTTGCTCCCATGAGTATTTTGCTACCCATTGTAAAAAGGACTGAAGCACCCACACTTTGGTCTTCCTTCTTCTTGAGCTTCATGTGGTCTGTGAGTTGTATATTGGGTATTGCAAGCTTTTGGGCTAATATCCACTCATCAGTGAGTGCATACCATGTATGTTCTTTTGTGATTGGATTACCTCACTCAGAATATTTTCTAGTTTCATCCATTTGCCTAAGAATTCCATGAGATCATTGTTTTTAGTAGCTCAATAGTGCTTCATTGTGTAAATGTATCAAATTATCTTTTATTTTTATTGGATGTTTTATTTACATTTCATATTTTATCCCCTTACCCCATCCCCCACCCACCCAGGAACCCCCTATCCCTTCACTCCTCCTCCTGCTTCTCCTTACCCCTTACCCCAACCTACCCACCCCACTCCCACCCACCCCCAAAATCTCACCCCTGGGGCATCCAACCTTCATGAGACCAAGGATCTCTTCTCCCACCTATGCCCAGCAGGGCCCTCCACTCTTACATATATAGCTGAAGCTATGATTCCCATCCTAAGTGCTCCCAGGGTGGTGGTTTAGACCCTGGGAGCTATGGTTGGTTGGTATTGTTGCTCTCCTCATGGGGCCCGCAAACCGTTTCAGCTCCTACAGTCTTCACTCTAACTCCTCCATTATGAACCCCATGATCAGTTCAAAGGTTAGTTGTGAGCGTCTGCCTCTGAATATGTCAGACTCTTGCATACCTCTGAGGAGACATCAATATCAGGCTCTTATCAGCATGCACTTCCTTACTTCCACATCAGCATGTACCTTTGGTGACTGCACATGGGATGGATACTCAGGGGGAATGGTCTTCAGACGGCCCCTCCTTCAGTTTCTGTCCCTCACTTTGTCTCCATATTTGCTCCCTTGAGTATTTTGTTGCTCCTTCTAAGAAGGACAAAATCACCCCCACTTGGTCTTCCTTCTTCATGAGCTTCATGTGGCCTGTGAGTTGAATCTTGGATATTTCAAGGTTCTGGGCTAATATCCAGTAATTAGTGAGTGAATATCATTTGTGATCTTTTGTGATTGGCTTACCTCACTCAGGATGAAATTTTCTAGTTGCATCCATTTACCTAAGAATTTCTCGAATGGATTGTTTTTAATAGCTGAGTAATACTCCATTGTGTAAATGTGCCACATTTTTTGTATCCATTCCTCAGTTGAAGGACATCTGGGTTCTTTCAAGTTTCTGGCTGTTATAAATAAGGCTGCTATGAACATAGTTGAGCAAGTGTCCTTGTTATATGTTAGAGCACCTTATGGGTATATGCCTAGGAGTGGTATAACTGGATCCTCAGGTAATGCTATGTCCAATTTTCTGAGGAACCGCCACACTGATTTCCAAAGTGGTTGCACCATCTTGCAGTCCCACCAACAATGGAGGAGTGTTCCTCTTTCTCCACACCCTCGCCAGCATCTACTGTCACCTGAGTTTTTAATCTTAGCCATTCTGACTGGTGTGAGATGGACTCTCAGGGTTGTTTTGATTTGCATTTTCCTGATGACTAAGGATTCTGAACATTTCTTTAGGTGTTTCTCCACCATTCGAGTTTCCTCAGTTGAGAATTCTTTGTTAAGCTCTATACCCCAATTTTAATGGGATTATTTGTTTGTCTGGAGTCTAATTTCTTGAGTTCTTTGTATATATTGGATATTATCTCACTATCAGATGTAGGATTGGTAAAGATCTTTTCCCAATTTGTTGGTTGTCGTTTTGTCCTATTGACAGTGTCCTTTGCCTTACAGAAACTTCACAATTTTATGAAGTCCCATTTGTCAATTCTTGATCTTAAAGCATATGCCATTGGTGTTCTGTTCAGGAACTTTTCCCCTGTGCCCAAGTATTCGAGGTTCTTTCCCACCTTCTCTTCTATTAGTTTCAGTGTATCTGGTTTTATGTGGAGGTCCTTTATCCATTTAGTCTTGAGTTTTGTACAAGGAGAGTATCCAAAATAATAAAGTCAGAACTGAAAGGGAGACATAACAACAGAAACTGAAGAAATTAAAAAAAATAATCAGATCCTACTACAAAGGCCTATATTCAACAAAACTAGAAAACCTGGATGAAACAGACAACTTCCTAGACAGATGCCAGGTACCAAAGTTAAATTAGAAGCAGATAAACCATCTAAACAGTCCCATAACCCCTAAGGAAATACCAGCAGTCATTAAAAGTCTCCCCACCAAAAAAAGCCCCGGACCAGACGGTTTTAGTACAGAATTCTATCAGACCTTCAAGGAAGACCTAATATCAATTCTCTTCAAATTATTCCAAAAATAGAAACAGAAGGAACACTACCCAAATCATTCTATGAAGATACAATTACACTCTTACCCAAATCTCACAAAGATCCAACAAAGAAAGGGAACTTCAGACCAATCTCCCTTATGAATATTGATGCAAAAATACTCAATAAAATTCTAGCAAACCTGCTGACTGCCTCTGGCATCACTGAGACCAATAAAAACTATGCCACAGATATGGGGAAGGAACCTCTTACCCTTAAAGGGAATAGCCCAGCCCCGTTCCCTTATGGGACTGAGGATTGATATGCCTGTTTGATACCACAGAGGGCACAGCTAATTGGCTACCAAAAAGATTAATGAAATAAATAGATACCCCCACAAAGCCAGGCCCAACCATAAATAAGATGAATAACAACTGACATCCAGGGAAGAGAAATCTCCCTCAGAATTCCCTTCTTTTTCCTTTCCAGGTAAAAATGAATCACCTGTGATGTCTGCTGTTAGAAGTTCTAATCCAGATGCTGGCCTCCGAACTTATACTACTCAGACCTTTGAAGGGCCATTGACAAGAACATCAAACAGCTAGAGATTGACATCACTAATCTGAAGAAATCCTTCGTTTTGCTGTCTGAAGAGACCTCCAAAAATCGCAAAGATCCTTATTGGACTTGATTTACTCTATTATAATAGAAAAGGCTGTGTACAGCTCTTGACTGTGTACAACCCTTAAAGAAGAATATTGCCTTTACATAGACAAGACAGGGATGGTTAAAGAGAGCATGAAAAAGGTCAGAGAAGGCCCTGAGAAAAGTCAGAGAGAGAAAAAGACAGATGAATGCTAGTACAAGAATTGGTTTTCAACCTCTACAGGATTGTCAACCCTTCCTCCATCTTGGGACCATTATTTGGGTTATTTTTGCGTATTTCTTCTGGTCCCTGGGCTTCAAAGAGGCTGACTAACTCGGTGAAACAACAGATAAACAATTTGGTAGCAAAATCTACTCAGATACATTTTCATAAGTTAGCTATGGAGAACCACGAGACTCAAGATGAGGTTGTTACTTTATCCAGGGTGTTCCCAAAACCCATCTCCACCCAACCTAAAAGAGCTAACCTTGAATGTTTTCTTTTTTTTTTTAACAATAGTATACTACTGCATCTCTAACTTTAATAAGCATAATTTTTTTCTAATGTGATCAAAGGTAAATTCCAATGTATAACCTTAAATTTAGTTCATTTTACTAAATTATATTTTGGTGTATTTTACATGCAAGCATATATCTGGTATATGCATATTTGCTCATATGTGGAACAAATTATGCTATACACTCACCCAGACAGACCTGTGTACTCAGCAAGAGTTTATAGTATAATTTCATTCTCAATCATTACTACTTTTATATTTTGGTTCTGTTTCTTTTAATAATTCTAAAACTCAGCATTCTTTCATGCCACTAAACAGCAGGCCCCTGAAATCTTCCTGTCTTAGGCCCCATTGCTAATGTTGCATATAGGAGTATATCATGATACACACACATGCACACGCACATGCACACGCACACGCACACGTATACATATATATGTATGAAATGTTACATATATAGTGTATATGTATAGTGACAATATTTTAACTATATGTAATTTAGGAAAATTGACTTCATTCCTTATTTATTTATTTATTTATATTTTCAATAATCAAAAGATATTGAGTTCATTGAGAATGTCTTTACAAACTTATTGAGTCCCTCATGAAACTTGACACAATTTTCATAACCTTGTCTAGTTTTCAACTTTCTAGCAGAACTGGGAGAGGCTGGTTTAACTTCTGTTCAGTTCTCCTCTCAACTTCAAGACCTTCATTTAGTACTTTCACTGATAACCAAGTCTTTCATCTCCATTTACATACTCCTTACAAGCAGCCCTATAAATCTGAATAATACAACTGAAATGAACCTCTCATACATTGGTACCACTCTGATTTTGCATATTAATCTTCCAAAGAAGCAGTCTTAAAACACATCTATAAGAATATCAATAGTTTGTTAAACACTTTAGGCATTGCTTATTCATTACAGCTCCATCTACAAAATCTCTTATTTCATTTTCTATCTCAATTTCATATTTTTGTCAAAGAAACTACCAGAGAAACATATTTCAATGACAGTGCTGGGTAATGGTAGCTTTCTCTAGTCTATCTCATTACAGAGGTCTTGTCTTTTTAAAAGGGTAAAAGGATTTATGTCTTCATATAATTTCTGACACACAGTTTCAGTGAAAAACCACTTACTCACATAAATTCAATTTCTTTAGCTGTTTCATAGACAGTGAGTCACACTGAGGAAATTTATCTCAGTTTCAATGTTTGTTTCTTTGTGGATATTCAGTAAAAGCTCATGACTTAAGTGTTAAGACTACAGAGCAGGTAATGTTTAATATTTGCAAGGATTTTAAAAGTTATTTCCTTGTTTATTATTCATAGAATTTAAAAACTTCATGAGGCATGCTGTTTATTTTCTTCTTTCTGAGTTTAGGATATGTTTAATCCAGGGCTAAGGCTGAGGCTCAGAGCTAAGGCTGTCCCACAGCCCTCTGTACCCAAATTCCTCACAAGAGAGACCTGGTCACCCCCAGGAGTGCTGAAATACCTAAGATCACTGGTTCACAAGCCCAGAGGAGGGACAAGCTCCAATAAGAGACAGTAAAGCCAACTAATACCAGAGAAACCAGATGGCAAAAGACAGGCACAAGAATCTAAGCAACAGAAATTGAGGCTACTTGACAATCATCAGAACCCAGTTTTCCCACCAAAGCAAGTCCTGGATACCCCAACTCATCTGAAAAGAAAAATTCTAATTTAAATTCACATCTCATGATGACTATTGAGGACGTTAAAAAGGACATAAATAACATCCTTAAGAAAATACAGGGGAACAGGTACAGATAAACAGGTAGAATCCTTTAGCCCTTAAAGAGGAAACACAAAAATCTCTTAAAAAATTACAGAAAAAAAAAACAGACAAACAGATGAAGAAATTGAACAAAATCATCCAGGATATAAAAATGGAAATAGAAACAATAAAGAAATCACAAAGGGAGACAACCCTGGAGATAGAAAACCTAGAAAAGATATCAGGAGTCATAGATGCAAGTATCACCAACAGATTACAAGATATAGAAGAGAGAATCTTGGGTGCAGAAGATACCATAGAAAATAATGATACAACAGTCAAAAAAAAAAGTGCAAAATGCAAAAGGCTCCTAATCTCAAACATCCAGGAAATCCAGGACACAATGAAAAGATCAAACCTAAGGATAGTAGGTATAGAAGAAAACAAAGATTCCCAACTTAAAGGGTCAGAAAGTAACTTCAACAAAATTATAGAAGAAACATTCCTAATCTAAAGAAACAGATATCCATAAACATACAAGAATCATACAGAACTCCAAATAGACTGAACCAGAAAAGAAATTTTTCCTGTCACATAATAGTCAAAACATGAAATGCAGAAAACAAAGAAGGAATATTAAAAGCACTAAGGGGGAAAAGTCAAGTAACATATAAAGACAGACCTATCAGAATTACAGCAGACTTCTCAACAGAGACCATGAAAACCAGAAGATCCTGGGCAGATGCCATATAGACCCCAAGACAGCACAAATGCCAGCTCTAGGCTACTATACCCAGCAAAAATCTCAATTACAATAGAAGGAAAAAAAACAAGATGTTCCATAACAAAACCAAATTTACACAATATTTTCCCACAAATCCAGCCCTAAATGAATAATAGATAAAGAAGCTCCAACAAAAGGAGGGAAACTACATAAAAGAAAAAGCAAAAAGTAATCTTCTTTCAACAAACCCCAAAAAAGATAACCACACAACATAATTATATCTCTAACAACAAAAATAATTGGAAGCAACAACCACATGTTCTTAATTAGTCTTAACACCAGTAGACTCAATTCCTCAACAAAAAGACATAGAATGACAGATGGGATATGTAAACAGGACCCAGCATTTTGTTGCATACAGGAAACTCACCTCAGTGACAAAGATAGATACTACCTTAGAGTAAATGTCTGGAAAACCATTTTCTAAGCAAATGATCTCAAGAAACAAGCTGGAGTAGTGATTCTGATAGCCAATGAAATCAATTTTCAACCAAAAGTTATCAAAAAAGATAAGGAAGGACATTTCATACACAACAAAGGAAAAATCTACAAACTCTAAATTCTGAATATCTATGCTCCAAATGTAATGGCACCCACATTCATAAAAGAAACTTTACTAAAGCTCAAAGCACTCATTGCACCTCATACAATAATGGGAGACTTCAGCACCCAACTCTCAGTAATGGACAGATCTTGGAAACAGAAACTAAACAGAGACACAGTGAAAGTAAGTTTTGAACTAAATGGATTTAACAAATATCAACTGAACATTTTATTATAAAACAAAAGAATATAAATTCTTCTCAGGATCTTATGGCACATTCTCCAAAATTAACTATATGATCAGTCACAAAACATGCCTCAAAAGATACAAGAAGATTGAAATAATCCCATTTATCCTATCAGATCACCACTGACTAAGGCTGGTCTTCAATAACAACAAAAACAACGGAAAGCCCATATACCCATGGAAGCTGAACAATGCCCTACTCAATGATAAGTTGATCAAGGAAAAAATAAAGAAAGAAATTAAAGTCTTTTTACAATTTAATAAAAATGAAGATACAACATGCTCAAACTTATGGAACAAAATAAAAGCAGTGCTAAGAGGGAAACTCATAGCTCTTCACTCCCTCCAAAAAAAAACTGGAGAGAACATACAGTAGCAGCTTGTCAACACACCTGAAAGGTCTAGAAGCAAAGAAGCAAATATACCTAAGAAGAGTAGATCACAGTAATAGTCAAACACAACAATGAAATCAACCAAGTAGAAACAAAAATAATTATATAAAGAGTCAACAAAAACAGTAGCTGGTTATTTGAGAAAATCAACAAGATAGATAAACCCTTAGTCAGACTAACCAGAGGGCACAGAGACAGTATCCAAATTAAGAAAATCAGAAATGAAAAGGTAGACATAATAACAGAAACCGAGGAAATTATAAAAAATCATCAGATCCTACTACAAAATACTATATACAAGCAAACTGGTAAATCTGGAT
Organism: Grammomys surdaster; assembly: GCF_004785775.1. Classification (NCBI taxonomy): domain Eukaryota; kingdom Metazoa; phylum Chordata; class Mammalia; order Rodentia; family Muridae; genus Grammomys; species Grammomys surdaster. The sequence goes on along the minus strand of NW_021604607.1, from coordinate 5,787,103 downwards.
GAAATGGACAATTTTCAAGACAGATACCAGGTTAGGTAGTTAAATAAGGATCAGATAAACCATCTAAACAATGTCATACCCCAAAGAAATAGAAGCAGACATTAAAAGTCTCCTAATAAAAAAAATGCCCAGCACCAGATAAGATTAGTGCAGAATTCATTCAGACCTTCAAAGAAGACGTAATACCAATAGTCTTCAAACTATTCCACAAAATAGAAACAGAAGGAACCCCATTTTATTCTATGAAGCTACAATTATGCTTATACCTAAACCAAACAAAGACCCAAAAATGAAAGAGTACATCAGACAAATTTCACTTATGAAACTGATGCAAAAATTCCTAATAAAATTCTTGCAAACCAAATCCACAAACACACTAATATGATCATTTATCATGGTCAAGTAGGCTTCATCCCAGCGATGCAAGGATGTTTCAATATATAGAAATCAATCAACATAATCCACTATATACACAAACTCATAGGATAAAAAACACATGATCATTTCATTAAATACTGAGACAGCATTTGACAAAATTCAACACCCCTTCATGATAAAAGTCTTAGAAAGATAAGAAATTCATGTCCCATACCTAAACATAGTAAAAGCAAACCGGTAGCCAACTTCAAAAAAATGGAGAGAAACTTGAAGCAATCACTTTAAAATCAGGGACTTGACAAGGCTGCCTACTCACTCCCAACCTATTCAATATTCTATTCAAAATCCTAGGCAAAACACTTAGACAACAAAAGGAGGTAAAACTGATACAAATTAGAAAGGTAGAAGTCAAAGTATCCCTTTTTGCAGATGAGATGATAGTACACTTAAGTGCCCATAAAAATTCCACCAGAGAACTACTAAACCTGATAAACTACTTCAGCAAAGTGGCTGAGTATAAAATAAAAAAAAATCAAATCAGTAGCCTTCTTCTTCTCAAAAAAATAAACGGGCTAAGAAAGACATTAGGGAAACAACACCCCTCACAATAATCATAAATAATATAAAATACCATGATATGTCTCTAACCAAGCAAGTGAAAAATCTGTATGATAAGAACATTAAGTCTCTGAATAATGAAACTGAAAAATATCTCAGAAGATGGCAAGATCTCCCATGCTTGTATAATAAAAATGACCATTGCCAACATCAATCTACAGATTCAGTGCAATCCCTGTAAAAATTCCAACTCAGTTCTTCATAAAGTTAGAAAGTACAATTTGCAAATTCATTTGGAATTACCAAAAACCCAGGATAATGAAAACTATTCTCAACAATAAAAGACCTGCTCTTAGATTCACCCTCCCTGACCTCAAGCTATATTACAGAGCATTAGTAATAAAAACTATATTGTATTGGTACAGAAATAGTCAGGAAGGACAATGGAATAGGATTGAAGACCCAGAATTGAGCCCACACATCTATAGTCACTTGACTTTTGACAAAGGTGCTAAAACCTTCCAATGGAAAAAAAGACAGCATTTTCAACAAATGGTCTTGGGTCAACTAGTGGTTAGCATGTAGAAGAATGCAAACCAATCTATTCTTATCTCCTTTTACACAGCTCAAGTCCAAGTGGATCAAGAACCTCCACATAAAACCAGATATACTGAAAATAATAGAAGAGAAAGGGGGAAGAGCCTTGAAAACATGGGCACAGGGGAAAATTTCTTGAACAGAACATCAATGGCTCATGCTCTAAGATCAATAATAGACCAATGAGGCCTCATAAAATTGAAAAGCTTCTGAGAAGCAAAGGACACTGCCAATAGGACAAAATTGCAATGAACAATTTGGAAAAAGATCTTTACCAAACCTACATCCAATAGATGGATAATATCCAACATAAACAAAGAACTCAAGAAGTTAGACTCCAGAGGTCCAAATAAACCCATTAATAAGGAGGCACAGAGCTAAACAAAGGATTCTCAACTGAGAAATACTGAATGGATTAGAAGCACCTAAAGAAATGTTCAACATCCTTAATTATCAGGAAAAGGCAAATCAAAGTGATGCTGAGATACCACTTTACATCAGTCAGAATGGCTAAAGTCAAAATCTAAAGCAAATGCTGCTAAGGATGTGGAGAAAGAGAAACACTCCACCATTGTTGATGAAATTGTAAGCTGGTACAACCACTCTGGAAATTATTCTGGAAGCTCCTCAGAAAATTTTACATAGTACTACCATAGGACCCATCTATACCAGTCCTAGGCATATACCTGAAAGAAGATGCAACATATCACAAGGACACATACTCCATTACGTTCATAAAAAGAAGCTGGAAAGAACCCAGATGTCCTTCAACAGAGAAACGGATACAGAAAATGTGGTACAGTTAACACAATGGAGTACTACTCATCTATTAAAAATAATAACTTCATGAAATTCTTAGTCAAATGGATGGAACTAGAAAGTATCATTCTGAGTGAGGTAACCTAGTCACAGAAGAACACACATTGTAAGTACTCACTGATAAGTGCATATTAGCCCAAAAGCTCAGAATACTGAAGAAACAATTCAGACCACACGAAGCTCAAAAGGAAGGGAGACCAAAGTATGAATGCTTCAGTCCTTCTTAGAAGCAGGAACTAAATACTCAAGGGAGGAAATATAAAGTATGGAGCACAGACTGAAGAACTGGCCATTCAGAGACTGCCATACCTGTCGACCCATCCCATATTGAGACACAAAACCTAGACAATATTGTGTATGCCAAGAAGTGGTTACTGACAGGTGTCTGATATAGCTGTCTCCTGAGAGTGTTTGCCAGAGCCTGGAAAATACACAGGCAGATGCTCACAGTCAACCATTGGACTGAACATGTGGTCTCCAATGTAGGAATTAGAGAAAGGACTGAAGGAGCTGAAGGGGTTTACAATCTCATATGATAAACAACTATATCAACCAACCAAACCCCCTAGAACTCCAGAGACTAAACCACCACCACAGAGTACACATGGAGGGACTCATGGCTCCAGCCAAATATTTAGCAGAGGATGACTTTGTCAGACATCAATGGAAGGAGAGGCCCTTAGTCCAGGGAAGGCTAGTTGCCCCAATGTAGGAGATTGCCAGGGCAAGGATGTAGGCATGGGTGAGTAGGTGGGTGAGCACCCTCATAGAGGCAGGAGGATAGAGATTGGTATAGGGGGTTTCCAGAGCTGAAACAGGGAATAGGGATAACATTTGAAATGTAAATAAATAAAATATCCAGAGAAAAAGAGAGAAAGAGAGAGAGAAAGAAGAGTGAGAGAGAAAGAGAGAGAGAGAGAGAGAGAAGAGAGAGAGAGAGAGAGAGAGAGAGAGAGAAGAGCAGAGGATGGAAAAGAAAAGGTTGTAGGGTAGTAAATATGATCAAATAGTATTTTTTGTATATATGCATATATTTTGAACTCATTTAATCATAAAACCAATAAAAAATCATGAATAAGTTCATATTAACTATTTGAAAGATGTAATAGCATGTTGATGAAAATGCAGATATGGTGTGACCAGTATTAAATTTAATACTAAAATTTATCACTATTATCTTCAGTTCCAAAAATATGTTATATTTTTCTGTAAGGATATAGTGACACATGAAGGGTGAATTTGTTCAAGTAACTTCCTCTGTCTACACTCCACAAATAAAGTTAGCAAAAAATAGTCAAATAAATAAAATTAAAATTAATTTGTTGAATGAACAAAATTGAATTTTACAGTGTTACTCATTGAAACTCTTTTCAGGGAAGAGGTAATATCTTCACTCTCACTGATGTATTACTTGAGAACAAGCAAATGAAACTTATTCTAAGTACTTCTATTTCATTTTCAGATGTCATTTAAGTATAGGAAGTAACTAAATTCAAAGTCCTAGACTCTTGAGGACTTCCCAATAGCTGAACAGCTCCTATTATACAAAACAGTTGTCTTCTGTCCAGACATCTCAAGGCCAACTTCTCCATCTGTCAAGGTCAAATTGATTAGTGTGGCCAAGCCCAGGAACCTACCACTAACTTGATTGGTGAAAATTCCCTTGCTCAATCCCTTATATAAAAATTTGATTAGACAATGCAACATACCCCTGTTCTCCCATTTTTGTGGTTTTCTCCTCTAAATATGCCATGCAATTTCTCTTCAGGGTAGGAGTTTAGCTCCCAAGAATGTTCTGTGGCCCTGGTTGATCAATAATGGCATGGTAACAACAAATTTTATGAAATTCACAGGCAAATGAATGGGACTAGCCAGTATCATGCTGAGAAAGGTAACCCAGATACAAAAGAACAGACATTGTATGTACTCACTAATAAGTGGATACTATCCCCAAAACTCAGAATACCCATAATACAACTCAGACCATATGAACCTTAAAAAGAAGGAACACCACATATGGATGCTTCAATCCTGCTTAAAACAGGGAACAAAAAATAATCACAGGAATTATAGGGATGGTCTTGGGAGGGAGCGAAGAAGGGGAGAGAAAAAAGTTTGGCCAAGATCAGGTAAGGGAAGAGACAGGAGAGAAGTACAGAGGTTCAGAAAATCAAATAGAAATATGTAGCAGTGGAGGATGAGGAACTTGGAATAGCCACTAGAAAGTCCCAGATGCCAGGAAGTAACAGGTTCTCAGGACCTAATGAAGATGACATTAGCCAAAACAGCCAACAAAGCAGACATAGAACCTGTAGAGACCATCCTCAGTAGATAAGTATGGTCTCCAGTTGAAGGGTGAGGCCACCCACCCATCTCAAAAATTTTAACTCAGAGTTTTTACTGTCTAAAGGAGATGTAGAGACACAGAGTGGAGCAGAGACTGAAGGACAGGCCATACAGGGACCTCCTCACCTAGGAATTCATCCCATCTGCAGACACTAATGCAGATACTATTGCTGCTGTCAAGAAGCATTTCCTGACAAGAGGCTGTTATAGCTGTCTCCTGAGAGGCTCTGCCTGCACCTAACCAATACAGAAGCAGATACTCACAGTGAACCATCAGACTGAGCAGGGGATCCTAATGGAAGAGTTAAAGGAAGGACTGAAGGAGCTGAAGTGGATTGTGTCCCCATAGGAAAAACAACAATATCAACTAACTAAACTACCCAGAGCTCCCAGAATACAACCAAAGAATACACATAGAGGAACCCATGGCTCCAGCTATATATGTAGCAAAGGATTGCCTTATCTGGCATCAAGAGGAGGGGAAGCCCTTGATTCTGTGGAGGCTTAGTACCCTAGCATAAAGGGATGCTACAATGGTTAGGTGGGAATGGGTGGGTGTGTGCAGGGGCACCCTCATAGAGGCAAAGGAGAGAGGAGATGGGATGAAGGCTTTACAGAGGGGAAATCAGGAAGGGGACAACATTTGAAATGTAAAAAAACAAAATAACCAATTAAAAAATGTCATCTGCTTGATATAGTGTTTTAGTGATGCTGAAGAAATAAATGGAAAAGGGTAACCTGTTAAGTACATGATCTCCTTCTAAATAAGCTAACTTATGCACCTGATTTACTTGATTAGCTTTCTTCCACTCTAAATAAGTATCCCCAGATAAAGCAAATATATGCTGGTTGCCTCCTGAAATTTAAAAATAAAAGTATGTGGAAGATCAGGGTAGTCTTAAGAATATTTACAATTTGAACAACCAATATATTGTAGATTTAAATGCTATTATCTCTTTCTGTCTCTCTGTCTCTTTGTCTCTCTGTCTCTCTCTGTTTTGTTATCTCTCATACACACACCTACAGATTTTATAGATTCATGTTGTTTTAGTTTGGAAATGTACACTCACTAATCTAAAAATAACAAAGTACACAAATCAATATGGAGCTTTAATTAGAAAAAATATGCAACTTAGCTAAACTTTGTGTATAATTCGGTCTGAAAAAGCCCAGAAGTACCAAATGTTCAAATGTTTAATAGATCGTGAAGTATAGTTCTGGAAAAATCTATTTTACCTTCTTTTTTTAATGTTTTTTTCTTTTAGATTTATTTTATTTTATTTTATTTTACTTTATTTTATTTTATTTTATTTTATTTTATTTTATTTATATGAGTACACTGTAGCTGTATTCAGACACACCAGAAGAGGGCATCAGATTCCATTGCAGATAATTGCTAGGAATTGAACTCAGGACCTCTGGAAGAGCAGTCAGTGCTCTTAACCACTGAACCAACTCTCCAGCCACCTATTCTATTTTCTTTGCTTTTAATTTTAAGGGGAGACATACTGCCGGATTTATATTATGTTTCATCACCTAATATCATTCAGACATTGTGAAGTACGAAACATATTTTATCTCTATGACTCTTAAAAAAAATGTGTATCGTTATGATTGCAAAAAAAAAAAAACAGAACAAAAAATATTTACTATGAAGGAAATGCAAACAAGTGGGTGTTAGTTTGGTCAAAAATTATATAATACTTCTGTTTTCTTGTTGGAATGCTTGTTTTAGACATGATCTACACATGGCTTTCATCTTTTGATCTTGTCTTAGGCATCTGAAAGATGAGATTGGAAGGAGAAGCGCCAAACCCAGATAAATGATAATTATCTTCACTGTGATTTGAAATTTTCTACAGAATTGATATTCATAACACTTTTATGCCTTGCCTTCATTCCAAAAAATGGCCTTTTTATAATTTGTAATATCTCTTTTCTATTCTCTGATTATCTCCCTAATATATTTCTTGATGGTTTCCTGTCTCATGTAAAAACAATTAATGTCTTAATCTAACCCAAGCAAAACCAATATGGATGCTGTGCTGAAAAATCTCTCATGAGTATTATTGTAGATGGTTTTTGAATCTCTAAATATATTTAGAAGTTTCAAATTTCTTACTAATCAGTGTAATGAAACATAAAACATATGGCCTACAAAATGGTTGCTCCTTGGAATTTTAAAATGGTGAGTTTGGGGAAAAGCTGCACTTTTGTTACATTTCTATAAGGGCAGTAGAATGAACTTTATAATTACAGAGATTTAAAATGCTGAAGATAATATCCAGTCAAAAAGATTCACAAATCTAAAACAAAAAAATGTTATGAAATATTTTTCTCTGAAGCCTTTTAAAGAGATGTGCCCATTTTTTCTGTGTCCTGATATGTGACTTTTTTACCAATAAATCTGAAATATGTATATTAAAATATGTTATTATTTTTAATTTTAGGCATATGTATGTTTGTGTAAGAGTATATTCTCATGTCTTCATGTGCCTGTAGAACCAAGAAGATACTAGATACCTGTTTTGGAATATATATATATGTATATATATGTATAAATATATATGTGTGTGCATATATGTGTATATATGTTATATGTGTGTGTGTAGTGTATATATAGTGTACATAGATAGATAGATAGATAGATAGATATGCACAATTATGCAAAGTACAGTTAAATATATTTATATTCAGATGCAACAAAAAACCTGAACCATTGAGCCATCTCTCCTAGTCTAATATGTAAGAAATAAAAGTCTGGCTACCTTTTTTCTTTATTATAAAAACTTAAGGAAACTATCACTACAGTAGAATACAGAATTTGAAGCAACTTCCAGGTCTGTTGCCACATATATTTGGATCTAGAACAAGCTATCATGTATTACCTCTCTTAGAAGAACTATGATATATATATATATATATGTCACTGTCCTCACAAAATGAGCCAGTGTTTTTGCAAGAAGGGACCAGAGAAAATATTGACTTCAGAACACAATAAAAAGGAACTCTTGTTGGTAACACTAACATGTATTAAGAGTAGATGTATGTTTGTTATAGGACTGTAAGGATTTCATAATAAGTGAATAAGAAATAACAGAGTCTAAAATTTCCATTTTTAAAGTGTTACAAATATGGAAATGCAGAACACAAACCCCAAAATGTTGGTTTTGAACTGCTGATATTAATTTAAATATATAATTGTCAATGTAGGTAAAATTATTTGGAAATAAATATATGTGTGTGAATGAATTTACTCAATATATCCAAATGTTAGTTGTTAAATATTCTAAAATTATGTGTTCCAAGGATTACAAGGAATGTGTTTGTTTCTAGAGCTGAAGTAAAAAAAAAAAGTGTGTAGTATGGTCTTGGAACATCTCTTTACTTTTTAAAGCAAGAGAATATACAAAAAATGATGAAGGCATATCTCAGTAAATGACAGTTAAAGCTAGAATATAAAATTATGCCCATAGGATCATGTGTTTAGACACACAGTTCTATGCTGGTAGTATTGTTTTGGGAGATTGTTGAAACTTGTGACAAATGAAGCCCAGATGGAAGAAGTGGATCTCAATGGGGATGTACAGAGCTGGGTGTTTAAAGCAGGACACTAAGTTCTGTCTCTTTGTTTCCAATCTGGCTGGAATGTGACCAGACCGTTTCCACAGAATGCTGCTCTCATGCATTCCTCACTGTGTTAGACTTTACCCCATCAAATCATTGACAGTTATATATCATCTTGGATGTTGTAAATCCTTTGTTACTTGGGACCTTAGTAAGGGAATGGGTCTCTGTGCATGCTTTTTTTTTTATTTCTCTAAGATTTAAACAAGGGGGTGCTACAGGCCTTTGCCATCATTGAAATGTCTACCTCTATAATGAACCCACCACAATAGACTGAATTTTATGAATTGGTGGACATTAAATGTCTTCTTGTCAGGTATTTGGTTACAGCAAAACCAAATGATTTAGTAGGATAAAATGAGAATGCACCTCCCCCCTTTTTTTGGGTGCTCTTAGAACAATTATTAAAAGTTCATCAATAAAAGCAGATAAAGCCAATAATACAATATTTTTCAATACCTTTAAATTTTTTATATTAACAAAAGCCAAGGAAAGATTTACACAATTCATGAAGGCATGATACCTAAATGTAAAACCTACTCTGTGCTTAATTCTTATTTCTCTAATACATATTATTGTGACATTGACAGTGTTGGATGTTGGCTAAAGAGTACATATCAGTAATAAATTAGTATTAACTCTTCATTTTGGTTATTGTATTATAACTACATAGAAGCATGGAGATGCTTAAAAATACTTCCTAAAAATTTCAGGATAACATTAACATCATCAATGTATGATCAATGTATGATCAAATTGTTGAGAAAAATTTTATTTTAATATTTCATGAAACAATTCTCTAAGAGTGACAACTTCAAAATTATTACAAAGTGCATTTTCATATGTTTCATGAAACAGAGAAATGTATGTGTTATTAATATTAATTCAATTGACAGTCTGTGACTCCTTTTATCTGAGATCTCTATTATACATTTTGTAATCACATTCTTTAATGAATACAAGATATCAAAGTATAGAAAATAATTACTACACTATGCAATCATAAATTCCCTGGTTATAAACATTTGATTTTGGCTGCAGTGAGGTTTTTTGGATAAGTCTATCAATAATGACAATTCATCTTAAAGTATTGGTTTACAGAATATTTTGGCTGTAAACTTTTCAAGTATGAATATACAATTTATATATTTCACCTATTATTATTATAATTATTATCTTGTTTTTCTATGTAGCTCTGTCAAGAAATCATGACAAATAGATTGTTCATACTTAAGTATTATATAGAACGTCCCTTAATTCTTTTTCCTTGTTACTATACATTCAAAACTCCAGATTAAAAGGTTAGAATTCAGAAGAAATTATTCAAGAAATTTATTTACTTTATTATTTTATGACAGATTACATAGGTACTCTCTGTTGAGGTGAGTTTTTACTATACCAGTTTAGCTCTCAGAGAGTTGCACACACACACACACACACACACACGAGCTATTTTTGGATCCACATATAAAGATACACACACATTAGTTTATTTTGAATAATGCCTGTCTACCTCAAAGGTTGGACACTCCTCACCTTCTCCTGCTTCCCCAGGCCCAGTTGGAAAAGTGGCCAGTGGCCACATTATCAAAATCTCACATGTCTGGTTGGTTTTAATGTTTGTCATTCCTGCATTTTCTTCCCTCAGTTACAGAGATTCTGTCAGTCCCTCTCTGCATCCTAACCATGCAACTCTTGATGCCTAACTCCATGCCTGAGCGGAATAAACTCACATGCTGGGTCCTGGGCCTCAAAGTGGCCCCAGGTCCGTGCAGGGGCAGCCTGCGGGAGGGTGGGGGCGGTGGAGTCCCACAGGCTTTCCTGCCAGTGGGTATCAGGTGGTTCTCACATACTAGAGGGGCTGTTGAGGGCTGAAGCTGAGAGAGCCAGGGTCCCAGGAACAGAGCTGAACACCTTCTGTTCCAGGGGTTCTCTAGGGTTCAAAAGGTCGTTCAACCAGGCACCCGGCTGTCTCTCAGCCAAACATTGGATTGAATGTGGGGATCCCAATGGGAAAGTTAGGGCAAGGACTGTAGGAGATGAAGGAGTTTTCAACCTCACAGGAAGAATAACAATATCAAGCAACCAGAACCCCCAAAGTTCCCAGGGACTAAATCACCAATCAAAGAGCACACTAGGAATACCCATGGCTTCACCTGGATATGTAACAGAGGATTGCTTTATCTGGATCACCGGGAGGACAGCCCTTTGGTCCAGTGGAGGTTTGTTGACCCAGGATAGGGGAACATTAGGCTGTGAAGGCAGGAGTGGGTGGCAGGTGGGGGTGCACCCTCATAGAGGCAGGAGAGAGAGGAGGGGAGGGAGGGCTTATGACGGGGGAAATGGGGTAAGAGGATAACATATGAAATGCAAATAAAACATCCAATAAAAAAACTATTAGTTCATTCTTTTAACATGATGGTATTTTTCTCTCTAGGTTCTTGGTTCTTAACTACCTAAGCACTGTCAGGACCAAGTACCATCTAATGGAGTGGACCTCAAATCTAATCATATATTGATTGATTACCTCCACAAGCTTTGTGCCAATATTGCAGTAGCAGAAAGATGTACTTGTAAATGAAGGATGTTATTGTACATCTAAGAGTTTATAGCTGGGCTAATTATTAGTCTTTTTCTTTGATAGAGTGAAAGAACCTTCCAATTCATGAACACTAGTCAGTAAGTATAACATCTTTATGTGGGCATCAACTCAATTTCTCCAAGTACAATGACTTATGTACTTATCCTTAGCATTGGGGCCTTACAATCAGTTTCAAAGCATCTAATATCTTTGAAAATAACCTAGTAGTGTGGTGGGTCCCCTTTAGTTTCTTAAATTCCATCTCTTTCAAACTAATGTTATTTTATCAATGTATATTAGTTTTGCTTTCTTTCTATATAGCACTCAAATATTGGATGATAATGACTTTGTTTTGTTTTTCAAACTCAATAATTAAATTGTTTTGTATTCTATAGATAATACTACATTCAGAAAATATTACCCTGAGTGAGGTAACCCAATCACAAAAGAACACACATGATATGCACTCACTGATAATTGGATATTATCTCAAAATCTGGCAATATCCAAGATACAACTCACAGACCACATGAAGCTCATGAACAAGGAAGACCAAAGTGTGGGTGCTTTGATTCTTCTTAGAAGGGGTAACAAAATAGTAATGGGAGCAAATATGGAGACAAAGTGTGGGACAAAAACTGAAGGAGGTTCTGTCCAGAGACTGCCCCACCTGGGTATCCATCCCTTATTCAGTCACCAAGGATAGACACTGATGTGAATGCCAGGAAGTGTATGCTGACAGGACACTGATATAACTGTCTCCTTTGAGATCTGCCAGAGCCTGAAATATACAGAGGTGGATGTTCACAGCTAACCATTGAGCTGATCATGAGGTTCCCAATAGAGGAGTGAGAGAAAAGACTGAAGGAGCTAAAAGGGCTTGTGGCCCCATGAGTAGAGCAACAGTTTCAACCAACCAGAGCTCCCAGGATCTAAACCACCAGCCTGGGAGCACATAGGGAGGGGCCCATGGCTCCAACTGTGTATGTAGTGGAGGATGACAGTGTCAGGCATAGGTGGGTGAGGAAGTCCTTGGTCCAGTGTACGCTGCATGCCCCCCAGTGTAGGGAAAATCGTGGGTGGGGAGGTGGGAGTGGGAGAGTGGGTGGGGGTATATCCTCATAGAAGCAGGAGGAGGGGGGATGGGATAGGGGGTTCCTGGGTGGGGGGGGGGAAGAGGATTACATCTGAAATATAAATGAAATAGCTGATAAAACAAAGAAACCAAATTAATTTTGCTTTACAAAATTCCAACTTATTTCTGCCATAGTATGGCTATTTATAAAGACTGGTAAGAAAATTTAGTAAACTATTGACATTAACATGTTAAATTTATTAAATAATAGTTTACCTTAAGTTACTTCATCCAAAAATTTGTGAAGGGAGGTATCACATGAAATACTTACAACTTTGAACAAAAATACCATGTGTTTACTTCTGAAAAGAGTGGCATTTAACTGTAATTTCATCTTATATAACAGGTCAACCTATTGTCAAGGAACCCTTTTGGGATGGAACACTTTCACAGTGCTCACATGAGACCATGAGAAAACGCATATATTTACAATACAATTCATAATATTAGAAAAATTACAGTTATGAAATAGGAATAAAAATAATTTTATGGGAGATCACCACTATATGGGGAAACATTAGGAAAGTTGCTAACCACTATTTTATAAGATATCACAATATTTTTGGTAGTTTTTGACATTTGTTTAATTTATTTTTTCTTTTCTTCATTAGCACAAAAATGTGCTATTTACTTCTCCAGAAATTAGTTTTTGCTATATTCATAGACTTTTATTTTGTTGTCATATAGATTTGCTATTTTATTTGTCTGTTCCATAAATTATTGCTCTTTAATGACATTTTAATATTTTTATGAATTTATCATTTCTTAGTCAGGGTTTTACTATTGTGAACTGACCAAGGCAAGTCTGATAAAGACAACATTTAATGCGGGATGACTTATAGGTTCAGCGTAGTCCATTATGGTCAAGGCAAGTGCATGGCAGCATCCAGGCTGGTATCTGTGAAGGCAGAGCTAAGAATTAAACATCTTCATTTGAAGGCTGCAAGTGGAAGTGACTTCCATGTAGCTAGGATGAGTCTTAAGCCCATGCCCACAGTGACACACCTATTCCTATAAGATTACAACTCCTAATAGTGCCACTTCCTATGTTAAGCATATACAAACTATCACATTCAACTCCCTGGCTCTCATAGACTTGTTCAAACACATGAGTCCATGGGGGCTATACCTAAACATAGTATAATGCAAGATACATTTAATCCAACTTTAAAAGTCCTTATAGTCTATAGAAGTCTCAACAATGGTAAAGGTCCAAATTTCAAAGTCTCTTCTGAGATTCCGTCACTTAACTGTAATCCTCAAGGCAAAACAGGAAACCAGCTGGGCAAACTCCAAAATCTACATCTCCATAGCTAATGTCAAAGCAATTTTCAGAACTCCAACTCCTTTATATCTTTGTTGATTGCAACAAACTTCTTTCTCCTGGGCTGGTTCCACTTCCTGTTAGCAGCTTTCCTCAGCAGATAGACCATGGCTCTGGCACCTTGAACATTTTGGGGTTTACAAAGCAATTTCAATGTTATAGCTTCTTGTTTCAATGTCTGGGATCCACACATGATCTTTTGGCCTCCTCCAAAGGACTGGTGTCACTTCTCCAGCTCTGATCTCTGTAGCACTCTAAGCTCATTGTTATTTATTCCCCTCTACTGTTCTTTTGGTGATCATCCCATGGTACTGACATCTCTGTTCACTGGGGTCTTTCACTGCAACTAGGCTTCACCAACACATTCTCATAGGCTCTCTTCATTGTGTCAAGCCTCAAATTTTTTTCATGACTCCTTTAGCCCTGGGCCATCAACTACAACTGAGGTTGCACATTCACCAATGGCATTCTATGGTCTTCTACAAGCCTCACCTCCTCTTCATGACACCTTCATCCCTTCAAAACAGGTACCGCTTGGTGACTCTTACACATTACCAAGTACAGATGCAGCACAAAGTACAACCTTGACTATCTCTGGAACACAGCTTCTTGGTGCTCTCAGAAAATACTTCCCAGAAGATTTCATCTCAGTGATCTCTCCTTAATCATCATTAATTTCTTAGCCCCAGCTAAACAGCATCCATTGTCCCAGTAGTCTCCTTCTCCTCTTGAAGTTAAGTCAGAGACACATGGCTGAAGCTGCTAAACTTCTGTTGCTTGTTGGAGCTGGAACAAGCCCCTTTGTTCTATTACATTATCACTAGTTTTTTATTTTCCAACTCCTTCAACTCCTAACCTTGGCTGTCCTGGATCTTTCTCTGTCTGGACCATGAACTCAGAGATCTGCATGCCTATCTCCTGGGATTAAAGGTATGTACCACCACACCAGGACTTCAACTTTTCTTCACCTAGAACTTGCTCTGTTCCAGGCTGGCCTTAAGTTCTGAGGTCTTCTGTGATTAAAGGTGTATACCATCATTCCTGGATCTAAATTTAGCTGGGTCAATCTTGCCTTAAATTCCTTTAGTCTGTTATCTCTTAGAAGATAGTGTAGAGTGAAAAATTATAGATACTGGGTATATGGAATCCTTTTTAGACATAAAATATTCTTTAGGCTTTCTTTACAAAGACATGGAGGCATGAAGCAAGTTAAGAATGTGGACAGACTAATTATGGGAACTGGCTAGAATGCAATTTAACCAGGTGGAACCAAGCTGAGAACCATAGTGACAGGGCAAGGCCGAAGTAACAGGGCAGGACCACATTCTTGAGAAAGATAAGCGTACAGAGAGTTTTCACCTGACCCTAACTCCCGTAGGTTGGGTTCCTTTGGAACGTTCCACTATTTTCATGTTACACCACCCTAGCAACCTCTCACCCCCTCCCCATTCCTTGGTCTGTGGTTTTTCCCTTTAAAAACCCCTTTCAAACTGGCTGTCAGGGTCAATTCAGCTCCTGCGTGGGCATACGAATTGACCGGCAGCTAGCTGTCACGCCCTAATAAAATCTCGCAATTGCTCCGGTACATGGTGTCTTGAGCAGATTACTGGGTGGTCGCGGCTTTCTGAGATTTGAGTGAGGGTCTCCCCTCTGCGGAGGTCTTCAATAGGATTCAGTTCCATTTTACTTCCTAGGGCCTGTTTAACACTTGAGCCATATGTTTTATAGTTTTCCTTTCTCAACTTGTTCATTTTCATTAAAATGTTCTTCATAAGAGTGAACTTTAGTAACCACATCACAGAATTTACACCAGGTTATTTTGAGACTTCCTTTTTAAAAGCAACTAATCTAAATCTCTTTACTTTAGCCTCAGGCAGATTCTTCAGACAATAGCAAAAAGCAGTCATATTCTTCACCAAAATACTATAAAACCAGTCTCTAGCCCACATACTGAAATTCTCCACTGAAATCATTCGTGCCAGGCTTCCACAATTCAAATCACCCTCAGCAAAAAAGTCTTCCATGCTCCTACTAAAATGACTAAGTCCCACTTAAAGCATTTTGATGATTTACAAATCCAAAGTCCCAAATTCCACATTCTGCCAAACAAAGGAATGGTCAGGCCTATCAAAGTAGTAACTCACTCCTGGTATGAACTTCTATCTTAGGGTGTTACAGCTATGAACAGACACCATGACCAATGAAAGTCTTATAAAAATTACATTTAAATTGGGACTGGCTTACAGTTTCAGAGGTTCAGCCTATTACTGTCAGGCAGAGCTGAGAGTTCAACATCTTCATATGAAGGCTACAAGTGAAAGACTGACTTCCAGGCAGCTAGGATAAGTGTCTTAAGCCCAAGCCCACAAGGCCACACCTCCTAATAATGCCACTCCCTAGTTTAAGAATATTCAAACCATTACAACCGTGCAACTTTTTCCTCTGGTTATTTGAAGGGTATGCAAGTGAGATTCATTGATTTGTTTCTGCTGATTATTATTGGTTGTATCTTATTTTCTACCATGAGTCTTAGTTGTAGTTTGACTTGTGGTCATCTCCTGAAGCAACTGTATGGCGTGCAGTCTCCTAAGGCAGTTTTATTTTGCTTCATCTACTATCTTGGAAGCTTTATCATTAGAAATACAACTTTCATGTTCTTTTGTCCTGACTATCAAATCTTTTGGGAATTTGGTACATGTAGTGACTCAAAATTCTAGAAAGGGGAAAGCTCTGGGTACAAATCCTTGAGAAAAAAAAAGTTTACATTACTGACCTTCCCACAACTGTAAGAACTATCTCACAAAATTACTTTGTTCATTGGATATTTCATTTGTTTACATTTTAGATGTCCTCCCATTTCCCCACTTCCCCTCCCTAGAAGTCCCTATCCCATCACTCCTCCTCCTTTTTGCATTTGTACCATTTGAAGTACCTGCCAGGGCAGTTCTAGGTTGAGGGATTAACAATACAATAGATGCAAATAGTTAAGAAATAAGCAAGACAATTAACACAAATAGTCAAAGAACAAACAGGGCAATAAACAAAATTCCATAAACACTCTCATGATCACTGTTTTTAAGGGCTTATCAGGATGACCAAAGTATCTGAGCCAACTTCCCTGTCCTAGCCCAAAGTCATTTTCATGTCTGAAGCCTACTTCCTTGTTCTAGCCTAAACTTTAGATTCCTATCTGAAACTATTTCTTTGTTCTAGCCTAATATTTTGATTCCCGCCTGAAATTACTTCTTTGTTCTAGCCTAATGTCAGATTCCTGTCTGAAGCCTACTTCCTTGTCTTTGGCCTATGTCATATTCTTATCAAGCAACCCCAATGTCTCTATGCCTCAACCCTTTTTTATTTCATAAACAAAACTGACCTGGCTTAGGTCATTCTGACAAGAATGTGTTCCTTAGTCATCGTGGAATATGCATTATCAAAAGCAATGCACTTCTGTCTTAGGTTGGTAAGGCTCTGTTTAGAATCTTACCCATCCTTGGCTTGCCAGACTGCTAATTTGATAACTCTGTCTGGGGGTCCATTTTCAGGTTCAAGCCATGTACTTTGGCTGCCAATAAGTTGATGTTGCTAAAGAAAAGCATTAACATGATGGGCAGGAATGAAATTATTCCCAGGACAAAAAGGGCTAGCACGATCAAGCTATATATGCCATTCTTGAAGCTTGACCAAAATAGATATACTGACCTCAGGCCATGAGTATTTTTATCAGCAGTATCTACCGCATCGATAGTCAGCAGACCATTCTTGAAGTTCATAAGCTCACGATGTAAAGTTAAAACATCCATAGAGGTGTTACAGTTATGCCAAATACACTGCAAGAGTCTTTAAACTTCTTCTTAATTATAATAACTACCACTGTAAATTTTAGAACTAACAAAAATCCAGTGGTATTTGGCATGACACTAGAAATGGGTCCTTAATGTTAAATTCTGAACCTCTTTTCAACAATTTGAACAGGATAAAGAATATCAATCCATTCTTCCAAATGCCTATTTAAATAACTCTTGTATATTCAACACTAGTAACATTTTTTTTTTTTTTTGCTAAATGATTAACAAAAGTAGCTGTCTAAACTTCTTGTGTCAATGCAATTGCAGAAGCAGTGGTGCTTGTATTGTAAAATGTTGGGTTAATATCCACTTTTCAATGAGTGCATACCATGTGTGTTTTTTTGTTATTGGGTAACTTCACTCAGGATGATATTTTGTAGTTCAATCCATTTGCCAAAGAATTTCATGAATTCATTGTTTTTAATAGCTGAGTAGTACTACATTGTGTAAATGTACCACATTTTCTGTATCCATTCCTCTGTTGAAGGACCTCTTGTTTTTTTTCCACCTACTGGTTATTGTAAAAAAAAAAAAAAAGGCTGCTATGAACATAGTGGAGCATGTTTCCTTGTTATATCTTGGAGCATCTTTTGGGTATAAGTGCAGGAAGAGTATCACTGGATCCACAAGTAATACTATGTCTAATTTTCTGAGGAACTGCCAGACTCATTTGCAACATTAGGGAAGTTTTCCTGTTTCTGCACATCCTTGTCAGCATCTACTGTTATCCGAGATTTTATTCTTAGCCTTTCTGACTTGGTGTGAGGTGGAATCTCAGGGTTGTTTTGATTTGCATTTCCCTGATGACTAAAGATGGTGGTCATCTATTTAAGTGCTCCTTGGCCATTAGATATTTCTCAGTTGAAAAAAAAATTATGAGCTCTGTACTCCAGATTTTGATAGAGTTATTTGAGTGTCTGGAGTCTAATTTCTTGAGTTCTTTGCATATTTTGGATATTAGCCCTCTATCATCAAATGTAGGATTGATAAAGACATTTTCTCAATCTGTTGGTTGCTATTTTGTTCTACTAATGATGTCCTTTGCCTTTCAGAAGCTTTGCAATTTTATGAAGTCTCATTTGTCAATTCTTGATCTTAAAGCATAGGGGGCTTATTCAGGAACTTTTCCCCTGTGCCTATGTGTTCGAGGATCTTCCCCACTTTTTCTTCCGTTAGTTTCAATGTGTACAGTTTTATGTGGAGGTCCGTGATCCACTCAGACTTGAGGTTTGTACAAGAAGATAAAAATGGATCAATTTGCATTTTTCTGCTTGCTCACCTCCAGTTCAACCAGCACCGTTTGTTGAAAATGCTGTCTTTTTTCCATTGAAAGGTCTTAGCTTCTTTGTCAAAAATCAAATGACTTTAGGTATGTGGGTTTATTTCTGGGTCTTTGGTCCTATTCCATTGGTCTTTTTACCTATCAGTGTACCAATACCATTCAGTTTTCATCACTATGGCTATGTAGTACAGCTTGAGGTCAGGGATTGTGATTTCCTCCAGAAGTTTTTTTATTGTTAAGAATAGTTTTCACTATCCAAATTTACTTGAGAATTGCTTTTTATATCTCTGTGAAGAATTGAGTTGGAGTTTTGGTGGGGACTGAATTAAATCTTCAGATAGCTCTGGGTAAAATGGGCATTTTTACTATTTTAATCCTGCCAATCCATGAGAATGGCAGATCTTTCCATCTTCTGAGATCTTCTTCGATTTCTTTCATCAGGGACCTGAAGTTCTTGTCATACAAATCTTTTACTTGCTTTGTTAGATTTACATCAAGGCATTTTATATTATTTGTGACTATTGTGAAGGGTGTTTGAGTTATTTTTATATCCACACACTTTGCGAAAGTTGTTTATCAGGGTTAGGAGTTTTTTGGTGGAAGTTCTGGAGTCACTTAAGTATACTGTAATAGCATCTGTAAATAGTGAAATTTTGACTTCTTCCTTTCATATTTGTATCCCTTTGATCTACTTTTGTTGTCTAATTACTCTGGCTAGGAATTCCAGTAGTATATTCAATAAGTAGGGAGAGAGTGGGCAACCTTGTCTAGTCCCTGATTTTAATGGGATTGCCTCAAATTTCTCTCCATTTTGTTTGCTGTTGGCTACTGGTTTGCTGAATATTCCTTTTAATATGTTTAGGTATGGACCTTGAATTCCTTATCTTTCCAAGACTTTTAGCATAAAGTGGTGTTGTGTGGGACTGTGTAAGTGTATCTTGGTTCTTGGCTGTGCATTGGCCTGGAACCCCCAGACTCCAAGGGAGAAAAAAACAGGTGTTCAGCCATGCCCCCTGAACCCAGGGTCCTTACACAAAGTCTAGTCTCCATGGACCACATTGTTCAGTCTTTCCATGGCCTCTCAGTAGTCTGAGAGTCCAAGGACATGAGGCCAGTCGGTCTCTGGCTGCCTCAGGCCTGGGGATCTCCAATCCAAGAACTCTACATCTGCACAGAACCAGACTGAATGAGAATTCCCCATGCCGGGTGGGGCCCCATCCCACTCACCCAGTGTTGCAGGGAATAAACTCAGCCAAGATCCGATGCGCTCCTGCCATGTTGAGGAACACTCTCAGCCCACCAAGTTGTGGCCCACAACACAACAGAGACTCTTCGTTCCCTACAGGTGGTAGAGGATGTGGGCAAATCCAGCTCCAAGAGTACCCCCCACTAGTGCCTTCCAAGAACCTCTCCATGGAACCTTGAGTAACTCCAGCCTAGTTCACAAACTGTCTCCCTCCTCTGTCTCTCCTCCTCTCTTTCTCTCTCCATGCATTTCTCGCCAGTGTCTTCTCTCTGACTCTTAGCTATCACTAGCTCCTGCCTGGCTCAAAAGGCTAGCTAGATCTGTCTCTCTTTGTCTCTCCCACTCCTCCATGTGTTCACCAGCTCAAAGGCAAGATGGCAGCAACTCCCTAGCCTCCACTCTGCCCATTCCCCTGCTCCACAGAGAGTGCTCTTTCACAGCTAACAACTGTCTTTCAGGCCACAGCACTGGCCATAACTCTCATTCTAAGAGTCTTTTCCTTAGGTGAAAGATTCCCCTTTCATTTTGAGCTCTCAGAAGCACTAACTTCAGTCTTTAGTGCACAGTCTGCTAGCATAGGTTTCTTTCTCTCTTTCTCTTTCCCCCCACATATTCTCTAACGCAACAAGATGACAACAACTCCTTAATCTCCACTCTCTGCCCCTCCCCCAGGGGTTTTTCGAGGGCCACCTGGAAGCTTCTCAAGAACACTGGTTCTGAACTCTAGTTCCCAGTGTTTCTCCCCTAGGGGTCAGTCTTTTACACATCACCTACTAGTGTAGACTTCTCCCCTCTTCCTCCGTCATTTGTGGCCGGCTACAACACTTAGTTTAGCCAGCTTGCCTGAAGCAGTGGGTCTGGGACCCTGTTTGTTTCCTTCGCCTCTGTGTTCCTCACAGTTTCTTTCTCATGGCTAAAAACTCCGGGCTGTTCCTGGAGAAACTGTGCGCTGCCTTCCAGCTTCTCTCAGGAGCTGCTGGCTCCAACTCAGCTTTCACATGTGTCTCTCTCATGGCTCAGTCTTTAACACAGAATCTCACTCCTGACTCTCCTAACAAGCCCTTATGTTTGCTTTGAGCTTTTCTTCAAGGTTCGACTTTCTTCTCTTTCTTTACATTTAAGACTTACTGGCTAAGAAAAACAAATGGGGAATACAGGGAGCCTCTCTGCTGGAACACCTGGCCACCACATGTTGGAACAGCTGCTGAATGGCAGGGCAGGCCCCTCCCCCACTGCTTCTAAACCCACCATTAATTCTTTTTCTCCCCAATAGGAATTGTTTTCCCACCATTAATGCGTTTTCTCCCCAACAGGAATAAATGTTTCCTTTTCTCCCTACCAGGAACACCTAAAACAACAGTGTTCATGCTTTCCAACCCAAAATTTTTTGCCTTTTGTTTAAATGTCTCCTTTTCTTTCTAACACTCATGATATATGTCCAACATTTTTCAACCATTTAAGACTTCTTCAAGTTTCAAAAGTCACCTAATCTACTTCCATAGGTTAAAACGACTATGGTGATTACCATTTATCAAACCTTAATTAACAACTAGTTTCCTTTTACAGACAAATTGTTGCTGCCTATCCCAGATACATATAGCATGATGTTTTTCTTCCTCAGCCATCCAAAACAGATTCAAAGGTGCCTTCTAAGACTAAATTTCCTCAAACACCTTTGCCTTTCTAGGATCTTAATGACAGACCATTACAGGCTTGCTCTCAAGTGATTTAATGCTCAATATCCAGCCTTTACAGGCATCTCCCCACCAGGGATGCTACTTCCCTGTGATTATACCCACAGATCTAACAGAGAGAATGCCATCTTCTGGAATCTGACTGAGATGCCAAGATACATTCTCCCAGCCACCTCATTTAACTGCAGACTCCAGAGACATGCCAAATTCCAGAGACACATGCTAAGATTCAGAGAAACATGCTGAATCCTACAGAAGACAGATCCAGACCTTCCAGCTACAGATGAACACTTTTGCCATCATCAAATAGCTAAAGTTACATGTTAGTAAGAAAAACATGTCTATCTAGAGTAGTCAGATGTTATTACTCTCAAACTGTACCACATGTATTTAATTGATCCAATGATCTCTTGCCTTCCCAAACCCCACCCTCAACTCCCGTTACTCTGTGACTTCATTGTGCTAACTCCCTCCTGCCTACATAGTGCTCTCTTTTGACTTCCTCATCAAAAATTTTCACAACAGATGACACAGTGACTCCCCCCGCCCCTTTTAAAAAACAGTAAAGGAGATGAGATGTTGGACTGCATAAGGGTACCTTGGTTTTTGGTTAGGCATGGGCCTGGAACCCTGAGACTCCAAGGGAGAAAAGACAGATGTTTGGCCACGCCCCCAGAACCAAGGGTCCTGACATGCAGTCTAGGCTCCATGGACCTACATTGTTCAGTCATATAGGCCATTACAGCTCCTCCCAACGTGCACGGGTAGAGGGAGTGACTACAGGCCTCAGGCCCTAGAGAGATTTACATACTAATGAAGGCCAGAGGGCAGAGCCAATTAAGCATTCTTCCCCAGACCCTCCCCCCTTCCTCTCTCACTATTTAACTCAGGTCTGCCCTGAGTTTCATAGGGGTACATCCAGATCCATCTACCACCCACCATGAAAATAAACCCTTTTGGAACCAAGGACTTTCTCAGGTCATTGGGGCCGCACCTTGGGGAATAGTGCCGAAGGCCTTTAATGAACCATTGTAGCCGAAACCACTGCATGTAACTTCCCACCTGGAGGAACTTTCTGCATTTCCAGCTACCCTACCCACAGTGTTGAATATTGTCAACTTCTTTCTCAGTATCTAGTGAGATGATCATGTGGTTTTTTTCCTTCGAGTTTGTTTATATAGTGGATTACATTGATGGATTTCCAAATATTGAACCATCCCTGTATTCCTAAAATAAAGCCTACTTGATCATGGTGGATAACTGTTTTGATATGTTCTTGGATTTTTGCTTGATAGAATTTTCTTGAGTAGTTTTGCATTGATAATCATAGTGGAGATTGGTCTGAAGTTCTCTTTCTTTGTTGTGTCATTTTGTTATTTAGGTATGAGTATAATTGTGGCTTCAAAGAATGAATTGGATAGTGTTCCTTCTGTCTATATTTTGTGGAATAGTTTATAGAGAATTGGTATTAGGTCTTCTAGGAAGGTCTGACTGAATTCTACACTAAAACCATTCGATCCTGGGCTTTTTTTGGTAGGGAGACTTTTAATGACTGCTGCTATTTCCTCAGGGATTATAGGACTATTTAAATGGTTTATTTTATTCTGATTTAACTTTAGTACCTGGTATCTGTCTAGGAAATTTTCCATTTCATCCAGGTTTTCCAGTTTTGTTGAGTATAGGCTTTTGTAGTAGGATATCATGATTTTTTGAATTTCCTCAGTTTCTGTTGTTATGTCTCCCATTTCAGTTCTGATTTTATTAATTTGGATACTGTCCCTGTGCCCTCTGGTTAGTCTGGCTAAGGGTTTATCTATCTTGTTGATTTTCTCAAAGGACCAGCTCCTGTTTTCATTGATTCGTTGTATAGTTCTTTTTGTTTCTACTTGGTTGATTTCAGCCCTGAGTTTAATTATTTCTTACCATCTACTCCTCTTGGGTGCATTTGCTTCTTTTTGCTCTAGAGCATTCAGGTGTGCTGTCAAGCTACTAGAGTGTGGTCTCTTCAGTTTCTTTTTGTAGGCACTTATAGCTATGAGTTTTCCTCTTAGCACTGCTTTCATTGTGCCGTATAAGATTTGGTATGATGTGTCATCATTTTCATTGAATTCTAAAAAGTCTTTAATTTCTTTCTTTATTTCTTTCCTTACTAAGTTGTCATTGGGTAGAGCATTATTCAGTTTTCATGTGTATGTGGGATTTCCATTGATTTCATCATAATGAAAGACCAGCCTTAGTCCTCAGTGATCTGATAGGATGCACAGAATTATTTCAATTTTCTTTTATCCGTTGAGGCCAGTTTTGTGACTAATTATATGGTCAGTTTTGGAGAAGGTATCATGAGGTTCTGAGAAGAAGGTATATTCTTTTGTTTTTGGATGAAATGTTCTATAATTATCTACAAAATCAATTTGGTTTATAACTTTTCTTAGTTTCACTGTGTCTCTGTTTAGTTTTTCTTCCCATGATTTGTCCATGGATGAGAGTGGGGTGTTGAAGTCTCCCACTATTATTTTGTGAGGTGCAATGTGTGCTTTGAGCTTTAGTAAAGTTTCTTTTATGAATCTGGGTACCTTTGCATTCGGTGCATAGATGTTCAGAACTGAGATTTCATCTTAACTGATCTTTACTTTGACGAGTATGATGTGTCCATTCTCATGTTTCTTGATAAGTTCTGGTTGAACGTTGATTTTATTTGATAATTAGAATGGCTACTCCAGCTTGTTTCTTGGGACAATTTGCTTGGAAAATTGTTTTTCAGACTTTTATTCTGAGGTAGTGTCTGTCTTTGTCACTGCGGTGAGTTTCTTGTATGCAGCAAAATGTTGGGTCGTTTTTAAGTGTCCAGTCTGTTAGTCTATGTCTTTTCATTGGAGAATTGAGTCCACTGATGTTAAGATATATTAAGGAAAAGTGATTGTTGCTTCCTGTTATTTTTGTTATTAGAGGTGGAGCTATGTTTGTGTGGCAATCTTTTTTTAGGTTTGTAGGAACAAGATTACTTTCTTGTTTTTTCTAGTGTATAATTTCCCTTCTTGTGTTGGTAGTTTCCTTCTATTATCTTTGGTAGGGCTGGATTTGTGGAAAGATATTGTGTAAATTTGGTTTTGTCATGGAATATTTTGGTTTTTCTATCTTGGTAGTAAATGAGAGTTTTGTTTGGTATAGTATCCTGGGCTGACATTTGTGTTCTTTTCGGGTCTATATGACATCGGTCCAGGTTCTTCTGGAGTTTATTGTCTCTGTTGAGAAGTATAATATAATTGTGATAGGTCTTTATATGTTACTTGACCTTCATCTCTTACTGCTTTTAATATTCTTTCTTTGTTTTGTGCATTTGGTGTTTCGATTATTACTTGACAGGAAGAATTTCTTTTCTGATCTAGTCTACTTGGAGTTCTGTAGGTTTCTTTTATATTCATAGGCATCACTTTTATTAGGTCAGGGAAGTTTTCTTCTATATTTTTATTGAAGATATTTACTGGCCCTTTAAGTTGGGAATCTTTGCTTTCTTCTATACCTATTATCCTTAGGTTTGGTCTTCTCATTGTGTTTTAGATTTCCTGGATGTTTTGGGTCAGGAGTTTTTTGCATATTTTATTTTCTTTAACAATTGTATCAATGTTTTCTATGGTATCTTCTGCACCTGAGATTCTCTCTTCTATCTCTTATATTCTGTTGGTGATGCTTGCATCCATGACTCCTGATCTCTTTCTTAGGTTTTCTATCTCCTGGGTAGTCTCCCTTTGTGATTTATTTATTGTTTCTACTTCCATTTTTATATCCTGAATTGTCTTTTTCAATTCCTTCACCTGTTTGCTTGTGTTTTCTTATAATTCTTTAAGGGATTTTTGTGTTTCCTCTTTAAGATCTTCACCTGTTTACATGTGTTCTCCTGTATATCGTTGAGGGAGTTATTTATGTCCTTCTTAACGTCTTCTTTTATCATCATGAGAAGTCATTTTAAATCTCAGTTTTGCTTTTCTGGTTACAAGGGGTATTGAAGACTTGCTATGGTTGGAGAACTAGGTTCTGATGATGCCAAGTAATCTTGATTTCTGTTGATTGTGTTCTTGTGCTTGCCTTTTGCCATCTGGTTATTTCTAGTGGTATCTTCAATTCATTGTCTCTGACTGGAACCTGTCTGTCCTTTTATCTTGGTTGTGTCAGAACTCTTCAGAGTCCAGCTGTTTCTGTAATTCTGTGATCCTGATATCCTGGTTGTGATAGCTCCTGGAAGTCATGTTGTTTCTGAAATCCTGAAATCCTGGTGTGCCCAAGCTCCTGATATTTTGAGATCCTATTATGCTATGATCCAGGCACAGGTGCATACTGGAAGTATCCCAAGCCACTGATTTTGAGTGAGTCCCTGTGTCCCTGTGCATCAAAAATTACTCCCTGTTTGGAAAGGGGGTTGCAGCCTACTCACCTACTCTCCTTGGAGTCCAGCCTCTTTTGGGTTTTGTGGGGATTGAGTGCAGAGCTGACAACTTCCGGCTGCTTCACACACAGGTGCAGACCAAATGGGTTCTGTGTAACTGACCTTAAGGTAGTTCCTGGGTCCCTGCACATCCCAAATTACTGCCTGTTTGGGTGGGGTGCTGGCTACTCACCTACACTCCTGGGCTTGTTAGAGCTCCTGGGAGCACAGCCTCCTGTGGGTTTTGGAGAGATTGGGTGCAAAGCTGACACCTTAGGACTTCTCTAGGTGCAGGCACAGAATGGGAGGGTCACAAACTTACTTTCATTGGTCTATTTTCTTCTCCTGTTGAGCACTAAGAATTTTTTCTAATGTAATAAGAAAATGAAGCACTATTATAAATATACACTGTCTTTTTTCTAATTATTTCCCAGAGTTTGTAGTTATTTAGCTTAAGTGACCATTATTTTTCACAGAATCATATGCTGTTCCTCCATTCCCTCACTCTCTGCTTTATCTTTGTATCTGCATATCTTGAAGGCAGGACATATTTTGGGTTGATGGTTTTATTTTTGGGTTGCTTTATCCCTCCATTGAAGGCTACAGTGAGTAGTGACTTCAGGATCTATATTTCCCACTGCTAGCAGCCTTAGCTAGAATCACCCTCATAGACTCACTGGGGCCTCCAAAATCCCAGGTCTCTGGCATGTCCTACAGATCCCCCCACTGCAGTTTTCACTTCTCTCCCCACTGCTTTCAAAGCATATGTTTTCCCAGTGCCTTACTCCCCTCCCTATCCCTTCTTCCACCTAGTTCCCCCCTTCCATTAATCTTCTATGTCTATTTTGTTTCCTGCCAAGGACCAGCATCTACTTGGTCGAGGGTCCTGAGGAAAGAATGCTTGGGATATGTGAAAAGAGTGACTTGAAGTCAAATGACAGGGTACAAGCTGACAACTTTGTAATCTATTGGAAATGGCTTCCTAAACACCTCTCTGCAGATAACTCTTGGGTCAAGATAGCCCTCTTCTTAAGACAGCTTTCTGTGTTTGAGACAGCTCTCTCTTGCTAGAATACATTCTAAAAGCTCTCTGGATAGCTTATGGGTTTTCCAACCAAAGATAAAAAAAGCCGTTAGAAAAAAATTCTAAAAGAGCTATTTTGATCCCCAGAGATCTTATACAGATAGCTTTTCTTAGGGACCAAAACCCAGTCTTTTATTTACATATCAATTCAGTCATTTACCCCACCTTCCAACTTGATTATCAAGAAAAAAAAAAGAAAAGAAAAGAAAAAAAAATCAGCATTTCATGACCTTAGCCCCTTAATTCTTAGGAAAAGACAGCTACTACATTTTTTTTTTAAAAAAAAACATGGCAAATGAGTGCTCACTTCATCAGCACATATACTACAATTGGAAAGATACCGAGATTAGTATGGCCCCTGTGCAAGAATGACATGCAAACTCGTGAAATGTTCCATATTTTAAAAACAAAACAAACAAACAAACAAAATAAAACATGCCAAATGAATTCAGAGAGCTGCCTGCCTTTACAAGCACAAACAATAAACTTAGCTGTGTGGGATACCATCCTGAGATTACCATTCCAACAGTGCCTGCACATAAATTTGCTCTTCTCCCAGTCTGACCTTGGACTCAGGAACCTGCCTGCCTTTGTATCTTTCTGACAAGCTGGCTCATTAGTAGATTGTCCTCTGTTCTTTTAGGTCCAGGAAGCCCATAATACAATTCAAATTGCATCCTCACATTTTTCATAGTTGAAACATTATATATTTTGAAGTCATGTTTTAAGAATTCTTTCCCACATTGTTAAGGGCTGTCTGGAAATGGCAACATTTACCATTTTTATTAAGGACATAGAAACATCCTTACCTCCTAGATTCATGCTGTCTCTCATTATCATGGAGTCATTCACCTTGGCAGAGAGGAGTTTCCCAGATAACCTTGGTATTTCCTGAAGAAGGAACATGAAGATATACATGTACATGTACATATACGTATACGTATACATATATACAAGCTCCATGCTCAGGACTTGTCAACATGCTTGGAGGCCCATGTCCTTCTGGCTCTGTTTCATTGGGACAACTATGTCAGGCTGTTCCTTCTATGACAACACAGGATTCAGCAGTTTCCCCTTCCAAGAAAGTTTCAACCATTCTCCCTTGGCCCTTCATGTTATCTTCTTTGGATCTGTTGATTAAAGCATGATTATTTTGTACTTTATTGCTAATATCCACTTATAAGTTAGGACATATTACCGTGGGATACCTAACTCAGGATGATATTTTCTAATTCCATCCATTTGGCTGAGAAATTCAATGTTCTTATATTTAATGGCTGAGTAGTATTTCATTGTGGAGATATACAACATTTTCTTTTATCCCTCTTTCAGCTGACGAACATCTAAGTTGTTTCAAGTTTGGGGGTTTAGGAATAAAGCTGCTATGAACACAGTTAAGTAAGTGTCCATGCATAATGTTGGAGTATCTTTTGGGTATATGCCCAGAAGTGTTATAGCTGGGTCTTGAGGTAGAATTATTTCCAATGTTTTGAAAAATCACCAGATTGATTTTCAGAGTGATTTTTACAAATTTGGACCCTCATCAGCAGTGGATAAGTGTTCTTGTTGCTCCACAATCTCACCAGCATGTTCTGTCCTTTCAATTTTTGATCTTCATCATTCTGATGAGTGTAAGGTGGAATCTCAGAGTTCTTTGGCTTTGCATTTCCTGGTGACATTTCTTTAGGTGTTTCTCAACCATTGGAGGTTACTATACCAGAATTCTCTTTCTAGCTCTGACCTCATTTTTAATTGGGTAATTTGGATTAATAGAGTAACTTCTTGTGTTCTTTATCTATTTTGGATATTTGCCTTCTGTCTGATTTGTGAGTAGTAAAGATTTGTCCCAACCTGTATACTTTCATTTCGTCCTAATGAAAATGTCTTTTGACTTACAGAAGCTTTTCAGTTTCATAAAGTTTCATATATTAATTGTTTACCTTATTGCTTGAGCCATTGGTGTTCAAGTTGTTTACTATGTCAACTAATTCAAGGTAATTCCCTACTTTTTGTTTCGAAGTTTGTTAATTTTGTTATTAATATTTTGATTTCATAATGCATTGTCTGGGGATTTTTATCATTAATTAAGTTATATATTTACTCTATATTCTGATCATAGCTTGCCTTTCTTCCTCTCCTTTCAGTCCCAACCTTTCATAAACCCCTCATTTACCTCTCTTTCCCTTCAACTCAGAAAAGGGGAGGCCTTCTATAATAGTTAGCCAGCCTTGAAATATCAAATTTCAGTAAAACTAGATGTATCTTCTTATACTGATCCTAGACAAGGCTCCCATTTAGGAGAAAGAAATCCATAGGCAGGCACTGCTCCCACTTTATGAGTTCCACATGAAGACCCAGCTGTACAATGTGGGTCTGAGTTCTGCTCACATCAGGATACATCCACTCTGGAGGTAAAACTCAGGGAGTTTGACTGTGCTTATCTCACACCACCAGGCAGGTACTGGGCTTCAGGGATGAACTAAGACCACCACTCTGAGGGCACACTCTGAAATGTGGGAAAGCCTGAGGTGGTTTGGGGGTCCCTGACTGCAACAAGGAAGGGGCCAAGGAAGTTATCTGATTCTTGGATACCCAGGTGCCCCTTCTGCTGATGTTCCCATGTTTATGATTCCTTTGAACCATAAAAAGATGACAACTCACTTAAGATAGTCAACAATGCATCCTGCACCATCAACTGCTTAGTTCCCCTGGCTAAGGTCACCCATGACAACTTTGGCATCATGGAAAGGTTCATGACCACAGTCCATGCTATCACTGCCACTCAGAAGATTATAGATGGGCCCTCTGGAGAGCTGAGGCATGATGGCTATGGAGCTGTCCAGAACATCATCACTGCATCCACTGATATTGCCAAGGCCGTGGGCAGAACCATCCCAGAGTTGAACAAGAAGCTCACTGGCATAGTCTTCATTGTTCCTACCCCCAATGTATTTGTTGTGGATCTGACATTCTGCCTGAAGAAACCTGACAATTATGAGGACATCAAGAAGGTAGTGAAGCAGGCAACTGAGAGCCCATTAATGGGTATACTTGGCTACACTAAAAACCAAATTGTCTCCTGTGAATTCAACAGTAACTCTCTCTCTGCTACTTTTGATCCTGGGTGGCATTGGTCTCAATTACAACTTTGTAAAGCTTATTTACTAGTATGGCAAATAATATGGCTACAGCAACAGGGGGGTGGACTGTACTGCCTACATGGCCTCCAAAGAGTAAGAAACCCTGGATCACCCACCCCAGCAAGGACTATGAGAGCAAGAGAGAGGCCCTTGGTGAGGGGTCCTTGTCTGAACTCAGGCCCCTACACTGAGCATCTACCTCACAATTTCCATTTCCAACTCCCATAGTAACAGAGGAGGCCTAGGGAACCCTACTCTTGAATAGTGTCACTGAAGTTTGCTGCACCTAAAAGAAAAAACATATTTGAAAAATATAAGATTGTAGATGGATTTCTTGACTGAAATGTAAAACAGGAACAGAGTAGTTAAGGGCCTCCAGTTCTAGCTCCAACTTTGAGCTCTATGAAGAATAACATAATAAATTTATTGATCACTGCTGAGACAAAAATTCTGTTATGTCATTTTCTGTTCTCATTACACCTAAGATCTTCAAATCTAAAATATTTTTAGCATATTTTCCTTCTTCCCTGAGTTTGCTACTGTCAACTTCTAGGCATGGAGCCCACTTTCATTTTATTTTTTATGTTCCTTCTCTTTTTTCTATTTTTGAGGTTGAAAATTCATAAATATATTATAACACACTGTAAAAGTGGATAATATTACTATAAAATTGATTTTCTTTATTTGCACATTCATTGAAAATCTTTGGTGTTTATTGCAATTAGTCTAACTCTTCAAACAGGAGCTATCACCTTCTCTCTTACCTAAATAAAAACAGCAGGAAATACAAATCACACTCAACAGCCTGACACCAGGATGTGTAAATAAATACCTCTGAATAGAATTTACACATCTCATATTGTGTAAGCTACACAGAACAGGAAAGGGAAAGATTTTTTTTTTTTTTTTTAGAGAAACCTGGCACTCTTTCTAATAATTAAAGCAATGAAAATCACCATTTGGTTGTGGAAACAGGCTTTAAAATATTTAGATTAGCTGGCTCTACTTTGTCACCACTACATTATGAGAATGTGTACCATATAGTATGTACTCAATACATGTTTTCTAAGCAAATGATTCAATTGTGTTTCAAATAATTAATTTGATACCACTTAGAAGAACTAGGTAAAATTTTGGATAAATACTTTGAATGTTACTATCTTCCAAATTATAAACAAGAACCTAGATTGGAAATCAATGAGTTGTCATCAGAAAACTAAGAAACAAAGAAATAACATCTTCATATATATAAAGTCAGGAGGACCCACAGAATCATGAATGAGATTTGCTTCCTGAAACAGAAACCATAGAAGTGTAGCTGGAAGATATGCATAGATAAGACTCCTGGGCAATTGCTGAAAGCTTGGTTTGGAATAGCCTTAAGCGTATAAAACAACAACAATAACAAAACAAATAAACAAAAACAAAAACAAGCAGACAATCAAACAGAAAATTATAAAACCCAAGGAAGAGATGTAAGGTGAGGAGAATCTCCGCTTTGTTGTATACATCACCTCCAAGAATGCTGTAACATTTTTATCATAAATATATGAAAAATATCTGGCAGTGACATAAAGAATAACCCTGGTGAAATATACACAGAAATGTTTTCCTATGAGAAAAAAAATCTGCAGGATTTTTACCACAGATCAGTAGAAGGCAAGCATTCTACTCAGTTTCTTCTATCTTCCCTGCCTAAGCTAAAGTACTGGAGATTGAAAATAATTCAGGAGAAACAGTTGTTTGTTCTTCACACACAGGCTCCATACACAAACCAATGAGAAAAGAAGTTGAAATGGGTGATTATAGAGTAACCACTCTCTCTGCACCTTCTCAACCACAGCAGCAGGAGTTCAGAGTAATAGCTACTCATTTCTGCAGAGACATTTGTGAAATATGGATAGAAGAAGAATGCATATGGAACCGTATAGTCAGGAGGCATGTAAAAAAGAAAGTTAGGTCACTGTAGATATAAATATCTTGTTACTTAAAGACACAGCAGAGACATGATCTGTTGACTTCAAGTTAGATTAGTGAGTTATTCTCTGACAAAGCTGTGACTGTGCTAAATACCCTACAGACTTATTGACTTGACTAGAATGTCATGACTGTGTAGCAGTTGAGGTTGAAGTTGAGCTCCAAATTATTTTTGGCTACATTAAGGCCCCTCAAAATTCATTTATACTGTCATTGTCTTCTGTATTTATTCTAGTATCATTAGTATAATTAAGTTAATTTTTGGGAATATACAAGTTTCCAGGCCATTATCATCTACCAAAACTAAAACTAATAATATTATAAAAAACACTACAATTTTTTGATGAGATAATTGATGTCTCCACAAATCTTGGTTAACTGCATTGGTTTTGTGATGTTCAGTCATTCTATTACTATAAAAGAGCATGATATCTTCCCCACAGTGGAAGCTATAATTCTGAATAACCCAAGTCCATGTTCCCTGGCCATGTTCACTCAAATCTGGCTCAGAAAATACTATTTCTTATTCACGTTGGAACAAGCCCTGTGTTTGATGTAGGCAATTTCAGTTCTCATTTAAACCACAGGTTTTAGCAGCAAAAAATTGCTAGGTACCATAAACACAAGTAAGAAATGAGATAAACCAGAGACAGGAGACTCAAAGAAAACATCAAAAGCAGATTCAGGAGCTAAAGAAATAGATGACTCAGTGTATACACATTTGCTGTCTTGCAAAGAACTGGAGTGTGAATTCCAGAATCCATATACCAGCTTACCATTGTTTCTAACTCCTGTTTTGGGGATCCAATGCACTCTTCTGGCATTCACTGTTATCTGTATACACACACACACACACACACACAGACCCTCCCCCCACACACACACATCTACACACAAACAAATTTCCTGGAATTCTTAGACATAAAAGTTAAAAGACTTATTACTAAGTATTGTAGAAAATCTTTACTCTCAATCCAGGTCATCTATTTCACCTGTGATCATTCAGTTGTCATATAAAAGACACAAAGGGGCATGTCTATGTGGAATTATCTTGATGATGATTGATGTAATAGGACACAGTACACTGTGAGAAGTACTATGCCTAGTTATGTAAACCTGCTTTCTATAATTAGTCTTTATTAGCACTAAGGGTGGGCACGTATCTACCCTTTATTGTATTAAAAATATATTTTCTGTTAATAACCTTCAGTTATTAATTACTATGTTTAATTTGGGCTTCTCTTAACTCCAATTGGCCAGACCTTATGGCTCCTAACAATCATCCTACTCTTCCACATTCTTCTCCTCATAATCTTGCCATATTAACCCCAAGCCCAGGAACACCAAGCCCCACCTATCTTAATTCTACTCAGCAATCAGCTGTAGTTATCTTTAAACATCAATCAGAAATAACTTGGGAGCAAGGTCACATAGTATCACTTGAGTCTATGTGTAGACTCTCTCTTCTCTGGGGCAAGCAGGCCTTGAGGGTCTATACTTAACATTACAGTACCTAGTAGCAACAGACCAAACCTCAACAAATAAGGTAATCATTTGTATGATTTTTAATGTTTTTGTTGCTACTGTTGTAGTTATCAATTTGACATAATTATTAGGAAAAGGAAAACTTAGTTGAAGAATAACTGCCATCAGATTGCCATAAGGGCATATCTATGTGGAATTGTCTTGTGGTGATTGATTAGTAGGACACAGTCCACCATGAGAAAGATTATCCCTAGGTACACACAGACATGCCCTCTATAAAAACTAGCTGAGCAAGCTAGAAGGAGTGAGCCAATAAGCAACATTCCTCCATGTTCTTTATGATAAAAGAAATAATAATAGCCTATCATTTCAAAGACACCTTAAGCAACTGGTGAGTACACAGCCAAGGAAAGACCAGTATATATGGAGATCAATGGAAATTTCTCAAACCATAAAAAAAAGAATAAACAAGAGAAAAGGGGGACAGACATGTAGAGTAAGCATGTTATTTAAGTACTATTGGGAATTAAAAAAATGTATCTAACTTCTCTACAAAAAATCAGAATGAAGCAAAAAAATATGTAAAGTTATAAAAGCAATGCTAATGTATAAAATAGTAATTAAGAACATTACAAAATTAATGCAGACAACAAATCCCTGATGCAGTAACCTCAGATAACACTGAATAGAAAAAATGCAGATGATGAATCATGTGCCTAAAAATGTCAGTCATTGTAAACTGTACTAGAAATGTAAACAGAAAATCTTGAAATGAGTCAGAGAAAGAAGTTGTGTAACATACTGAAAAAACAGGACAGGAATTTATGTAAACATCTCATTAGAAGCCATGCGTGAAAGAAGAGAAAGGAAACTGACAAGAGAATGTACTCCAATGACCTAGAATTCAGTACTTAATAAATTCTTTATATGTGACAGAGAGGTTTCTAACTAAACAGCATATATGGAAATTCACTAAGAGACTTGTCCATTCAAAGATTTCTTTTTTCTTGTTGTTGGTAGGGAAACTATGGTGACTTTAAGAGGGACAGGCTCTAAATTTAAAACTAAAAGGGAAGAAAGCAAAGCTGTCAATAAGAATCTATAGGCAAAGATTTTACAGATAAAATAAAGGAGATATACAACATCAGCACTATATAGTCTATTAAAAATAGTTTGTGGGTAACTTTACCGAAGTTGTCTAAATGTCTTTAAGTGCACACCAAAATAATTATCAGAGATAACTCCCAAAGACAAAATAAGTTATGTAGCTTGTTTGTGCAAATGTATAAATGACAGATAAGTAAAGGAAACACTAGCAGGCAGAGTATTTTGTTACTCAGTATGATGAAAAGCAAAGAAAAGTCCTGGCTTCCTTAAAGTAAACTAAAAATCAGTTAAAATTAATTATATTTTGTTAGTATTTTGTCTAAGTTCTTCCCCACAGTTACCTGGCAACAGCCAGGTGTGCCTGACTCACTATAAAAAGGGCTGCTCATCCTCTCTTTCTGCTCTCTCTTGCTGCTGTTCTGTCCTCTTGCTACTTTCTCCCCTTCTTTCCCAATTTCCTTCCCTCCCTGTTTCCAGATGCTCATGGCCCAGCTTATATTTCTCTCTGTCTCTCTCTGTCTCTGTCTCTGTCTCTGTCTCTGTCTCTCTCTCTCTCTCTCTCTCTCTCTCCTAACCTCTCAACTCCCCTCACCATATCCTGAATAAACTCTATTCCATATTATACTCATCCTGTGGGGGGTACCATGGGGGCGGGGGCGGGAAGGGTGTCTCAGCATGGGATTGCAGAATCAACGTCTTCCCACCCCACTCCTCCTGCCACCATACAGTACCTCTACAAAACATATTCCTGGCTTCCTTATCTTTTTAAATAAAACAACAGCAGGATCCCAAGTGGTCAAGAACACCACAGGAAAACACGCAGAATCCACTAACCTGGCTTCGGAGTTGCTGAGACTGAGTCAACAACCAGGGAACCTGCACATATCATACATGGATGTGCAGCTTGGTCTTCTTGAGGAACTCCTTATGTTGGGAAACAAACGTGTCTGTTTCTAAATTTTTGCCTACTTTTGGAACCTCTTTCTTCTTACTTGGTTGTCTTGTTCAGCCATAATGTGAGGGGAGGTGCCTAGTTTATTTTAACTTGATATACAATATTTGGTTGATATCCTGGAAAGCCCGCCCTTTTCTGAAGAGAAATGGAGGACAAGTGGATAACCATAGGGGAACAGAGGACTAGAAAGAGAGGAGTAAGAGGAAACTGCACTCAGGATGCAATAGATAAGAGAGTAAAATTTTGAAATTAAAACAGTAAAAATGAATAACTGATGGGATGGGGTGCAGTACATAATGCTATACAGAAAGCTGAGCCTGAGCCCCTCAAATGAAATGTCAGTGTTAAGTAGGCAGACAAATTCAAAACTAATAATTCATGTGGTACACCAATATAAAAAAAAAAATGTCAGCTACTAGATTTCAAAGTCTATCATGGACCCTGAAAAAGATATGGGAAAAATGTTATGTTCTATGCTTCAGTTCTTTGAAACACAAAGGACCCACTCAAGTCACTTCATGTAAATAAGGCTGTTGGGTTCCTTAAATGGATGGGTTACTAGAGAGGAAGTCTGTGACTGGAAACACACAATATTTTCCAGATTAATGAGAACATTAATGAGGACAAAACATTTTAATTTTCAAGAAACTCTCTGAAAATAAGAATTGAATAAAGACGGAGCAAATTAGGTACATTTTCTGAAAAAGTAAAATATCTTTAAAGATCATCTGTATTGTTTCCTTCCATTAACACAGATATTTTATCTTTAATTTCTCTTTTATCTTTTCCTTACTTCTTCCCTCCTTCCTCGTTTATAAATTGTTTTCTTTCTTTTGGTTGCTGTATTCACTAGAATGCAAACGTACTTATACAGAAAAAGATATTTTTGGAGGAGGGCTGGGAATGTTAACACTAATTATTATAATTGATATATTACTATGTTTGCCTTTACTGAATATCTTCTTTGTAATACCTCTCTTTTTGGTGGACAAATTGATTTTTCTCTGAACATGACAGCATGAATATCAATGTTTATTGTTTTAAGCCAATGTACTTGAAAAATGATGCTAATGTACTCAGCTTGTAAAGCAGAAATAATTAGAGTCTTGGAATTTCTAATGCTTCAACGAAAATAGCATTACCAAAAATCAAGTTGGGAAAGAAAGGGATTATTTAGATCACACTTTCAATTTATAGCCCATCATTAGAGGAAATCAAGACAGAAACTTGAGCAGGAGTGAAACTTTTAGGCATGAGCTGATGCAGAGGCCCTGAAAGGGTGCTGCTTACTGACTTGCTCCTCATGGCTAGCTTAGACTGATTTTTTTTGATCACAGGACCAACCAGCCCATGGATGGCCCCACCAACAATGAGGTGGACCCTCATCCACTGATTATTAATTAAAAAAAATGTCTTACATCTCAATCTCATGGAGTCATTTCCTCAATTTCTTCTCCTTTCTTTCTGATATCTCTAGCTAATATAAAGTTGACCACTCAAACAAGCTAGTACAATTAACACACACACATTGGTTTTTTTTTTTCTTGTTATTGGATGATATTATGTACTGAAATAGAAATAAAAATAGGGATTGCTATGTGGCAAATTGTTCTAACCTACATGTGGTTTTTACTTGAAAATTATATCCTTAAAATAGCAACTTTTCATGAGAAGAAAGAATTGAAATGCAGGTCAATAAATGGATGTCTACACTTTTGCCTCTCACTCTCCCTCAGAGGTTGAAATGCCATCACTCAATTCTAACTGTACATTCCTGAAGAAGTTGAAGGAGTGATCCTGATTTCTGGTCTGGATTTTAGCACTATGAGATTACAGAAAGACAGCCTCTCCAGCAGCACTAACCATAGGATGTAATTACAAATAAAGAATAAGAGTATTTGCTTTCAAGACTTAAACATTGTTGTTGCTTTCAGAAAGTAATTTGCTTTTCTTTTGCTTTTCCTCCCTACCAGTGCTCAATGCAATCTATACTGCCTGCAAGCCAGACTTTAAATGAAACAGATGCTACAAATTTAAACTATGAGCAAGTGGTAAAGTTGTTTCTTAGCAACAGAAAACTTTATGAGTTTTTATGAAAACTTTAGGAGTGTCACTTTGCTAAATGTGCCTTCTTCGATTTAGTTTTATGCACTTGATGGGTTATTATAAAGCTGAGCAGTAGATCAAATCAAACTTGATACTAGGTTTAAAAGAACAGAAATCTACTGCACAGATTTTATACTGTTGACATTGAGAACCATAGGAAAATAAAAAATATTTCTTATGTAATACTAAAAAAGAATCACAGACTGAAATTTGAGAAGGATTTCACATAAACATAATTTACTTAGGCTACAAACCTTTTCAAGTAAACCATTATTTTAAAATCTTAGATTTTCTGAAGCTTTAGCTGACTACATGAAGACAAAATAAGTAACTAATTAAAATGATTTACAAATTTCATTTTCAAAAATTCTGTTCTCACAGATTTTTATTCATTAAAAGACATTGGCAGTCCTAAAGTAATAGAGGAAATTCATAGTCTATATTCATATCTTGATATTATCATTATTTTGTTGTAATATGAAATATTATGCAAACTCTAGAAAATTTGCAAACTTTTTCAGTGGCTGTCTCTAGACATTTTCAACAGAACCTGAATTATTTTATTACAACCTTTCAGAGCACTTGACATCTGTACAGTTCACGTGACTTTAAAGCCAGAAATGTAGTGATCATTTTCTTTCCTTTTACCTTGGAATATAGCTTAAGAGAGTAAATGCACTGAGACTTTATAAAGTTATACAAGGAGCCAATGGAGGACTTCTGAACTCTGCAATAAATGTTACTCTTTCAAAGGAGAACAAATAGCAAATAGTTCTTATTAATTCTTATTCTCATTCTTACTCTTACTCTTATTCTTATTCTTACTCATACTCATACTCGTACTTATTCTTATTTATTCAAATTATATCTTGCTCACTGCCCCCACTCCCTGTTACCCCTCCCATAATACTTTCCCATATTTTTTTAATTTCTTTCCTGAGAGACATGAAGTTCTTGTCATGCAGATCTTTCACTTGTTTTGTTAGATTTACCCCAAGGTATTTTATATTATTTGTGACTCTTATGAAGGGTATTATTTCCATATTTTCTTTCTCAGCTCATTTATCCTTTGTAGAAAGGAAAGCTACAGATTTGTTTGAGTTAATTTTATATCCGGCTATTTTCCTGAAATTGTTTATCAACTGTAGAAGTACTCTGGTAGAATTTGGGGGTTGCTTTTTGTGTACTATATCATTTGCAAATACTGATAACTTGACTTATTCTTTGCCAATTTGTATTTGTTTGATCTCCTTTTGTTGTCTTGTTACTCCAACTAGAATCTGAGTATTATATTGAATAGATACGGGGTGAGTGAGCATAACATATCTTTTCCACAATTTTTAGTGAGATTGCTTCAAATATCTCTCCATTTAATTTGATACTTGTTGTTGGTTTGCTGTATATTGCTTTTATTATGTTTAAATATGATTCTTGATTTCCTGATCTCTCCAATAATTTATCATGAAAGGGTATTGTACTTTATTAAATATTCTTTAAGCATCTAATGAGATGCATCTAATGTGATTTTTTTCTTTGACTTTATTTAGATAGTTGATTATATTTGATGTTGATATATTGGTCCAAACTTGCATCTCTAAGATGAAGCCTACTTGATTGTGATGAATGATGGTTTTGATGTGTTCTTGGATTTGGTTTGCAAAGATTTTACTGAGTATTTTTGTATCATATTTATTTAGTGAAATTGGTCTAAAGTTTAATTCAAAA
Organism: Grammomys surdaster; assembly: GCF_004785775.1. NCBI lineage: Eukaryota > Metazoa > Chordata > Mammalia > Rodentia > Muridae > Grammomys > Grammomys surdaster. The sequence goes on along the minus strand of NW_021604607.1, from coordinate 5,747,669 downwards.
CATAAAATAAGTCCTAACCAAAAACATTCAGAAAATCCAGGACACAATACAAAGACCTCATATAAGATTAATAGGAATTGAAGCAAGTGAAGGTTCTTAGCTCAAAGGACACAAAAATGTATTGAATAAAAACATAGAAGAAAACTTCCCCAACTTAAAGAAAGAGATGGCCATAAATGTAAGAAAAGCCACTGGACCACAGAGTAGATTGGACCAGAAAAGAAAATCCTTTCATCACATAATAATCAGAACAGTAAATACACAGAAGAAAGAAAGGATATTAAAAGCTGTTAAGAGAAAAATCCCAAGAAACATATAAAGGCAGACCTATCAGAATTACACACGACTTTAAAACGCAGAAGAGCCTGGACAGATTTAATGCAGACTGTAAGAGAATCCAAATGCCAGGCTACTATTTCCAGTAAAATTCTCAATTCTCATAAATGGAGAAATCAAAATACCCCAGGACAAAATCAAATTTAGACAGTAACTATCTTCCAATCCAGCCCTACAGAGGATAATAGAGGAAAAATTCCAATATGAGGGAAACTATACTAAAGAAAAAGGAAGAAATTAATCTTTTTACAACAAACACACAAAAAAGAATCACACAAACATAATTACATCTCTAAGAATGAAAATAACAGGTAGCAACTATCATTGGTCCCCAAAATCTTTCAACATTCATGAACTCAATTCATCAATTAAAAAGACATAGGCTAACAGACTGGATACATAAACAGGACCCAGCATTTTTCTGCAAAAAAGAAAGACATGTAAAAAACCAAAACAAACACTATCTCCCAGTAAAAGGCACTGAAATGATGCTATACTAGCAACTTAACAGAACATATGAAAGCCCTAGAATAAAGAGAAGTAAACATACCCAGGAGGAGTAGACAGCAGGAAATAGTAAACTCAGAACTGGAATCAACAAATAGAAACAAAGAAAATGATACAAAGAATTAACAAAACTAAAAGTTGGTTCTTTGGGAAAAATCAACAATATAGGCAAACATTTAGCTTACCTAATCAAAACCCAGAGAAACAGTGTCTAAACTAACAAAATGAGAAGTGAAGAAAGTCATAATAATAGACATCCAGAAAATTCAGAGAATCATTATGTCTTACTTCCAAAGGTTATACTCTATAAAATTTAAAAACCATGATAAAATGGACAATTTTCTAAACAGATATGACTTACTGAGTTAAATCAAGATCTGATAACTGATTGCTTTCAGCTCTTATTTTGATTATTTCCTACCTTCTACTTCTCTTTCATGTGCTTGCTTCTATTTTTTTCTAGAGCATGGTTGTGTATTTTTAGATGCCTGATATGACATCTTTTAAATTTTTCTGTGGAGGCACTTAGTGCTATGAACTTTCTTCTTACCTCTGCTTTCATTGTATCCATCAAATTTTGTTATGTTATGCCCTTATTTTCATTGAATTCTAGAATGTCTTTAATTTCTCTGCTTAGTTTTTGTTTAGATAACCTATCAGTTGGTGATAGTGGGTTTTTGAAAGCCTCCCACTATTAATGTATGGGCTTCAATTATGCAATTAAAGCTTCAGGAATGCTTTTACAAATACAGATACCCTTGTCTTTGGGGCATACATGTTCAGAACTGAGATATCATAATATACTTTTTCTGCCGATGAGTATGAAGTATTCTTCCCTGACTCTTTTGATTAATTTTGGTTGAAAGTCCATTGTATTAGATATTAGCATGCCTAGTCCAGCTTGGTCCTTGGATCTGTTTGCTTTAAAAAGTTTTACTCAGAGGTAATGACTACCTTTATTGCTGAGATGTGTTTCTGGTATCTAGCAGAATGATGCATACTGTTTTTGTAACCATTTTTCTTGCCTGTGGCTTTTTATTGGGGAACTGAGACAATTGATGTTGAGAGATAATAATGACCAGTGATTGTTTTTTCTTGTTATTTTGATGTTGGCTGTATTAGTGTATGAGAATTTTATGTGCTTCCCTTGTTTTTGTTGGTATAAAATTAGTTATTTTCTGGGTATGTGTGTGGTTTTTTTTTTTTTTTTTGGATGTAGTTACCCTCCTTAGGTTGTAGTTTTCCTTCTAATATTTTCAGTAGGGCTGAATTTGTGTATAGATATTGTTTGAATTTGGATTTGTGTTTAAATATCTTATTTTCTCCACCTACAGTGATAGTTTTGCTAGGTATAGTATTCTAGAATGACGTACATGGTTTGTTAGAGGTTGCAATATATTTGTTCAGAGCCATCTAGTTTTTAGAATCTCTGGTGAGACTTCAAGTAAAATTCTGATGGGTCTGTCTGTAAGGCAGTTGGCTATACCACTTTGGCTCCCAGATGGCACCTACCCATGAGCAATCTGGATTTGAGGGGGGGGGGAGGGAGGGAGAGAGAGAGAGAGAGGGAGGGAGAGAATAGTTAATTTTTGACATGCTATGAAGTCTGGGCACACTTACACCTTTCCCTGCTAGCAAGTGTTCCCCTCCAATACTCCTGAGACTTCTCAAGCTTCCCCTGTTACCCAAACCCGGTGTTTCAGGCATATCATTGGGCTGTACTGTTCAGAAGGTCTGTATGTTTTAGCATCTGAAGGTCTAATGAAAGTAGGCTGGAAAGTGGGTGGTGGATGGTGGTCCAGTATGGATAAGAGGCTACCTAGGACACCTTGATTTGCCCCACAGGACTCAGTGAGCAGGAAAGATGAGTGAGGCCAGGGAGGTTAACCTGTATGGTTTAGGATTCACAAATCTAATGAATCCGGGCAGTGAGGTGGGATGAGAATGGAGCTCCATTGGTAATAACAGACTTCTGAGTGCAGCTTGGCATGCCATAGACGACTCAGAGAGCAGGGTAGATCCGGATGGATATTCTGGAAAAGTCAAATGCTTAAAATGGGATTATATATTTATCTGAACCTTAAATGTTAGTAAAACCTTAAAAGTAGTTAAAAAAAAACAGCGAATTTGTCACTAATCACATTTCATTCATATCAGTAATTTAAAAGTATATTTACATTATTTTATATTTTTACAAAAGTCTCAGTGTGCTGAACCACTGATTTTCAAGATGTTTCAAAGTTGAAGTAGTCTATTTGTGAGAATTCTAATGACATAAGCATTATCAACATTATTTTAATTAAGAAGAGTATAACTTATTCTTTAGTTCATTATCATAACCAATGTGACATTAAAATGGGGACCTATGAAAATGAAAGTCATTATTAAATCTCTCATCTGATATTCTTTAGAGAAATAACAGCTGAGCTATGATAATTTACTTTAGTTATTATGCAAATTAGACCTCTGTATTCCAATTCAAGTGCCATAATTTATAGAATGAATATTCTGAAAGGCATTTTTGAAATCTATAATTTTTGTTACTATAAAATCATAGGATAAGGTAAACATGGTTGTCATCTATGCCAGTCATGTTTCCCGTTTTGTTGAGTGGGTCTTAAAACAGAAGTACCTACAACCACTTTACTAGACCAACATAATTCCTAACTACATTGTAAATATTTGTCCTTATAACCACAAACAAGGGGACAGTATATTTTTCCATCTATTGTCTTCCTCCAAAAATAATATTTCATCCAACAAAATATAATACATTTTGGATTGTACCTTTTTATTTACTTTTATTTAGATGACCAATAATCTTATGTTATAATTTTTTAAAACATAGTCTATTCAGTTATTTTGAGTGAGATATTTCTTTAAATTAATCTGTGCTTTCTAAATTTTCTTTTTTCTCTGAGACTCTGAAATATGTCTTTAGGAAGCAGACCACTGATGTTCACTATCAACTACTGTTCCAGTAAGCACTATCAATGCATGGTTTTTATCTCATGATTAAATCTCATGATTAAATGCTCTACTTTGAGATTTGTCATTGGAATTGTCTTAGAATATTGAATGCAGTAGAAAAATATCCACAAATAATGGTTTTCTGATCTATAATTTAACCAATGACTTAAAATTTGTTTTGTTTTTTTTTCGTTGTCTAGTAATTGCTTGCAATTGGTTACAAATTCTCTTTGCTATGAAATTAGCATTATTTCCTCATAGTGAAGAGTATTTTTAAATTTTAGTTATTAAATTATTATGCCTGAGAAACTCTAATATTATTTCTTATGCTTTTTAATACTCAGATAGCAGTACACGTACAAAGTCATATATCAATTGAAGACATATATGTACCATGGAAGCCCACACATTTTAATAAAATTATTTAAGAGTGCAAAAAAGAATATTTTGTATAAAATATTAAACAGCAAAATATTAATACAGCATTTGGCTTTCCTATGAATTTTTATTCTTCTTCAACAATTTATACTTTTATTTAATATTTCTATAAGTGGTTTCCTTACGTTTTGCTTTTCTACTGGAAAAAAATTCTCTTTTAAAAATTCATGAGTTTAATTTGTTCTTAGCTATTCTTGTGGGCTTTATCTTTTCTTTCCTTTATTAAATATTTGTATTAACAGCTTTTAAATATAGAAAATAGTTTTGTGCTCCTATTATAACACATTGTATCCCTTTTTAAATTTTTTTTTTTTTTTTTTTTTTTTTTTTGCTTTTGAGGCAAAAGCATCATTCATTCTAGGTATGCATTTTGATCTTTGTTTTTTACCTGGTGAATTTCACTGTACCGGAACACTCATACAAGTATACATACACAAATGTACACATATATATATAATACATACATGTATACACATATATACATAAAACACACACATATTAGTACCTGCTCTTTAGGATGTATTTCTTAGTACTGGCCACATCAAACTTTCACATAGTCTCATGGAGTATAAAGGGAGGATATATCTGAGGGCTCATCTCTTGTTTAATATCAAGTATTTCTTTTTTTTTTTAAGAATGTATACCCTTGAGGGACCTGCAAAGCTTTTGCTAATGAAACAAGAATAAAAACCTGTTTTTAGCTTTCCTTTATTTTTTTCCAAATATATATAACAAGAACAGTAGATGTCAGCTGTTCACCTGCACATGTCTCAGTAATTAAGGCTGATTCACAGAATGTGTCCTGTAGTGAGTCATCTGGTGGAGACTGTGCCTGGATGCATCTGATGCTCCTTGTCAGATGAACTGTCTGGGCGAGTCACAAGTTTCTATTTTCGTCTCACAGTTAAGTCAAGGGTGGTTGTCTGCACTTGGTCCTTTGCTATGCGTCTCACCCCCACATCCCCAAGGTCATGTCTCAGAGTAAAAAAAGAAGGAAGCAACATTTTATTGTCCTGTCTAGGATAAGAAGATATTAACACAACTTTGGTTACATATTATTTCAGACCATTTGCCAGACTGTGACTATTTGTCAACTGAATTCAGAAACTCTATAAATTTTGCATAGTTTTAAGGACTTGGGGAAAATGAAGGAAACAAAATTAGGAAGGATATGTTACTTAGGGCAGAGTAAGTTAACCATAAAGCACCAGGGTTGTATTCAAAATTATTAAGAAGACAGAAGAAGCCCTATCCTTGAATTTTTATTTTTATTTTACAGAGTACACTCTTTAATTTTCATGTAACACTTCCTGAAGGCATAATTTTTGTTTGGATATTTTTTCTTTTCATGTTGATGTGTGTGGGGTTGTGTGTATGTGTTTACATGTCTATAAGCTCATGTGTATATGTGTGTGCATGTGGAAGTCTAAGGTTGATGTCAAGAAACATCCTCCATGGTTCTTTCATCCTTACTCATTGAAGGAGGGCCTCCCGGAAGTCAAAACCTTTAATAAACAGGTGTTTCACCAGGTGTCATTATCAGACAGATCACATACTTCTCCTTTTAGAAGATGGACATTTCCATGAGTTCTGAGGATACAAACTGATGTTCTATTATATACAAGACAAGCATTTTAGCCCCTGAACCATCTTCGAAGCTCAATATTAGTTTTCCTTCAATAATTGTTTTTGGAAATAACAATATCCAACACTTTAATTCTGGTCTTCTATTTCCATATCTCCTAAAAAAAATGCAATGGGGAATTTGTGTGCTAAACATTATCAACAGGTTTACTGTCATATCTTGGTTTCTTTATATAGAAGTTTTATGATTCATAAAATAAAAGTTATAAGAATAAATTATGCAATTGAATTCTCTATTAATGTTGGGAATTTTTAATCATTAGTACAAATACACTGAATTTCACATAAGTCTTTTAGGTTACTACTTGAAAACACAAGTGTACATAGTGTTTTAAACAATAAAATTTTACAGTGGAGCTAAAAGTCGATAACAATGCAAATCTTTTTATAAAAATACAGTTTTGCAATAATACTGAAATGGATGTTGCACTTAGACTGTCATGAGTTCAAAATGCTGTTGAACAGAACAAATAAACTAAACACATGTGTATATTACTCAGATCTCTGTTTCTGGGGAAAAATCCATTCTTGGTTAAATATAACAGGAAAAAATACAGATGGGCTACAGACCAGTGGTCTTCACCATATTGTTTTTGAACTGAGCCAAATTTGAAATTAAATAGAGAGACAGTAACACTTAAATCCATATAAGTTTTATTGTGTGGTCACATGTGGGCTGCCAATCAAGAAATATCTCCGTATTTATTGTGATGTCTTAAGCATAATGATTTACAGAAATCATAATAAGAGATAAAAATCAAAGTCCATATTACTCATTGTGGGGAAATAGCATGTCACTAACTATGTCATCTTTCTTTACCTTCTTGTTCTGCATCAAGCAGAAAGGACAAATGTCTCCAATGTGATTGTATGAACCGTCTGCTCTATCTATACACTTCTGCTTCTTTTCACGGTATGTGATAAGCGCACACTTGACTTACTGTCTCCACTGGTCCTCCAGGGAGATTAAATGTTCTCGTTATGAATTTTACAATGTTTTCCCAAGATTTATCAAAAAATTCTAAATACTAGCCATCACAGGTAACTCAATGGATATATTTTGAGTCCCATAACTATGTTGGGGCTGTTGGTCTCTTCACCAGGCACAAAGAAGCCCTGTGCAAACTTCTCCCATCACCATGGCTTCCTTGATTCAAAGGTTCTCTAACTAGATTTTCAAATATGCCCATGAGCTTCTCCATTTAAAGACTTTATATACTAATATGAAACAATGGGAAGCAAGTAGAGGAGTAAGAAGGGAGGGAAAGATGGAGGAAAGCAAAGAGAAAAAAGAGTTATCTAATAACAGGTAAAGTGATCTACAGAGTAGTTTATACCATCTGTTCACTTTCTATGTGATTAGCAGAAAAGATGAGCTCAAATTACATTTTCATTCTTTTATTTTTCCATTGCTGACAGATATTATGTAATGAAATGAAAGACTCTGAAAATCAAACTATTTGTGATACTAAATTATAATGCAAAGAGACTAATCTATCTAACAATCCCACTTCAAGTTCTGTCTTAATTTTCTCTGTTTACCTGTCACTTCTGATAAACTTTAAGGAAAGATCAACCTTGATCAGACATCAAAGAACATTTAATAATGTAAACATGGTGTTCAGAGTGGCAGCAGCAACCGTGGGCAGCTTTCTCTTCAGTCAATGGTCTATTCCTTAACTCACCACCTTTGTCTTTGACTACTAATCAAGTCTAAATGCCTTAATGCCTTTTTGCAACTTAGTAATTGCTTCCCTGATGAATTGAGGTGTGCACCAGAACAAATGCTCTCTCTGGTATAGTTAACCTTTATCACTTAACCTGTGAATATGTTTCTATTTTAGTAAATAATCCTAGAGATTTATAATGTAACAGTTTCCTAATTTCAATTCAAACTTTTATATCTGCTTGAAATTTTTGATATTACTTTTAAACATAGAATTATGACCAATGTTGGATTTTATTTTGCTTCATTGAATATTATGTCTTACAGTAAATACTACTAGAAAAATAAATCCTTTTTCTCACTAATGGTATAGAAGTGTCCCCAAATCTTTGATCTAATTCCTTATTGATATGAACACAATAGGAGAGAAGCAGCGATCTTTGTAGATTATTCCAACATTCCATAGTACTGTGCTGTTTATATCCTTGCAAATTTTTATTAATTTTTAAATCATAGGAGATACTGAGTGTAGGAACAATTTCCTTGTCTTTTCTCATCTTAGAAAGGTTGCATATTGATTCTTCATCTATGATACAATGCTATCATCAAGAGGATTTAAAATTCTATTTTTAAAATAGGAAGTGTTGTATATCTATATTGTTAATGACTATGCTACAGGTATAAAGACTACTTAGTGGGAGCACAATGACAGAGTACAGGTGAAGCTATATACTTGGCAACAGAATCATATTTAAATTTATGCCCCTTCATTGCTAGTTCATATTGCTTCAGTCTAGAAGCAGTCCCCTGCTAATGCTACATGAAAATCAAACTGGTGATATTACAACAGAGTTTATAGTCTAAACATGCCAAACTGAGGATACTGCTGCTTGTCTACTTCTAATAAAAGGTTAGCACATCAGGTATCTATGTTGGTGATTATATACTTTGTCAAATTGAATCAAGGCTTATGTATCTCCTGATCAAACTCAGGATAATAGATTCTTGTCCCTTTAACTGAAAGAAAAACATGAAAAGAAGAGGATCAAGAAAATATGAGGGCAGAATCATAATGATATAAAGAAGATAAATGATGGTATGGATGGAATTTCAACATCAGATTGCTGTCATTTTCCTATTATTATTTAATAACTTGATTTTAAGTGTTCTTAGAACACTTAAAATACATGTAGAGAGCTCTTCCAAATCACATCTGTTAAATAGTAAATTAAATAATCACATATCAATAAATTAAATAATAACATATCAATGAGATACAAAAGATTATGTTAATTTAAAAGTTTTTCTCTATTTGAGTGTATTCATTATTAAGACTACATTTCTATTAGATCATAAGTTTAATATTCATATAGTGAATTGTACTATAATGTCATCACATGAGTTGAGAGATGTTATTTTCAGCAGTTGTTGTTTTATTATCATCAATCCTATTGAATATAGAATCACTATAATTTCCATAGCTAATGTAAGTAATTATATTACTGCTTATATACATTCATAAATTAAAATATTATTTCATAAAGATATATTTCTCCCTATATATAAACTATTACTGACATAAAATACTTCTGGAAAAATCAAATGGCTACAGAAGGACTTAATGGTTGAATTATTGTTTAAGAGAAGTAACTATTTTTCTTTCCTTTTTTTTTAAAAAATTATTTATGTATTTACATCCTAAAAGCTGATCCCATATCCCCAGCAGGTTCCTTCCCCCATCTCTCTTCCCCTTCGCCTCTGAGAGGGTACTCACCCCCTTTATCCTCCCATCCCAGTACATCAAATCTCTATAGGATTAGGCTCATCATTTCCCACTGAGGCCAGAGAAAGCAGTCTTCTGTTGCATTTGTGCCAGCTGGACCAGTTCATGAATGCTCTTTGGTTGGTAGCTTAGTCTCTGGGAGCTCTAAGGAATCTCGGTTAGTTGATACTGTTGGTTTTCCTGTGGGATTTCCATAGCCTTCAGGGCCTTCAATCTTGAGAAAAAGATGACATACAAATTTGTGAAGTGTTCTATATTTTGTCCTCCCTCAGAGAAAGTAAGACACACTTTTACATCCTATCAAAGAAAATGTTTTCAATTAAAAATATTAAATACAGATTTTTTGAACTTCTGTTTGATTGGAATAGTACAGTAGTGGTTTTTCAATGAAATTAGGGTTAGTTTTTGGTTTTAAGGTAAATTTTGTGGGAGGGTACATATTCACTTGTAGGGAATTAGAAAATGTCTATAACTACTAGCATATTATACGCAGTACCACTGGATTATGTGCTCAAGGATAGGTTTGTTATAAAAAAGGGGGATAAAGAGCAGAAGCAGAGCAATGAACTTCTTTTATTAGAAAGAGAACTTCTCCTACAAAGCTAACAAATTTGTCCTACTTAAATCACACAGACCATCATTCACTGTTTCATATTTTCAGAACTATTAACGCTTTTGTCTAATTATGTTGAACTACTTCAGACAATTCCCTATCATTCTCTAATTAGCTCATATACCTTGTCTTTCTACCTTTCAACACTGACTAAAGACTAAAGTGTTGTAGATGCAATTATGCTTTCCTCTAAAATATTTAAATATTTAAATTGGTCTCAGAGAAGACACAAAAAAGGTGTATATTCGTAACTCATTGAAAGCTTTGGATCTCTTAAGGGGAATAGTATTACACTTGATTCTGTGACATAATATAGTGCTATCATTGTAAAGCTATAACTTAACTTTTAATGAAATGCCTTTAATATATGGAGAAATAACTTTTCTTCATATTCTCTAAAGGCTATAAATGAACAATAGCAAAAATTCACTAGAGACTTAAATGAGATTGGTTCTTCATAAGTGATGTTTTAAAAGAATTTAACATTCATTATGATTCTATTTGTGGTCAGTAAGCTACTAATGTTCAACTTTCTGTTTTGTCCATTGACAAATGGGTAAGACTAGTAGCTCTAAAGACCAAAATTATTATGGTTACTACCAAGATATATTTTTTAAGAAATACTGATCAGAGTATTGGATGTTTTGAGTTAGATTTAAAGTTAATTAATTTACATTTACAGTTTCTTGCCAAAATTAGCACTGGCCTTATTGAGGTACACATTTTGGAGATACCAACTTGTGTTTTCCATTGGTTGTTACTTTTCTTTTTCCCTTCTTTCCTCTACCTCTCTTCATTTCCTTTTCTTCTTTCTTTTAATGACCTGGTTAATACTAAGTTAAAACCCTATATGTGATGGCAGTGATAATTTGTCCTTTTAACCATTATTGAAGTAGAATATTAAGACCTTTCCCATATAAATATATTATTACATGTTTTTAAAAAAATATTCTATGTTTTCTGAGGAAGCTATTGCCTAATCTTAGCTTCCTTAAATCTTTTCTATTTGTTAGTCTTGAGTTTTGTGAGATATTCCTTCTGATTCTGGACATTTGTCATTGTAAACTCAAACCTCTGTATAGAATGATGCTTCCCCTTGTGAAGCATTTCTAAGAGCACTGTTCTTGTAAGCTCCTTGCCAAACTTAGGCCACTGCACCATATTTTTCTCAAATCAAAGTACAAATATGAAATCTTGTAGTACAATACTTCTAGTCCCTTAAAGGTAGCTCTTTAAGCAAAAATAAAAAAAAAATGCTTATATCTACTACAGTGCTTAATTATCCAAACAAAAAATATATTGTTTAAGTCAACTTGGAATTTAGATTGTTGTTTCACTAAAATTTTCTATATTCCTAAATATCTTATATTGATTTTTTAAATTATTGAAATTATATTTAATTGCTACATTTCTTGTTCTTGCATTTCCTCTGTCCAAACTGTCCCATATACTCTTTTAAACTCATTGCCTCTTTTTTCATTAATTGTTGTTACATGCATATTTGTTTGCATATATATATATATATATATATATATATATATATATATATATATATATGTGTGTGTGTGTGTGTGTGTGTGTGTGTGTGTGTGTGTTAAAACTAAGTAATATATGTTATAACTAATATATATATTTTATACAGAGGTTTGAATTTACAATGACAAATGTCAAGAATCAGAGGGAATATCTCACAAAACTCAACTAACAAGTAGAAAAGATTTAAGTAAGCTAAGATTAGGCAATAGCTTCCTCAACACAATATATATATGTAAATATATCCTCTTCACTCTATACAATGTTAATGATATGTATGTTTTTAGAACTGGATACTTGATATTGGAGAGCAAACTGATCTAGCTTTTTCTCCAAAGAAGACCATCTCTCTCACTCTGAGCTTTTCTTTTGTTTTCTAAAGTTCTTTGCGTAGGCTTAAGGTCTAATCAGTTTTTCAAATGAAATTTATCAAATCTATTATGTTTTTTCTTGTTCAACTCATATTTAAGCATTTATGTTGGTAAGAATATGGGTGTGGCTTCTGGCAGTAATGAGAGATATCATAACACAGCAAACTCTTTAACCCTCTAGTTCTTACAATCTTTCTGACCTTTCTTCTTTGTATTTCCTGAATCTTAAGAATTAGAGTTGTTTTACACATGTGTCTAATGGGATTTGGCTCCACAACTTTGAATTTTGATTGGTTGTAGGGTTTTATAATGCTATGTATTTTATAAAACACTTTACTTTTTGAAAGCTGAAAGCTATTCTAAGAAAGATAAAAAATTTAAAATTCTAAGCAAAAAATGAGCTAAATTACAGTCACTATAAATAAGTATGTATATTTATAAACAAAAACACACATACAAACAAACATACACACAGAGAAATACATACATACACAGATATACAACTTTGAAAGACAAAATAAACCTTTTAAAATTAGGAGTAAAAACTCCTGAATCTTATGTTTACCAAACTTGTGTGTATGTGTGTGTGTGTTCATTAAAAAACATTGTCATTTTTAGCAGTATTAAAAGTGAGAGATACAAAATTAAGTATTTCTATTTTAAATTATTTATTTTTATTGTTTTTAGATTGTTAGTATATATGTGTGGGGGTGGCTATGTGTTAATGAGTACTTGCACTCTCAGAATACAGTTCTGTGGAGTAGATTCATTAATGCTGGTGTGAGGATGAAGGAATGTATAGAAAATGAGTGTTTTACTTACAGAAATGTTTCCCTCTGTTTTGAATACATTCTTGTGAATGTGTGATGTAGCCACTAGGGTATTCTATACCTTTAACCTGGTCCCAAGAATGATACACATAACAACGTGAATTTAAGAAGAAATCTTCAGCTGGACCCATACTAATCTTCTCTTTGAAGCAAGGATATTTTGATTTTCCATAAGTTGATCTGTTAGAAATGTTATTGCTATGCTTTTCAAGATGAACTTTGTGCTCAGATCTCCCCAGGAATAGTGACAAAATTGCTGGGTCATGTGAATTAGCATTACTACTTTTATTTTAACTTTATAGTTAATATATTGATCATTACTTTTGGAAGACAACAGAGGCATAAAATGTAGTTAATACTGTCCATCACATATTCTAGGAACTTGTTTCTATTGTATTGAAAACAGCATGATATATCCTGGGCTAATTCAAACTCACTACATAGTTACTTAAACCTCTAATCATCCTAAGTTCATCTCTTGGAGGCCATAATTAGATATGAGCCACCACATCAGATTTATGGAGAGCTGGAAAGTAAACCTAGTCCTCTGAGGAAACCAAACAGATAATTTGCCAACTTATCATTTTTCTCATTTTTCTTTTGTTGTTTATTTGTTTGGTTGGTTGTTTGGGGATTTTTTTGCATTTATACCACTTTAATTACATGCAAGTATTAAGGTCAGTTCTAGGATGAGTAAGTAGCAATACAATAAGTGCAAATAGTCAAGGAAGAAGTGTGACAATAAACACAAATAGCCAAAGAAAAAGCAAGGCAATAAACAAACTCCCATGCTCACTGCCATGATCAGTTTCCAAGGGCTTATCAGGATGACCAAAATATTTGAGCCTACTTTCCTGTCTTAGCCCAAAGTCATTTACATGCCTGAAGTCTAATTCTTTGCTTGAGCCTAAGATTTAGGTTCCTGGTAGAAATTATTTCTCTATTTAGGCATAATGTCATATTTCTGCCTGAAGCACATTTCCTTGTCCTTGGCCAATGTCAGATTCCTGTCAAGGAGACAGAAGAGATATCCACATCTCCCCATTTCTCATTTCATAAAAAAGATCGAGCCTGTCTTAGGTTGTTCTGACAAGAATGCCTTTCTTACCCATCATGGAATATGCATTATCAAAAGTAATTATCAAAAATTTTAAGTTGGTAAGGCTTTGTTTAGAATCTTACCCATCCTTGGCTTGCCAGTCTGTTAAATTAATAACTCTTTTGCAGGCCCATTTTCAGTTTCAAGTCATGTAATTTGGCTGCCAACATGTTGATGATGTTAAAGACAAGCTTTAACCTGATGGGCAGTAATAAAAATATTCCTAGGACAAAAAGAGCTAGCATGATCAAGCTACATATGCTACTCTTGGAGGTTGATGAAAATGGAAGTGCTTACTTCAAGGCATGAATGATTTTATCAGCCTTATCTGTAGCATCAAAACTCAGCAGAGCAGCATTCTTGAAATTCATAAGCTCACTATGTAATGTTAAAACATCCATAGAAGTGTTAGAATTATGCCAAAAATCCTGCAAGAGTCTTTAAACTTTTTTCTAACTATAAGGACTATCTTTGTAAATTTTAGAAGTAACAGAACCACATTAGTATTTGTCATGACACTTGAGATGGCTCCTTACTCTTAAACTCTGAACCTTCTTCCAATAATTTGAATAGAAAAAAGAGCATCAATCAGTTCTTCCAAATGGCTATCTAAATCCTCTAGTATATTCAATACATTAATAACATTTTTTGCTAAATGATTAGCAAAAGTAGCTGTGGGACTGCATAAGGGTATTCTGGTTCATGTCTGGTCATGGGCCTAGAACCCCGAGACTCTCCTTGAGGACCAGCAGGAGTTTGGTTGTGCCCCCAGAAAGCAGTCTAGTCCCCACAGAAATACATTGTTCAGTCACATATTCACATTACAGTCTCTCTTAAAGTGCACAGGTAGAGGGCGTGACTGTAGGCCTCAGGCCTTAGGGATTTACATACTAATGAAGGTCAGAGGGAGGAGCAAATTAAGCATGCCTCCCCAGATCCTCTCTAAACCCTCTTCTGATCCTCCTCCTTTCTCCCTCCCTATTTAACTCAGGACTGCCCTGAGTTTTATGGGGGTGGGGGGTACACCCAGATCCATCCACCATCCTCCATGACAATAAACCCTTTTGGAACCAAGGACTTCCTCTTGTCATTGGGGCCTGCCACCACCATCACCTCCAGCCACTGGAACCTCAGAACTTTTTCCTGCATGTGGGACCTGCCACAGCATGGAAACCCCCCGGGCCTCCGCTACCTCTGCAGCCTATTTTCTCCCCACAAGTAGCCATCTTAGCTTCTTGTTTCAAAGCAATTGCAGAGGCAATAGTGCTAGCAATTAATGTAATTAAAACTATTATACCAACACTAACTTGTTGCTTCTGCTTAAAGCCTAACTCACTTTTTCCAGTAGTTGCAAGCTTTGTTCAGAAGACCAAGGGTCTGTAATACTCAGGGTAATAATAGAAATGCTGGTTGATAGACCCCCAATAACAGACATGCCATGTTTCAACACACTAACCCAATTAAAATGTGTGATCAGTGCAACATGCATTAAATACTGTAGAAGAAACAAAAGTAATTTTAACTTGACAATTAAAAGAGCCTTAACACATGTGCTAACACTTATTTGAAATCCAGATCCTTTCTCAACTTTATTTCTTGCTAACATTACATCATAGAGAACTGCAGCTAACTCCAAACTATGTCTCTGAAAATGTACAGATCCAGCCTTCCAAATGAAGACTGTTATTTCCAATATTACATTCATTTCTAGGCCAGTCTATGATTGAGTCTGAATAACTGGTCACATTTAAGAACAATACAAGAGCCATTATAACTTCTCTTTTGATACTCTGTCACACAAGGTCTAAAACCTTGAGGCAAAGCAACTTGTCCCATCACGGGTGTAGGTAAGCAAAGGTGGATCGGAACATATATCTGATACATGCATGTGATTATTACAATTTTCTTGTATCTGTTGTGGCTATTTTGAGGTCAGTTTTGGAGAAGGTACCATGAGGTGCTGAGAAGAAAGTATATTCTTTTGTTTTAGGATGAAATGTCCTATTGATATCTGCTAAATCCATTTGGTTCATAACTTTTCCTAGTTTCACTGTGTCTCTATTTTCTGTTTCCATGATCTGTCCACTGCTAAGAGAGGAGTATTGAAATCTCCCAGTATTATTTTGTGAGGTGCAATGTTTCTTTTAGATTTAGCAAAGTTTCTTTTATGAATGTGGTTGCTCTTGCATTTGATGCATAGATATTCCGAATTGAGAGTTCATCTTGGAAGAATTTTCCTTTGATGAGTATGAAGTGTCCTTCCTTATCTTCATTGCTAACTTTCAAATGAAAGTCAATTTTATTTGATATTAGAATGGCTACTCCAGTTTGTTTCTTGAGACCATTTGCTTGGAAAATTGTTTTTCAGTCTTTTACTCTGAGGTAGTGTCTGTTTTTGTTACTAAGGTGTATTTCCTGTATTCAGCAAAATGCTGAGTCCTGTTTACATATCCAGTCCATTAGTCTATGTCTTTTTTTGGGGGGGGGGTTGAGTCCATTGATGTTAAGAGGTATTAAGGAAAAGTGATTGTTGCTTTCTGTTATTTCAGTTATTAGAGATAGATATATCTTTGTGTGGCTATCTTCTTTTGGGTTTGTTGGAAGATTACTTTCTTGCTTTTCTAGGGTATAATTTCCCTCCTTGTGTTGCAGTTTTCCATCTATTATCCTTGGTAGGGCTGGATTTGTGGAAAGATATTATGTAAATGTGTTTTTGTCATAGAATATCTTCATTTCTCTATCTATGGTAATTGAAAGTTTTGCTGGGTATCGTAGCCTGGGCTGACATTTGTTTTCTCTTAGGGTCTGTATGAAATCTGTCCAGGATCTTCTGGCTTTTATAGTCTCTGGTGAGAAGTCTGGTGTAATTCTGATAGGTCTGCTTTTATAAGTTACTTGAACTTTTTCCTTTTCTCCTTTTAATATCTCTTTGCTTTGTGCAATTTGTGTTTTGATTATTATGTGATGAAAGTAATTTCTTTTCTTGTGTAGTCTATTTGGAGTTCTATATGCTTCTTGTATGTTCATAGTCATCTCTTTCTTTAGGTTAGGGAAGTTTTCTTCTACAAACTTGTGGAAGATATTTACTGGCCTTTTAAGTTGGGAATCTTCACTCTCTTCAAGACCTTTTACCCTTAGGTTTGGTCTACTCATCGTGTCCGCGATTTCGTGGAAGTTTTGTGTTATTAGCTTTTTGCATTTTATGTCAATATTTTTTATGGTATCTCCTGCACCTGAGATTCTCTTTTCCTTGTCTTGTATTTTGTTGGTGATTCTTTCAATATCTGACTTCTAATCTGTTTCCTAGCTTTTGTATATCCAGGGTTGTGTCCCTTTGTTATTTCTTTTTGTTTTTACTTCAATTTTTATGTCCTGGATGGTTTTATTCAATTTCTTCACCTGTTTAGTTGTTTCTTGTTTTTGTTTGTTTGTTTGGTTGGTTGGTTTTGTAATTCTTTAAGGGATTTGTGTGTTTCCTCTTTAAGGGCTTCTACCTGTTTACCTGTGTTCTCCTGTATTTCTTCAAGGGAGTATGTGTGTCCTTCTTAAAATTGTCTATCATCATCATGAGAAGTGATTTTAAACCTGAATCTTGCTTTTCTGATGTGATTGGGTATCTAAGACTTTCTATGGTGGGAGATCTAGGTTCTAATGATACCAATTAACCTTAGTTTCTGCTGTTTATGTTCTTGTACTTGCCTTTTGCCATCTGTTTATCTCTAGTGCTACCTGGACTTACTCTCTCTGACTGGAGCTTGTCTTTCTTCTTATTTTGATTGTACCAGAACTCCTCAGAGTCCAGCTGTTTCTGTGATACTCTGATCCTGCAATCCTGGGTGTAAGAGCTTCTGGAAGTCTGGCTGCCTCTTGAATCCTGAAATCTTGGTATGACCAATCTCCTGAGATTCTGTGATCCTGTGATCCTATATTCCTGGGCATGTTAGAACTTTTTGGAGTCAAGCTGTCTCTAGGTTTTGTGGGATCTGGTGCAGAGTTGATGCTTAACTCTGCTCAGGGCACCAGCACAGATAGGAAGGAACCTGTTCCACTGGTTTGGAGTGAGTTCCTGGGTCCTCAGGGGTCCCAATTACTCCCTGTTTGGGGAGTGACATGTCTCAACCTCATTACCTACAATCCTGGGCATGTTAGAGCTCCTGGGAATCCAGCCTCCTCTGTGTTTTGTGGGATTGGGTACAGATATGATTTTGAAGGTCTGCTCTGTGCCACTGTCTGGGAGTTGCATTATTATGTTTGAAATGTTATAATTGATTTCTGCTAAATGTTATATGCACTGGTCTATAATAAACCTGAATAAGTTCTGGACAACAGTTATGTAAATAACACAATAAGAGTTTATTACGAACTTGTACTTACTTGTTACAGCAGACAAATTTTTATAAAAGCAGTTATTTGATTTCTGCAAGACATGAAATGATTAAGGACTAGCTCATATTATATCTTTCTGAATACTGATCAGAGGTTAATATTTTCTATGTGACATTTACTAATATTTCATATTCTGGCTACAGTATTCTAAATTGTCTATATGTACTCATCTGAATTATTTTTCCCTACATAATTTCATGAAAATTTAGAAATTGCTTTTATAATGTAAATAGGATTAAGCATATTTTTGGAGATGAACAAAAATTGATGAGTAGAGTTGTGAAGTAAACCCTGTGGCTCTTTAGTTTTCTACATTTTCTTAATTTTTAAACATCATTGAAAATATGAAAATATTCTCCCGTTGTTGACATCCAAACATTAAAACAATTTGATATAAAAATAATGCTGATTATTGACAACTCATAACTTTAACAAAATGTAAGATAATAGTTTCCTATACTCATAAAATTCTAGGAAATAGGTAATCAATAATTTCAAGGTTTATAGAAATAAGATCTAGGGTTTTATCTAATTTCTTCAACTTCATGATGTGATAAAACTGGATTATATCTTGATACTTGTTAGTTCTTCTGTAAACTTTGACTAATAATTATTGGTTTTGAATCTATAATTGAGATTATGCATAATAGAATTGCTCCTGGTAAACCAAGTAAATAAGAAATGGATTCTTAGATGATGTTAATACATATTATTATGAAAAAACAGAAGTTGCATTTGATCTCATGTGAAATATGTGATAGTTCTTTGTGCTGTAATAATTCTGGAGGTTTGACAATATGGATGTGATGACGGTTTTAGTTATATAAAAATAATTGTTTGACTTGCTCAAGGTAAGATAATACCATCATTATTAGAAAGAATTCTTTTGACTTTGAATTTTGTAGATTAAGTTTTACTGAGACAGAGACTTTATCAATATAAATGGAAATAATAACCTTATAAAAAGTAATTGCTATTATACATCTGAAAACAGGTGACTGCATTTAACAATTAATCAGTACTAACTTGACTTAAATCAATAAAATTCTCTAGATCATCAGCTGATTTTTCATAGTGATAGTTGAACTCTGATGCAAGAGTAAAATTTGTCTATATTATATATATATATGTGTGTATATATATATATACACATATATATATATATATATATATATATAATTTTATCTCTAATTTTTGAAATCATTGGTTTTATTTTTAATGTCTACCTTATTACTTATTATAATTTAATTCATAATAATTCCCAAAGAATGAGATTGGACTTTTGAATACTTAGGGGAATGGCTATATACCAAATCATTCCTACAATGGCACATCTTCAGTTCAGATGCCAGAGAAAATTCAATATTTATTTTGCTTCTATCATGTGCAAGGTATTGTCCTTTTTAGTAAGTCACACTGATGAAGATTTCACTGTGTGACTAATTTCTTTGATGGCATGGGTAATGTAATTAAGAATAAGAGAAAACTAAACTCTGTGATTTGTTAGAAGGTAGTATATATTACAAAAGATAGAAAAAATAGAAAAAAATCTGAATTGCATAGTGTGGTTTATTATTAAAGATATAAGATAGAAGAAATAAAGATAATAGATATGAAGAATAGTCCATTTCATATAGTTTGGAAAACTTTCAAACTAAAAGATAAATGTAAACAAATGTAAATGAAATTATAATCATGTACCTAGAACAGAATGCTGAGGTCAGAGGAGAGGAGAGGCCAGGTCCTTTCAGTTAATGCTATGCTATGGATTTTAACACTGTCAGGCTTTTGAGCAAGGGATTTGACATTGTATGGGATGTGGTTCTAAGGGTTATCTGGTCTTCTGCATTTAGAATAAATTATGGAAATCAAGAATTTCAGAAATACATAAATTTTAGGAGGTTCTTGTTACAGGCATTCAGTTGCTCTCTGCATATTGACCATTTGTGGTTTTTTGTAGATCTCTGCTGCAGAGAAGCTTCCTTGATGAAAGGTTAGAGTTGGTCTTATTTGTGAATTTAAGAACAAGTATTTAGAACGGAGGTAGTAGTCATACTGGTTTAAGAAAGTAGCAGTGAAGATCTGTGGTACACTAGCTACACCTTGTTGGCTATGTTTTCAGTACCAAGAAGAGTTTTTCTTTTGTTAAAAGGTTAAATCTAATTAGACAAATCCTTGTTATCAAAAATATATGAATCCCAGTCGTTTACCTTTAAAGGTATTTTGTAAAGCTGGTCATTGTTCGGATTCATAGGACTAACAGAAGAATAGGACATTTTACTGCTTTCCTTCCTTTACAGCTTGTGTAGCAAGCACCTTCTATTACCATGAAAACTAGTCCTCAAGGAGGAAGGTGTTGGATCAGATCTAGCTCATTTCCTTGGAGTCCAGTATCAGAAGTGTGTTTATGGTCTTTAGAAATTCGAATGTTTCCTCTCTCATGGGAAGTCACTAAAGAAAACAATAATAGCCTATACTTCTTTGAGAATCCACTGATCAGCTCCTCGAAGAAAGAAGTTCTAATGTCTGGCATTGGAGTTTCTGTTAAATCAGCTCTTGAAAATAAAAAGACTCTCCCATGCTAACAAATTGGTAGAATTTATATTATGAAATGGATTATTCTGTTAAAAACTATTTAAAGATTCAATGAAAATCAAAATGGAAATCAGAATTTCCACAAGTCCAACTACAGAAGTAGAAAGTAATCATTAAGTTTATAGAGAACAATAAAAGACATTGACTAGCCTCAGTAAACCTGATCAAAACACACAGTATAAGGAAATTGTCTGTACAGGAGCCTTTAATGGCTTAACAAGAGAAGAAATTGTATTGTACTGATACAGGGTAATACTCAGAGCCATACCAATATGTTATCAATCTATGTAAACATGTTGTTTCCAATATAGACTGGATGTTTGTTCTGTTTCAGGATGTTTCCAACCTTTGGGGGGCTTTAGCAGATGATTATCAACAAACCACACACATATAATAGTTTTGGTTAATGGTATGTTAGAATACATTATTTAAGATTGAATCTACTAATTTAGTTAAATTTTAACTTTGCCACATGGTCTAAAAATATTCAGTCTTTTTGGAATCAAGAGATATTTTCAGGAAAAAGTATAACGATAAAATACTAATAAGACCATATGGTACTGGCACAAAAAAGAGATATGTAAACCAGATCAACAAAATAGAAGACTCAACCATGTGAACTCATACATTTGTTCAGAACCATACTCTTGGAAGAGCTTTATACTATAATCTTCATCATAATCAGCATCATTGTTATTGTTATTATTATGACTTGACATTTTTAAAAAAGGTATTGAGAACACATTTTAGTATGTGAGCTTGGAATGGAAAGAGATGAATATGGATTCATATGAAGATACAAATATGGATTCAGATAAATAAGTACAGAATATTTTAAAACCAAGAGTGTTGGGGGAGACAATGAGTAAATTTGAAATGACTGAAGGACTAATTTTAGTGTTCCCACTCTTTGCAAGGTATGATTTGAGAAGAAGGAGAATGTGTTGGTAAGAGTAAATACCCAATTATCATTTCATATGTAATGTTAAACTTAATAATACAGCTGTATGGGGACTAATTTTTAATCCCTGGAAAGTACTGTCTTGTCAGACTTTATGTACGTCTTTTAATTTGCCTGTTGAAAATAACTATTCTTTCATAATGAAATGAGATGCAACATATAAAATCATTTCCTTTACCTGCATTTGTATCTTTATACATAAAACTGGTAAAACATATTTGATTGGAATTCAAATATCTTTAGCCTACTATTCTATACTACATATTCAATATTTATTAGAGAATATAACAATATTCATCACATTTTTAGGGTAAATATTCCACAGGCCAGGTAGTGAAGACAATTTAAAAGAAAACTAAGTATTAAAACTATTGGATAGAAGTTAAGGTTTGCTGACTTAGCGTTAGCAACTTATATTTACTGAATCTTCTATTTTTATTTTTATTTGTCATTATGTGGAAAATAAAGAGGCTAATACAAATATTATTCAATTCAACAATAATCTTAGTTAATATTATCTAATGTCCTAAATTAGCTGATTACTTTTTAGTCTTTATTATCAGTTTCATTCTCTAGATCCCTTTGTCTAGCTTAGAGTCTATAGTCTGATTTTGAAAGTATTTTTAAAAATACACATATTTTTTATAAAGTGTTAATCATGAATTATTTTTCTTTAAATATATCATTTTTATGAACAACTAAGTATAGGCAGTGAAATATATGACAGTCAGTCTTATGTCAATAGATGTAATTGTTCATAAACACTTTCTAAAATTGACTTCATAGTTCATCAAAAGATAAAAATTTTCTTCACTTTCATTTTAATCATGCTTAGAAATATCAGATTAAAATGAAAGGGGGCATAAATTCATAATCTTTGAGCATGCTGGGAAATCTTGACATATAAATGTTTAGTTGGTTCATAAACACAAGATGTTTATTACTTGTGTGACTTTAACTAAGGGAGTAATGAGACAATTTACTGGACAGATTAATATTCATTTGTATTTGTTAAATCGTGACATAATTGTGGAGCTGCCATATCTATTTAGCCGAACAGATAACAGACAGTATTTGCATAGACTGTAGGTCAAACAAGTCCAAAGAAGCTTTTCTTGAATATTATAATTTGTTTTTGAAATATAGGTTGTTCTGTTTAGTTCTTCCTTCATACAAATAATCTTTGCAAAAGAAAATAATACAAGTCTAAAATTTTCAATTGTATTACTTTAAGCAATTTCTTTCTTCACATACATTTATAATTTTATTTATTTATTTATTTATTTATTTACTTATTTATTTATTTTATTTTGGTGATGAGTTTTATCCTGATGGGAAACATCTTTACATATATATTTATGAGACAACCAAAGGAAATTCAAAAAATTTGAGCATATGACTGAATGGTAAGTTGTAAGTGTTTTACTAGCTTATCAGAACTCCATTTATAAATGCTAAAACCCAGAACCTTTGAAATATCAGTATAAGGATAGAATAAATGAAGTAAATAAATTTGAAACTTTTAAATTTTATTATATTGAATTATTTTAATGTACCTCACAGCAATTTCATAAGCAATAATTTACCAGAGACATGAATAGTTATTATTGAGAGCAGTCATTTTAAATGACACTTCTTTAGTTGAGAGTCACATCTAAAACTATTTTCTCATTTAATTTGAAGCCAGTGAGTAAAGCAAACCTGTTTTTGCTCTTAAATAAGAAACCCAGGAGCTTCAATTAACTAATGAACTAACAAGATGGATGCACACTTGGTGAAAGGAGCCAGTTATTTGTTAACTTAGAAAGCTACAGGTAACTTAGTCATCAATGTTAACAGAGACTTGAGAAAGATAAGTTATAATCCAAATGAGCTGTGCATCAATTAACATCATAAATATTAGTCCATAGTCCATTACCTTGACAGTCATCTGAGGTTTCTTTGATAGCCATGCATTGGGTGCAGAGGTACCAGGACATAGGTCTTCAGTAATCAGGCCCAGAAGATGAGAGACTTTATTATGAAGACAGAACATGGGAGGGACTGAACTATCTTTTTCCTAGGCAAAGTAAGACACTCAAATCCCCAGTGTCCTGTTTCTTTACAGTTCAGTCTGGGCCCTAGCATCAGGCAAGGCTCTGAGGACAGACTTCCCAACGGTTAACATTATAATAGTACATGTGAAATTATTTTTCACTGTGCCTATTACCTTTTTGGAGACCTCTGGGGTCACTACCAGGATCTGGGAGCCTCTGTCTGTCATAATGAGCATAAGTATTTTAAATGCTATATTTGGCCTGTCTTTGGCAAGTTTAGAAACATTGTTTATTAAATATCTCTAAAGTAGACAAACTTTGTTTCTAGTTGCTTGTTTTAGACTTACCTTCAATAATATATACAGAAAACTAGAGAAAACTTTTTCCTGAAATTAATTATATTAGTACTTAAGTAGTCTGAATACTAACATAGTTATGAAGATATCAAACTTAATAATATTTGGAGTTTATAACAAAATAATTTCTAAATTAAAGAATTTTAGTATCAAGATAAGACATTACTTATAAACATATAAAAAAGGGGAAAGTTTTTGCTCTGTATGCAATGTGCCATTATAAACTTAAACAGTTTAGTATATGATTCAATTCCTCAAACAGTTAACAATGTTAGGAATCTCAGTCTCTGTTAACCTGAGTAAGTCTTAAGTAAGGAGAGAGACTATCTAAGTAAGTGGTCTTCATCTTTTAAATATTGTGACTTGTTAACATAGTTTTCCTTGTAGTAGTGGCCTTTAACCATAAAATAGTTCTTATTTTTATTTTAAAACTGTAATTTCCACATTGTTATGAATTGCAATGTAAAATTTTGACATACAGATGATATTAAGGTACTCCTGAGAAAGGGGGGTATGACTTCCAAAGGATTGCGACTTATAAGCTGAGAAGCTCTTCCAAGATCTTTGTCAAGCTATTTAAGTTCACTGTCTTGTAGTAACATACGATATGGATACTCCTGGCTCTGGTGTTTAGTTGTAGCCCTACTTTTTAACACTTTATTTATCTACTCATGGAGATCATAATTAATAAACAAATTTTAGTGAAATACCATTTACACATTAAAATAGCTTTTGAAAATTTTTAAAATTATTTTTATTCTATTGGAAGTTTTCTTTAATTATATTTCAAATGTTATCCCCTTTCTTGGTTGCCTCTCTGAAACCCTCTATCCCATCTTCCCTCCTCTGCTTCTATGAGGGTGTTCCCCCACCCACCCACTCCTAACTTCCTGCCCTCGAATTTCCCTACACTGGGGCATCACATCTTCACAGGACCAAGGGCCTTTCCTCCCAGTGATGCCCAACAAGGCCATTCTCTGCTACATATGCATCTGGAGCCATGGGTCCTTCCATGTGTACTTCTTGGCTGGGGGTTTAGTCTTTGGAAGCTTTGGGAAGGGGGTCTGGTTTGTTGATATTATTGTTCTTCCTATGGAATTGCAAACCCCTTCAACTCCTTCAGTCCCTTCTCTAACTCCTCCATTGGGTATCCCATGCTCAGTCCAATGGTAGGTTATGAGCGTCTGCCTTTATATTTGTCAGGCTATGGAAGAGCCTTTCAGGAGACAGCTACATCAAGTTTCTGTCAGTATGCACTTCTTGGCATCCCCAATAGGGTCTGGGTTTGGTAACTGTTTATAGGATGGCTCCCCAGATGGGGCAGTCTTTGGATGGCCTTCCCTTCAGGCTCTGCTCCACACTTTGTCTATGTATTTGATCCTGTGAGTATTTTGTTCCCCTAAGAGGGACTGAAGTACTCACACTTTGGTCTTCCTTCTTCTAGTGCTTCATGTGGTCTGTGAATTGTATATTGAGTGTTCTAACCATTTAGGTTAAAATCCACTTATCAGTGAGTGAACACCATATGTCCCATAGATTTATAAATTAAAAAACTAACGCATTTTAATCTATATTTTTAATTTGAATTTTTTGTAAAACACCAAAATTTCAAATTAAAGAAGTTTAAAATCTCTCAACTGTGTCATTCTATAAAAGAAGATAAGTACTCCTTTTTAAGAGTGAAGACAAAGGACAAAAACCATAATTTTGAGAAGGCAAAGCCAAGTTCTAAAAGTGCAAACAATTTAATATCTATAAAAAATAATCCAAATATGTTACTCTTACATTAACAAGTTTGACTGTAAGCAAGGTATGTTCTTATTTATGAATCTATGGATGCACAGCCTTAATATCTCATTAAACAAGCATTGTTTTAAATTCTTGTAATCATCAATCTCATAAAATTTAAGTTAAATATTTTAAAAGATGTTATAGATTTTTTTATCATACCAATTACATTTATAATCCAATAATCCCTTTACGCTTTGTCCCTGAACTTAAAGACTTTAAAATCATGCTGGGGCCTAAAA
Source organism: Grammomys surdaster (assembly GCF_004785775.1). Lineage (NCBI taxonomy): Eukaryota > Metazoa > Chordata > Mammalia > Rodentia > Muridae > Grammomys > Grammomys surdaster. The sequence goes on along the minus strand of NW_021604607.1, from coordinate 5,721,515 downwards.
AAGTTCAAACCATATTCTAATTCCAGAGGCAACATCTCAATAAAGTAAAACTGCACAAAAAACTTTTAAACACAAACATTCAAACATTCAGCTGGCTAGAACAGTAGCAGCTGAGCTATAACTAAGAAACATAGAACACAGTACACTCATTTAGTTAAGGGAGACCAGTCAGAAAATAGTATGTAGTAGCTACTGACAAGAGGAAGAAACTGCATAGTAAGATTATTTATTCAAGAATAGTCAAAAACATGCAATGAACACATATATTTATACATTTAACAGAGCCTGAGGTAATTCTGTCTTGGCTCTATGTTTGCTACAAAACTTCCAGGCACATCAGTTTTCACAGATCCATTCGTATACGCAAAATAAACACACAGAACTTTTCTTACCTCCTTCAGTATTGGAATTTCCTAGCTTCTGAATCTCATTTTCATGGGCACAGGATATTGTAATGGGTTTGGACAGTAGCTTCATTTTAGAGACTATGGGTTTTTCAAAACTGTCTACTGGCCTTGGATTTTGTGAATCCCACATTCTCAAAACTTCTGCATTTCAGAAGTGACCTTCCCATCAGAGATCACATCTTTGTCTCTAGATAGATGCAGGCAAGATGTGAGATGGCATGGGCAATAACAGCCATGGGTGTGGCAGGCCAATGTCAGCCCAAGTTCGAAAGCACACACATACACACACCGACACACACACAGACACACACACACACAAACAAACCTGACCAGACACAATACACAAAATCAAATTAACAATGGAAAAGCAAAATAATAATAATAATAATAATAATAAACTAAAAAAATAAAAATTGCTGATTAAGCATAAATAATCAATGGACTGCAGGACTTCTCCATATGCCCTGGATGTAGAATTTCATAGGTATCATAAGACTTCCTTCATCCTCAGATAGGATGTCCCATAACTAGAACCCAGAAACCAACAGAAAGCTATCTTTAAAAAGGCTTTTTATAACTTACTAAAAAACAAAGCCTCAATTAAAAAAAAATTCCTATTTTCTTCACCTGTTGTCCTTCACCACTGGAATATGCATTGTAGAAAGCTGTTCCCAGTGGTCTTAGGGCCAGTTGAGTATCTAGGTGTACTAAGCTGAATGCAACCTTAAGGGATCCTGAAGTGAAGAGCAATTTTGGGTAGAATTATCTTGCTCCAAATGTTAACTCTAATATTCACAGAGAAAACCAAATTCTACCATATTGGGCCAAATTTTGAAGCAGGATTTTTTTAAGCATAAAATATTGACCAAGAGATAGTCATTAGTCACGACTATTCTCTAGCATTTCTCAGATGAGTTGGCCTAAACATGTGTTGCAAATTCTTTTATGCACAAAACTCATAGGCATACTTGGCAGTAAAGATTGATATTTTTCAAGACCTACAACTCCCAGAGTATCAGAAATTTGTCTTGGCCTTGGACAGGTGGAACTAACAGGATAATTTTGAGTCTTCCAATACTTTCTAGCAAAGCAGCATCTGTTAAATTCTTATTTGTAATACTGCAAGATAATCCTAACATCACTGAGGCTTCCTTTCCATGCTTCTACCAAACATATCTTATGGATACATGTGTCATGTTGAGATTTCTTTAGAATGTCTGTACATTGTGGGACACAAAGTGATACACTAAATCATCCCCATCCAAATGATTTTTGTGCTTTAAAAAACGGTTTTTGTTTTTTGGTGTTTTTGGAAGGATGGTTGCCAAGACAGAGGACTGCTATAAATGGAGAGATAAATAGAATAGTAATCCCTTATGTGAAATTCACAAAGAATCAAGAGAAAAGTTTTTAAAAAAGGAGAAAAGAGTTCACAGGATTTTTTTTTATCAGTTTCTTTCTTTCCTATTTAACTGTCACATCTGTGAAGAAGAAAAACCTTGCACCTCTTTTCATGACAGCTTGACAGAACAGCAAATAGATATATCAAGCTCTTAATTAGCATAGCATCTGAAATAAGAGTATGTTGAAATGATAATTGGCAGTATGGAATACAAACCTGTGGATTGTTCTTGAAACAACCATTGCACCTTCAAATACAATCCTCTGACAGAATAGAGTCAGCTGGAAGAAAAAAAGATGAGATTTCTGGAAAGGAAAGGGAAAGAGGCACACCACTTTAAACACAGGAAGTTCACTAATTCCAAAGTATAGTGGTGCTGATGAGTGGAATCAGGACAGAAAGGCAGATGTAGATATTTAAATAAATCAAGTATTCTTAGTGCTATTAGACTCAACCTAAGGTTGGAATTCCTATAAACCAGAAAGTTAAGAATGGGCTATAAAGTAAAAAGAATTGCCATAAAATAAGAAACCAGTTATCTGTGCTACAGGAAGAGGAACAGACACAATGAAGTTTAAGGATAAAAAGAATCAAGAAATAAAAACAGAAAGAAAGGAAGATTGGAAAGATAGTAGAAGGTATGTTTTGAAACTTAGAAATACAACAAAACAAAAATACTCTTTCAATTGGGTTGGAAAAAATATAAATACTACATAAAAATTTATAGCAGAAAACTCTACAAAGAGAAAGTCAAAATACTGCCTCTTAAATATTTGAGCCAGAGGTCAAATGAATCTATTTAATGATGCAGTGAATCACTATGATCTACTTTAGAATGATGTGACATGTTACCAAGAAAGATGCTCTAATATGGTGATAGGTTTGTGTCGTTCATTTTAACATTGTCTCATCTCATAACATAAAATAAAAGTATGTCTTTTGAGATATATAAAGATATAGAAAAATAGTTTACGGGGACTGGAGAGATGGCTCAGCGGTTAAGAGCACTGACTGCTCTTCCAGAGGTCCTGAGTTCAATTCCCAGCATCCACATGGTGGCTCACAACCATCTGTAATAGGGATCCGATGCCCTCTTCTGGTGTGTCTGAAGACAGCGACAGTGTACCCACATATATGAAATAAATAAGTCTTTAAAAATAAATAAATAAATAAAAATTAAAAAAAAAGAAAAATAGTTTACAATTGAAGGTAAAATTGTCCCTCCTGTGTGATTCAGAGATAATTAGGTATTTAAAAACATGATAACAACAAGAAAAATACTATCATTATAAAATATTTATAATGTATGTAAAGATTCACTAAAAGTGTCATTGTGCTATCAGATTAGTAATTTAAACAGAGAAATGATAGAACCTTTAAAGGTAATGTTAGAATTTTTAAATGCCAGCAGTATAGTTTCGTGAAGAACAAAACAGTGAAAAATACAACAGAAAAAAGATCTCTAGATGGCTAATATGATCTGAAGAAAAGCATCACAAATGTATACACAGGCATTGACACAAGCATCAAAGTCAAATGGCCTAACCAAATGGAGAAATATGACACTTAGGAAATACTTTGTCCTGCCTATAAGATGTTCTGGAGCAACAGAGGTGCAGATTTTATGAGGCCTGTGAACCACTGCTTTTCTTTTCTTCTTTTTCTTTTTTTCTTTTTCTTTTCTTTTTTTTTTCTTATCCTTGAGGCACATTCCAGGAGAGAGAGCTCATGCCATACACTGCTTGCATGGCCAGGAACCAGAGATGTACGGGAAAGCCAAATAAGACTTGCCAGAATATAAAAATAAATAAATAAATAAATAAATAGCAAATAAGTAAATAGATGAAAGGAAAATATTACTGATGATATTCTACTATACTCATGATACCTTGTCCAATCATCATCCATCATAGAGGCTTTCTCTGGCAGCAGATGGGAATGAGTGTAGAGACCCACAGCCAAACATCACACAGGAAGAATACAAATTGCATATCTCCACATAGGTCTCTTATCTCACAAATTCAACAAACCTACAGAAGGGCAGGAATAAAGTTTGTAGGAAGGAGTTAGAGGGAAAATATGACCCACCAAAACAACTAATCATGGTTCACACGGGCTTACAGAGACTGAAATAGCAAGCATGGGGTCTTCATGTTCTGCGCTAGGTCTTCTGTGTTATGGCTTTTAGATTCTGTGTTTATGAGATTCCTAACTGCCATGGCATGTATATGTTAGCGGATTAGTGCTGCTTGTAAATTAATATTAATTTGGGTTCCCAAAACTACCAACATGAGTGTCTATCTACATATAGCTTCTGGGACTTTGCCTACAATTGATTTTGATTGTGTAATAAAGATGCTGGTAGCTAATGGTTGGGTAGGAAAGACAGAAACTGTGCCCTTCTCCCAGCCTTGAGCAGGCCTAAGAGATGAGACCTTGTTTACCACAATAGACCAAACAATAGGACTCCGGAGGCATTGCCTCCCTTGGCATTGCTGGCCTTGGTGCCTTTCTGGCTGCCAGTAGCCTGGTACACAAGCTGAGAAGAAGACTTCCTGCTGAACTTGCTTTGAGACATTTCTGGCCCTCGATTAAGTATGGATTCCTCTCACCTCCAGCAGGATGGTTTCCGCTCACCCCCAGCCGGCTGAAGCAAGAAGGAACTCTGGGGGTGGGGGTGGGGGTGGGTTATCGCCTTTAAATTGAAAGTTGAACATTAAAGCATTGAGCCTCCATCAGAAACCTTTGTCCTGGCTTCATCTCTTCTGCCCTCCTGTCCCTTCTTCCATTCCCACCCACTCTTTCAGGTGAACCTGGTTGACTGTGGCCGCTGGCCCTCAACAGAATGGAACCTGACTTGGGGCCTGAACATGAGAGACCAGCTGAGGATCGCTGTCTTTGGTAGAGCTCTACGGAAAACAGAACAAGAAGGAGAGTATCCCACATACTTGGTAAGCAGCAAACAATTTTTGGTACTAGCGCTAGTTATGTTTATTCTTTGAAGGCTGTGTTTGCAGGAAGTGTGTTTCGGGGGATAAAGTCTAGGTGAATGAGGTATTGACCCAGTGCCATTTTTGCCTAGGAGGTGACAGTGAATAATAGGTCAGGAGAATTCTAAACAGGCATTGCCTGCAGTCTAAGAGCTGCTTCAGGCGGGAAGAGCAGGGTTAGAAGAAACTGGAAAACTAAGAAAGCAGGGCACTGAGGAGTTACAATAGCTGCCTGCTACATCTCCAAAGAATGAGATGAAAAATTACATCTTGAATATGAGAGAGAGAGAGAGAGAAAGAGAGAGAGAGAGAGAGAGAGAGAGAGAGAGAGAGAGAGAGAGAGAAAGAAAGGGTTTCAGAAAAACAGTTGTCCTCTTTCTGAGCTGTGTCAACAAAAAGAAATGAAAAGGCTATTTCAGAGCTCTCCTAGGAACATAAGAAATTCAGGAGACATCCTGAATTTCTCTTTAGCTCCTAGATGTCCTTCTTTGTTATCTGTCCTTGGCACACCAATGTCAACGTGTGTCAATTGTTTGCTTTTTGTTTTATTGTCTAAATGTTTGTTCTATGTTTCCTGTTCAAAACACAAAAATGGTTAAAACTGCTTGATCCAACCCTTGGTCTAGTTTAACTTTGTTTTAAAGACAGTCTTAATGTGCACGGATAGGTTACCTGTAGCTAAGAGTCAAGCTGAGCTGGAAAAGCCTTTTCAGAAATTGATTGTTTGCATAAGCTGATCTTAAAGGGACCAGCAGCATTTTGGATTCTATAAGGAAGTTGAGAGTTGTTTGTCTCAGAAAAATCTGTGACAAGATGCCTTTCTCTTGAAATTATAGCTAGAAAAAGCAAGAAATTTTGTTTGGTCTAAATATATAAGATGTGTAGCCACTTCATTGTTGTTTCTGATTGGTTTTAAAAGTATAAATATGTTCTACATGTCTTGGTTATAGATTATTGCCTTAAGTTATTGGGTGTAATTAGAAATTTACAACTTTTGTAACAGAAAGCTGGCTTAACTGGTAACTCAGGGTTAGAATCATTCAGAAACCAGATGTATAAAAGATTTTAAAACAATGTCTCTTCAATGAGATATTGAAAGCTGCTTCATGAATTCATATATAAGAATTGGCAGCAAACTTTGTAACATAAAGGTAATCTACTTGGTGTTGATTTTAGAAAAAAATAGATTGTTTACATTGCTTTTGGCTTTGGTTTTGCTACTCAAAATTATTGTTATACTCTAATGTTACAAAAGAAGCTTAAAAATTTAGTTAAACTGCCAGTATTCCATTGGCTACAGTTGGCAGTTCTAATCTTGAGTTTGAGATTTTTTGATTCGCCCATGTTTATAGAAAAGAGGAGATAGCAGTTAGAGTTAAATAAAAGTATTTAAAACAAGTTGTGATACAATGCTGGCCTGCAGGAAGGTTAATCTTTGAGCCAGGACTCCAAAAACAGGCCTAGATTAAGAACATTTACATTTAAAATAAAACAATGAAGACTTGGTTCAGCAGAACCTTGGGTTCCAGACATTCCTTTTGTCTTGGTTTGGTCTTCATGACCAGCCCCTAGAAAGGTGTTTTCTGGAATTTGTTGATTGCCTTGCTTGTTCCTTGTTGGGGGAGGCATCAGCCTCAGGCTCAAAATTCACAACAGCTTATGGACCAGGAGTTGTTATTATGCTGGAGGAATTAAAATTATGCTTGCTTCCCTCCATGACATTGTAACTACCTGCTGACAAAAGAATTCCTCAACTTGTTTTGTGTCCTTTCTTCCAAATTTGTTGAGAGTGATAGAAGACAAGATGGCTTTGGTTCCTCTGATGTGTGTTGGGTCCGAACTATCAGTAGTCAAGAGACCTAATCTTAAGCTAATAATTACGAAACAGGTTTTGAAAGTTTAATAGATACTGGACTGATGTAACAGTTATTAGAGGACAAGATTGCCTTCACCTTGGCTTTTATCTGATATTCTCATTCAGCTAAAAGGAATTGGTTATTCAATTAATCCAAAACAAAGTTCAAATTTAAGATTTGTAAAACTAATGGAACATTACAGCCTGACTTGCCTACTTTTGGCTGCCATTCTAGTAAATACATATAGAATTATTATAGATTTAAAAGATTGCTTTTATTGTTCCTTTACATCCTGGTAAAGGTGGTGAGGTTTAAATTCAATGAATTTACTTGTGATTTTTGAGAGCCCATGAAGCAATATCATTAAAAGGGTGGCCTCAACGAAAGATTAATAGTCTTATATAAGAATTTGTTGTTGCTTTAATACAAAAGTTAAGCATTTAAATCTCTCAGTGCATACTATTCATTGTATATTTTGTTAGCTGATCTCTCTAAAAAGAGTTTTTCTGTACGCCTTTGCTCTAATACAATGAGCTTTAAAATTTTAGATTGCTTGTCATTCCAGAAAAGATTCAGAGGCAACATCTTTTCAGTATTTGGGAACTCAGTTATATCTTAAACAGATTGTGGCACAGAAAATTACAATAAGAATGGATAATTGGAGCTAGAGAGATAGTTCCACCATTAAAGGCTAGACTCACAACTAAAAATATTAGAGTTCAATTCCCAGCAACCACATGGTGGCTCACAACCATTTATAGTGGGATCTAGTGCCCTCTTCTGGCTTACAGGTGTACATGCAAAAACTGGTTTACTTTTAATGATTCTCAAAAGTTGTTAAGACATACTAATTGGCTAAATCCTCATCTTAAGCATACCATAGGAGAACTTGAACCTCTGTTTGTTCTCAAGGAGGATACAAATCCTAATTCCCCTCGACAATTAACTGATGAAAGAGGAATGGCTTTGTAGAAAGTAAAGCTGTTAGTTATCAAAAGATAAATTATATAGACTATGATCAATTGTTGGCTGTTTGAATTATTGCTACTCATGTGCTCACAACAGCCCTTTGGCCAAAGAAACCATTTATGTGGATTCATCCTTCATTTACAAGTAAAGTTTGAATATCCTATTATGAAACTATTACAGTGTTAATGCAGGGTTGTAAGATAGAATTCTGAAAGTATTTTGGATGAAATGTTATTTCCTTATTCCAAATAGAAATTAAGTTGGTTATTGGAGAATAATGATATTTGACCTATTACATGGCAAGGTTTTTAGACAAATTTGATAATCATTATACATAAGACAAGTTGTTACAGTTGTTCTCTATGCATGCTTTTATATTTCCTATAAATTTGCACGCAGCCCATAGAAAGGATGTTTACTGTATTTACAGATGCCTCATCTATTGAGAAGACAGTATATGTAATTATATCACATGTTCATTTTCTTGAATTTCCCCCTGCTTCAGCACAAATAATTAAATTATGTGCTGTAGCCACTGTTTGAAATGCTAAAAATCAAGCTTTAAATTTGTATGCCCATAGCCAGTATATGGCTCATGGCTTATAATTGCTTAAAATTGTTCTTTTCTTGGATATTGCTAATTCTCAAATTTTACAGTTATTTATACAAATACAGTTTAATTTAAGAAACATGCACTGTTCCTTTACAAGACATTCAAGATCTCATTGGATTGCCTGGACCCCAGGACAATGCCAGAGCAGATTTGTGTACCAGTCAAATTATGGACCTTAAAGAAACAATTGGCCATATAATCTTATTCTTTATGTCATCAAAATAATAATAGCTTGAGACAATAATTTGATATTTCTAGAAAGTGTACAAGTTAAATAACAAAACTTGTTCTCAGTGTCCTCAATTTTCAAAATGGTGTTAAGCCTTGAGGATTTATACTTGATCAATTATGGCAAATAGATGTTACTCATTTTTTATTTTAGAAAATTAAAATATGTACATGTGACTTGATACCTTTTTAAGCTTTTTAGTTGCAACTGCTTTAACAAGAAAAGCAACTAAAAATTATAATTAGTTATTGCCTACATTATTTTTCTATGCTTGGTGTTCCATATCAGATTATAGACAATGGAACTGGCTATTGACAGTCAAACATTTGAGATGTTTTGTTGAAAATTTAATATTATTCTTATTGCTGAGATTCCTTATCCTCAAGGACAAGGAATTGTGAAAGAGAGATTATGGAACTTTAAATAAAATCTTGATAACTCTCTTGAATGTGGGAGGAGCATCGCTACTGATGATTCTTCCCTGGTTTTACAAGGAAGTCTGAAAAATTGGCTTTTAAAAACTAAAAAGTGGAAATTATACCCCCCCAGGGTCACCAAATTACACCTTGCTTTTGTCTTATTTTAAATTTTCTGCAAACTGATGCTCAGGGAAAGTCTGCAGCAGATCGCCACTGGCATCTGGTTACTTCCAGGTCATTTTCCAGGGTCATATGGTGAGAGCCCTTAACTAACACTTGGTGTGGTCCAGACCATGTTTTAATTTGGGGCCATGGCTCAGTATGTATTTATTCCGAAGAAGAGAATGGAGCCCGATGGCTCCCTGAAAGATTGGTCTGTCAAGTGGACACAGATCTCGAGCCTAATAATTGTGATTCTTATGATGATGGCTCAAAATCCTTATCTGCCAGCAGATTTAACCTGGCATGTAGTCTCCATCAATACTTAATGCCACCCACTATATGTGGCAGCCAGACTTTGTGTCTAAATCCCTGTCAACCAGCAGTTGGATTAGGCACTGGTGCATTTCCACTTCCAACCTTATTTTCTACATTGCTTGGATAAATCATGTTGCTTTTAACCTTTTAAACCTTGTGTCTCAAGCAGATAGAGGTTGCCTTCACACAGGATCGCTCTCAGCAAGCTCAGCTTTCATCATGGCAGTTATCCATCGCTATGAAGAATTGCATCTAATGCGTGCCCACAGGTCCTTTGGTCTGAATGTGGTTTTGGTCTTATGGGAAAGAGTGTGCCACTGATGGCGGGTTAGTCAACAATGAGTAAGAGTGTCTTGAGCTTCTATAAACCTAAGACAGAGGCTTACATCAATATGCTATGTATGTTCCTCAAAGATGGGTAATATAGGAGTAATATAGATGCCAACCTAAGCCAGGCACGGTCGCCTGGCCACTCTAGATGGGATGAAATATTGTACCCCATTCAGCTGCTGGCACTGCTCATATCTTATAAAACTAAAAGGGGTAACTGTGCCCTTCCCCCAGCCTTGAGCAGGCCTAAGAGATGAGACCTTGTTTACCACAATAGACCAAACAATAGGACTCCAGAGGCATTGCCTGCCTTGGCATTGCTGGCCTTGGTGCCTTTCTGGCTGCCTGTAGACTGGTACACAAGTTGAGAAGAATAGATTTCCTGCTGAGCTTGCTTTGAGACATCTCTGGCCCTCGATTAAGTATGGATTCCTCTCACCTCCACCAGGATGGTTTCCGCTCACCCCCAGCCAGCTGAAGCAAGAAGGAACTCTGGGGGTGGGGGTGGGGGTGGGTTATCGCCTTTAAATTGAAAGTTGAACATTAAAGCATTGAGCCTCCATCAGAAACCTTTGTCCTGGCTTCATCTCTTCCTGCCCTCCTGTCTCTTCTTCCATTCCCAGCCTCTCTTTCAGGTGAACCCGGTTGACTGTGGTCACTGGCCCTCAACAAGAAACAAGACCTTAGGATTCCCACACTTCGGACAGGGAAGAGAAGGAGGAGAAGCAGGAGGAGGAGAAGGAGGAGGAGGAGAAGGAGGAAGGGAGATCCACTATCCTAGGAAAGAGTGGAGGACAGGAGAAACGCCATGCCTGAGAATAGTACAGGACAGAGAAGCATGGCCACTATGTGAAGAAGCCAGGAGAGTATAGCCCAGAAGATGGCCCAACTGGGCCGCCCTCTGGGTCCAGAGCAGTCAAGATAGAGTTAGTAAGTAATAACTAGGGATATATGTGGGAGGAAGCTTAACCACATGTAGGTTAGGCCGAGCAACTGAGCTTATGAAAACATAACAAAATATAAATGCTGTGTGTGTGTGTGTGTGTGTGTGTGTGTGTGTTTACGTGTGTGTTTCATTCAGGAACGTACACCATTGGAGTGGGTAGAGGAAAGTTCTGCTGGGTTTTATTAAATATTTAATTGAACAAGTATATCTCTAACAATTTGGACTACTCTTGGGACTCGGTTCTTTTGTGTTGCTTTGTCAAGCCTTGATTTGAGGGGTTTGCTTTCCTTTATTGCTTCTTGTTTTGTCCTGTTTTGTTTGAAAATTTGCAATTTTCTGAGGAATAATGGAGGGGAAATGGATTTGACAGAGAGGAGAGATAGCGAAAGCAGGGAGAAATGAAAGGAGGAGAAACAGTGATTGAGATGTACTGCATGAGCAAAGAATATAGTTTCAGTTTTAAAAAGAAATACTTTTAAAACTCTATGGAGTAAGAATTATTTCCACAATTGATGGAAAGCATCAATTGACAAATGCAAAAGTCTCACACAAAACATTGCAAACTATTAAGTAACTTATATCTTACCCTAAATCACAATGCATTTTCTGAAAATCAGGATAAAATTTTAGCAAAGTCCAGAGAGAAAGGCATAGTCATGTTGGGCCCTTATAAGAATGAGAATGAGAAGAAGAGGAAAAAGAGTGACAGAAAATGGGAAGAAGGACATGGAAGAAAGAAATAGAAAACATAATAATGAAGAGTTTAAAAAGACTTTTAAGTAAAAATTTTAGAATAGAGTTAAACACAGTCTATTAAATAGTTTATGTTCAGGAAACATACTTTTCAAGATTAATATAAAATGTAACAATGTGTAAAGTGAAAAATAGATGAAATATTTCAAGTCCATGTAAACTTCATTGTTAATACTGGTAAGGATAGAGAGGAGTAAAAAGCATCAGAAAACATAAATATGCATAGAAAAAGAATATTATTAAAGATTTTATCTATACAATTTAACACTACTAGAAATTTAAAATAAAAAGAAAAACAATGTTTTTTGATATCACATAGAAGTGATGCATATAGAAACGTGCTATATAAGTTTTCTGGCATTTTTATGTACTATTAATTGAAGTTAGCTTCTGTTAACTTAAAGATTAAATAATAAGATGGCATAGAAATTATATTTATTATTATGTGAGATAAAATAATAGCTATAAAACCACCTACTGGGATTAATCCACTCAAAAGTATTTAGTGAGATCTGGTAGTAACATTCAGCATTGTCATTCTATATATTAAGTGTAAATATAAGCAGTGTTGGCCAGGTAACAATCAATACTCCACTTCATGCTACCTAGAGCAAATGATCTTTAAACAGAAACACATCTAGCAAAATAATTAAAAGGATTAAGTAATTAGTATTTGTGGAAACTATAGCAATAATACATCGAATATATATATATATATATATATATATATATATATATATATATATATATGTGTGTGTGTGTGTGTGTGTGTGTGTGTGTGTGTGTGTGTGTTTATGTATATAAGAGAATGTAGTCCTCATGTTGCTTGCTACAAAAGTCTGGTGACCTGAGTTCAATTCTTGGAATTCCAGTAATGTTATTAGCTGAGCTCACAGATGCACAGACTTCCACGCACACAGCTCATTTATATACATACAGGCATAATGAATAATATATATTTTGAGGAAAAAGGGAAAGAATAAAGGACTGTTTTTTTTCCCCAGGAGACCTGATAGCCTTACAGTATGAATCTAATAAGACACTATGCAAAAAAATGCATCAGAGATAGTTTTTATTATTTTATTTATTTATTTATTTATTTATTTATATTCCAGATGTTTCCCTTCCTCCAGGACACTCCAATAGGAATTTGTCAGGCCATTCTGCCTTGCTTTGTCATTGAGAGTTTGCCCCTCCCCAAAAAATCCTTTTCTTCAGGGATCAAGTCTTTACAGGATTAGGTACATCCTCCCCAACTGAGAACAAACAAGGCAGTCCTCTGCTACATGCACGCTTAGGGCCTCAGACCAGCCTGAGTATGTTCTCTGGTTATTGGCTTAGACTCTGATAGATCCCAGGGTTTCAGGTCAATTGAAATTGTTTTTCCTATGGGATTGCCGTCCCTTCATCTCCTTCAATCTTTCTCCTAATTCTACCATAGGGGTTCCTGACCTCAGTCCAATGTTTGGCCCTAAGTATCTACAACTATCTCAATCAGCTGCTAGTAGAGCCTCTCAGAGGATAACACTGGACACTTGTCTGATCGCACAACACAGCATCAGGAATAGTGTTGGATTTGGTGTGTGTTCATGGGAAAGACTGAGAGATGGACTGGTTTATGCTTCAGTCTCTGCTCTATGTTTTGTCCCTACATTTCTTTTAGACAGGAACAATTCCAGCTCAAAAATTTTGAAGGTAGATTGGTAACCTCATCCATCAAATCCTGGCCCTGTCTATGTACTAGAGGTGCTCATTTTAGGTTCTCTTTCCCCAATATTGGCCACATTGGCTAAGGTCACCCCCATTGTGTTCAATAAGACTTTCATATCCCAAGTCTCTGGGACTTTCTAGAGGTTCCCCTTACCCTCCACACCTAGAAGCTGCAAATTCCCACTCATTCTTTTGGCCTTGTGGGATTCTCTTCTGTCTCCCCCAACACCTGATCCTGTTCCCCTTTGCCCTCCCTCTACACTTTTCTACCATGATTCCTCCCTCTGCCTCTCATGATTATTTTCATCCCCCTACTAAGTGGGATTGAAGCATACTCACTTGGGCCATTCTGCTTGATACACTTCTTATAGTGTGTGGTTTATACCCTAGGTACTCTGTAATTTTTGGCTGGTATCCACTTATCAGTGAATATATACTATGCATGTCCTTATGGTTCTGGGTTACCTCACTCAGGACGGTATTTTCTAGTTCCATTCATTTGCCTGCAAAATTCATGATGTTCTAGTTTTTAATAGCTGAATAGTATTCCATTGTGTAAACGAACCATATTTTCTGTATTTTTTCTTTGGTTGAGGGACATCTGGCTTGTTTCCAGCTTCTGTCTATTACAAATAAGGCTGCTATGAACATATTGGAGCATCTATCCTTGTGTTATTATAGGGCTCTTTTGGTATATGCCCAAGAGTGTTATAGCTGGGTCTTCAAGTACAACTATTTCCAAATTTCTGAGGAACCACCTGGATGGTTTCCAGATTGGTTGTACCAGTTTGCAATCTCACCAACAATTGAAGAGTGTTCCACTTTCTCCACATCCTCTCCAGCATGTGCTGTCATTTGAGATTTTTATCTTAGACATTCTGATTGGTATACCAAAAACCATGTGCTTATTGGCATTGGTTTGTAGTGCGGCTTGAGGTCAGGAAAAATAATTTCCCCTAAAGTTTTTTAATTGTTAAGAACTTTTTGGCTATTCTGGATTCTTTGTTTTTCCGTATGAAGTTGAACATTTCTCTTCCATGTTTTTGAAGGATTATGTTGCAATTTTGATGAGGATTGCATTGGATATTTTGGTAAGATGGCCATTTTCACTATGTTAATTGTACCTATCCATGAGCATAGTAGATCTTTCCATCTTCTGAGGTCTTCACTGTTTTGTTTCCTCAGAGACTTGGAGTTCCTGTCATACAGATCTTTCACTTGCTTGGTTGGTGGTGTACCAAGACATTTTATATTATTTGTGGCTATTGTGAAAGGTGTTATTTCTCCAATTTCTTTCTCTGTGTGTCTATCATTTGAGTGAAGAAAGGCTACTGATTTGTTTGATTTAACATTGTATCTAGTCACTATACTGAAGTTATTAGCTGTAGCAGTTCTCTCATACATTGTTGGGAGTTGCTTATGCTGCTCTCATATCATCTGCAAAACAGTAATATTTGACTTCTTCCTTTCCATTTTGTATCCCCTTAACTTCTTGTTGTCTAATTGCTCTAGCTAGAACATCATGTACTATATTGAATAGATAAAGAAAGAGTGGACAGCCTTGTCCTATGGGATTGGTTCAAATTTCTCTGCATTTAATATGATGTTGGATATTGGTTTGCTGTATATTGCTTTTTCTTATGTTAAGGTATGTGCCATCAAATCAAGTTTTCTCAAACACTTTTAACATGAAGAGGAGTTCTATTTTGTCAAAGGCTTTGCCAGAGTGTAGTGAGATAATCATATGACATTTTTCTTTGAGTTTGTTTATATGTTAAATTAAGTTGATGGATATTTGTATATTGTACCATCTCTGCATAAGTGGGATGAAGCTTACTTGATCATGATGGATGATGTTTCTGATGTGTTTCTGAATTCAGTCTGCATTAATTTTATTGAGTATTTTTGAGTTGGTATTCATAAGTTAAATTGGTTTGAAGTTTGCTTTCTTGTTGTTGTTTTATGTGGTTTAGATGTTGTGTTTTATTTTTTTTTTTAAGGAGCAAAAAGCACAGGATATGTTTGATGGATATGCAGTATAATTTGTGGGAAGGGGGTGCCTCTGAGGGCCCCATAACAAGGCATTCCTTCCCTCTGAGGTACCAGCCACATGATGAGTATAGTTTAGAATAGAATTTATTTAAGGGATAGGGAGGGAAATCAAGGGCGTAATAGAGATAGAAAAAGGCAGAGATATAGAGATAGATAGACAGATAGATAGATAGATAGATAGATAGTAGAGAAGTAGTTGCCAGCCATAAAAACATAAAGAGAGAGGGAGAAAGGAATGGGGAGAGAATGGACAGAAAGGGAAGAGGGTGAGAAAGCAAGCAAGAAAGAGAGTGGGGAAAAGGTAAGCTGCCCCTTTAATACTGTGTCATGGATACCTGGTTGTTGCAATGTAACTGAGGAGCAGAGCCTAGAAGGACTGCAAACATTCCTCTGTTTTCATTTAATTAAAAAAAGGGAAAATTAGAAAGAGATAGTGAAGCAGGAGTATGATCTTCATGATCTTTAGCTACTTCCTGCTTACTTTGGGTTGATATGTCTATAGGAAACCTAAGGAAATAGATATAGGGATCTTGATCCAGTCCTAGGAGGTTTGGCTGTTTCCTTGCTGTCAGGAGTATATGGAACTATTTGTGGATAGATAAGAAGGAGTAGGTCCAATAGAAATGCCCATGACTGTGAGAGAAGATTGGAACATCTGTAAGTTGGTTCACTGGAGCTGTCCTGTGTGTAGATTTTAAGCAAATGCCTGGACTTGACAACATCTGAAACACACACAAACACACACACACACACACACACACACACACACACACACACACACAGTTAGAAGATACTGTTAAGTACATAGGGCAAAAAAATTTTCTTAAGTGTACATTTGAAAACCTTAGATCTTGGTGGTAGTGCATGAGGGGAGTCCTAATTTCAGGGCACAGGAGAAAATTCTAACTCTCTGGAATAGGTAGCAAGTGGAAACATAGGCAATTGATTAGCAGGTGTGCTCATCTGGATAGAGTCTATTTGGTCAATGAGAGGTAGATCTGAGTGGGTTTCCTATAGCTTATAATTTTGCAAAAGATATAAATTTGTTAACAGAATGAACAGTCTTTATGATGAGCTTAGGGAGGAAAAAAATGTTTTTTTGAACAGAAGAAGCAGAAGGAGCAAAAGAAACAAAAGGAGCAAAAATTTTGTTTTGTTTTGATTTGTATTTTTTTTTTCTGTCAAGGAGACTGAATATGCATAAATTTAGGATAACCAGAAACAAATTTAAATTTACATTTCAAAAACAAAAGAAACTCTAAACCATGACATTGTAAATAAAGTTGACCTAAAAGTTTTATCAAGAGAAATACCTTAAGTCTGTAGTTAAATGTCAACCAAAGGAAACTTAAATTTCAGCCTGATAGTTTATAGTTTAGATTCAGCATGAGATCTTGAAAGGCAATCAAAGGAAACTTAAAATTTGAACTTGTGATTTTTGCAGTTGGATCATATAGTGAAATGTGGGGTTGTTAGCTTGCATGTGGGCACGGGCATGGGTCCTGGTGGGCAGAGTTGTGGATCCCATGGCTCTGGGGAGCAGAAGCGTGGGATTTTGATTGAGTTCACTCCACACAGCACCAGGTGAACACTACAGGCCTCTGCCTGGGGGTGGGGAGATCTCACTCAGTCTAAGGTCCCACAGAAGCAGGGCTTTTGAGTGGTAGTCTCCAGGCTCCAGGCCAACAACTGACCCGGAGGCTGGTTGTCTATGTCCTTGGGCTCCCAGATGCTGCTGAGAGCCGTGGAAGAAAAGAGACTGGGGGCATATGGGCTGGACTTGCCCGCAGCTGAGAGGAATGATGGGGAGGGAAGCCCTGACAGCACCCCCTCGGTTGGGCTGAGACTCCTGGTACAGCACTCGCTTGGCTGGATCAAGGTTTGGGTTGGCTAGATTAATTGAATTGGCAGCCTCCATGGTGGGAATGTAGAGAAGTCTTCACCAGGAGATTAGGTGGCAGACACAGCAAGGGCTCATTAGTTAAAAGCCTTCTCCACTGTTCCCTATGATGGGGCCCCAATGACGTTAGGAAGTCCATGGTTTTAAAGGGTTTATTTTCATGGTAGAAAGTAGACAAATCTTGCTGCACCCCTCTATCCCCCACCACCTGAAACTCAAGGCAGACCTGAGTTAAATAGAGAAGGAGGAGGGAGGAGGGTCTAAGAAGGAATACTTAATTGGCTACACCTTCTGGCCTTTAGGTATCTCATTAATATGGAAATCTCTTGAGCTTGAGGTCTGTAGTCATGATCTCTACCTGTGGAGGGACTGGTAGGGGTGTTTCCCTATGTGATTGAAAGGCGCTGATCAATGGAGGTCTTTGGCCACATGTCAGGAGTCTGGGGTCTGGGAGTGAGGCCGAACACCTACCATCATCCCATTATGGTCTGGGGTTCAAGGCCTGTGCTTGACCAGGAACCAAGCTATCCTTCATGGTCCCACAGTGGAATGTTGCATTAAACTTAAGCTAATTTTTAAGAACTATATCAATTAATATTAGGACAGTGACATAGCAAGAAGATGAAATATGAATCATTTAGTCACTGAAAACTGAATTTAGATAAGGAGGTAACAGAAAGTCACAGCTGTGAAAGTTTACATCTGAACTTGTGTATCCTTTATCGTGAAATCAGTGAGCAAGGCAAACCTGTGTTTGGTAAGAGATCTGGTAGTCTTAACTAGTTAAAAGATTGACTAGTAAACTAATGTAGTGTTGGATTGCCTTAGGGTAAGGAGCTAGGTCTGCTTTCAGGCTGTCAAGTTACAGTTACCTTAGCTGTCAATGTAGTCAAAAATCTGTGAAGACTCAATTATAATCTAGGAGTCAGGTATTAATTAAAATGACAGATAATTTTTATAGTCCACTACCTAAACAGTTCCCAGGTCTCTGTGGTATCCATGATAACTTGGGCAGCTTACAAAAGACATTACATACCTTTACTTCAGTAATACAAGACTTTTAACTCTAGGGACCTGTGGGACCATGAAAGTTAGCTTGGTCCCCAGTTGAGCTAAAGTGGGGACCAGAAACACTGAAGGGAAGGGAGGAAACACTGAAGGAAAGGGAGGCACTTTGCCTGTTCCCTGTCACCAGGCCTCTGTCAGTAGCCTCAGCCCCCCATAGATTTGTAGTCATCAGTTACATAATGGCAATGCCCCTACCCTCTCCAAATGTAGGGAACAAGACCACAGATCTCATAGGCTCAAGAGAGATATCTATTTTAATGAGACCTGGAGGCTTACCTAATATGCATTTTAAAGGCCTGGAGGCTTAGCTAATAAGCTTTCCTTTCCAGACATTTCTACCACCAAAACGTATTTAATCTCAGGTCCACCCTGAGAAGTAGGGTATGGTTTTAGTCATCCACTTTCCTCCATGACAATAAATGCCTTAAAACCATGGACTGACTCTTTTTATTGAGATCTGACTTGGGGAGCCATGAAGAAGGCCTTTGCCTATAGGGCTGCTGTCTGATCTCCTGTAGAAGGCCTCTCTGTGATCCCAGTCATGGCTTCCATCAAGCCCAAGCTCAATCCTGCTGCCTCTGTCAAGCAAAAGACACTCCCTGTTGGAGTGGGCTAAATGTAGCCTGTGGTTCCAAACACCATTCTCAGCTCTTCTGTGGTTTCCAGTGGTTCCTGGATGTCCAAGAGCCTGAGAACAAGACAACCCTGGCCTCCTTGCATGCTCACCCACCTCCAAGCCAGCTCTAACAGTCCCTCAACTCAAATTGTGCAGTCTCACTCCTGGCATGGTGTCCCAGGGCTGCCTTACAACCCAACATGTGCCTGGCAGTGGTGTGGGGTAAGTGCAGTAAACTTCATGTTTCATGGCTCTGTGAAAGGCCATGCCCTGTGGCAGAGCAGACTCAGGACCCCTACAACCCTACAGGGAACCTCTGTCCACAGTATAGGCCAAGCCCTGGCAGTACCCAAAGCAATGAAGCAGTGTTTCTAAGTGGTTATCACACCACAGTCTAGGTAGAATCTTGAAGCTGTGCCTATATCTTTTGAGACCTTGGGTGTTAAACTGTCAGGCATTGGGAGTCTTTGCCATAAGCTTAAACATCTAAAAGATTTCTGAAAAGATTGAGAGCAGGTATATTAATCGTAATCTGAGTTAGACAATTGGCATTTGTTTAGTTACTTGTTTGAGAATATATCTAGCAAATAAAGAGAGCACATTGTAACTTAATGGCTGTAGCAATAAAACAATGCTAAACATATATTTAAGGCAGTGATCTTTTGTGGGAAAACTGTGGCAGAAACATAGGGATGTTTTCCATGATGGCAGGTCCTAATAACTCAAGAAAGTCTGGAGTTCCAAGAGTTTTATTGTTCATGGAGTGTGATAAGTGGTCTAGGTGAACCCCCTAGTTAAGCCAGGGGAAAACGTGCTTAAATATGGAGAGGGGAAAGAGGAGGGGCTGGGAAAAGGAATAACATAATTTTGCTATGCCCCCCAGCACTTAGGTAACTCATGAATATGGAAATCTATTGAGGCTGAAGCCTGTAGTCATGCCCTCTCTAGCCAAACGTGACTGCAAGGTGTAGATCAAATGGAGATAACACCACAAGTCAGGAGCCTGGATTCTGGGAGCACAGAGGAATAGATGCCTTTCCCTCACATGCAATGGGCACCTGTTGAGTCTTGGGGCTATTTCCAGCCAGTGCTTCTACTAAAACCAGTCATCCTATCACTGTCCTATAGTCTTTTACTTTTTAGTAATCATTATTTGCTGAGACAGGATAGAACAAATTTTTTTTTCTTATTTGACAGCCTGCACTAAAGGCAGTGAACTGGGATCAGATCTGTTCATAACAAGGATGGCAAATGGTCCTTAGTAAAGATGGTACTGAAACAGCATCCAGCCATGTGAATTCCCTTAGCTAAGATAGTGCTGAGGTTATAGCTCTGTCTGTAGGACACATACAACCGAAGCATAGCAGAGAAAAATATTCAATTGGAGTTAGTAGCACAGTGTGAAGGTCATGCACCTTGGCTGGGTGGCCTGAGGTGGCCAAGATTACATGGTTGAGCAAAGTCCCTGTAAGGGCAGTAGGACATACAGCTGTGAGAATGTGGAGATGCATGAGTGAGCAGGGCTGAGGGACAAGTAGTTCCTGAAGTAGATATGTGTTAGTTTCCTAGCAACTCTGCTAAGACAGTGCAAGAAAACTCACTCTCCTGCCATGAAGTAGCAGACAGCAGAATTAAGTGGGCAGGGATGGTGGCAGAGGTTACCACAGGAAAACAGAAATTCTATTTGGCAAAGCAGAGTCCTTAACAAAACACAGGGGTGGGGACATTTTTTGATGTGGCAGAATCAAGAGTGGTCAATTTTGATCTTGAGAAAACAGCAGGAGAATAGATGGGGAGTGGGGTGAAGAAGCCAACAGATCACTAGGAGAGTTGTTTTTAAAGTGCCAGTTAAGTGGCAATGTAGATTTATTGCTTGCTGGACACAGTGAATTAGACTGGGAGTTGTGGCAGTAAAGAGCATCCCTCTGGGTGTGGGATGCTATTAAAATGTTCCTACTTGCATCCTGAGAACAAAATTAATAACAAACAGGAGGTCACATCTAGACATACTGGGATATCAACATCACTCAGAAGATAGTGGTTGAGTGGGTCATAGGCCCACAGTAGAATGGTTTACCTAACCTTTGGAGTTTTCAATGGAAACATGAGAAAATCTCTTCTGGGGGGGGTCACCCAAGGGTTAGAGGTCCTAGAATGAGGGTCAGTGAAAAGAAGAGCCATAAAGACTGAATATCTCCATCCTCAAGGACAGCTCATGATGGCTCCGTGTGGGAACAGGGAACATTTATGCTGACCAGTGGGGGAAGGCGCTTACCAGTTTTCAGAAGCTTAGGTAAATAAGTCTGATTTATCCAGTAGCTGACAGTGGGGGATGTGAACCTGTGAGTTTGTAAATCTGGAGTCTTGGCAACATTATGCTTTATTAAAAAGGAAAAGAAATTAGGGATATGTTTGGTGGAGGCATGGTATGGTGTGAGGAAAGGAGATGCCTCTGTTGGCCCATGTTGACATTTCACTTCTCCCTGAGATACCAGCCACAGGACAAGTATAGTATAGAATACAGTCTGTTTAGGGCAAAGGGAGGGGGAATTGGGAGGGTAGTAGAGGCAAGAACCTCTGGTTGTTAGTACCTCTGTGGAGAAGTCTGGTAGAATTTTGATAGGTCTGTCTTTATATGGTACTGGGGTTTTTAATATTCTTTCTTTGCTCTGCACATTTAGTGTTTTGATTATAATGTGGTTGGAAGATTTTTTTTTTTCTGGTCCTGTCGATTTCATGTTCTGTAGATCTCTTGTATATTTCCAGCCATTTTTCTTTAGGTTAGGAAAGTTTTCTTTTATGATTTTGGTGAAGATGTTTTCTGTTTTCTGTCCCTTTGAATTGGGAATCTTAATCTTTCTATTCTTACTATTCTTAGGTTTGGTCTTTTCATTGTGTCCCAAATTTTTTCTATGTTTTGGGTGAGGAGCTGTTTGCTTTGTATTTTTCATTGTATTTTCTTTGATGGATGTATCAACATCTTCTATGGTAATTTCTATACCTGAGATTCTCTTTTCTATTTCTTGTATTCTATTGTTGATGCTTATATCTGTAATATCTTATCTGTTTCCTAGGTTTTCTGTTTCTAAGGTTACCTCCATTTGTGATTTCATTATTACTTCTATTTATATTTTAGATCTTGGCTCATTTTGTTCAATTTCTTTACCTACTTTTTTGTATTTTCCTATATTTCTGTAAGGGATTTATTTGTTTTATCTTTAAAGGCTTCTACCTGGTAACTCATGTTTTCCTGTATTTCTTTAAGGGAGTGCTTTATATACTTCTTAAAGACCACTATCATCGTCATTAGAGAGGATTTTAGGTCAGAAGCTTGCTTTTGGGTTGTGTTAGGGTATCCAGGGCTAGTTTTGGTATGATAACTGGGTTCTGATGGTGCCAAATTTTATTATCTTATGTTGTTTTTATTCTTGCAATTGCCTCTCACCATCTAGTTATCTCTGGTGTTAGTTAACTAGCCAGTGTGTCTCTGACTGAAGCAAGCCATGTCAGAGAGAGGTAGAGCTCTGTGACATGGGTTAGATATAATCTCCTTTTAGGCAGGCAGTACTGTCTCTTCTCAGGGAACCTTTCTTTGTCCTTGGTTAGGGTTGCCCTCCTGGTAGACAGATAGCAGTTGGTGTCCAGGCACAGGAAATGTTTTGGGAGTAGATGGAGTTGGAGACAGGAGAAACAATGTGGCTCAGGTATAGCGGTATAGAGTCCAAGGTTTTTGTGGGAGTCCCAGCTCACATGTGTATTGGTGCAGTGGTCTCACCTGTGTTATGGGTTAAGGCAGACATCCTGGGGGACAGGGAGGCTTTGGGGACCTGTGGGTGCAGGCATTCCAATTTGCACCAGGTGGAAGGAGAGTGGGACTCAGTAAGACCAGGATAGATTACACATCTGCTGGCCTCTGTATAGTTCTCAGATGGCAGCATCAGAAATATTAACAAAATAAAAATGATTGACAATTTTACAATCTTTTTGAAAACCATAAGGTAGATATTTATTAGTATACAGATATCATCAGGGAATTCATAAAAGATTGGAGTCACATTTTAATGACTTGATCAAAATAAAATCTATAACATCTACACTAAATGACAGAATATACATTCCTTACAAAGAACCATGAGACATTCACCAACATGCATTGACAGGATTTTAAAAGAAATTTTAATACATTTTAAAGGCTGGGATTATATAGAGAATATTTTTGAACAACATATTAACTATATACATAATAACAATGGAATTTTATGTAATATTCAAATATTTGAAATTCTATTAATATATTTTGATATTTTCTAAGGATTAGAATAGAACAGGAAATAAAGAAACTTGCATTGAGTGAAAATTATGAAAAAGGTAAACTTTTTTGTGGAGATCAAGTCATGTTTTTAAGATATAATTATATACAATAATTAAACTAAATATTATAAGGTTACAACATCTAATGAATGTGGCTGTAAGTGAAATTATTTTTTTAAAGAAAACATTATAAGTTTTATCATTATAAATCTATAGTTAAAATTCACATTAAATCTAAATGAAAAATAGAAACACAATACTATAAAATAGACATAAAATAGTAAAGAATAGTGCAAAAATATTTAATAACTTTAAAAAATGTTATTAGAATTGGTATATGACTATAAAACTAATCAAACAATAATCAAAGAATGCTCAAATATAATTATTGAGAAGAGAAGGCTTTACCAATAGGTTCTGCAAATAATAAAAGGAGAATAATATTGGGGACACATCATTGTATTTAATACCAGTAAGGAATAAGAAACTCTCCAGTTAAATTGGATTTTTAATTAAAAAAAAGAAAAAAGAAAAAAAAAAACAGTTTCTGTACACCAATTTTGGTCCCAGATGGTTTGATCAGGGAATTCTATTATATATGAAAGGAAGAAGTAATGATAGTCTTACATGAATTCTCTCAGAAAATGAAAAACCAAAAATAAATATTTCTTTAATGATTTCATAAGGCAAAAATATTCTAAAATGCAAGCCAGTATAGTTAAATAAATAAATAAATAAATAAATAAATAAATAAATAAAACACCTGACATGATCATAACATTTTCCAAATTCTTAGAAAATCAAATATATCATTATGGAAAAAAAATCCAAGAAGTATATTTAAATATATTTTATCTTTGGTTAGAGAGAATAGTTTAATATCCAAAGAAAAATTTATGTGTAAACTACCAAGGTTGGAATAAACAAGAAACCTTAATAACTGTGGAAAAAAATTGACAAGTTTTATTCTCCATTCACTACAACATTATTTTAGCAAATGTAGAACAGCAATCACTTCTGTAATGTAGAAAAGGTGCTTCAGAAAAAATTCTTTGGATGATATCATATTTGAAGGTGAAATAAATATTGTATGATTTTCCTTTAAGATCAGACATAGAACAAATAAAATATCCAAAAATACAAATCTCAGGTATAGTCAAATGAGTTTTAACAAGCCAGAATAGCTCATCAAAGAAAAACAAAAAAGCTTTACAAATTCTGTTTTAATAATAGAAACTGCAATAAAATCAACTTTGAACTCTTGACAGATTTACTTGACAACTCACTTGACAGACAAAATTAAATTTAGAATGTACAATAGAACTAAATGACTTACAACTAAACTAATATACAATATTATATTCACACCATTATAAATTTCTTAGAAAAAAACACTATTCTTATTAGGAGAAATATATAAATTTTGAATCCTTATAAATAAAAAAACCCTATGATTTTAAAACCTGATAAATATGATTAACAATGTACATACTAAAATACTCGCTTTTTAGTATGTACACCTGAAAAAGGTCTTTACATTAAAAATTTATAAAAATTTGTGTAAATCACTAGTAAAATACAGACAACTCAATATCAATAGAAAAATTATAACCACATCCAAATGAAATAACAAAAATAAATAATATATTCATAAAAAGATGCTGAGTATTTTTAGAAAACAAACATTGCAGGATTGCCTAGAACAGTCATCAACTAGAATCTTTACTAGGAATCTTGACAACATGAATTTTATTCCAAGAATAAATGTAAATATGAAAGAAGAGAATCAACTAAAAAACTATCCCTCTCACAATTACATGTGGGTAATGGCACTGGTCTACACACTCACATCATAAACACACATACGCATGTCATGTATACTCATAGCACACACACATATCCAAACACACACACACACACACACACACACACACACACACATATGCTGGGTTCATAAATGGAAGTATGACAGAGTTCTTGCTGAAAAGCATCACCAGAACATTGATCACCAGGATTC
This sequence comes from Grammomys surdaster, assembly GCF_004785775.1. Classification (NCBI taxonomy): domain Eukaryota; kingdom Metazoa; phylum Chordata; class Mammalia; order Rodentia; family Muridae; genus Grammomys; species Grammomys surdaster. The sequence goes on along the minus strand of NW_021604607.1, from coordinate 5,696,450 downwards.
CCATGTTTGCTTTGATTGCTCATGCTAAGGCTGGACATCAGCACACACACACACACACACACACACACACACACACACACAGACAATTCGAAGCAACTTTACGTCACAGTAGTCACAAATGGAGAACTTGGAGGAGAATAAACTAAGTAAAAAATAGTAGCATGCTGATATATATGTTATTCAACAACAAAAGTGTCTTGTTAACGTAAAGATATATTCTAGAAAATTTCTAGAAAAATTAGCCTGTTTTATAATTATTGAAATTTTCAAAATTGTATTTTACATCAGTACAAATGATGACTCTTTAATTTCATACCTTAATTTTTTATAGGTTTTCTGATTTTCAATGCTGATTAACTCAATATTTATTGCCTATTAAAACCCAAATTGATTTCTATTAATTTTTTGAGATATACAGACAAAAGACATAAAGAAAACAATATAAAGAAAAATAAATATGAAGAAATAAGAAAAAGAAATATGCAAGAAATTGGCTATTGGTGATGTGGCAAGAGCATGAATTAATAACCAGAAAAACTGAAGGCATGGAAAAAATAACTGAAGGGTAAGAATAAAAAAATATTCAAAGATTTATGGAAGAGAGAATTCAAGCAATGTAATAGCTTAAGAGATAAATCATATGATAAATAATATTATCTGTCATGAATGAATTTTAATTCAGATAAGCTATAATATACTTTTAATATATACTGAATCAACCAGTTTGAAACTATACAAACAATTTTTGTTACCAGATTTCAGTTCAATACTTTATAAGTAGGTTATAAACTTGTAGTGACAAGTTATCCTAAATTAAGTTTAAATGATTAGACATACAAAATATAAAAAGCAAAATTCATCTATGTAAGTGATAACACTAAAGTACTTTCACAGAAATAATAAGAAGACATATTTTGTGCCCCTGCCTCTCAAATGTATGGACCAAATGCATTTGCCACTAGTACATGCTGAAAATATTAGACTTAATCAGTCATTTATGACTTTAATTTTCCTGGAAACTGTTACAGTGTTACTAACTGGAGAAGCAGAACTATAAATGATAAATTTTAATTATAAAAACAACATTTAAGAAAAAATTCAAACAATAAAGAATTATTAGCTAAAACTAAGATGGCTTCCTAGTCTACTAAATTACAGTGAGCAGGGCTAACCAGTGTATCTTTATTTCTGAACACATGCCTCTGCAGCATTGTAGAAAATTTACTGATAAGTGATTCCCATTGGCAGTATTGTGCATCAAAGTGAGTAAAACCGGAGGAGAAGCACTGCTTCCAGGCTACAATGGGCTTATTTTCACCCATGATTAGCACTATTCACCTCACCATCATTTCAGACACAACCCATTTTCTTTCCATTCTTTCCCTGTTATTTCTCAAACACTCACTGAATTGAGAAATGCCAGTGAGCCATGTTCATTTTGGAAAGTCTGGGTAGCAAGCTGAAAAGCCAGACAAATACTAGAACAGCCAGTTTTCTTACAATGGTCCTTTGATGCTAAAGCATGTATTTTCTGATCCCTAAAAGCCTTTCTAAAGATTGGCTGACAGTTTCCCTTGTAAACACTTGCAATTCCTCAGGCCATTTTGCTGTTATTTAAGTGTATTCCTCTTGTTAGGCAAGGGAAACTCTGAATCTTACCATCTTATGGAGAAGTAAGTTGTAAAAAGAGCTTAGCATCCTTTTGTTCTTTTCTCAAATTGTATTATGGGTTAAATGTGTTATGAGGAGTCTGAGCAAGAAGACAGGATCAAAGCTGTCAGTGATTTTTCTCCATCTTGCACACTGTTTAGTGATTATAAAGTAGGTATGCTGTTAGATCTTCTTACTATTATATTGTGAATTTTGCTTCCCAACAGTATCTGAATTTTAATTTTCATTTTGCTATAGTTTTATTATATTACATCATTTAAGTCCATCAAGATATTTAGAAATTTACTTCTTTATGTACTATTGTTAAGATATATGAAAATCAAACACGTGTTTTCTTTTTAAAAAACATTAATATGCTCCCCATGAGACCACAGACATATTGTTGAATGATCTATTGAATGATCAAGTTATTAATGTGAAAGATGTAAAATGCTGAATAAAGTAGACTGTAAAATATTGCAATTAATTCATAAAATCTCTCTAGTGTCATGTATAAGTTGACAGTAGTAGTACCACTTCCTGGTACTAACTTCTGTATTAGTTAATTTTTTATCAATCTTACAAAATGTCATGACCAAGACAACTTAAAAAAGAAAACATTTAGTTATGAAATCTCAGTTCAAAATGGTAGTGAAGTCTACAGCTATCATGACAGGAAGCATGACAGCAGGCAGATATGGAGCTAAAGCAGTAGCAGAGAGCTTCTATGCTAAGACTAAAATTATTCTGTGAGTACCAGTGGGATCTGATCTGAACTCCACTCCTTTACCTCCTGTGACCATATAAAATATACAATCATGTCCTTAAAGTAGGCACAAAATAACAAGTAAAAAATTAAGTGATCAAAATTTCCAATCCTCAAAAAAATAGGCAGGAAGTGTGGAAGTACAACTGGAAACAAAATGATTAAACGGAGCAGCAGCTGGAAGGAGAAGGTCTTCAACTCTCTTTTTTATTTGAATGCATGGTTTTAAGTTCTACCAACTTTTGGACAGGATTAGAAATTGCTGCCCTGTTACAGAAGGCATTTCAAAAGGAGTAGACTTTGAAGTTCCAAAGACCACACAATTCCAAACTGGTTTTATCCTTCTGCCTTATGGTTATACTTTCAACATGGCACTTATCAGCTACTACTCCAGTTCCTTGCCTGCATGCATGCTGTCATTATGGTGATGGATTCTACTAACCTCTTGATATGGGACCTTCATCTTAAATGTTTTCCTCTATAATTTGCCTTGGTCATAAAATATTATTGTGGCAATAGGAAAGTAACTAAGAACTACTGCTGTGACATACAATACATAAAACAGGATTTCATATGCTATAGAGCTTTTCAATCATTTATTTACTCCTTGTATACTTTTGTGAGTCTAGTGAGTTCAGTTTCAAAAAATATTGACAATATAACATACACTTATGAGATTACAAGATAACTAGTAATTTTAAGATACGGCCATGAAACTCTAACCTAATATGTGATTTAGTTGTACATATATTATAACATATTACATATCACAGGTGTAAAATAATGCTGTATTAGTATCCGTAAGCTTCTGATATCATTATAAAATATATGTGACTGAGTTCTGAACATCTCAGTTTCACCTCTGTGAAAAGCCATTCACAATTATAATGAGGGAAATCACCTTGATATCACCTTCTATATATCAGTGGGTCACATACTTAAGATTCCCAGTCTAAAGAATCCTTAGCTCTCTAGTGTGATAAAGTAAAGGAAAAAGTACCAAAGTATGTCCAATAGCACAAAACTTAGTGGAAGTTTTCAAATTAAGAGAAACAGCATCCTCTTCTACCAAAAACAGGACTCTAAATAATATATATCTCTAATCCATTATTCTCATTTTTATTTATTTCAGTGTAAGCATATCTTCATAAATTTCTGGTAAACAAGCTATAAATGGATTATTTATCCTGGCATGCTCATTTTTGTCTTGTAAATTAATAACTTGCACTGTAATGATCTGTATACCAACCTATATCCTCTGGTAACCAGTGAATCCCTAGAGAAATGTCACTGTGATAAATACCAGGTTCCTTGAGCTGAGTCTTATGTACTAATTCGTTAGTTATTAACTTCTATGTCCTCCAGAGATTACATTTGTTTCTTACTGTATAGTCTTTCCTTATTTGACTGAATATTTCTGGCAGCTAACAAAACTTTTGCATATCTGTATAACTTTACATTGTTAACATTGCTTAACCAACACTGTACAGTGTACACTGAAAGATTTAGACAAAAGATAATGTAACTTTGAGAAGACAGGCAATTAATGACTAAATCATTTAATATCTTTATGTAAAAATGAGTTTCTCAAACTACTGTAGAAAAATAAATTAAAAGAATTTTAACATTAATGAATACCATTTCATATTTTATATATATGCATAAAAGCAATGTAATTTAAAACACTTGCATAAGTACACTGACTGCAAAAGTAAATATTATTTATTTTTGGAACAAAAATGTTACAGAAAGAACTTGTCTGTTTTAACTATAGCAGCGAAAACAATGTTGCCTCAAAACATTTTAGAGGTCACTGAATCAAATGTAAAAACATAGATTTAGTTTAAATGCACCTCTGGTGTGTGTATGTGTGTGTGTGTGTGTGTGTGTGTGTATTAACATGGAGGCATGAAGTTGCTTCCTGGGGTCTTCTTCTTTGAGATCCCACTGGGTAAGTATGTTTCCAACCACTCATCAGAGCTCTCTGGATTGGCGAATGTAAAGACACACACACACACACACACACACACACACACACACAGAGACACACGGAGGCAACGCTTATATTTTAATATGCCTAGCTAGCTCAATGTTTGGGCACTTCCAAACCTCTCTATGGATAGCACACCCCCCTCCAATATTCTTGCTAAATATATATATTTTATCTCTGCTACCCAGGACACAATTAGGGGAGAGGCCCCTGGGGCCATTTTTTCAGATTCATTTTTTTTTTCTCATTTTAAAACAAAACTTTTATTAGAAAAGTCCCCTTCATGGTGAGACTCTTCCTTCTCTCTTTTGCTTTTCTTGCCCAGGAATCCTAAAAGATCCACTTCTATCTCCCTGCCCAATTATTAACCACTGGCTCTTTATTGATCAGTCAAAAACCAATTGGGGTCAAGGATCCTCAGCATCTTGGCATGTAGATGCCCATGTGATTTGGGGAGCCAAATTAAGACAAAGCAATAGAAACAATCCCCAACTTCAACTAATTTATTAATGAGCTATCTGCCTAGTTCTTATTATGTAAACTCAGCTCATGTTACTCTCATGTTGTACACATTAGTTGCCTTGTAAGGATCCTGACAAAATGAGATATGAATATTATGTAGGCTGAAGACTATTGACATTGTTATCAAACTACTCAGTATTAACATTTTCCAATCATGTTGATATCAACCAACCTTCCTCATTTTTTCTCTCTCATCCTCCTTCTTTCTTAACTTTTCCTCCCACCTCTTCTATTTTCTTTTCCCTTTTAGTTGCTGGTTTCCCAGGCTTTACCATGCTCCAAAATTTCCCAACACAATATTTTTATTAATAATTTTGGAATTTCATACTTATGGGAGCATAGTCCAATTCCCAATGTCTGGCAACTGAATGAAATCTGAGTATTTCCCCATTCTCTTCAAGGAGTCATCAAGTGGGAGGATCTACTTTTCAGCATCTTTATTTTTAAGACTGTTAAAAATATATAGCTTGCTATCTAGACTGTTGTTTCTTTTGTATAATGAGAGTGAGGAGCAGGTTGTCACAGACACCATCTCTGTCTCTCATTCTTACTTATGTGTCTAGAGACATTGAAACCACTGGAAAAGTAGCTTCCTTGTCCACAGCAGCTAGAAGCAGCATGAATCTTGGATACCTATCTGACCTTAACACAGCCTGGAACATGGACTTCAACATGATCTTCAGAGGCATTTTGGATCTCAGATATCAACAAAGCTCAAAGCAACAGTATAGACCATGGAGATCAATATGGTGTCATGCATTAGCCCTGATCATGGATATCAACAAGTCCTCCTGGAGAAGCATGGACCATTGACATAAACATGGACTCCTACAGTAACATGGACCACAGAAATAAACAAACCCTCAAGAAATAGCATGGACCATGGAGAAGATCAGGGTATCGTCTAACAGCACTAATCATGGACATCAATGTGGCCTCTGGGACAGCAAGAACTATAAACATCTTCTAAGGAGCCATAAAATTAACAAATCTTTATCTAGGATGTTTTGGTGTTTAGAATTTGGGTTTTCACATGGTTTGCCTACATATTCATTGACAGTAACTATATGGGTTCCAGGATGCTGTACACCTCCTTGTCTTTCTGCTGCCTTGATTACTGGCCAAGGCATGAATAGCTGTTGGTCTAGTTGGCAACAACAGGAGGGGGATGATATTAGCCCAAGCCTCCTGCTGGCCAAATGACTGGCAAAACTGGGCAGTTACATGATCCTCTGTTGCCTGTGACTATGCTCATATAACTTCTGACACCTTTGCATTGCTAATTCTACTTCTCTCCAGAGAGCTACACTCCATTTTAAAGTTGTTTCCATGATTTTGTAAAAGTTCCATTTTTTAACATCCTTATCCCAGTTATCCTTCTCTCCTCTCCTACAATTCCCTTCCCCTAAGCTCATACCTCCCCAATCCTTGATGTATAAACCTCTATTTCTCTTCAGAAAAGGACAGACTTCCTATGTATATCTAAAAGCCATGTTATGTCAAATTACAGTAAGAGTAGGCTCCACCTCTCCCATTAGGTCTAGAGAAGGTAATCAATTAGAGAAAAAGGTTTCAAAGACATGCAACTGAGTCAGAGACTTCTCTAGCTCTAACTGTTAAAAGTTTTCCAATAAGACCAAGCTACACAATTGGTACAGTCAGTCCAATGAAGGCTCCATGTTTGGCTGTGGAGTCTCTGTGAGTCACTATGTGCCCAAATTAATTAATTCACAAGGGTTTTTTTATGGTGTCCTCGACATTTTTTGCTCCTACAATCCTTTTTTTACCAGAATCCCCAAGCTCCATGTAATTTTTGGCTCTGAGTCTCTGTACATTTCCATCAGTTGTTGGGTGTAGCCTGTCTGATGACAAATGGTCTATGTATTAACCAATAAGTAAAGTAGAATGTTATTAATAATCATTCTATTTTTTCTAATATATTTTCTCTTTCCAAGGTCTCTGGATTATCTGTCCCCTGGTTCCTTCCTATCCAGTCAGTGTCAGAGGTGGTGTTCATCTCATGATATGGATCTCAATCATGACCAAATCATTGATTGGCCTTTCAAAAAGTATTCTCTCATATGACCAGCCATTTTTAAAGTTGTTCTCAAGATACTGCATATTCTGTAGACTCATCTTCTGTCACCACATCTTAACTTGAAAACCATCATTTCTTAGTAACATTTTAATACCTCTTCATGCTACTAGTTTTAAATTTTTTCAATTCCATTTTCCATATGTCAACACTTGTAGTTTATGTTTGTTTTTTAAACCAATCTTTTTATTACACTTAATATATATTAGTCTAGATATTATGTCTTCTCTCTCTATGATTAAAAAATAAGCCTATGTATTTTACTTCTGTTTAATAGTTGTTTTGATGTTATAGAAGAACAGTTATACTACTTTTATTTAAATCTAAAGTTTGTTAAAAGTTCTTGGGCAACAATATAAAGTATTTAAGACATTTCATAATTTTAAACACATTTTAAATAAAAATAGAATTGTATCACTTTCTCCATTCACTTTCCTCCCTTCAGCTGTTCCCATATCACTGCCTCTAAAATTGATGGTTTCTTTTTACTGTACTTTTATATACATACATACTATGATTTAAGTACCATATATATATCTGAATCTCTGAATCTGCTTTTGTGACTTGTACATATGTATTTTCAGAGATGATCAGTGCATAGAATATCTTTAGCTGCTGAAAAAAAAAGAGTTACCACCATTTCTCGAACTATTTTTTTCTTCATTTGTGTTTTCCTTCTCCAATAAATATTCACAATATATATATGTCCTGGCCATTGGGGGATTTGATGAGGTCCTAGGGAAGAGGGTGAAAGAATGGAGGGACAAGAGACACAAGGAAGAAGCATAAATCTTGAAAGTCCTGATCAAGTGCTTAAACTTTAATTTCAAGTGGCAAGTTATAAAGACAGAGCAAAATGGGAAGTTTAGACAAGGATCATTGCTTAAGGGTATTCCATTATCATATCCTCATTGCCTAAGACCATCCCACTTTTGTAACTGGCTCCCAGAAAATACCACAGGTTCTCTATGTTCCTGGGATCTGAGACAGTAAAAGTCCTATCTTAACCTTGTACTTTAACTGATTAGGGTTTCCAGAACAGCAGATAATTTCACGAGGTTCTCTTAGAACAGCAAGTAATTTCATAGGTTTGGCTTCCAGCTTTACTATTAGTACAATAAGTATATATTCCTTTTAAACTCTTATAAGTCATGTTATAGTAATCTTCTGTAGTTGTTTTTTCTTAAATAAAGAAGATATATTCAAGAGAACAATGACTTTACCTTTTCTAGCCATCCACTGCCAGCTTTTTCCTTTTTTTATTAGAAAATATTCATCTCTTAAAGAAAAAAAATGTCTGTTTAATGATTACTTAAACTTTTAAATTAGTGATATTTAAGATCATAATGACATATGAAAATAATGTGTTTAATTTATCTCTAACATTGATTTTCCAATGAAACCAGTCTAAATTGAGATATTTTATGGAGAACAGCAAGCTTTGAAAAATAGTCTCATTGTTATTTCCTCTGTAATCTCTTGATGTTGTAATTAATGACAGAATGACATCATAATGCAAATTATGTAGAGGAGTTACTTTGTAATAATTCAACAAATAATGGCAGTAGTTGAACTTCAAAATTTGCCCATATGAGGATTACAAAAGAAACATGGAATCAAGTTATGACTTACCTCCATAATAACTCAAAAATGTCAACCCCCCACTTCCCTCTTCCTTTCTCTTTTCAACATTTCCCAACTTTCCTCATACTTGAAAATTACTTCTTGACAGAGAGAAAAATGCAAAAGGTGAACAAATCTAAACTGATTCACCAGAATCATTTCTCACTTTTTTATCCTTATCTTTACTGAGATATTGCAAGCTATCTTACTCTCTCTGTTCTGATTTAAAAAATGAAAGAGATCTGGTAAAATAAATAATAGAAATTATTTCTATAATTCTTAAATTTAGGAAATCCAAGATAAAAAGAAGCAGTTAAGATCTGATACCTGTTGAAGGATCTGACTCTGTCATAAAGGAGCTTGGTGAGCTCTGGTCCATTTCACAGCCGAAGGAATCACAGCATACCTCAAATCACACAGAGGAGAAAATCAGCAACCTTGTCCCTCAAGATCTTTTTAGGAGGCCTAATGACAGCCATGAACCATTCTCTTATTTTTTTTTTACTCCTTTTGTATAAATCTCTAACTCAAATAAGCTCAACCAAAGAAAACATAACTCAATTGATATTGAATAGAAGCTGCACATTTAGTTTGGGGAGATCTACCACTATGTTACTGTAATCCCCAGCTATGAGATCTCTTATATATAACTTGAGGTCTCTCCAGGCCAGGAGCTTCTGGTATACTTTCTTTCCACCTCCTCCTCCAATGTCCTTTCTTCTCTCCTTTCCACTTTCTCTCCCTTACTTTAAGCTCCACCTTCCCTTCTCCTGCCCAAACACTGGCTCTATCCTTTATTTTACAAATTAAGGTGGGGAGAAGGTTCACAAAATGTCACTGAGTTACTCATTCCTCATTTGCAGCCCCTTCCTGAGACAGAATTAGCATCAAAATACAAAGAGTCCCAGGGGTATCCACAACACTTCCCACTTTCTGTCCAATGAATAGAGTCTTTTATGTCAGATATAAACTGAGCATAACTATTACTATTTTGTAATTTATAAAGTACAAGATAAACCTATCACCCAGTCCATCATTTTTGTCAATTAAATATAACCTCTGACACATATCCTAACTTAAAAAACTTACTATTTTACACCTGACTCATGTCCTGGTATTAGATAGTATACCATCTGAAAACCATCCTCTCAAATCTATATCATCTTTTGAAATGGTAATCAGCTTGGGCTGAATAAAAGACTACTAGTCTTCAACCCCATCAGAATTCCAAGAACGATTAATATTACCTGAAAATATGAGAAGCACAAAACATAGCTTTCAAAACTTAGCCAATTTATAGAGACCACTGATTACCTGGAAAGTCCCTTATACTTCAAAACATTGGAGCATTGCTTTTCAATGTTCTGGTCCAAGGTCATCTGACAGAACTTTGTAATGGAGAATTTTGAAAGGATGATTATCGTGTTTTGGTAGAGATTATCAGTCGACTATTCCACATAGTGTGCCCTTTTTCTGGACAATATTTTGTCTGTAGATGAAATGAGGTAATTCTTGTCTAGTGGCTGTCTTGCCACAACTGGTGCAACTCTGTTGATGATCAATTTCTTCTTTGAATCCAAAAAACTGGGTGCTTTCAAGAGCAGACAGTTCTCTAGTCAGATATACCTTAATAAAGAGATGTCCAGAAATGTCATATCCTGTGGACTTCTGACACCTTTGAAAAGTACCTATCTACCCAAAGCATTTCTTAACTGTTAAGGCTTGACTATTCTCAGTCATTTCTAATTGAAATATCTTATAAACACCCTTTTAATTAACTCAGGACCATGAGTTTGCTATCTGGCCCTTAACTCATATTGCATAATAGTCTAAAAACAATTTATAACAGCAGTTATAGAAGGACTGGGTCTAAGCCTTGTATTCTTAAATGTGTTATATAGGCACAAGCCTATGTGAGAGTAACAATATCAATCCCAATTTTATATCAATAAGAAATTCATACCAAGGAAAACCTTAAATTTGTATCAAATAAATTCTGTACCAATGTAAGATATAGCTATGTAATGTTTTGCTTAAGAGTAAATTTGCCAGCCTATCCCTATTTGTCTATTTCTATAATTTCTATGATATTACTATCCCCCCTTTCCCATGCCCTGCCCTTTTACCTAAGAAGGAAGAATAGAGAAGAGAAAAGAAAAGATAAAAATCTCCAAGTTTCAGCTCTCTAGTACCCTCTCTGTCCAAAGCTACATTTGTAAAGTATCCATTGACTGACAATATATCTATAATTCATAAAATAACCAGAACCATCCACCCTAACATAAGGAACTGGAAAGATGATCTTCTTTTGTCTGTTTCCAGCTGAATTGGGGAAAAGAATTTCTTTCTGGGGACCAAAAGGGAAATAGGAATGTTGGCTTTCTCAAAGGACAGCTAGCTGACATCATTTGCCTTCCTGTCACTATGTGCTGAGAAAGTTCATTGTTTAGCTGACATCTTGACTATGACAGTCTGAAAGGCTGGATAGGCAAGCTAGCTGTTCTGGAAACACGTCTTTAAAAGAAGCAGCTTTGATGTAGTTGAGGTTGAGTCAAGTGTGAATCTGGAATGGGAGGTCCCAGAATCTCAGCATCCTAGAGTGTGAATCTTTTCAGGGCTGTCTTTCTCTTCTTTCATCCCGCAGTGTACAAAACTTAAAAGCAACATACAGTTCTATAGAGACATTTATATGGAGCATGCATGGTGCACAGATTGGTCAATGGAGATCAGTAAATAAGCATGACTGCCTTTCTTCATGTTAATTTGATCATATAGTCAAACTGCAATTTAACTTTGTATACTTACCCTTAAAAGGATAATATGTAATAACAAGTAATTAAAAATTTGTACCCAATAAGTGCTATTGGTTGTGTATAGATATATTCGTCACAGGCAGTTTTAGAACTGTCTCATTAGACAGAGACATAAACATTACCACAAATATATCACCTATTCTGTTGATCATTTTAGTCTCCCTTTTCTCCCCTGTCACTGAATAGCTAAGTCAATTCAGAGTCATCCTGAATAAGTTGAGCAGTCTCTATGTGGAAAACAACTCTTTTGGCATGTTGATAGTCAGTTACTATATTAAGAGTCTCTTGAATATCTGACAATACCATGATTATTGCATATAATTAAGATTTTTGAACTGACTTATAGGGACTCTCACCCATCTTACTTACATCTTCTGATTGATATCCTGCCTTTATTGATCTACTGGCATCAGGGGCTCCAGGTATTGGAGTTCCCTTTATTATATGAGGGAGAATCCAATTAGTTCTTTTCATAAACGGAAGTCACTTGCTTTTAGATTATCTGTTGTTAATCTCTCCCAAGAAGTTACTGCATGTTCTTTGCCAATCTTCATTGTGCTCATAATGAGGCAATTTCTGTGTTAGTAAAAGGTACCACAGTTTCTGCCAGATTCATTCTAATTGTCAAAATCTCATTTTTCCCTTTAGTATCAATTCAGAGACCTTCTCAATGTAGGTTTTTAGTTTCTTACTCTGTTGTGTGCTAAAAGTATTTAATCTTCCCTCTGCATAAGAATTCCTCTAGGGGAATGAGTAGAAGGTAAGATAAGTAAGATGCAAGTTTTGATCAAGACAATTTAGATGTGCATCTCATGATTTCCTTTCTACCAAAGCTAACTCCTTCTCAGCCTCATCTGATAGTTTCCTAGGGTTATTTAAATCTTTATCACCTTATAAAGTTAGAAATAAACTGCTTAGCTCTTGAGTGGCCAAGCCAATGCAGGGAGCAGCCAGTTGATATCTTGATAGCTTCTGAAAATCATTAAGCAGCCTTAATTTGCTTCTCCTGATCTTTTTTGGCCTAACACTTTGTAGACTTATTTCATACCCTAGATAATTAATAGAATCCCCTCTTTGTATTTTTTTCAGGGGCAATTTGTAACCCCCATCAAGGCAAGATTTTTCTTACTTCATCAAACATTCTTTCCACAATATTTATATCTGGATCAACCAATAAGATGTCATCCAAATAATGATAAATAATAGATTGGGGAAATTGTTTACAAATCATCTCCAATGGCTATTGTACAAAATATTGATACAAGTTAGAGCTATTTAAGATTCCTTGTGGCAGGACTTCCCAATGATATATTTTTACTGGGCAACCTCTATTGAAAGTCTATTGAAAGCAGGTACTGAGAAAGCAAACCTTTACTCATCACATTCATGTAGAGCAATCATGACAAAATAGTCTTGCAGATTAATCACTATGATATGCTATTCCTTAGGCAACAAGGAAGGCAAAGGAATTCCAGGCTGCAGAGAACCCATTGGCTGAATAATCTTATTAATTGATCTGTCAACATCCTCCATTTTCCATATATATATATATATATATATATATATATATATATATATATATATATTAATAAAACTTACTGGAGAATTCCAAGAACTGGTAGACTCCTTTATATACTGAACCTCCAGGTACTCTTGTACTAGCTTGTACTAGCTGTTCTAATGCCTGTAGGTTTTTGGTTTCTTTCTTTCTTTCTTTCTTTCTTTCTTTCTTTCTCTCTCTCTCTCTCTCTCTCTCTCTCTCTCTCTCTCTCTCTCTCTCTCTGTCTCTCTCTCTCTCTCTTTCTTTCCTTCCTTCTTTCTTTTTTGTTATAGACTACTGATCAATCCAAATGGGTTGGTCAGTCAATCACCTTAGTGATAAGGCTGATGGTGTCTTGGTTGCAGTGGTTCCTTGGGGTAGAGCTGAATTGTCAGTGTCTGCTGTATCTTGTTTATGGACAGCTTGGAAAGTCTGCAAGTGCCACTTATAACATTGCCTAACTAATTTAGAATTTTTATTAAGAGACTGATAGGTTTCATGGCTAGACACTGAAACTGAGGGGATACTAATTTGGGTTTTTCACTGCTGTAATAAATTTCTTCCCCATAAGTTCATAGCTATATCAACCACATATGGCTTCAATTTTCCTACAGGACCTTCTGGTCCTGTAAGTTTAAGCCATCTGGTGCTTTGTTTTATTTGGGATAAGGCTCTAACTCCTTGAAATTGGATGTATACTTCCTGAAGTGGCCAACTTACAGGCCAAGATTTTGGAGGGATAATGGTGACATCTTCTCCAGTGTCAACCATTCCTTCAATCACAATTTTGTTTACTAGTACTCTTAGTTTTGGCCTTTGATCCACTATAGAAGTTTGCCAAAATATTCGTTTTTCACTCCCTTTGAGGCCTTTTGAATTGTCTATAGAACTTACCTCAGGCTTGTCTGGTCTCAGAACATCTGTTTTTGAAGCAGTGACATTTAATTTTCCTGAGGATGAGACCCCTCCCTGCCTGGCACTGGGGCCTGTGAGAGGCTCCCCTGGGAGATTTTTGGTAGGATGTTGCCCCATTTGTCTTTTGTTGCTCTACATTCTCTAGTCAAATGTTGGCCTTTGCCACATCTTTAACATATTCCAGAAGGCATAGGGCCTCTTTTGGTATTATTGGTTTTTCCTGCAGTCATTTCTGAAATGACCCCACTCACAATCATTAAAACATTTGAACTCTTGAATCATCTCTAGGTGTCTAGTGGCAGCATCTCCTATTACAGTCATATCAGACTAGCAAAATTCAACATCAGCTGCATATTAAATGACTCATCTATTGATGCTGAGCTTTCCCTCAATGGTCTGATTACTTCCTTGCATTGAGCATTTACATTTTCAAAGGCTAAAGAGTCAATTATTGCCTTTCTTGCTGATGAATTTGATATACTCCTTTCCTTAGCTGAAGTTAACCTTTGTAAAAAATCAGGGAAGATTTCTTTTGGACCTTGTATAACTTGAATACATGGTTCAAGTCTTTTCCCTGATTCTTTGACTTTGTCCCAGGCCTTTAAGACTGACAATCACAATGCCAGGGTTTCTTCATCATATATAGCCTGCACCTCTACCTCAGCTAAGGGATCCTCACCAAGCAGTTGACCTGTAAAAATCTCTCTATTCCAGCTCTATTTTTTTGTGCTATCTCCCTCACCTCCTCTGTCCACCTTGAGAACCATTGTAAAAGTGTGGCAGATTCTAGTATTGATCTTGCCATATGTTTCCAGTCTTTGGGGATTATTCTAGTTTTAATAGCTCAAGAAGTCAGGACTTGTTTTACAAATGGTGAATGCATTCCAAAATTAGTGAGACTTTCCTTAATTTTTTTAGTTCTAACACATCCATGGGTTACCATTCTAATTCCTGATAACCCTGTGGATAATCATCATCTGGAGGTCTTTGTTGTATATTAACTAGATAGACTAAAGTTTGTTTTCTAATAACCTTTGGTTGACTTTCTCTAATTTTATTTTCTGGCTTTACCTGAGTATTTTCCTTAATTGAAATTTTAAATTCCTCCCTTCAGGTCTGTGTCCATGCCTTATATCTCTCTGTTTATTGCTCTTCCTATTCCTTGAGTTCCTGTATTCTCTGTTCAAGGTTCTGGCTCCACAATTTATATTCCAATTCTGATAGTCTGCTATCCATTTTATTTTGATTGATTAATTTTAAAAGGTTAATCTCTAACTCTTGCTTCCAATTCTCACTATTCTTTCTCTATTTCTCAGTCTGATCTGTGAACTATTGCATCCTTTATTCTAGTATCTTTTCCAGCTCCTGTCTCCCACCTTCATTTTCATCTTTCTGTTTCTTATTCTGATGTACAATTCCCTGTGTCTTCAATTCTATTGTTTCCTCTAGGCTGCATTGCGAAGTCTTAAATTTCTCTTTCTGTTGTTCATGCTGCTCTATAATTTCCTGTATCTTTTGTTCTAAACCCTGCTTCCATAATCTTAGCTTCTTTCTGTGTTGTAATTCTAATATTGCAGCATCTGCCTTATTTTGATTTGCTAGCTTTAGTAAGTTACCTTGTAGACTTTGCTTCTTTTGACTAATAAAGTCTTGAACCTTTAGTTCTAGTGTTACTTGTAACCTGTTTTCTAAGCCAAAGAGTTTTTTCTAGGGCCCTGTCTTTTGAGAAGACATAGTAAATCAAGAGAATAAATATTGCAAAACCAATAAATGATAATGTTTCTATTTCCTTTAAATCTATCCCTGTCATACCATTCAAAGTATCATCACATAAAGCCAAAAAGGTATTTATGGCATTTCTCATCTTTAAGTATCAATGTATTACCTGCTTTAGGGCTCTTTGTACCTTTGTTGCCCTATTCTTTTTTTCACAGGGAGGAGGGTCTACGAAGGAATACTTAATTGGCTATGCCCCCTGGCCTTTAAGTATATCATTAATATGGAAATCTCTTGATGCTGAGGCCTGTAGTTATGCCCTCTACCTGTGGAGGGGCTGGAAGGGTTGTTGCCCTACATGACTGAAAGGTGCTGATCAATGGAGGTCTTTGGCCACATGTCAGGAGCCTGGGGTCTGGGAGCATGGCAAAATGTATGCTATCTCTCACAGGGTCTCTGGCCATTTCTAGCCAGTGCTCTACTAAAAACCAAGCTATTCTTTTCAGGATCTGATAATTCCTCCTTTTTGTTTTTTTAAAAAGAGGGGCATCACTGGAGTGACTGTGTCATTTGTAGTGAAAATTTTGGATGAGGAAGTCAAAAGAAGACAGTATATAGGCTGTAGGGGGTAGCACAATTAAGTCACAGGATAAGGAGAGTAGAGAGTGGGGGTGGGAAGGCAAGGTATCATTGAAATTAATTACAGTTTGTACAATTTGAGGGTAATAACATCTGATTAACTAGACAGAAATTATGTTTTCCTTATTAACATGTAAGTTTTTAGCTATTTGACTTTGACAAGAGAGTTCATCTATAGCTGGAAGGTCTGGATCTGTCTTCTGTAGGACTCAGCACATGTCTCTGGATCTCAGCAGGTGTATCGGGATTCTTCCATCAGATGAGGTGTCTGTAGGAAGGCAGCTTGGTGTACCAGGTAGGTTCCAGGAGATGGTGTTGTCTCCATTGGATTTGTAGGAGCACCTGTAGATTAATCACAACAGGGCAACAACACCCCAGCAGGGAGATGTCTGTATTTCCTGTTTGTTTTTCTTAGAAATCTTAAATGTAGAGGAAAAGAAACGCCAACTTGAAGAAAAACTTAGAGGAAAAGGCATAGAGGCTTGATAGGAGAGTCAGAGCCAGAAGGAGTGAAAGATTATGTAAAGGAGTGAGCCATGGGGGAGACATATGGAAGCTGGGTTGGAGCCAGCAGCTCCTGAAAGAAGCTAGCAGGCAGCACATAGTTTCTCCAGACCCAGCCTGGAGTTCTCAGCCACAAGAAAGAAACTGTCTCAAAACAAGAGGGAAATTTTTCATTCCAGGGAAGAAGACTTAGGATGAGGGTCTAAGCAACACAGGGGTGGCAGAAATAAGCAGGGTCTCTGACCCACTTTTTCAGGGAAACCAGCTGAACTAAATGGCTGCAACTTGCTGCAAATGATGAAGGAGGAGAGAAGAAGCCTGCACTAACAGGCAGCGTGAAAGACTGACCCCTGGGAGAGACTCACTGGTGACTAGAGCTTGAAGCTGTCTCTTCTGAGAGAGAGAAAAGATAGTCTGTCCAGGCCTGGCCTGGGGTTCTCAGCCATGAGAAGAAAACTGTCTCAAAACAAAAGAGGAGTTCTTTACCCAAGGGAAAGAGTATTAGAGTGAGGGTCACAGCAGGTGTTGAGGCCTGAAAGACAATTGCTAGCTGTGAAGGAGCCCCCTCTGTGGGGCTGAGGGGTGGGCAGAGTGGAGGCTAGGAAGTTGCCGCTATCTTGTCCTTGAGTTGGAGGCTGTATCTAAAGGTCAAAGGGAAGAAGCTGGCCAGGAACATGTAAAGAGAGAGGGGGGGGAGTGAGAGGGAGAGGGAGAGGGAGAGGGAGAGGGAGAGGGAGAGGGAGAGACTTTTAAACTAGGTAGGAGCTAGACTGTAGCTAAAAGTCAAAGGGAAGAAGCTGACCAGAAACACGTGGAGAGAGAAAGAGAGAGAGAGGGACAGGGAGAGGCCTAGATTTTTTGAACTAGGCCTGGTGTTACTCACTGTCCTTGAGTTCTGTGGAGAGGTTCTTCCTGGGATCCAGTTGGGGGAGTACTCTTGGAGCTAGCTCTGCCTACATCCTCCACCAAGACCAGATAGCCAAATAATTTATCATTTTAATTAAGGTGTATCCTATGTCTGATATTTGTGAAGTATAAAAACATAGAAGATGAGTTCTACAACATAGTAAATTTGCTGACTACTGAACAGGATTGACAAGGAATGAAGGATTGGGAACTAATTTGGAAGATCTTGGATTTCCATTTTGGTAAATGTCTGTTGATGTGACAAAATGCCACAATTGAAAGCATCTTAGGAAGAAAGAATATATTTTGGCTTATGGTACCAGCAGATTATGGTCAACAACTGCAGGGATAGTGTCTCAGTATTTTATTAATGTGAAGAAACACCATGACCATATTTACTCTTGAACTGGGATTGTTTTACATTTCTGAGGCTTAGTCCATTTTCAAATCAATTGGAACATGGGAATATTATAGAAAGCATGGAGGGAAGCATGGTGGCATGCAGGTAGACATGGTGCTGAAGAGATAACAGATTTCTACATCTCTATGTTCAGGGAACAGTAAGAACAAGTTACATTGGACCTGGTTTAAGGATCTGATCTCAAAGCTATTCCCAAAGGGCAGGATACACCAATTTCAACAGGCCACATTGCCTAATAAGATCACTTCCTATGAGCCTATAGAGACCGTTTTCATTCAAACCACCACATTATACACCCTAACTCTCACAAGCTGATAGCCATATTATAATGCAAAATGACATTCAGTTGAAGTTCAAAAGTTCTCATAGTCTATCACAATCTCAAAAGTTAATTTTAAAAAGTAATTTTTGAGATTCACGGAATCTCTTAACTGTAATCCCCTCTAATATCAAAATAAAGACACAGGTAACTTTCACTATACAATAGCACAGAATATACATTACCATTCTAAGAGGCAGGAAATGAAACATAGTGAGGAAACTCTGAACTACAGAAGGACCATAAACCAGTTGTATATGCTCTAAACACTGCATATCCATCTCTGATGTCAAAGTGCTCTTCTAATCTCCAACTCCTTTAAGGTTTGTTGACTGCACCACACTTTTTTCTCCTGGGCTGTTTTCACTCTCTGTTAACGTCTTTCTGCTGCAGATATCCCATGACTCTAGCATTTCTAACATAAGAGAACACAAGTTTCCCCTTTACAGCTTCACCCAATGGCCACTAGAGTGGCCTCCACTCAGGACAACACATACCTGGCCTCAACAGCTTTCTGTGTTTATAGAGGGAGATTCTGTAACCTTTTTTCTGTGTCCTTGAGTCTAAAGAAGAACGATGTGGATTCTAAAGTCAGAACAAAATGTCTGAAGTGTCTAAATTATGCTGCTTGCTGGGAAACGAACATGTTCCCTTTTAAAACTACATTTTTTTTTTTACCAGCTTTCTTTTTTCTATGATTTCCTTCACTGCCTAAGTTTAGCAGTCCTGGAACTCTGTAGAACAGGTTGACTTTGAATTCATGGCAGCCTCTGCCTACCATTGTGCTGAGATTAAAGGTGTTCACCAACATGAACCCTTTTTGTTCCTTTTTGCAAGTTGGAAATTGAGCTTGGTGCTCTGTAGCTACCACTCTCCTTATTCAACTTGGAATTGATTTTACTTTAATCTGGTTACACTTCCAAGTGCTCCTTTTCTTCTCCAACTTTACTGTTTGTATTTTTTTCTTGCTTAGCCTACTCCTTACATTATTGATCTTCATAAGATTGGCCACTGATACCCATAAAATACTGTTGAAACTAAGTTATTTGAAAATGTCGTCTGCCAAAGCTGATAATGCATAAATAATTGAATTTAACCCCAGGCAGATTTTTTATACATAGGCAGAAATTAGTCACCCAAGAAGATCACCAAAGACTCAGAATCTTGTCCAAACACAAGAGGGTTTATTTGCAAGCTGGAGTTAAGATCACAATCTGCCCTGATGCAGCAGCAGCAGCATTACCTAGGGTATTGGGGTTTATAAAGAAAAAAAAAACCCTGCAAGTTGGGGGGGGGGGTTATGTGTGCATTACCTGATTGGGAAAGAGTGTATGGGGGAATGGGCCAAACCGCAAGGTGTGTGTATAAATTTAAAAAAAAGTATAAAACAACCAGATATTGATTTTTCTAGCTGATTGATAGGCTACAAGTTGATTAAGGAATATATTCTTGTGGTTGTTCTTTGAACTGGCACTTCACTGTACCTGGAAGGGTAGGAAACTGGAGGGCCATGACAACTACCCATTTCATCTTCCACTCTCACAATTCAAAAAACTCTTAATATTACTGTCTTTCATGATCTGTTAAGGCCCACATAAAGTGTTCCACAGTTTTTCTAAATCAAAGATTCAAAGTACACATTTCCCCAAACAAATCATGGCCTGGCCTATCACAGCAATGCATCAGACCCTGGTACCAACTTTGGTTTAGTTAACATTTCCATTGTTGTGAATTGACATCATGAAAACATCAATCCTTATCAAGTAAAACAATTAAGGGCTGGTTTATAGTTCAGACTTAGCCCATTATGTTCTTGGCAGGAAGCATGGTGGAAAGCATGGCAACATGAAGGCAGACATGTTGCTGGAGAGATACCTCAGTGTTCTACTACATCTGGCTCAGGAGGCAGCAAGGAAAGAGAGTGACACTGGGCCTGGATTGAGCATCTGAAACCTCAAAGCCACCTCTAATTGACATACTTCTTCCAACAATTCTATACCTCCTAACAGTAGCACTTGCTAGGTTAAATAGTGATTTCACTTAAAATAGATTAACAATTTTAAAAAATATAGTTTTCTTTAGATAGGCATTAATATGAGGATGGATGAAGACTGATTTCTTTAATGTCTATATTATAACAGTGCTATAACAGGAAAAGGTATCTATAGTATAAACATTTAGAAAAAATGGAATAGTTTGTCAAAATAAAATGCTAGAAATGTTCATAAAAACCTTGTAATTCCATTTCTTACCTCTTAAGGAAATAAAAAAAAAAAAGCTTAGAGTAGAAAATATCATATACCATAAAAGTCAAAGTCACTAATTTTTAAAATATTGGTTGAAAATCAATTTTCTTTTGTCTTAGTGATCTCAGATACCAAATAGTAGCCCAAATAACAATAAAAAAGTATTTGTGGTAAGTGGACTATTAATTCATAAGTACAGTAATATTTATTGGTAGATCTAAGTAAAAATCAGACTATATTTTAGATATTTAAAGATTCTAATGTATTCCAAATTATATTGTTATGCCTAGTTCATGAAACCCTCCAAAGGATCACCAGAGATAACAACTTTGATACAAGTACACGAGAGAGTCTTTATTTAAGCTTGAGCATGGGATACAAACTTTTCTGATAGAATAGGAAGGAGAGTTACCCTGAGTTCTAGGTGAAGGAAAAAAAAATGCAAGCTGGGGTTTCTAAGTCTTGGCATTACATGAGATGGAAAAGGAGTATTGACCTGTTTCACAGAGACCAAGGCTGAGTACCATATCATTTCAAGGACAGCAGACAGTAGCTTTCTAGACAGCAGCTTTCTCCAAGCGCAGCAGCTTAAAATAGAGTTTGGAGGACAAGATGGAATCTGTCCTGCTGGTTTATTTTTTGACTCTTCATTGGCCATGTCTCTCTAAAGGCAAGTTAACTTAGGATAGAGTCTTAAGAACAAAATGGAGATTATTATGCTTCCTTACTCCCTTCAATATTATTTTACAATAATTATTGATTAAACTGTTATTTTCCTGATGATGGTTTTGAAGACCATACGATATCAATGTTTATTAAGCTAAGATCCAACTGCCTTGTAGATGCTTCTTAATATTTTAAGAAGGCCCACATATTTGACAACTTAAAGAAACGAAAGAATAAATTCCCTACTACATGAATTATTTTTAACAAGACAGAATTTAATATTAGAATTTATACTGAAGTTATGAGTCAGAAATAGAATAATAAAGCAGTTTCTTTATTGAATCATAATACCAACATATCTAATTTCCTTGTTTCCAATTAATCAAAACACCCAGGTCTAGTAGCTAACTCTTGTATCTTCTATAAAACCCCTGAAACTAGAGTATGATAACCTAGTTTAAAATTATACAAGATTAAATCTGGAAAATCCTTCATTGTGTATTCTTAACTTTCACTGGGCAATACTTGTTATCCAAATATATTCTAAAATTCCTAAGGATTTTAGTCAAAAATGAGAAAAGAACACATCTAAACCAAATGAAAACAAACAAGTAAACCAAACCAAAACAAAAAACAACCAACCAAACAAGCAAACAAACAAAATCCACAGGAATTTAAGAAGGTAAAGGTTACAATGCTCCTGAATGGGCCAGTTCTACAGACCTAAAGATGCAGAATTTCCGTAACACAGGGCAACTACAAGATATCGAAGAGCAGTCTCCATGATGATCCAGTATTGATAGTATAGCAGAAGCCCAAGTCATTGAACCAGACTGGTATGCTATCAATGAACTATTGCAAGTAAGGTTGTTTGGGCAGAAGAGTATATAGTGTGACACACCAAACCTTCTACAGTAAAATGTTTGTTATTTGTTAATTTGTTTGTTTGATTTCTTTTTTCAGGACAGAGCATTTGCCAGGGAAGAGGACAGATATCAACAGACAGAGATAAATTGGTTTAGGGTAAATGATATGAAATTCACAAAGAATTAATAATATTTTTAAAGGTAAAGCTTGGTCTCCAGACATGGATTAATGGTAAGGAGCACAGGATGCTCTTTCAGAGGACCCAAATTGAATTCTCAAAATTCAAGTGCAGTTCACAACAATTCTTAACTGTATTTCAGGGGATCCAAAGCCCTCTTGGACTTTTATTCGCACAAGGAATGCATGGTACATAGGCACACAGGGGACAAAACACACATAAACTTTCAAATGTAGACTCCTAATGGGCCAGCACTATATTTACTCTGATTTCACAGTGATACCAAAATCACTTCAAAGAGACTCATCAAAAACCATATTTGACAAGAATGAGAAGGCTTTCAAATAATTTTGATCATAGCAATTAATGAAACTACAGGGATTCAAACTAAAGCAATCAGTAGATTTATATAACAAAGAATGGAGAATAAAATGGTACTTCTTGCAACCTATGTATAAAGAGATCCAATGTAAATGTATATAATTTTTTTTTAATGATTGTTGTGGGAAATCCTAGACCATGTGCCATGCCTCAGGAAATGGCTCTGGTTTCTAAAAGAAAGCTGACTGAGCAAGACAGAAAGCAGAGTTCCTCCACAACCTCTGTTTCAGTTTATGGTTCTAGCTTCTTGCCTAGAAGTCCGGCTCTGATCTTGTTATGCCCAGATTGACAAACCCCAAAGACCACCAGGATTCAAATTTACAGAAAGATTCATTTGAGCTTGAGACACAAACCTTCCCTGATGCAGTAAGTTAGGTGAGGGACCATGCGGTTTTTTAAAGGAAACAAACAAACAAAACCGCAAGTGAAAGCCTTGCAACTCTCTAAGTCATGACATTATGTGATTGGGTAGGAGATTTATGGGTAAGTTGACTTTTTGAAGTGATAGGTCCGTTTTAGGTCCGAAGACCTCAACGGCTCTGACTTGGCCATCTGGAGAACAGCTAGCCATTAATTAATAGCTGCTAGGAAGAGGAGCAATTAGCACGCTTTGGGTTCACTGGGAGATTTTGCTAGAGTTGCTAGGAATGCTATCTCCTGAGGGGAAAGCATACAGGAAAGGGAGGGTTGCTAGGGAATGCTATCTTTTTAGTGCATGAAAGAATGTAATTGGGACTGTAACTCCCAGCAGTTGCAATTGGCAGGATATGTCTCATACTGGGGCTTGATTTTTTTTGTCTAAAATTAAGTCTCTGGGCCTCCGCTTAGGTTTCCAATATCTCAATCCAACTTTCGTAGGTGATGAAGTGTGACTTGGCATTCATAATCCAAATAAATCCTCTCCTCTGAAAGTTTCTTTTTGCTATGCTTATTATCATAACAATAGAGAAATAAACAAAACAAAACACAACTATATATTTTTAGGAGCTTGCTGAGGTCAAATAAACAGATCAGATCTAGAAATGTAGTTACATATGCTTTTCAGTCACCATATGGATGATGGGAACTGATACCAGGTCTGCAATTACAGCCAGTGCTCTTACCCACTAAGCTATTTTTCCATATTATTTTTAATTAATGTATACATATTAAAGTTCTTTTGAGTAACAGAATTTACAGTATATCTATATCTATCTCATAAATAGAGATAGATAGATAGATAGATAGATAGATAGATAGATAGATAATAGACATAAAGAGATATGTAAATTATCAGAATGACTTATACTCTGCAGTTCTGCTAATCCAACAATGGCTATCTGTAAATGGAATGTCCAAGAACCTAGTAGTTGCTCAGACTCACAAAGCTGGGTGTCTCAGTTGGTCTTCAGTATATTTTGGAATCATAAAGAAGTAGCTTCTAATACCAGTGAAGGAATGGACTTGCTAACAAGGTGAAAGCAGGGAGGCAAATAGTGAAGGCTTCTTTCTTCCTTCCCCTTACATAGGCTTCCAGCAGATTTTGTGGCCCAGATTATAAAAAGGTGTGCCTTCCCACATAAAGATCCATATTACAGATCCTTGTCTTCCTACTTCAAAGGTCCAGATAAGGATTAGAAGTGGATCTACCTACTTCAAATTAAGAAAAATAACTTACATGTATACCCTTAATTTTTGGATTTTAGATAATTCCTGATGTAATCAGGTTGACAACCAAGAAAAGCCATTACATTATATCTTGCTAAAAATAGTCTTGTATTTGAATTCTAGGAAAAAGAAAGAAGATGATAAAGTTGCCTTAGATAGTGCTATATATTTTATGTTTATATTAAATTCTGTCATTTTGTGTTGTTTGTTTGGGTTTTCATTTCAGTATAAATGTTTAATTAGTTTTCATTTTGATGTCTGTTATTAGTTGTAGGAACAGATACAGTGCCTTGGGTAGGATGCTTTGGTTATTTATTATATATGTAGTCTAAAGTAATGCTATGTTGTTTTATTTTGTCAATTTGTCTATGTTTTGTTAGTACTACCGTAGTAAGTCTGTCCATGGCATTATTAGAATTATAAATAAACAAATAGACTAAACTTTATTTTACAAAGGTCTTCTTATATAAATAGCTTACAAGTACTGGAAGAAATAAGTCAGGCTTTAAGCAGAAGCAAGAGGGTAATGTGCTTGTTTATTGCTGGTATAACAGCTTTAATTATATTAATTGCTAGCACCACTGCTTCTGCAATTGCTTTGACACAAGAAGATAAGACAGCTTCTTTTGTTAAACATTTAGCAAAAAAAAATGTTACTAATGCATTGAATGTACTAGAAGATTTAGGTAGACATTAGAAAGAATGAACTGATGCTCTTTACCCTATTCAAATTATTGGAAAAAGGTTCAGAATTTAAGGGTAAGGAGCCATCTTGAATATAATGCCAAATATTGTGGTTCAAAACTCACACATTGCACGGGGCGGGTCAGGGCACGCCAGCACCCCTCAACTGACACAGTCACTGGTGAGCCACTGTGTAGTCCATGGTCCCAAGGGCTCAGCAGCAGCTCAACTGATGGTTCGATCTCACCAGCGCCGAAGCAGTCCTGGGAACTGTGGTTGGAGAGGAGAGAGGGAGCCCCGTGGACAGCTGGGACAGAGAAAGTGGAGACCCAGCATGCCTGGTGGCCGAGTCTGAGGACCCAGGGCAGTCTGCGAGGGCTCGGGTGCATGGACCGCCGCTGCTAGGGAGTGCAGGGAGAGAGCCCCATGGACTGCTGGAGCAGGGAGCACAGAGGGGCCTTCCCTGGAGTGAGTTTCCCACTTACACAAAGAGAGTCCAGAGTCCCAGGAGACATGTGGAATTGAAGACATGGAGATTTTAGTCACCATGATATTATATCTGATTGGTGGTGCTCTCCCACAAAATGCCAGGAGGGGCTCCCTTATATTGGGGAGCGGGGAAAAAGGAGGGACTAGGGCCTTTAGGTAATATGTAAATCTTGAGGCAGAGACCTGTTTCACGCCCTCTACTTGTGCCTTACGTGACCCACTGCATGTTAGGTCTCTGGGTTCTGGGGGCGTGACCAAACACCCCAGGATTTCTACAGCCCCACAAAACACCATTGGATTCATGTTAGTTCTAAAATTTACAGTGATAGTCATTATAATTAGGAAAATGTTTAAAGACATCTGCAGTGTATTTGACATAATTCTAAAACCTTTCTAGATACTTTAACTTTACATAGTGAGCTTATGAATTTCAACAATCCTGTTCTGCTCAGCATTGATGCAGTAGATACTGCTGATAAGATTATCCATGGCCTAAGGTCAGTATTTCTATTTTGGTCAAGCTTCAAGAATGGCATATAGAGCTGGATCATTCTAGTCCTTTTTTTTTTTTTTTCTGGGAATACTTGTATTCCTGCCAATAGTGTTAAAGCTTGTCTTTAACAACATCAACATGTTGGCAGCCAAAGTATAGGGATTGAACCTGATAACAGACCTCCAGATAGAGTTATTAAATTAACAGTCTGGCAAGTCAAGAATGGGTAAAATTCTGCACAGAGGCCTACCAAACTAAGACAGAAGTGCATTGCTTTTGATAATGCATATTCATTGATGGGTAAGGAAGGCATTTTTGGTAGAATGACCTAAGACAGGCTCAGTATTGTTACTGAAATAAAAAAAGGTGAGAGGCAGAGAGCCTTTGGGGCTTCTTGGCAAGAATCTGGCATGGACCAAGGACAAGGAAATGGGCTGCTTGGCAGGAATGTGACATTAGGATAGAAAAAAGAAGTGCTTTCAGTCAGGAATGTAAATCTTAAGCTAGATCAAAGAAGTAATTTCAGGCAGGAATCTAAATATTATGCAAGATCAAGGAAGGAGACTTCAGACATGAAGATGACTTTGAGCTAGGACAGGGAAGTATGCTCAGATATTTTGGTCATCCTGTTAAGCCCTTAGAAACAGTGATCATGGGAGTGTTCATGGAATTTTGTTTATTGCCTTACTTGTTCTTTGACTATTTCTGTTTATTGTCTTGTTTGTTCCCTGACTATTTGCATCTATTGTATTGCTAGTTCCTCAACTTAGAACTGACCTGAATACTTACATGTAATTCAAATGGTATAAAATCAAATTGAGGAGAGGGGATGGGATAGGGGGTTCTAGGGAAGTGAAATCGGGAAAGGAGATGACATCTGAAATGTAAATAAATAAATAAAATATCCAATAAAGAAAAAGTCTTCTTTACGCCTATTAAGTTTCCCCGAAGAAGGGAACCTATCCTTATTATTGATTGTTATCCTTATTATTGATTCTAGAACACATGGTGTGTTCTAGAATCACCTATGATAGTATTAATTGAAATTTTTGCAGCATGTTCATAACACATTGAATCAGGAACAGGCCAAATCTTTGAGACTGGACAAATATGAGATATCTATTCATAAAATGAAACTTTATTCATCAAGAAAAAGTTTTGCGTCTAATGTGTATACATTATAGAAGACTTTCAAAAGAGTGTTACAAGAAAAATTAAATAAAACAGTGACAAAGTTTGGTATACTGTACAATATCAATTACATTAAATCACTAAATTAGTCTGATCTACTAGAGGATGAAAAAAATTGATGACAGATAGCATAAGGCTTGAGAAGAGAAATAGAAGAATAGAGACAATTTACATTACCTAAGCAATCATGAGTTTTAATAGAAATAGTATTAGGGAGATAATATGAGCAAAAACATGGTATAAGAGATATTTTAATTAAAACAAAGAAAATTGGTTTAATGTGATAGTGACACTGTACAACTCTTTGAATATAATAAAATGATTGAATTGTAGATATTAAATGGGTAAATCATATGATATGAGAATCTTTTAACAACTATTAAAAACAACACCAAGACTACAGTTAGGTCAAGCTATTTCAGGTAGAAGAACTGTAAAAGCAATGTCCAGGGAGTTCAAAAAGCCTGGAACCTGTCACATATGTAATGAGGTATTTGGTAAACAGTCTGTGGCAGGTATAATTCTAGGATTCATGGGCCCTGGTGTAAACATATTCACCTTGTTATCTCATCAAACACTAATTAAATGTTGCTGTAAAAGGATTTCAATGATGTAATTAAAGTCTGTAATTAGTTAACTTTGAGTTAATTTGAAGGAAGATTGTCTTGGGTATACCTGAACTAGTCAGTTCAACCTTTGGAAGTAGTCAGATTCAAAAAGGCAAATATTTTTCTCTGCTCACTTTAAAGAAGCAAACAATCATTAGCTGTACCGCCTGCACTCTGAACCACAGTGCAGAGGCCTGAAACTGAAATTTATGGTACTGATTGCTATGAACTGAATGAGTTAGCAATTAAATGGCTACTTGTAGTTCATTTTCCCAGGGAAAATATTCTAGCAGTCAGTGAGCTGGGGAAATGTATACTTACCTCAGATGATGTCACAGCTTCTGCTTTTCTACATATCTTACCAGTGAAATGAGTGGGTACATTCCTAGACCTCTACATAAACATTAAAGTAATTCTGTAAAACTAAGATGTTCACACACCTAAAATTTTCTAGAAAGTCAAGATATGTCTCCTTTATTTCATTCTAGCTTGTCTAGGCAGTCTGTATTCCCTGGCCAGCGATTCCCTCTCTTCTTGAAAGTCAGCAATGTAGCAGCTATCAGCTTACTTAGATTCTGTCACTGGCTGTCAGGCTACCTCTTTTGTTTATATAGACTATTGTAATTGTGCTAGTTTTCTATTAGTTTATATTTTATTATGGTAACAAACTACCTAACAAAAAATGATTTATATGAATAATAATTTTAGCCCTTAGTTTCAGATTGTCTATTCATAATGAAGAAGGATTAGAAAATGTTTCAATGTATAGTAATCACGTCTATGTCTCATTATTTACTGTGTGCTTCTAATCATGACACATAATTCAAAAAATCTTCATTTTTCATCTATCATGATTGTTATGAATGTTGAATTTGAAGATTGCTGTAGAGTAAGCACTCTATGGTGTAAGAAAATCAGTACCTACCATTTAAAATGGCTTATAATGTTGATGGCATACTGGAAAACAAAATACTCATGATCACTTTTTAAATATAAAATCAACTGGCCCATGAATTTTGTCCAATTTATTTATTTATTTATTTCTAAAGAACAAATACTAACCACTGAATTTAAACGAATTACTAAATAAACTAAGAAATGTTTGCTTTCCGTTTGGTCACAATTTTCAGTGTAGATATTACATGACCTTTCCAGGATAGTGGAACTGAGTTCCCTTAATTCATCAGCTTGTATGAACATAGCATGGTTGATCTTCTGTATAGCTCATGCATTTCAGTGTTGATTCTAAGTAAATAAGAAGGACCCCATGTACCTCTATTTTGAAACTTTATTAATAGTTGATTGAGAAAAATAAAAATATTGTTTTTTTAATTTTATGAAAATAAAACTCCTGACAAAATTATTACTATAACAGGTTATTTAAATGCATGCTGACTTGATTTGTGTGTGTGTCTGATATCTGTTGAATTTATTTGATGTACAAATATCCTTTTATCATGATTTATACAGATAGCAGTCATTGATGATACATTTCTAATATGTATCATGAATGAAACATCATTACTTCATCATAGCTTTAGATATTTTGTAAACATTGTATATTTTAAAAATAGCAGAACTGATAATAGCATTTAAGATGATATAATCTTAGCATCGCAGGATTCAATGAAAGCCTTAAATGAAGAGAATAAGCAGCAAAATCAACTTAAGTTCTTGCATTCCTGAGTGTCTGCAGGTTTTTTGGCAATCAAGGTATTATCAGACAGAAGCAACTTGTGGAAGGAAAGGGTTAATAAAGGTTACTGTCAGTCATTAAGAGGAATTAGAGTAGAAACTATAGCAAAAACGTGAAGCAAAATACCTGCTTCCTGGCTTCAATGCAGCAAAATGCTTAGCTGGCTTTCTTATACAAGCCCAGATTGATTTCTGGCCCTGGAAATGGTGCTAGCATTAAGGAGGGCTAGGTCCTCCGACATCAATTAACATTCAAGACCATTTCCTAAGACATGTCCAAGTGTCAATCTGATCCCAGGAATCTCTTATATTGGATTCCCTTTGAGGTGAAACCAGGCTGTGCCTTGTAGATAGATAAAGCTAACCTAGATAAATGACTAATCTTTAGATTTGTAAGGCATTCTTTGAAGCCTTATACAATCCAGGGTGAACAGGGACTATGGTAGAAATTGTTCCTGTATCTCTCTCACACGCATATCTCAGGCAAAAGATCTGTTGTATAGAACCTAAAATCAGATGCATTTCCTTTTGTGGAACTTATCTCTAAGTAGCCACTGAAAAAGTAAGGCACATAAGACAATGTCCCTGTGTAAAAGGGTACCATTTATTTTCTTGCTTAGTAGTAATTCAGAACCTGAGTATGTTCTTTATCTATAATAAAAGGTATGGAAGAGAGAAAGAGATGAAGAAAAATATGAGATAGAGATGCATGCAAACAGAAGAGGGATGGAAGAAAGAAAGAATGTTGGCAAACTGGTGAAGGACAAGGGATTAAAATGAAGTATGCCTATTATCTGAGTACTGGGAAGGCAGAGGCAGGTCGTTCTCTGAGTTCCATGTCAGTCTTATTGACAGAGTGAGTTAAACAGCAGCCAGAGTTTACAAATATAAATTGTGTCTTTCAAGCATTCACATACCAAACAAATAAAATTATTGTATGGTTAATTGAAAATGAATAATTCATTCATTGTTTGTTTTTTAACATATTAGGTGTCCGGTAACCTTTTATATTTTGTTTTAGCATATTTCCAAACATTTGGAATTTCTATATTATTGTCATGGGACAATATTTTAGACATTTATTCTTTGTTTTGCACTTTTTTCTTCCAACATGAGTATTGAAAAATGTTCATATATTTTTAATTTATTTTCTGTGATATCTAGCATGATGATCTTATAGGTAATTCACATTTTTAATAAATTTTTACTCATTTGATTAAAGATGTTTTAGTTAAGAAAATCATCTACATTTAATATGTAGAAGCAACATTACTCACTACATGATTTTTTGATCAACAATTCTTTATAGTCTGTATATTAAGGAATACTTTATTTTTGTTGCAGTTTATCACAACAAGTTGGTTATTTCAAATAAATCCAACAAGTGACATGCATATTTAATGTAGTTTTAAATCAGTTCAGATTACATTTAAAAAGTCATGCTTCAATAGAGTCAGATTTACATGTTTAAATTTCAGTACTATCTCTACTATTTTTAAAATAAGACATATATAACCAGGACCAAAA
Organism: Grammomys surdaster; assembly: GCF_004785775.1. Taxonomy (NCBI): domain Eukaryota; kingdom Metazoa; phylum Chordata; class Mammalia; order Rodentia; family Muridae; genus Grammomys; species Grammomys surdaster. The sequence continues at coordinate 5,665,359 of NW_021604607.1, read as the reverse complement.
CTGAACTTAGTTAACCTGCTGAAGAACTGTGTATGTATTTGTGTGTTTCTATAGATATAATACCACCCCTCATATTGTATATGAACATAGAAGTAAATTAATTCATGTTTTCTGTGACAGATGACACATGATTATCATATATATATATATATATATATATATATATATATATATATATATATATAGAGAGAGAGAGAGAGAGAGAGAGAGAGAGAGAGAGAGATTTGTGTGTGTGTGTGTGTGTGTCAGGGGCAGCCTTACTTATACACTGAAGTCCTAAAATCAGCAGTAGGCGTAAGTCAGCCTGCTAACACAAAGTCTTGGGTCTCTGTGGAAAAACTCTGAAACAGATAGCTATAAGATATTGTAAACAGGCAGCTTTGGTGGAAATTTACCAGCCTGGATGAGAACAAGTACTCATGGGTCTTGTGAATATTCATAGAAATTGGGTAGTCTTGGTGGATGGTACCACGTTAGATAAGGACAAAAGGTAGAGTCATAGTGACCTGTCCCCTGAACATTCAGCTAGTTGATACACTGTGCTGGAAGACATCTTTAATCCCCCTGAACGCCTACGATCCTGGATCTTCCCCTTCCCCACATCTTCCCTTTTTGTGTATTTAACCCCTGTGTGAAAAAGTAAAAATGATGCTTTGATCAGACTATAGACAAATCATGGTTCTTTACTTTTGCCTGTTTCCCCCTTTTTCTCTCTCTCAGGTGACCTTCCCAGACCCCTGTTTAATGCCCTCTCGGATGGGGCATGTATATAATAAATATAATATATTAGGGATGGTGTATATTTGCTTGTGTTAAATGCAAGAAATATGTTCTTGCTCTGTTCTATTACTTTTTATTTGTTCCTTCTGAATCCTTTCTTTTGAACAAATCAATAAAAATACAAAATCTGAAATAAATCTTTCCCTACATTGCTACTATGTCCATACATAGGTATGCTTACTGGTAATGTGTACTGATTTCAAGATATTTTGTTGGGACAAGGATAGGTCAAATTTTTTGAATAATGTTCCTCATTCTTAGAAGTATCCATTGCATTTTGTAGTTGGATGTTACCTCAGAGGACAACATTTTGTTTATATTTATATAACCATTTCATTTATGAAAAATACAGGGCATTAGTATGTATGTAAACTTTCCACATAATCAATATACAAATGAAAATGACTTTTCTTTTAAATATAACATTGCATGTAACAAAATATTATAAGTTTATTGGTTTCATTAAAATTAAAAAGAAAATTTCTAAAAGATATGAAACACTGAAGCTACTGAACATTCTTCTCTAATTTACCATGAGGTGTAAGCTTTATTTTCCAATACTACTCTCTACCCAAAACTATTCATTATGTTACTTTGTACAAACAAAACAATATCATAGCCTTTCAACTTCTGGGAACAATATTATGTTATTTTTAGATAAGAAACACCGAAGCTAGTAAACTTTCGTCTACAATCTAAAGTAAGGTATAAAAGAAAGAGATCATATTGGGCTCCTGTAGTCTTTGCATGTATATATATCATTCATATTTTCTCCTAAGGAACACTTATCAATAAGGACACTGCATTTGGTGCAAGAGGACAGGACTGGGTTAACTTGTTTAAGCACACATAATTTTACCTGTGTAATTGACCTGCATGATATAAGTCTACCAGTGATGACACAATATTTGTGGGCAAATTTCTCATGCCTGGCTCTATCCAAGAGTCCATTCTGCTTTCTATTCTACCTTCTCCTGTAGGCCATAGGTCTTTTCATTGACAGGTGATACATCCAATAAGGTATTCATTCTACAGACCCATTGCCCAGACAGCCATACTGAAGATTAAAATTCCTCAACATAATATTTTACAATGTTGGAGGGTGAAAGACTCCTTAGCAGTGAGGAATGAATACTGCACTTGCAATGAAGAAAACTTTTTTCATAGCATCCATGTCTCGTGTGTCACAGTATCTTATAATATCAACTTCAGGAGTCTCAAAACCTCTAGCATCAAAGAGCTCCAGCACACCCATGCAAATACCACTAAAAAGAACCATTTACACACACTTAAGTAAAAATAAATAAGTCTTTAAATATATATATATTGAAAGAACATTAATTTACTATCAGTTACTTGTTTTCATGTATCATATCAGTTTGAAATAATATAGAAACAAACTCAATGTTTATCCTTAGTTCATATAATGTAATTTAAATATTATTATTTTTTTAATTTTAGGAACAAAATACTAAAATTATTAATACTAAACTGATGTTAAAACCTGAATGTTTCTCATGTATTTTGAAGAAGAAATAGCAGACAATGATAAAAGATTGACACTGAGGGTTAAGAATATGCGTTTTGTTCCAGTGTTTGGCAAGTTAGTAAATGTGAATTGTGGCCTAAGGTACTTTTTTATGTAATATGTTTTCACATGCTAAATTATTCAGGCTAAGTAGTTATTGTTTACTCTATATTCTGTGAATATTTCACATATAAATGCTATTAGCCCTATTTGTTAATTGTGCAGTCATATAACTAATTTTACTTGAAATATATCAATCCATGTCACAGGATGATGATAAATTATCACAGACCCATTTTTATGGGCTATTCACCTTTTACATTCGTAGCTTATTGTTTATATAAATATTTATCAAGTTCTGCGGTAGTTGTCAAGACATATTTCTCTTTCCTTTCTGAACTCAGTAGTCTAATGGTAAGTAGCTAGAATTGTTACTTCAGCCATTGTGTGGCATCTATAAAATCATTCTTAAAGGTCAAATGTGTCAAAGCCAAAATTAAGAAATAGCTGTTGCTATCACGTTATTGCTGTCTGCTCTATAGGATTTTTTTCTACTTCATTAGTAAATAGTACATTTTAAAGAAAAATAACAAAGGTTGATTTGCGAGATTAGATAGATCAGACTTTGAAAATTGTTCTTAATTATGAGTTTTATTTTGTGGAATTATAGAGAAAGCTAGTAATTTTAATTACAATACCTTCACAGCTTTTATTATGTAGCATCAAACTTTAAGATTACAATCAAACATTTTAAATTTTAGCTTGTGTGTGAAAAGAGATTTAGGCTTACTGGTATTAAGACAGTTAATCTCGTAGAAATATAAGTACATTTAAAAAATTTCCTAAAATTCAATGTATTGTCTGACATATTATATATCTTATGCACATTTTATTTGTTATCTAGGATTATTAAAGCCTAAGTAAAACTTAGTTTTTATTTTAATTATATGGACCCACGTAATTGAAATTACTGTATATATTCTGCTCAGGAGTATTATCTATCCACTACTCTATTATAATTTGATTCTTCTTCTTCCTGAATGATTCCTGATTATATATAATACTAATGCTCTTCAATATTGAATACTCTAGTAAAATTATCCCAAATAGAATGGTCTAAAATTGGTTGCATAATGGGTTACATAAATAACTTTATAAATTTTCTGTGTATCAAATCGATGAGGTGAAAAAGATGATGAGGTAAGGAACTGGTGTCAGAAGAAATGATGAATTTTCAAAGGTATTTGAGTGTTTTGACCCTCATAATCTTATCAACATCACAAATGGAAAATGGACATATTAGGTAACTAGATACCTAATCAGTAAAGCACACATTATTTAGTTAAAATATTGAATGCACTGGAGCAGGGCCCCAAATTCCACCTTTGTATTTTTCATTTGATTTAATTTTTTGGTGCACTTAATTTTACTTATACACATAATAAGTACATTTTATTCAAAAGGTACTTTAGTTATTTACAAAGTGCCAAGTATTTTCTCAAAACCAAAAATAGCAATTAAATATTACAATTAATTAATAGTTATTATACTGTTAACCTTGAATACTACTTAAGGCTTAAGGAATATTTGATAAGTATACTTCCAAGGAAAGTCTATCCTAGCATGATATTCTTATGTTTTTTCTGATCATTTGTTACACTAATAAAGATCCAGAGAAGTGCAGAGATAATTAAATCAACATATACTTTCACTATGTAACAGTGGTATTACTACAAACTGGTATGTCAAGAAAATTCATTCCCCTTCCCCATTACAGCAGCCATTAATCCCTTATCACCTCTCTCCTCCAACTTTTTGGCCTTTATAATGTTTAAATTACATGCAAGTATTAAGGTCAGTTCTAGGTTGAGGAACTAGCAATACAATAGATGAAAATAGTCAAGGAACAAGGAAGACAATGAACCCAGATAATCAAAGAACATACACGACAATAGAATCCCGTAATCACTTCTGTGATCACTATTTCTAAGGGCTTATCAGAATAATCAAAATATCTGAGCCTACTTCCCTGTCCTAGCCCAAAGTCATTTTCATGCCTGAGGCCTATCTCTTTTTTCTAGCCTAAGATTTAGATTCCTGCTTGAAATTTCTCTTTTGTTCTAGCCTAGGATTTAGATTACTGCCTGAAATTACTTCTTTGTTCCAGGCCAATGTCAGATTCCTGCATGCAGTCCTTTCCTTGTCCTTGGCCTATGTCAGATTCTTTCTAAGCAGCTCAATTCCTTATCCTTGGCCAATGTCAGATTTCTGCCAGGCAGCCCCAAAAGCTCTCCACATCTCCATCTTTTTATTGCATAAACCAGACTGAGCCTGTCTTAGGTTGTTCTGATAATAAAGCCTTCCTTACATGTTGTGGAAGTGGAATATGCATTATCATAAGCAATGTATTTCTGTCTTAGGTTGGTAAGGCTCTGTGCAGAACTTTACCCATTTTTGGCTTGCCAGCCTGTTAAATTAATAACTCTGTCTGTGGGTTCATTTTCAGTTTTAAGTCATGTACTTTGGCTGCCAGCCTGTTGACGTAGTTAGAGACAAGCTTTAACACGATTGTCAGGAATAAAAGTATTCCCATGACAAGAAGGGCTAGCATGATTAAGCTATATATGCCATTCCTGAGGTTTGACCAAAATTGAAATACTGACCTCAGGCTATGGATAACTTTATCAGAATTATCTGCAGCATCAAAGCTCAACAGAGTAGCATTCATTAAATTCATAGTCTCACTATGCAAAGTTAACACGCTCAGAGAGATGTTAGGATCATGCCAAATACCCTACAGGTGTATTGAAACTTTTTTCTAATTATAATGACAATCATTGTAAATTTTAGAAGTAACACTACTCCAATGATATTTGTCATGACACTTGGGATGGCTCCTGACTTTTGATTCCTGATCCTTCTTCAGATAACTTGGTTATAAAGCATCAATACGTTGTTCCAGATACCTATATAAATCCTTTTGTACACTCAGTACATTGGTAACATTTTTTTGCTAGATGGTTAACAAAAAGAGTTGTCTTATCTCCTTGTGTCAATGCGACTTCAGAAGCTGTTGTGCTAGCAATTAATGAAATTAAAGCTGTTATACCAGTAATAATCAAGCCTGCTACTCTCTTGCTTCTGTTTAAAGCCTAACTCACTTCTTTCAGCACTTTAAAGCATTTTTCAGAGAATCAAGATTTTCTAATACTCAGGGCAGTAAGACAAAAGCTGGTTGATAGATCCCAGTAACAGACATGCCAGATTTCAACACACTTACACAATTGCAAATTATACAATCAAAGCAACTTACAATAAATACTGTATACAAGACAAATCAATTTTAGAGTGACAATTAAAAGAGCCTTAGAACACGCACTAACCCTTGTTGAAAATCCAGATCCTGTCCCAAGTTTATCTCTTGCTATCAAAACATCATAGTGAACTACAGTTAACTTCCAAATAAGTCTCTGAAAATGTCCAGATCCAGCCTTCCAAATGTAGACTGTTATTTTCAATATTGGATTGATTTCTAGATCAGTACATAATTGAGTCCTAATAGCTGGTCACCTTTAAGAAAAATACAAGAGAAATTATAATTTCCCTTTTTCATTCTCTGTCCCACAAGGTCTAAAAACTTGAGGCAAGGCAGCTAGTTGCATCTGGGAAATAGTCAAGGAAAGGTGGGTGAGGAACATATGTCCAATATAGCTCCCCAGTCGCCCTTGTCAGGGAACTCAGCAAGCTCACAGGTCAGCTTCATTCTTTGTCTCAGCAAGAGCATGTCTCCCAATCTTTTTAAAGTTTCATAGGCCTCTTCCACAATACCTTGTCCTTGATGATTATTTGGAATCCCCCGAATAAATTGTTGACAAGAAGTCTCAAATTATCAATTACAACTGCCAGATCCATTATCTCTTTTTTATTGGATATTTTATTTATTTACCTTTCATTGTTATCATCTCTCCCATTCCCTTCCAAAACCCCTTAACCCATCTCCCCTCATCCTACCTCTATAAAGGTGTGCCTCCATCCATTCACTCATTTCTGCTTCCCTGCTCTCAAATTCCCCAATACTAGGGCATCCAAACTTTCAGGAACCAAGGGCCTCCTCTTCCACTAATGCCTGACAAACCCATCCTCAACTAACCATACAGGTGGAGCCGTGATTCCCCCCCCCCCATTTGTGTTCCAAGGCTGGAGGTTTAGACCCTGGGAAGTCTCATTGAGTGTTTTGATACTCCTTCTAAGAAGGACCAAAGCACCCACACTTTGGTCTTCCTTCTTCTTCTTGAGCTTGATGTGGTCTATGCGCTGTAACTTAGGTATTTTGAGCTTTTGGCTAATAGCCACTTATCAGTGAGTGCATACCAGATGTGTCCTTTTATGATTGGGTTACCTCACTCAGGATGATATTTTTCAGTTCCATCCATTTGCCTAAGAATTTCATGAACTCATTGTTTTTAATAGCTGAGTAGTAATCCATTGTGTACCACATTTTCTGCATCCATTCTTCTGTTGAAGTGCATCTGGGTTCTTTCCAGCTTCTGGCTATTATAAATAAGGCTGCTATGAACATAATAGGGCATGTGTCCCTGTTGTATGTTGGAGAATATTTTGGATAGATACCCAGGAGTGGTACATCTGGGTCTTCAGGTAATGTTGTGTTCAATTTTTTGAGAAACCACCAGACTGCTTTCCAGAGTGGTTGTACCAGTGTGCAACCCTACGAACAATAGAAGAGTGTTCCTCTTTTTCCCCATCCTCACCAGCATCTGCTGTCACCTGAGTTTTTGATCTTAGCCATTCTGACAGGTGTGAGGTGGAATCTTAGGTTAGATTTGATTTGCCCTACCCTGATGACTAAGGTTGTTGGACACTCCATTAGATGCTTCTCAGCCATTCAAGTTTTCTCAGTTGAGAAGTCTTTGTTTAGCTCCATACCCCATTTTTTAATCGGGTAATTTGATTGCCTAGAGTCTAATTTCTTCAGTTCTTTGTATACCTTGGATATTAGCCCTCTATCAGATATAGGATTGGGAAAGATTTTTTCTCAATCTGTTGGCTGCTGCTTTGTCCTATTGATGGTGTCCTATCCTTTACAGAAGCATTGCAGTTCTATGGTGTCCCATTTGAAGTTCTTGATCTTAGAACATAAGCCATTAGTGTTTTGTTCAGGAACTTTTCCCCTGTGCCCATGTGTTCAAGGCATTTCTCCATTCTCTCTTCTATTATTTGAGTGTATCTGGTTTTATGTGGAGGTCCTTGATCCACTTAGACTTGAGCTTTGTACAAGTAGATAAGTATATATCAATTTACATTCTTCTACATGTTGACCTCCAGTTGAACAAGCAGTATTTTTTGAAAATGCTGTCTTTTTTTCTACTGGATGGTACTAGCTCCTTTGTCAAAGATCAAGTGACTATAGGTATGAGAGTTCCTTTCTTGTCTTCTATTCTATTCCATTGATCTTCCTGCCTGTCTTTATACCAATACCATGCAGTTTTTTATCACTATTGCTATGTAGTAAACTTTGAAGTCAGGGATGGTGATTCCCCCAGAAGTTTTTTATTGTTGAGAATAGTTTTTGCTATTCTGAATTTTTTGTTATGCCAAATAAATTTGAGAATTGCTGTTTCTATATCTGTGAAGAAATGAGTGGGAATTTTGAAGGGGATTTCATTAAATCTGTGGATTGCTCTCAGAAAGATAGCTATTCTTATTATATTAATACTTCCAATCCATGAGCCTGGAAGATCTTTCCATCTTCTGAGATCTTCTTCGATTTCTTTCTTCAGGGACTTGAAGTTTTTGTCATACAGGTCTTTCACTTGCTTGGCTAGATTCACACCAAGGTATTTTATATTATTTGTGACTATTGTGAAGGGTGCCATTTCCCTTTTTTTTTTGTCAGCCTGTTTATCTTTTTCGTAGAGGAAGCTTACTGATTTGTTGGAGTTAGTTTTATATCCAGCCACTTTGCCAATGTTGTTTATCAGGTTTAGGATTTCTCTGGTGGAAGTTTTGGGGTCACTGAAGTATACTATAATAGCATCTACAAATAGTAAAATTTTGACTTCTTCCTTTCCAATTTGTATCCCTTTGATGTCCTTTTGTTGCCTAATTGCTCTGACTAGGACTTCCAGTACTCTATTGAATTGTTAGGGAGAGAGTTTGCAGCTTTGTCTAGTCCCTGAATTTATTGGGATTGCTTCAAGTTTCTCTCCATTTAGTTTGATGTAGGCTACTAGCTTGTTGTATATTGCTTTTACTATCTTTAGGTATGAACATTTGATTCCTGATCTTTCTAAGAGTTTTATCAAGAAGGGGTCTTGAATTTTGTCAAATGCTTTCTCAGTACCTAGTGATATGATCATGTAGATTTTTTCCTTGAGTTTGTTTATATATCAATGGATTACATTGATGGATTTCCATATATTGAACCACCCCTGCATTTCTGGGATGAAGCCTACTTGATCATGATAGATAATTGTTTTGATGTGGTCTTTGATTCTGTTTTGGAGAATTTTATTCAGTATTTTTGCATCAATATTCATATGGGAGATTGGCCTCAAGTTCTCTTTCTTTGTTGGGTTTTTGTGTAGTTTAGGTATGAGCATAATTGTGACTTCATAGAATGAATTTGGTAATGTTCCTTCTGTTTCTATTTTTCAGAACAGTTTATAAAGAATTGGAATTAGGTTTTCTTTGAAGGTCTTATAGAACTCTGCAATAAAACTGTCCAGTCCCAGAATTTTTTTGGTGGGGAGATTTTAATGACTACTTCTCTTTCTTTCTGGGCTATGGGACTATTTAGATGGCTTATCTGGGCCTGATTTAGCTTTGGTAATTGGTGTTTGTCTAGAAAACTGTCCATTTCATCTAGATTAACAATTTTGTTGAGTATAGGCTTTTGTAGTAGGGTCTAATTTTTTTTTTAATTTCCTCAGCTTCTGTTATTATGTCACCTTTTTCAGTTGTGATTTTATTAATTTGGATTCTGTCTCTCTGGCCTCTGATTAATCTGGCTAGGGGTTTATATATCTTGTTGATTTTCTGATAAAATCAGCACCTGGTATTATTGATTTTTTGTATAGTTCTTTTTGTTTCTACTTGGTTTATTTCAGTCCTGAATTTGATTGTTTTCACCTGTCTACTCCTCTTTGGTGTGTTTACTTTTTTTTATTCTAGAGCTGTCAGGTGTGTTGTTAAGCTACCAGGGTATGCTCTCTCCAGTTTCTTTTTGTAAGCACTTAAAGCTATGAGTTTTCCTCTTAGCACGGCTTTCTTTGTGGCCCATAAGTTTTGGTATGGTGTCTTCCTTTTCATTAAATTCTAAAAAAATCTTTAATTTCTTTATTTATTTCTTCCCTGACCACATCATAATTGAGTAGAGTGTTGTTCAGTTTTCACATGAATGTGGGTTTTCTGTTGTTTTTGTCATTATTTAAGATCAGCCTTATTCTGTGGTGATCTGATAGAATGCATGGGATTATTTCAAATTTTTTTGTATCTGTTGAGGTCTGTTCTGTGACCAATTATATGGTCTATTTTGGAGACGGTCCCATCAAGTGCTGAAAAAATGATATATTCTTTTGTTTTAGGATCAAATGTTCTATAGATATCTGTTAAATCCATTTGGTCCATAACTTCTCTTAGTTTCTCTTTATCTCTGTTTCTGGTTCCATTATCTGTCCATTGCTGACAGTGGGGTATTGAAGTCTCCCTTTATTGTGTGAGGTCCAATGTGTTCTTTGATCTTTAGTAAGGTCTCTTTTATGAAAATGGGTGCTCTTGCATTTGGCACATAAATGTTCAAATTGAGATTTTATGTTGGTTGAGTTTTATTTGATGAGTATGAAATGTCCTTTCTTTTTCTTTTTGCTAGCTTTAAGTTGGAAGTAGTTTTTATTCGATATTACAATGGCTACTCTAGCTTGTTTCTTAGTATCATTTGCTTGAAAAATCATTTTCTAGTGTTTTACTCTAAGGTAGTATCTGTCTTTATCACTGAGGTGAGTTTCCTGTATGCAGCTAAATGCTGGGTCCTGTTTATGTATACAGTTCATTAATCTATGTCTTTTTATTGTGGAATTGAATCCATTGATGTTAAGAAATATTAAGGAAAAGAGACTGTTGCTTCCTGTTATTTTTATTATTAGTGGTGGCATTGTTTGTGTGCTTATCTTCCTTTGGATTTCTTGGAAGGAGATTACTTTCTTGCTCTTTCTAGGGTATAATTTCACCCCCTGATTCCTGATTTGGCCTTTTCCTTCTATTATCCTTTGTAGTCTGGGTTTGTACAAAGATATTGCATAAATTTGGTGTTATCATGGAATAGCTTTGTTTCTCCACCTATGGTAATGCAGAGTTTTTCTAGGTAAAGTAGCCTGGGCTGGCATTTGTGTTCTCTTAGGGTCTGTATGACATCTGTCCAGGATCTTTTGGCTTTTATAGTATCTGGTGAGAAGTCTAGTGTAATTCTGATAGGTTTGCCTTTTTATGTTACTTGGCATTTTTCCCTTACTGCTTTTAACATTCTTTCTTTGTTTTGTTCATTTATTGTTTTGATTATCATGTAACAGGAGGTATTTCTTTTCTCTTATAGTCTATTTGGCATTCTGTAGGATTCATGTATGATTATGGGCATCTGATTCTTTAGGTTAGGGAAGTTTTCTTCTATAATTTTGTTGAAGATATTTATTGGCCCTTTACATTGGGAATCTTCACTCTCTTCTGCACCTATTATCCTTAGGTTTGGTCTTCTCATTGTGTCCTGGATTTCCTTGACATTTTTGTTTAGGAATCTTTTGCATTTTGCATTTTCTTTGACAGTTGTATCAATATTTTCTATGGTATCTTCTGCACCTGAGGTTCTCTCTTCTATCTCTTGTGTTCTGTTGCTGATGCCTGCTTCTATGATTCCTGATTTCTTTCCTAAGTTTTCAATTTTTAGGATAGTCTCCTTCTGTGATTTCTTTACTATTTCTACTTCCATTCTTATGTCCTGGATGGTTTTGTTCAATTCCTTCACCTCTTTAGTTTTGTTTTCTTGTAATTCTTTAAGAGTTTTTTTGTTTAAGCCCTTTAAGGGCTTCTACCTGTTTACATATGTTCTCAATTTCTTTGAGAATGTTATTTATGTCCTTTTTAAATTTCTCTATCATCGTCATTAGAAATGATTTTAAATCTGAATCTTGCTTTTCTGGTGAGATGGGTTATTCAGGACTTTCTATTGTGGGAGAACTTGGTTCTGATGAGGCAAAGTACCCTAGGATGCTCATATTTATGTTCTTACACTTGCCTTTAAGTATCTGGATCTCCTTAGTGCTACCTGCACTGTCTCTGACTGGAGCTTGTCTTTCCTACTATCTTGGTTGTGTCAGAACTGTTTAGGAAGGATGTTGCTGCTGGGGTTAGAGCTGAAGCCCAAGATCTGCTCAGTGCTCAGGTGCAGACCAGAAGGAGAAGCATTTATTTCTAATCCTCAGTTGCTAACAAAATACGAGACTTCCACCCATTTACCTTCTAGACCAGTGTGATTCTTTGTTTACATTCCCATGACAACTATTTCAGTTTTCTGGGATTCTCCTTTCAAGGGCTTTTCTATGACCACTAGACCATCTAATTCTGGTCAGAAAGCTACTGAATTATGTGAGAGACTATTTATGGTGAAATGTGCAAGGTCTGAATATGATGTCTGTCTCTCTGTCTACATGTCCTTCTGGGTTCTGTTTTTTGTAAAGTTCAGACACAACATTAAATTATCCCTTTGCTAAATCTATTGAATATGCCTGTTTATAGGTCAACAGTTTTAGAGACTTTTGAAGTACATAGTAATAAACACTATCTGCCTGAGAGGGGACCATCCTGTTTCTAAACCTGGACAGCTTCCATCCTACTTCCTCCTTATTACCTTCTCTTCCCTCATTTTAGTAGACAGAGAGAAGTTTGTACCACTTAGAGATAAAGACATAAAGAAATATATTCAACCCTTTCTGTCTGCATCTTCGCTGGGGCTCATTGGTATGTCTGCTCCTCCCCCACATTCCGCAGTCTCCCTGTTGCTCATGAGATGTGCCATAACCAGTAATACAAGTGAGAACCCTGCCCAAATAATGGGCCCAGCTGGGACCACCAAAGATATAAGCAGTTGCAGAACCACGCCCCTCTACACATCCCCCATCTGCCTTCCTGTCTCTACCTCCACCAGGGGATATTCAGCCTACCCTGTCATCCCCCACATCCCACAGCCTCCCTTGTCAACCAGGACATCTTCAGTAACCAGGGACACAGATGAGGCTTCCACCCAACTAATCACCACAGCTGGAATTCCCTTGGAGTCTAGTGGACCTGGGACACATTCCCTCTATGCAACTCCCATCTCCTGCACCTCTACCTGGGCATATTAGCATGCCTGTTCCTGCACTATACCCCAAAGCCTGCCTATCTCCTAGGAGATCTGTTATAACAGGAGGACTGTCCCTAACCAGAGACACAGGAGGACTACACTAACCAGGAACACAGAAGAGCCCTGCTAGCCAGAGACAGCACTGCCTGCCTCACAGGAGGTCTGCTCTTATCAAAGTTACAGAGCTCTACTTGTTTCCATGGAGAAAGACTGTGGGGCTGTAGAAGACACCCTGGGGTGTTTTGCCACGCCCCCAGAACCCAGAGACCTAACATGCAGTCCCAGCTCCATTTAACCTGCATGGTGGGTCATGTAACGTACAGGTAGAGGGCAAGACTAACAGACCTCTGCCTCAAGATTTAAGTATTAATGAATTACCTAAAGGCTGGGGCGTAGATAAATAAATTTTCATCTCCCTAGCCCCTCCTCTTTCCCCCACTCATCAATATAATGGAGCCCTTCCTGGCATTTTGTCAGAGAGCACTTCATTCCAGATACAACTATTATGGCCAATAAAACTTCCATGTCTTCGATTCCACGTGTCTCCTGGAACTTTGGACTCTCTTGTGTAAGTGGGAAACTCGTGCTGGGGTAAGCCCCTCCCTGTGCTCCCTGCTGCAGCCGACCACGGGGCACTCTCCCCTGCAGCAGCAATCCATGCACCACCTTCGCAGGCTGCCTCTGTCCCTGTTCTGGGGACTCGTCTGTGGCTGCTGGCCAGGCTGGATCCCTGCGCCCCTGTTGCCGGGACCCTGTTGTCACCGATGCTGTCCGTGGCACTGACAAAATCGAACCATCAGCTGGGAGTGCCGCTGAGTCCCGAGTCCTGCCAACTCGGCCATGGCTCTGAGGACTACCAGCCTTGGCCGCTGGGCATGGGCTCAGCTGAGTTTTAAACCACAAAAAATGACTCCAGACAGAGACATCCAGGAAAGTTATGAGTAGATACAATCAGATGGTGAGAGGCAAGCCCAACAACACAAAAAAACAGAAACCAATGTATTTTGGTACCATCAGGACCCAGTTCTCACAGCACAGCAAGCCCTGAATATTCTAACACACCTGAAAAGCATGGAACTGACCAAAAATCCCATCTCATGAAGGCAATACAGGCCTTTTAAGAAAGTAAAAATAACTCACTTATAGAAATACAGTAAAACACAGGAAATAGGTAGTAGCATTCAAAAAGAAAAGAAATAAATCCCTGAAAGAAATGTAGAAAACCACCATCAAACAGGTAAAAGAATTGAACAAAGTATTCCAAGACTAAAAATTGAAGTAGAAACAATAAAGACATCAAAAATAGAGGCAACCCTGGAGATGCAAAATCTAGGTAAGATATCAGGAGCTACAGATGAAAGCATTACCAATGGAAAACAAGAGATAGAAGAGAGAGTCTCAGGTGTAGAAGACACCATCAAAGATATTGACACAACAGTCAAAGAAAATACAAACCTTTTAAAGCTCATAATGCAAAACATCCAGGAAATTATGGGCACAAGGACACAATGAAAAGACCAAACCTAAGAATAATATGAGTAGAAGAGAGTAAATATTCCCAACTCAAAGTGCCAGAAACATCTTCAACAAAACTGTAGGAAAAACAAAACAAAACTGCCCTAACCTAAAGAAAGGTATAGCCATAAATATACAAGAAGCTTACAGAACACCAAATGGATTGGACCAGAAAAAAAAATCTCCAGTCACATAATAATCAAAACTTTAAATGCACAGAACAAAGAATATTACAAACCAGTAAAGGAAAAAGGCCAAGTAACATATAAAGGCACCACTTTCAGAATTTCACCAAGTTTCTCAACAGATACTCTAAAAGCCAGAAGAATTGTACAGATATCATGAAATCCCTCAGAGAACACAGATGTCAGCCTAGACTACTATACTCAGCAAAATTCGCAATCATCATAGATGAGAAACCAAGATATTCCATGACAAAACCATATTTAAATACAAAATTGGTATTTATCTACCAATTCATTTCTACAAAAGATAATAAAAGGACAACTCAAACAAAAGAAAACACCCAAGAAAACACAGGAAATTAAGACTAGAATTACTCACCCATATTACTGCCCTCATAAACAAAAATAACAGGAACCAACAATCACTGGTCTTTAATATCTCTCAACATCAATGGAATCAATTTCCCAGTTATAAGACATAGGCTAACAGATTGGATATGTAAACAGGATCCAGTACTTTGCTGCATACAAAGAACATACTTTAGCAACAAAGATAGCCACTACCTCAGATAAAAAAGGTTAGGAAAAAGTTTTCAAAAGAAGTGGTCCCAAGAAACAGACTGGAGTAGCCATTCTATTATTCATTAAAATAGACTTTCAATTAAATATATCAAAAGCTATTGGATAGGAAACTTCATACTCATTGGAGAAGAATCCACTATGAGAAAATCTCAATTTTGAACACCCATGCCCCAAATGCAAGGGTACTCACCTTAATATAGGAAACAGACTGAGACAAATGCAGATACTTGCAGTCAAACATTGTGCTGAGGTGTGGGAAAGTTAGAGGAAAGACTGAAGTTGCTGAAGGGGATTTCATTCCCATAGGGTGAACAAGTGTCAACTCTTATCTTTCAGAGCTCACAGAGACTAAGCCAAAAACCATGGAGTACATGGAGTTGGTCAGAGAAGATTGCTTTGAATGGCCTCACTGGGAGAGGATGTGTTTAATCATGTGGAAACTTGAAAACCCAGGTAAGAGGGATGCCGGTAAAGGCGTGTTGGAGGTGGGTGGTAAGTGGAGGAGCACATTTTCAGATGCAGGATTGTTAGGGAAGAGGAAATAGGTGAAGAACTCAGGGAGAGTGGACCATGTCAGGAGACAGCTTTTGGAATGTAAATAAATAAAGTAACATAATTAAAAAGTAAAATTTAAGAAATATATTCATTTCTGCAAATATTTCTGGAAAATAATTTTTGATATAATATATTTTGACCATGATTTCCACTCTCTCATCTTCCAGATTCTAACAAGTGTTCTACCTGTCCATCTCCATGCTTTTCTTCTTTCACTCTTAAAAAAAACCAGGCAAACAAATCAAAGCAACTGATAACCAACAAACAACAATAAAAGAAAAAACAAAAACAAAATCAGAAAAAGCACAAGAAACACATATACAGATATATAAAGAAATGAGAGTCACACAAATGGAAATATCTTGAAAGATAAAAGTTTTACCTCCATTGATGCTCTGTGATCCTCCACTGCCTCAAAGAGACCTGACAAGAAAGATCACACCAGGGATGGCCCTCAGAAGAGTACAACCTTAATATGATAGTTTTTTCTTCATTGCATATTTTATTTTGCCATCTTCGATTGTTATCTTTTAAAAACCAGTTGTTTTTTATTGAGAGACTGAAGAAGAGTTGATTTGAATATGATAGTTTTTTCTTCATTGCATATTTTATTTTGCCATCTTCGATTGTCATCTTTTAAAAACCAGTTGTTTTTTATTGAGAGACTGAAGAAGAGTTGATTTGAAGGTTAGGGGATGTAGGGAGGAACTGGGAGGACCAGAGGGAGGGGAAACTCTAATTGGAATATACATTATGAGAAAAAAATCTATTTTCAACACACACATATACACACACACACCCCCACACACACACACATACACACACACATACACACACATACATACATACATACATACATACATACATATGCAAATCTCAGTCATGGTTTTTATATAAATTCAGTATTGTGGATAACCAACCAGAGATGACCACTGAGACACAGTTTATAGTCAACTTAAAATCTTTTTTCCAGCTGGCTGTTCCACAAGGTATGTGATGACGGGGGGTGGGGTGGGGGCATATGTCTAGAACATGGGGTTTTTAAAGAACAAAACTTTTTCAGCCATCTCACTTGGTAACTGCAGTGAAATCTTACAAAAATAATATGTTTGAAGCAAACAGACAGTTCAAGAGAAGATAATTTTGTAGGACATGCTGATGTATGGTTTCTAGAATAGGGTTGTATAATTTTCATGGGGTTCTTCATCAAGGACATCACATTATAGTTAATCTTAAAATGGCTTCTGGAGGAATACAAGATGGAACAAACTATATTGTTTTACCCTTCCATATCACTGATAACTTTGGATGAGTTTGTTTTATTGAAAAGAAAATGTTTTATTATGAATATTTTATTGTCTTCTTAATATGGGGACTGTAGCATTCACAACATTTACTTGTATATATTTGGACCATTATTTTCTACATTATCAAACACACTGAAGACAGAGTGTAAGGAACATACTTTGTATTCTTTTCCCTGTTGCTCCTATGATTTGATGAGTTTTGTTCAGATGGAAACATGGTGTTTTAGATAAAGCAAACGTTGTTACATTTATCAATGTATGTGAAAATACTATTCTTTAATCTCTATTTTCTCAAACATTTCTTAAGCTGTTCTCGTGATAGATATAATATTCTATCTATCCCACAGAAAGTTAAAAAATGGAAACAACATCACTTTATTGAAGAAGTTTGCAGTCCAGTTAGTTGTGGCAGCAGCCAAAGTGATGTAGTAATGCTGTGTTTATTGTGACCATATGTAACATTAGTGTATAAAGAAAGGACATAAAGTACATGTGGCATGATAAAGAAAATGGGGTAAGAGATCTGACATTAACATTTCTCAGGATAATATTAGAAATATAAATACGTTCTCAGCAATAAATGCATTAAGCAAAATAAATTATATCAAGAGCATGGGTGATTTTGAGGGAAACACAACTCTTTCTGTACAGATGGTTAATTATATTATGAAAGCATCCTTGATATTTCTTTCCTTAGACACAGCAGCCTTGTCTCATACCAAAGGAGACTGTTGCTACTTCTGCTGTTTACCCCTCTCCTTCTCCTCTGTTTCTACCCTGTCTTTCTCTAGTGATTCTGAGGAACACAACACAGGACCATGTATACAGTAGTCAAGCTCTATACCATTGAACTACATCTCTAGCTCTGACTTCTAAACTTATGGTTTGCTTTTGTTAAATGAGAACTGAAACTGTTTTCCAAATTACATGACTTTATATTTAGTTCATTGTGATGATGGAATATTCTCTCAGGAGATATAAAACAGGTTGTTTTGGAAATCTATTTTTCCTTTATAATTTCTGTATTTTTCACTAAATTTGGTTATTATGTGTGTGCCTTAGGCAGGGAAAACAACAGAACTGTCTAAGAGTATATATATATATATATATATATATATATATATATATATATGCACACATATATGCATATATATGTGTATATATATGCATATATGTGTGTGAGATCACACACACGCAAAGTATTTACTTTAAAATTTCTCAGATATTATTTGACTCTCTCAGGTTTCCTCTGTATTTGCTAATGAGCATTTGAACTTTATTGGCTGACAGGAATAATGTTACATAAGATATGTTCTCTAAGAATGAGACAAAGTTTAGAGAGCTATATTCATTCACATAGTATCTAGAAAACCTTAAAACAAATACTTTTAATTCTGGAATAAATAATTTCACATTATCTCTGATTAGTCGGCTCTCGAAACACCACAGTTTATGCTACACAGCATATTGATGGTCTCATTGACAGAATTGTCTTAGTTATTTGAGGATTTAAAAAGGGGAGTCATGAGACATCAGCCTAGGGAGATAGATGTCACTGAGAACAGATTTTTATTTGCACACTAAATATGGCAAGTTTTAAATTTGTAGGAGGTATAAAGATATAAAATATGAGTAAATGTTCAGTAGTATTTCTCAGATCATACAAGACCAGAAAAATTATTTCATTCATGCTGTTTTTTAAGTTTATTTTCATTGTAGTCATATTATATTCAGAATTCATTGTGTTTTATTCTTTTGTTTTGAGAAAAGACCTCAGCATATAAATTAGACCTGTTTTAATCTAGAAGTCTTCTTTCCTTAGTATCTTAAGTATCCTGGTTACAGACCTGCCCCAACATATGCAGCAAGATCTGATATTTAAACTGGCACAGTGACAAGAGAAAGTATTTTAATATGAAGAACAAATTAGTATGAGCAAAATATTATCCCTCACTCTTGGTTTGTCACAAGAAGGACATATGATATTGGCTTCTTTGCAGAGCTTAGCCTTGGAGATGACACAAAAACATGAGGAAAGTTGACAGACCTCAAAATAATAAATCCTTGAGCACACCCTGGGGAGAAAGGTGAAACACCTCATCTATGCTCAAGAAGAAGAAGATTAGAGACAGAGGACAAACAGATGAAAGCCATTACTGATGATTTTTTTGTCCTGTACTGATTATGTAATATTATCATTTCCCATCTGTTCCACACAAAAAAATAACCAACATAACAGAGAGCAGAGAGAATTACTAGATTACTAGCTGTGTTTTTAAGTATAAATAAGAAATAAGCTTAAAACAGCAGTGCATGAAATTTGCTTGTCTACATTTTAGAACACATAGAAGTAAATCTTTATTAGAATTAATAAATGAACTCACCTAAGATGCAAAGCAAAAAATCAACATACAAAAAAACATTAGCAACGAAGCATACTGATGGTAAAATTTGAAGTAGAAGAGAAACAAAAATTCATGTTTAATAGTGTCAAAAGAGATGCTCCTTTAAAATGAACAATGATGGAATAAAGAAAACACTAAAATGTAGGGTAATATACTTGTGAACATATTGTGAGAATTTATAAAAAGTATTTATGGTTCTCAAGTCAATCTAAAAGTATAACCAAACTCTGTAAAAACACCAAATAACTAGAAAAAAAATCCAAATTTGTGTAAAACAACAACAACAAAACCACAAAATAAACAAAACAAAACAAAAAACAAAACACCAAACCAAAACAGAAATGTAAAGAGGAAACATAGTACTGAATAAAATGCAAAGTAAGGCATGTTATACTATATAACTTCAAAATATAGTCTCAAACTATGCTAAGCTCAGCATGGCCCTGTTGAGGACAGATAGATATGGTTCATGCCTCTGGGACAGGGTCCCCCTGTAAGCTACCATGACAGTAGATGGCTGCTGTGAGCATAAGGCTATTTATTTATTTATTTATTTATTTATTGGAATAATGTACATACTTTCAGGACCCACTAGCAATGGAGGACTCTTTTTTTTTTCCCCGGGAATGTCCTTCCTGTTAACATTAATGACTCCATGAGTATTAGAAACAACATGAGTCCAGGAGTTGAGGGGTAAATCCAGGGACCTTCAAGACATCCCTTAACACTACAGGAAAGAGCTCTAAATACATGAGTTAAAAAATTTATAATTTCTCAACTATGCAAAATATAAGGATGTAACATGAATTATATGAGGGCCTTCACAAATGTAAGGGAAGAAAAGAAGTTACTTTGTGAGCCTCCATATTAGAAAATTACTAAAGAATGAGATGAAGATATTTAGGAAGTGATGACCAAAATATTCCCATCCAGCTAAGTTATTTTGCTTATGCTTACAAAGGAAGAGAGATTGTTGAGTTCTGGATCAGCCTAGGACATAAAAAAAATAGGCTAAAGCATGGTGGAAATGGTAATTTTAATGCAGGGTTCCACTCAACTAGCTTATTGGCAGGGCTGACAGATTTTTTTTTTTGCAATGTTAAGAAAAATATAAGTATGCTTGCTGTCTCCTAAGAATGAAACAGCTGGGCATCATACAGTGTTGATTCACAACATAATTAAAAGGAAATCCTGAAGTAAATGACTGGCTTGATTTGGAAAATAAAACACTGGACTTGTGTTCTGCAGGATATGAGCTATCAGAGAATTATGTAGGACAAAAAGACACAACTGCTTGGAGAACTGAGACACACACACACACACACACACACACACACGCACATGCACACAAGACATGGACAGAGAGATAACTTATAATAACAAACAAGCAGAATATAGGCAGAGAAATCTCTAGAGAGAAAGCAGAACATAGAGACAAACAGACTGGAAAAGCTGTATTAAGCAGGGAACACATAGCTATCTTGGACCTATGATTTGACTTTGAGCCATTTTGCTGTCCCCAGACATCCTTTCTCTCAGAACTCCTCTCCAAGTTGAGGCTGGTATTTTTCAAAAATAGAACAAACTGAACGGCAACTTAGTCAGTTTAAGGACAGAATCATATCTATAACAGCAATATTATGTATGAACACAACTCTGCACCCACATGATGGACAACAAAGCTGCTAAGATTGTGCCTTGGGTAAAGGAGAATCTTTTCAACAGTAGTGAGGAAACAAATTTTTTTTTTTAAAAAAGTAGATCATATTTCTTACACTTCACTACCTTTACCAATATTAGCCCTTGAAATTCGTAGTACTAAATGTGAAGCTTTTAGCTATGAAACATCTAAGATAAATGTAGAAGAGATTTAAACCATTTGATATACATTTAAAAATTCACATTAATAAGGTGTTATAGAACAATTTTCTTTTTATGTCAGTTTTATAGAATGAATGTTGAAGTGATATCTATATTTTTAGTTTTGCATAAAATGTAATGCTAACAAATATATAAAATTCTAGAAATGTTTTCAAAGATAATTTTCAAATACTTATTCAAGTAAGACAGAATGAGAACTTTAACATGCACTAAAGGTTGCAACTCAAAGCTATCCATCATGCATGTATGTATGCATGTGTGCCTGCATATATGTTCTGTTTAAATTTGGGCTGATATAAATTTTTTGGCATCAATAGAATCTAAATGACATGGATATCTTCTTAGTTTTGTCTGATATATATTATTCATTTTAAAACTGAAATAGAAATTTATATAGTTTAATAATGAACCTTAAGTATAAAATGGTTCTGAATAATGGAGATTGAAATATGTGAGTAGTCAGAATAATCATAAAAAGAGAACAATATTTGTGAAACTTCTATTACACATAAATTTAAAATGAGAAAGTACTTAAAGGAAGAAAACAATGAGAAGAGAGAGTGACAGACATAGACAGACAGACACATACAGAGAAAGAGAGAGAGAGAGGGAGGGAGAGGAGGAGGAGGAGGAGAGAGAAAAAAGAAAAAGAACCCCAGAAAATTAAATCATAATTCAATATTATAGTGTTTTTTGGGGTGTACCGTTTCCACTTAAGCAAAATTATTAACTTAAAACAAGATATCAAAATAATAGTTCTATAGACTAAGATGTTAAGTCAGACCAATAAATGTTTACAAAGATAAAATTGGCATTAACAAGACTAGAGAAGGACCAAAAGAGGATTTCTCTTTGATATTGGCCAGCATACAAATGACTGACCCAGCTTTAGCATTTAAAGAACAGTTTGTTTCTATGTAGATGTGGGGCTGTAGTGCGAGTGTGAGCATGCGTTCTGTTGGGCTGAGTTGGGGGTCTCGGACGTCTGCTGCTCCAGGCAGCTGGATTCATGGCTCAGAGGACAGAAGTGTTGCAATTTGACAGTGCTCACTCCACGCAGTGCTGGTGGATGCTGTGCTGTGGGAAGCTGTTGGGCTCTACTCTTAGCATGGGGAGAACACAGTCTTAGGCCCTGTGTGGGCTGGAGCTCTTGGGTTGGAGATCCCTGGGCCTGGCGGCTGCCAGAGACTGACTGGTCTCAGCTCTTCGGCTCTCAGGCACAGGTGAGAGGATGCAGAAGGACCAAGATGGTGCATACGGGCCAACGAGCAGCTGAAAGGGGTGAAGGGAAGAAGATGAGTTCCGAGCTCCAGAGGTGCCCAGCCTCTTGGTCATGGAAACTCACTTGACTGGGTCTCTGCTGGCTTGACTAGTTTGCTTCAGTTGGTGGGCTCTGTGGCTGGAATGCAGAGAGGTCCTCAATGGGAGATTAGACAGTGGCTCAGTAGTTGAAGGGCTTCTCCACAGTCCCCCACAGTGGGCATCAAAGAAGAGAGGAAGTCCATGGTTTTAAAAGGTTTATTGTCATGGGAGAATGTAGATGAAGCTGTGCCCCATGTTCTTAGTGTAGGCCTGATGTTAAATACCTTTGGTGAGTAGTAGTAGGAGGAGAGTCTGTTAAGGAATGCTTAATTGACTAAGCCCTCTGGCCTTTAGGTATCTCATGAATATGGAGATGTCCTGAGTCTCTGTGTCCTGTAGTCACACCCTCTACCTATGCTATGTGACTGAAGGCCACAAACCTTTCTTTTGGAAGGGCTGTGGATGGCTGAAGCTAAGTGAAAGAAATGAGGGAGGGCTCAGTAGCAAAACTGAACACCTACTGTCACTTTAGGGTCTCTGGAGTTCAAAGTCTGAGCTCTACCAGGTACCCAGCTGCCTCTCACAACCCACTGAGTAGAAATGTGTAAATGAACAAAAGAGAAAAAATGAAATCTGAAGCAGCTTCATTTTCTTAGAAAAGCAGAGTCATGCCACCTGTTTTTACTTTCCCTGAGTTATAATTTCACAAAGTCATGAAATGTTTCCCCTTTGCAAGTTCTATTGAACAGCAACTATCAGTGTTCACTCTCTGAGTTCAAATACTTTCTGTAAAATCTTAAAGATTAAGAACCAGGTATGGGTTAGCCTTCTTATATGTACTGCAATTTAAGAAAGAAAAATTTAAAAGACAATTTAAGAAATATCATAAGTTTTCTTAAATTTCTAGTTCACCTATATTGATAGAGTACATGAAAGTAAAAGTAAACCAATATATTTTAGTTATGTAATACTTTCATTTAAGATTATGATAACTTTCCCCAGGTCGTACATAAAGTTGTAAGTGTTGTATTAAAGACCATTATAGGACCTGGGTCAACTTTCAAATTTTATTTCTCCATTTATATTTCATATCAATGCTATAGCATAATAGAAAAACTGTACTCACATGTATACTTATTTATTATAACTGCACCTTGCTTTAATATCTATATGTCTTAAACTCTATTAAAGCTACTACAACTTAATAAAAGAATTTGCCACAAAAAGATTAATCTAGCATTTCTGGAAAGAAAGTTTAAGCATTTTTTTTTATCCATTTCCTCCATATTCTGAAAAGTTAAGTTTCTAAAGGGCAGTATAAATTGATAAAATATGTCTGTATTTTGTATCAAACCATGCTTTGATTTTATAAATACAGTTACATTAGAACAAAGATTTGACTACCCCATAAGTTTTATGTGCCTTCAAGCTACATTAAATGGACTGAGTAACTATTACAGAGTTCTTATAGCTTTGAACCAAAATACTTTTTATTCTTTTTCCTTTTATAGAAAATATTTTCTGTGGCCTGTTCCAGAAACATACTCACTACAATCACAAGGAGAAATATTTAGAAAGTTGATCCATGTTCAGAATTGTACATTTTAGTCAATTCTTTTGAAAACTTTACTTAGATGCATTCGTGGGGAACCTAAATTCTGCTTGACTCTAAACATGAGCATCAGCTGGATGGAATAATTAGTCAAGAAATAAATCGAATGGATACAATAAAATAAGTTCATTTTTCACAACCAGCACCACTTGACCATTAGTTATCCCAAACAGATATTTAATTTTTTGTTATATTTTATTGCTGTGCCTTGGGTGGAGTGCTGTTCAGTCTATTGAGCCACGGATATGTGCAGGCTTTGCCGTTGCTAGTGGGAGGAAATGGGAATCTGCTTAATGCTAAGGCACAGCTAATTTTAGTGCTCTGACATTTGTCTGTAGTAATGTGGTAGGAAGTTGCTTTTGGTATATTTGTCTCTTTCTTTTCCTTTTTTTCTCATTGAGCATGCATTTTTCTGAACCCCTTCTGACTAACATAGTATTTTTCTGTCTCTTTCCAATGTAAATGAGATGTTGTGAGTGATATTTAAAAGGTGGTGCCCAATCTGGCTTGATTGAGGGCAGCTGCCATGTTCCTGACTAGAAGTGGCCAGAGGACAAGAGCACTCCACGAGACATTGCTGAGGCAGCTGGTTCCACCAATCAGTCCCATAGAGACTATGGCCCAAAGCATAGATTTTGGGCCAACCCCATCACCCTCATGGTTCTCTGCTAAGCCCAAGATGATTCATGCCATGCTCACAGTTTCCAGTAGAATGAAGATGCTTAAAACTTAAAGATTACAGAAAGCATTTATATATTTGGAAATAATCAATTAACAAGATGCCCACACAATCAGAGTTGTTACCCAATACCTAACCTTTCGATATAAATTTTTACCCAGGACTGCTCTCTACCAATTCCTCATCCTCCTCCATGGTTGCCAGTATCTTCTTTTCTCCCCTCCTCTTCCTTCTCTTTCCCACTCTTCGCTCCTATCACATTAGCTTCTCCCCAATTACCGAGCTTTATTGCAAATGTAGCAGGGAAAATATCCTGCTACACTGTAATCTGTGGGTTTAGAGGGAGACTGCACTCTCAGACATTATGAGTAATTCCAATTCTTACTTATTCACCTTCATCATATTGAGAGGTTGATCCTCTCTTCTCCTATGATTCATATCTTAGTTCAGTCAAAAAGAGGGTCTTTCTTTTAATTGCATTTTTATTTTTATACATTTATTATTATTAATTATTATTATTATTTTACTTATTTGCATTACAGCCCACTCTCTGCCCCTCTCCCAATTACCTCTTCTTGCAACCATTCCCCCCTCTACTCTTCTTTTCTCCTCTGAGATGGTGGGAGTCCCTTGGATACCTCCCTATGCTGGTACATCAAATCTACAAGGGTAGTCTTGTCCCCTCCCTCAGAGGCCAGACAACTCAGTTCAGCTAGAAGAACATATCTCATGTATAGGTAACAACACTTGGAATAGCCCCCACTCCAGTTACTGGGGACCAACCTGAAGACAAAGTTGTACATCTGCTATATATGTTCAGGGAGGCATAGGTCCAGCTCATTTATGCTGCTTGGTTGGTTGTTTAGTCTCTGAGTGCCCCAAATATCCAGATTAGATTATTTTGTCTTCCTGTGGAGTTCCTATCCCCTCCAGGTCCAAAATCCTTCCTCCTATTCTACCATAAGAGTCCCCAAGCTCCATACACTGTTTGGCTGTAGGTGTTTACATCTGTCTGAGTCAGCTGCTGCGTGGAGCCTCTCAGAGGACAGCTTTAACAGAGTATCATTAATAGTGTCAGGGGATGGGTCTAAAGTTTGACTTGTTATTGGTTGAAAATTCCCTCAGTCTTTACTCCATCTCCTGTCCATGCATTTCTTGTAGACAAGGTAAATTTTGTGTCAAAAATTTGTGGGTGGCTTGGTATCTCTATTCTTCTCTTCAGGTCCCTGCCTGATTATAGGAGGTTACCTTTTCAGGTTCCATATCTCCAACCCTTTGAGTCACAAAGAACGTCACCTGCATTGATTCTTGATCACCTCCTTTATCCCAGGTCTCTGTCTTGTCCTAGAGATGCACACCCACTTTCCCTTCCCAGTTGAAGATTTTCATTCATTCTCATGGCCATCTGTCTTTTCCTCCCCAGATCTGATCCTGAATCATCCATTCCTCTCCAAATCTGATCTCATGCCTAGTTCACTTCTCCATCATCCTATTATCACTATTTTGTTACCCCTTCTAAGGCAGATTAAACATCCTCAGATGTGCTTTCCTTCTTGTTTAGCTTCTTTGGGTCTGTGGAATTAGCATGGGTATCCTGTATTTTATGTGGCTAATATCCACTTATAAGTGAGAACACACCATGCATGTCCTGGGACTGGGTTACCACACTCAGGATGATATTCTTAATTTTCATCCATTTGCCTGCAAAATTCATCACATCCTTGTTTTTAATAGCTGAATAATATTCCATTGTGAAGATGTACCAAATTTTCATTATTCTTCAACTGAGGGTCCTCTTGGTTAATTACAGTTTGTGGCTATAATGAATAAAGCTGCAATGAACATAGTTAAGCAAGTGTCTTTGTGGGATGGTGAAGCATCTTTTGGGCATATGCCCAGAGTGATATAGCTGAGTGTTGAGAACTGTTCCCAGTTTTCTGAAAAACTGTCAAATTTATTTAGGAAGTGATTGTACAAATTTGCACTACCACCAGCAATGAAAGAGTGTTCTCCTTGCCCCACATGTCCTATATCTTGAGGTCTCTTCTTCTTCTTTTTTTTTCTTTTCTTTGTTTGGGCGTATTTATTTATTTATTTATTTATTTCACATTTCAAATATTATCTACTTTCCCAGCTTCCCCTGCTGAAACTTCCTATCCCATCCTTCTTCCCATTGTTTCTGTGAAGGTGCTTTCCCACCCACACACCCATTCCCACCTCCACTCCCTGGTATTCCCCTTCACTGTGGCATAGAGCTTTCAAAGGACCAAGGGTTTCTCCTACCATTGATGCCCAACAAAGCCATATGCTGCTACATATTTGGCTAGAGCCATGGGTCCTTCCATGTGTACTCCTTGGATGATTGTTTAATCCCTGGGAGCTCTGAGGTATCTGATTGGTTGATATTGTTGTTCTTTCTATGGAGTTGCAAACTGCTTCAACTCCTTTATGTATTTCTCTAACTCCTCCATTGGGGACCCCATGCTCAATCCAATGGTGGGTTGCAAGCATTTGTCTCTGTACTTGTCAGGTTCTGGAGGATCCTCTCAGGAGACAGATGCATTAAGTTCCTGTCAGCATGCACTTCTTGGCATCCACAATAGTGTCTGCATTTGGTGACTGTATATGGGATGGATCCCCAGCTGAGGAAGTATCTGGATAGCCTTTCTCTCAGTCTCTGCTCCACAGTCTTCTCCATATTTGCTCCCATGAATATTTTGTTCCCATGTCTGAGAAGGACAGAAGTATCCATACTTTGGTCTTACTTCCTCATAAGCTTCATATGATCTGTTAATTGTATCTTGGGTATTCCAAGCTTGTAGGCTAATATTCACTTATCAATGAGTACATACCATGTGTGTTCTTTTGTGACTGAGTCACCTCACTCAGAATGATATTTTCTGTCCCATCCATTGTGGGGAAAATTTAAAAAGGCCGCCACAGTGGCGCGGTGGCCCCGGAGGGGGTTCCAGCGCTGTGCCATGTCCCACATTGGGGGGGGGAACTCTATAGTTCCAGCTGCCTGGGGGCCTTGGTGGCGACAGGCCCCAGTAACACAAGAAAGTCCTTGGTTTCAAAAAGCTTTATTGTCATGATGGATGATAGATGGATCTAGGCGTACCCCCAAAAACTCAGGGCAGTCCTGAGCTATATAGGGAGGGAGAAAGCGGGAGGATTGGGGGAGGATCTGGCGGAGGCATGTTTAATTTTCTCTGCCCTCTGGCCTTCATTAGTATGTAAATCCCTAGGTCCTGAGGCCTATAGTCTGACCTATGTAATTCTATGGAGACTGTGACTGCTTTTTCAGGATCCTGGGTTTTGGGGGCACCGAACTCCTGCTGGTTCTCATCCAGAATCTCATCTAGAATCTGCAGAGTCTCGGGGTTCTAGGCACCTGCTCCACCATGATCCAGAATACCCTTACACAGTTCCACAATCCATTTACCTAAGAATGTCATGAAGTCAGTGTTTTTAATAGCTGAGTAGTACTCCATTTTGAAAATGTACCACGTTTTCTGTATCTATTCCTCTGTTGAAGGACATTTGGGTTTCTAATTTCTGGCTATTATAAATAAGGCTGCTATGAGCATACTGGAACATGTTTTCTTGCTGTATGTTAGAGTATTTTTTAGGTATATGCCCAGGAGTGGTATAACTGGGTCCTCAGGTAGTACTATGTCCAATTTTTTGAACAACTGACAGACTAACTACCAGAGTGGATGTATCAGCTTTCAATCCCACCAACAATGGAGGAGTGTTTCTCTTTCTCCACATCCTCAGCAGCATCTGATGTCACCTGAATATTTGATCTTACCCATTCCAACTGGTTAGAGCGGGTGTGAGGTTGTTTCTCTTTGCATTTCCTTGATGACTAAGGATGTTGAACATTTCTTTAGGTGCTTCTCAGCCATTCAGTACTCCTCTGTTGAGAATTCTTTGTTTAGCTCTGTACCCCATTTTTAAATATGGTTATTTGATTCTCTAGATTCTATTTTTGCAAGTTCTTTGTGTGTATTGGATATTAGCCCTCTATCAGCTGTAGGATAGGTAAAGATTTTTTCCCAATCTGTTGGGTGCTGTTTTATCCTATTGATAGTGTCCTTTGCCTTATAAAAGCTTTGCAATTTTATGAGGGCCCATTATGAGGGATTTCAGGATCTTAGAGCATAAGCCATTGATGTTCTGTTCAGGAACTTTTCCCCTGTTCCCATGTTTTTGAAGGTCGCTCCCACTTTCGCTTCTTTTAATTTTAGTGTATATCATCTTATGTGAAGGTCCTTAATCTATTTAGACTTGAGCTTTGTACAAGGAGATGAGAATGGATCAATTTGCATTCTGCTACACTTGACTACTAGTTGAACCATCAACATTTGTTGAAAATGCTGTCTTTTTTTCCACTAGATGGTTTTAGCTCCTTTGTCAAAGACCAAGTGACAATAGGTGTGTAGGTTTGTGGGGCTGTGGAAATCCTGGGGTGTTTGGCCATGCCCCAGAACCCAGAGACCTAACATGCAGTGCGTCACGTAAGGCACAAGTAGAGGGCCCGACACAGGTCTCTGCTTCAAGATTTACATATTACCTGAAGGCCCTAGCCCTTCCTTTTTCCCTCTCCCCAGTATAAGGGAGCTCCTCCTGGCATTTTGTGGGAGAGCTCCACCATTCAGATATATCACCATGGCAATAAAACTTCTATATCTTCAATTCAATGTGTCTCCTGAGACTCTGGACTCTCTTTGTGTAAGTGGAAAGCTCGCTCGGGGA
The DNA here is from genome assembly GCF_004785775.1 of Grammomys surdaster. Lineage (NCBI taxonomy): Eukaryota > Metazoa > Chordata > Mammalia > Rodentia > Muridae > Grammomys > Grammomys surdaster. The sequence goes on along the minus strand of NW_021604607.1, from coordinate 5,635,856 downwards.
AAGCCCTTCTCCAACTCCCTGCTCCAGCGGGCAGTCCAGTACTCCCTGCTCTAGCAGCACGGGAAGCTTTCCCTGTTCCAGCAGCCCGCGGAGCTCCCTCCCTGCAGTGGTGGTCTGTGTACCCATTCACCTTCCAGGGACGTCCCAAGGACTCATCCAAGCCACAGGGCATGTTGGCTCCCTGCTCTCCCTGGCCCAGCCTTCTGTGGGGCTCTCTCTCCACTACAATCAAGGTTCCCGGGACTGCTGAGCCACGCTGCTGAGCCCCAGTGACCTCAAACTACACCACGACTCCCCAGGGACTGAGTAGCCAAGTCCTGAGTTCCACCAACTGAGTCATGCTTCCCAGGACAGCATCTCTGTACGTGAACGCGCACATACCGACCCTGCCCACAACCCGCGTGAGTTTTGAACCACATAGGTTCATTTCTGGCTCTACAATTCTATTCCATTGATCTTCCTGCCTGTCTCTCTACCAATACCATGTAGTTTATATCACTGCTGTTCTGTAATCTAGCATGAGATCAGGGATGGTGGTTTTCCCAGAAGTTCTTTTATTGTTGAGAATATTTTCTGATCTCCTGATTATTTTTTCTTTCAAATGAATTTATAAATTGCTCTATTATCCATTTTTTGGGGTGTGAGATGAAATCTCAGAGTTGTTTTAATTTGCATTTCTTTGATAACTAATGACTTTCAGCATTTTAAATTGTTTCTTGAACAGTTGTGATTCCTATGTCCAGAATTTGCTGTCTAGCTCTTGTTTCTTGAACAGTTGTGATTCCTATGTCCAGAATTTGTTGTCTAGCTCTGTCGTCTACTTTTTAACTTGGTTACTTGTTATTTTGATGTCTAACTTCTTGTGCTCTTTATAAACTCTGTATATTAGCCCTCTGTCAGATATAGGTTTGATGAAGACCTTTTCTCTATCTATAGGCTGTTATTTTGTCTTGACAGTGTCCTTTGCCTTACAGTAACATCTTGAATGAGGTAAGCTAATCCAAAAAGCTCCAAGAAGCTGCACCTGTTGTTATTCATGGAGTTAGGCCTGGATGAGAGGCCTACTAGCCAGTGAAGAGTGTGGGGAACCTACTGAAGGTGTTTCAGGAGAACAGATCTCTTCCAAAGTGGCAGTGTTACAGTTCTTATGAGAAAAGCTTTCAGATGATGGAGTAATTTCCTCACAAGTTTATTCCTTCTGAATAGGATTCTTATATACTGTTTTTGGGTGGGTCAGGGTCTGGAAGCAGGTACTACCTGTTGGGTTGGTCTGAGAGCTTGTGGTTACCCTGTCTACATGTGGGAGGGCCTGGACTGTTCCTATTTGAATGATGGCCACAGACCTCTCTGTGGGGCACTGTTAAGGGCTGTGGGGAGGTGTAGCTATGTGAAAGGAGCCAGAGGCCCAGCAGCATGGCCAAATTCCTTCCATCCCTGAGGGTTTTCGGGGTCAAAGCCTGTGCTCAATCAGGTACCCAGCTGCCTCTAACAGCCTACCACCCCACAGAAGATGAATAAAAAATATGTTGGAATTTTGTTGGACTTTGCATTGGATCTGTAGATTGCTTTTTGAAAGATGGCCATGTCCATTGAATTAATCCTGCCAACCCATGAGCATAGGAGATTTCTCAGTCTTTCAGGGACTTGACATTCTTTTCTTGTAGATCTTTCGCTTGATTGGTTAGAGTTAAAATAATACATTGTGTATTATTTGTGCCTGATGTAAATGGTGTTGTTTCCATAATGACTTTCTTTGCTACTTGTTTATATATATAAAAAAAAAACTGATTTCTTTGTGTTAGTTTTGTATCTAGCACCTTTGCTAAATGTGCTTATCATATTTGGAATCCCCTTTTTTGTATTCTATTGGTTATTTTATTTATTTACATTTCAAACGTTATCCCCCTTCCCAATTTCCACTCTGTGAACCCCCCGTCCCTTCCCCTCTCCCTGATTCTATGAGGGTGTTCCCCAACCAACCTCCCCACTCCTGCCTCACCTACTTAGCATTCACCTATGATTGGGCATCAAGCTTTCACAGAACCAAGGCCTTCCCCTCTTATTGATTCTAGATAAGATCATCCTGTACTACATATGCAGCTTAAGCCATGGGCCCCTTCATGTTTATTCTTTGATTGGTGGTTTAGTCCCTGGGAGCTCTGCGGTATCTGGTTGGTTGATATTGTTGTTCTTGCTTTGGGGTTGCAAACCTCTTCAGCTCCTTCAGTCCTCCCCCTATCTCTTCCATTGGGGTCTACATGCTCAGTTCAATGATTGGTTGCAACCATCCAAGTTTGTATTTATACATAAGGCTCTAGAAGAACCTTTCAGGAGACCGCTATATCACCCTCCTGTCAACAAGCACTTCATGGCATCAGAATAATGTCTGGGATTGGTGGCTACACATGGGATGGATGCTGGGGCAGTCTCTAGATGGGCTTTCCTTCAGTTTCTTTGTCTCTGATTTTGTTTAGATAGGAGTAATTCTGGGTTAAAACTTTTGAGGGGTGGGTGGCCCTGTCCGTCAAATGGAGGCCATGCCTAAACTCTTGATCTGGACTGTTCAGGTTCTTTCTCCGATTTGTTGGGTATTTCAGCTAATGTCATCATTCCTGTTGTGTCCCTGGAGGCGCTTGCTTTCCTGGCACCTGGGACGTTCTGGTTGCTACCTACAGTTCCCTATACCAGATTGCTACACACCTCTAATCAATTCTCTAATCTTCTGTATATCTCCCCTTCTTCTCCCAAACCTGTTCTTGCCCTCTTTCTCCTCCCCCTCCAAAGTTCCTCACTCTCTCTACCTCCTGCAACTATCACCCCCTTTTAAGTAGAACTGGAGCAACCACACTTTGGCCTTCTTCTGGAGCTTCATATAGTCTGTGAGTTGTACATCGTGGATTTTCTGAGGTTTTTCCATAATATCCACTCATCATAATTAGATTCCATGAGTGTTCTTTTGGAACTGGGTTACCTCACTCAGGATGATATTTTCAACTTCCATCTAATTATCTGTGAATTTCATGAAGTAATTGTTTTTTAATAGCTTAGTAGTACTCCATTGTGTAAATGTACCACATTTTCTGCATGCATTCCTCTGTTGAGGGACATCTGGGTTGTTTCCAAGTTTTGACTATTATAAATAAGGTTGCTATGACCCTAGTGGTTGTGCCAGATTGCAATCCCACCAGCAAAGGAGGAATGTTCTTCTTTCTCAACATTCTTGCCAGCATCTGCTCTCATCAGAGTTTTTGACTTTAACCATTCTAACTGGTGTGAGGTGGACTCTCAGTGTCATTTTGATTTACATTTCTCTGATGACTAAGAACAGTAAACATTTATTTAGGTGTTTCTTAGTCATTCAAGATTCCTCGGTTAAGAATTCTTTGCTTAGCTCTGTACCCCATTTTGAATAGGGTTATTTGGTTCTCTGGATTCTAACTGTGTGAGTTCTTTGTGTATATTGGATATTAACACTCTATTGAATGTAGGATCGGTAAAGATATTTTCCCAATCTGTAGTTTGCTGTTTGGTCCTTTGCCTTACAGAAGCTGGTCGATTTTATGAGATCCTATTTGTCTATAGTTGATTTTACAGCCTGGGACATTGGTATTCCTTTCCAGAAAATTTCCCCTGTGTCAATATGTTCGAGGCTGTTCTCCAATTTCTCTTCTAATTGATTCAGTGTATCATTCAGCCACTTTGCTGAAGTTGTTTATCAGCTGAAGGTGTTCTTAGGGAGAATTTTGGGGCCACTTAAGTACACTTTCATATCAGCTACAAATACTGATATTTTGATTCATTTATTTATTTCAATTTGAATCCCCTTGACTTACATTTTTGTCTAACTGGGATGGCTAGAAGTTTGAGTACTATATTTGAATAGTTAAGGAGAGAGTGATCAGCCTTGTCTAGTCCCTAATATTAGTGTGAATACTTCATGTTTCTGTCTATTTAGTTTGAGGTTGGCTATTGCTTTGCTGTATATTGCTTTTACTATGTTTGATATGGGCTTTGAAGTCCTTATTTTTCCAACATTTTAATACCAAGGAGTGTTGAATTTTGTCAAATGCTCTTTCACCATCTAGTGAGATGATCTTGTGTTTTTTTCCTTTGTGTTTGTTTATATAGAGGATTATGTTGATGGAAGTTCCTATATTGAGTCATCCTTGCATCCCTGGAATGAAGCCTACTTTATCATGGGGAATGTTCATTTTTATGTGTTCTTGGATTCAGTTTGTGGTTTGCTTTGAAAGTCTGATAGAACTCTGCACTAAAATCATCTGCTCCTGGGCTTCTTTTGGTTTGGGAGACTTTTAATGATTGTTTTTATTGAATTAGGGGTTATAAGACTGTTTTAATGATTTATCTGATTGTGACTTAACTTTGGTACCTGGTATTTGTCTAGAAAATTATGTATTTCTTGTAGATTTTCCAGTTTTGTTGAATATAGACTTTTGTAGGATCTGTTAATTTTTAATTTTTTTTCAGTTTTTTTTTGTTATGTCTCTCATTTGTTTTCTGATTTTCTTAATTTTGGTACTGTCTCTATGCCCTTTTGTTAATTGAGCTAAGGGTTTATCTATCTTGATTATTTTCTCAAAAAAAAACAAAAACAAAAACAAAAAAACATGGTTTTGTTGATTTCTTTGTATAATTCTCTTTGTTTCTTCTTGGTCGATTTCAGTCCTGAATTTGATTATTTCCTGCAGTCTACTCCTGTCACTAATGGACAGATAATGGCTATTTCCTTGGTATAATTTGGTCTTGATTGTGTTTAGGTATGTTTGTGCTATTCCTGATCTCTCTAATGCTTTTAACATGAAGGGGTGTCAGATTTTGTCAAAGATTTTTCAGTATCAGTGAGATGATCATGAAATTATTTTTTTTTCTGTCTATTGGTTTATACAGTGGATTACTTTGATGTATTTTTGTATATTGATCCATCCCCGAATTCCTGGGATGAAGCCTACTTGATCGTGATATATGAGGTTTTTGATGTGTTCCTTGACTTAGTTTCTAAGTATTTTGTTGAATAATTTTACTGTTGATAAGAAAAATTGGTCTGAAGTTCAGTTTCTTTGTTGCAGTTTTTGTGTGGTTTAATTATCAGTGTAACTTTGACTTGTTTCTATTCTGTTGAATAGTTTCAGAATTATTGATAATAGGTCTTCTTTGAATGTAGCTGCCAGCAGCCACAGATGAACTGAGTTCACCTGAAAGGAGGGCTAGAAATGAAAAAGAGACAAAGGGGTGAAAAAAATGTGGAGCCAAGACAAAGTTCTCTGATCAAGGCTCAAAGTGTAATATTCAGCTCTTGTATATATAAGGAAAGTTTCACTTAATCCATCTCCATCTTTTGTTCAAGCCAGCTTATGTCACAAGTCAAGGTTAGTGGGCATGTGCAGCCAGAGTGAATTACTCCACCTAGGTTCTATTGTAGCAAGGTCAAATACTTTCTGGCCTTCTCAAGGCTAGGGAATGGCACAATTCTCCTTTTTCTTTTTAAAACTATGAGCAATAATAGTAGCTGGATAGGCAGCACATGATTTACTTGTTTTCCATCATCCCGTCTAGGGTAGAGTGGCCAGGCGACCATGTATGGCTTAGGTCAGTGTCTATATTGCTCCTTATTACCCATGAAGGATAACATACATACCAGTATTGATGTATGATTCTGTCTCAGGTCTATAGGAGCTCAATAAGACTCTTACCCATCTCTGAGTACTGGCCTTCTATGCCACACTCTTCCCCATACAGTCCAAAGCTACATATGAATTCAACCAAGGATCTATAAGCATGCTTTCAATGCATTTCTTCATAGCAAAGGATAACTGCCGTGATAAATAGCTGATTTTGCTAAAAGTGCTCCTGTATGAAGGCAACCAATCTGTTTAAGATACAAGGACTGAGGGTAAAAAGCAACAAGGTTAATTAGTGGTCCAAGCACTGTAGAAACTAAATTTGTAATCAGGAATGTTCTAAGTATTTAATCCTGCAAACACTTATTTAATTTAATTGGCAAACACTTGCTCTCCAGTAAGAGTAGAGGCTACACTCCAGGCTAACTCAGCTGGCTGATAGGGATTCTGAGCTGTCTTCATAATTAGTATCACAATCATTAGGCTCTTGATCCACGTACACTTGACAGACCAATCTTTTAGGCAGCCATTGATCTCCATATCTTTTTTGTGATAAAACACAGACAGAACCTCAGCCCCAACTTAAAAAAGAGTTGGACATGTATTAGTTGGGGGGGAGGTGTCTCTCCATTTGACTCTGAGGCAAATGAGCTGGAAGAGACTAGATGCCAGTGGTGATTAGTTGCAGACTGACCTTTAGCCAGTTTGAAAAAAAAAAAAAAAAAAAAGGACAAAAGCAAGGTTTGCTTTCAGTGACCTTGGAGGGTATAGCTTCTCCTCTTTTGTTTTTAAAAGCCAATATTTTAGAGTGTGATGTGCATATGCAACAATTCCTTGTCTCATTGCATTTTCAGGAATTCCAGTTTTATGTTCAATATCAAATTTCTTACAAAATAATGTAAAGTTTTTTCCAGTATAAGCAGGCCCATTATCTGTCTTGATGACTTTAGGTAATCCCATATCATTAAAGGCTTATAAACAATGATCACTTACATTTCTAGAAGCTTCTCCAGTATGTAGAGAAAGAAAAAAGAATCTTGAACAAGTGTCTATTGAAGACATGTACAAATTTTAATTTTCTAAATTATGCATAATGAGTTACATCCATTTGCCAAATATGATTGGAGATAAGACCTCTTGGAATAACCCCTAAATGATGGACTGGATATAATGTAAAACAGTTAGGACATTGTTTTACAATCATTCTAGCCTGCTCCTTAGTGACCTTATGTTGGAGCCTAAAGGTGTGACTAGAGAGATGAATTTTTTTATGATCATGTCTAGCCAATGCAGCAGGATCTGAAATTAAGGCTTCTCCTATTAAAGCTCTGTCAATACAATTATTGCCTATACCTAATGTTCCAGGAAGATCAGAATGAGCTTGAATATGACCAATATAAAAGAGATTTTTTTTCAGGTAAGAATTATATTTTGTAGTTGTGAAAGCAGAGATCTGGATGGTGTATTGAAATGAAATATACAACAAATTTTTAACAGAGGAACAGACTGAGCCACATATAGACTATCAATAAAAAGATTAAAAGCATCATTTACAGACTGAAAAACATTCAGTACTGCTGTAAGTCCTGGTAGCCTAGCAGAGAGCCCAGGAGTCTCTATGAACACCTATTGACTATTTATGATAATTCCCACACTTCCTTTAGAGAAGACACCAGTAAAAATTAAGAGTGTTATGTAGATGCTGTAAAGATGTCATTTTAGGAAACATAGCTTTATGTACATTTAAAAATTGTACCAGTCTATCTTGATAATAATGATTTTCTATAATGCCATTAAATCTTATTTGAACAAGCAACCCATTTTGTACTATGCTGCTTTAACCAAGATTCTGTTCTACATTAAAAGTCTGAATAATGATATCTTGTTCTTTGCCAAAATAAACCAGTGCCTGTTTCCTTCCAAGAAAAATCATATGTGCTACTGCCTCATAATATGACAGGGTGATATATTTAGGAGATATCCTTGAACGTATCAATGCAAGAGGAGCCTTGTGCCACAACAATTCTATAAGTGTATGAGTCATAATTAAAATAACAAATGTAAAGGCAAAGAACAATCCATATAAGTAACAAATTGTTTTTCAATAACAATTTCTACTTGTTGTAAGGCCAACAATCCTTCTAGGATTAAAGATCTAGGGGAGGTAGGATCAGGATTCCCTTTAAGAATATCAAATAAGGGTTTCAATTCTCCTATAGTAAGCTTTAAGTTGGGGTGAAGACAATTGATATCACCTAACAGGTTTTGAAAATCATTTAAAGTTTTGAAATTCTCCCTATGGATATTTATCTTCTGGGGATAAATGACTTGACCTGTAAGTCTAAAACCTAAATAATTATAAGGATCCTGAGTTTATACTTTTTCTGGAGCTATTTGTAGTCCTTTATCAGCTAATGCCTGTTGTAAATCTCTATAAAATAAAAGCAAGTCCTGAGGGTCTTTTCCTGCTAAAAGGACATCATCCATGTAATATATGATGCATATCATTGGCCATTGTTCTCTTACAGGCTGAATGGCTTGTGCCACAAATTTTTGACATAACGTAGGACTATTGGCTATGCCCTGAGGAAGAACTATCCATTGATTATCTTTTCATAGGTTCTTTAAAATTAATAAGAGGAACACTGAAAGCAAGTCTTTCACAATCCTGGGGGTGCAAAGGTATAGTGAAAAAAAAGTCTTTCAAATCTACCACTATTTTATAATATTCTTTAGGAATGACTACTGGGGATGGAAGCCCAGGTTGTAAGGTTCCCATAGGTATCCTAATTTCTTTGACCTTTCTTAGATCTTGTAACAATCTCCATTTACCAGATTTTTTCTTGATAACAAATATTGGAGTATTCCATAGTGACTAAGATTCTATTATATGCCCTGCCTCTAGTTGCTCCTGCAAAAGGCAAGTGGTGGCTCCTATTTTTTTCTCTAGATAAAGGCCACTGATTAACCCACACTGAAACATTATTAAGCCATTTAATTTTATCAGCATGGGACGCAGGTAAGATAGTGACCATAAGAGGAAATATCCCATTACTCTAGTGTTAGAATGAGTCTTAGGCCTTTCAAATGACCAATGCCTTTCCCTTCATTTTATAGCCCTTGACCTGGATAAAATCCTTGTTTTAGTATCTGTTTAGTCACTATTTCATTAGGGTTGCACATCATAAGACGTGCAAGAGATCTCTCCCCCAGAGTGTAACAGGCAAGTGTGGCTTGACATATGTGGGGCAGTGCGCTATGAAAAAAGCCAGAAAGCTTGGTAGAAAGACCTGAAGCCTTGGGAAACTTGGGCTGAAGAAGACCAGTAGGACAGAAAGCTGCTTTGAACTTTCCCAAAGCCATATGGCCCTCTTAGCTTCTGCTCCCCATGGCCCCTCTCACAGAGAGATCCATGGCCTTTATCATGTAGGAATAACACCTCCATGCAAATAAGGCATCCCCAAGCTCTCAAACCAAACCAATAGAAGTTACCTGTTCTCCCACCAAAACTGTATATATCCCCAGAGCTGAGAAGTAAAGGTTGCTGTGTGGTGTGAGACCTTCCTGCTGTCAGAGTGCTTTTCACGATTCTTCACCAGTCACCAGCTATCCTGCACATTTCAAAGGATAACAACACTCCTCTCCTCTCCGCGGGCAGAGCGAACCAAAGAGCCACTGTAACACTTTTCTTCTGCGGGCACTCCCGAGCTGCCCCCAGAAAGAGAGAACCGAAAGAGCCAGTAACACTTGCCCGCATTTGGAGGCTGGGACAGAGGCCCTGCTCCGCATGACTGAAAATCGTGCTGTGCCCCAGATCACAACTGTGCTCTCACTCTCCCACCAGAGCCTTGCACCGCTGCAGCTGTGGCTTTCCGGACAGTCTTGGAGCCGGCGTTCCATGCCTCGCCCGATCTCGTTGAGCCGCGATGTACAGGACGCCCACCGCTCATGCCGCCACCAGCACCTTACGAAACCACCCACGACCCTGCGCGACCTCTGGCGTGACCAACATGGGGCTTGGAACACCCACGCGATTGCAAGAACTGAGCCACCCAACGTGAGGCATTACCAGAGCAGCTCCCGGCCTCTCTGCACCAAAGCTGCCAGCTGCGCTTGGGCACCCCATCTCTGTTCTGCTCTACCTCCCTGATTGTGAGCTTGAAAAACACCAGAAGGTAAGCCCCTGAGATGAATAATCTATCACTTCCTCCAATATTTTCTGTTAGAGCCTTTGTGCGGATTTAAATAAGCTGAAGGAACAACTGACGCCTTCTGGCCAGGGCTACCCCCTGGTGTTGGCTGAAGGTTCCTCTGACCTCTGCTTAAAATCCTGATAGCCCGTAATGGGTGTTGGCAAAGACCTTCTATTTAGAATCTCTTTAAAGCAAAAAATAAATCTGGTAATGCAGCCACCAGTTAAAAGTCATTAGAACAGTTGCCAGGACATCTCAAAATCTGTGGGCAGGCTTAACATTTTGGGCCTTTGGGAATCCTCTGAGGCCATCAAGCCAAAGGGATGTTCCCATTGGACAAAGCGCTTCTCTTTTCTGTCATGGGCAATTCAACATCACGTAAAAACCCACCCCAGGTCAGACAAATATGTGTCCTACTAGAATCCCAAGGGGTGAAAATAACTCAAAAACAAGCCTCTCTGTTTTGGGAGGAAGTCCTTCAGATAGCCCCATGCATGGCTGAGGACAATATTTACAGCGCAGATTCATGGAGCCGAGTAGCTTTCCTTATCAAAAACAGAAACACCCAAGAAGGAAAAAGGCTTCCTCATGTTTTTTTGCCAATCTTAGCTGTAATTCGACAATGTATAGGGCCCTCTAAAATAGGACAGACTGAGAACAATACAGCTTTTGACACTCCTCAATCAAAAGAAACCGAAGATCAGGGTCTCCCAAAACACCCTAGTTCAGACCTTGCAGCCCTTACCCAATTGATAAGAGAGATAAAATCCATCTACCCACCCCTTCCCCCATGCCTTAGAGGAAATACCAAACAGACCGTCTGCCCCTCCTACTTCCCCTTCCCCCATCCAAAGGTAAGGCTCTTCTAAAATACCAAAGGAGCTCTCGCCTGCCTCCCCACTTACTTCCCAACCAAAGAGAGGTAAATCCCCTCCCCCTTCTCCTAGCCGCAAGAGTGAGAGACCTTCAGAACCTGCAGATAAAACCCTGGAAAATTCCGTAGTCCCCTATACCCCACTATCCATCACTCAACAGCTTTGCCATTTCAGGGACTCTCATACAAAAACTAACCCTGCCTCCCATGCTACTCAGGAGTCTGATACAGAACCCGCAACTCAAACTACTTGAGCATTCCCAGTTAATATCAACCCTACCTGGGCTAAACCACTTAACTGGTACCCACTCCAAGCCTCAGACCTAAAAGAACTTAGGCAAGCAGAGAAGGAAGATGGCATTCATGCACCCTGGAAAAAATCTTTCCTGCAGAGCCATATTGCCAACTTAAATACCCCCCAAGATTGGAGAGATCTTTGCCGTTCCACCCTTCCTTTCCCAATGTTCCTAGAATGGGAAGCCTATTTTCGTGATGAATGCCTTCAACAAGCCAGGCAAAACCAGGAGAGGGATGATGACATCTCATGGAGTTTTAAAGAGCTCTTTGGCCAGGAAGATTTCTCTACTGGAGCACAACAGGCAACTCAGCCAGCGGGGAACTACAAGCAGGTCCGCCTCTGTGCCATTCAGGCCTAGAACAGGCTAACTCTACCCTCAGGGTTGCAAGACCCCGCCTACTCCCTGCTCTCCCTCCATCAGAAGCCTGGAGAATCCCTATCCGATTTTATTCTCAGAACTAAAATGAGCTTAGAAAGAAAAATCTCCAACCCCACAGCTAGGGACCTTCTCCTTAAAAACATTGTTTGGGAAGGCATGACCTCAGAGTCTAGGCTAGCTTGCATCCTGACAGGTGGATTATGGCGACTTGAGAAATAGGAACCTTGGTGCACCAGGTTGCATCCATAGCTCAGGCATTTGTAGCAGCAGTAAGGACAGATGGAATCTGCTTCAAATGCGGAGAGGCAGGACATTGGAGGGACGAATGCCCACTAAACTCCCCTCCTATAACAGACTCCAATCCCCCTAAGGCCATCTGTCTCTGATGTAGAAAAGGTTTCCACTGGAGGAGAAACTGTACCACCCGATATGAAAAAGATGAAAAGCCACTAGAGCCTTTAAACTTCAAATGGGGCAATCCTCAGCCCTTACAGTTAGAGGGACAACTACTCCTGTAGAAGCCTTATGGGTGTCCAGTATCTCACAAGGTTCCCACCCAAAGTTAACCATTAAAGTAAATAATAAACCATTCAAGTGTCTTATTGATACTGGGGCAGATCGGACAATCTTAAGGCAGCAAGAAGTCCCAAAAGACTGGCAACTGATCCCTGGGCCCTAGCTCCTAGGCATAGAGGGTACTTCTCACACGTGTATCACTAAACAGACCTATAGATGGGAAGACCCAGATGGGGCTACAGACCTCATATGCCCCCTGGTGGCTCAAGTGACCACCAATCTCTTGGGGAGAGATATCTTACAAGCTCTAGATGTGGTTCTTACCACCCAACCAGAAAGAGACAACATTAAGATAGAAGATATTACTTATGAAAAAAATAGTACCCAAGGAGACCCAAATAATCCCCCTCCAAATCACCCCCAATTCTAGAGGCCACTGTCAGATTTGATACTCCCTGGCTTGATTGGTTCTCTGATGAAGCCACCTGAGTCCCACAGTGGCCTCTATCAAGGGAGAAACTTAAAGCTTTCAAAGAACTTGTAGAGGAGCAACTGTCTCTACAACACATCTGCCCTTCTCGCAGTCCATGGAACACCCCTGTGTTTGCTATAAAAAAAAAAACCTCAGGGGGGTGGACACTATTACAAGATTTGAGGGCAATTAATAAAGCCATGCGAATCTGGTGCTCCCCGCAAAGGTGGCTGTGGGGAAAATTTAAAAAGGCCGCTCTGGCGGGTCCCACATTCGGGGGAAAATCTTATGGTTCCACTGGCCTGAGGGCCTTGGCGGCGCCAGGCCCCAGTAACACGAGGAAGTCCTTGGTTCCAAAAAGTTTTATTGTCATGACGGATAATAGATGGATCTAGGCATACCCCCCAAAACTCAGGGCAGTCCCGAGTTATATAGGGAGGGAGAAAGGGGGAGGATTGGGGGAGGATCTGGGTGAGGCATGTTTAATTTGCTCTGCCCTCTGGCCTTCATTAGTATGTAAATCCCTAGGGCCTGAGGCCTATAACCGGGCCTATGTGACTCTATAGAGACCTTGACTGCTTTTCAGGGTCCTGGATGATGGGGGGGACCGAACTCCTGCCAGTTCTCGTGCAGAATTCCACGCAGAATCTTAGGGTTCTAGGCACCTGCTCAACCATGACCCAGGATACCCTTACGCAGTCCCACAGGGGGCTACCCCACATCTCAGCCATCCCTGACAATGTTCCCCTGTTAGCAATAGACATAAAAGACTGTTTCTTTTCCATCCCTCTCCAACCCTGGGACTGTGAATGCTTTGCATTTTCAGTGCCCCCCATTAATAACTCTGGCCCAGCCTCATGATATGAATATACTCTTCTTCCTCAGGGAATGGCTTACAGTCCTACGATTTGCCAGAAGGCTCTAGACACTGCATTAAAACCCTATTTGGACAAAGGACTCAATGTCTATCATTACATGGATGAAATTCTTTTATGGAGGGATGAGTCTACCTCCCCCTCCCAAGTTAAAGACCAGCTAATACCTTCCTTATCTGCCCTGGGATTTAAAATAGCCCCTCACAAAATCCAACTTACTCTTCCCATTGCATTTTTAAGGACAGAGATCTCCCTTACTTCAATACACCACCTGAAACCCACCCTTTCCTTCCCTCAAAAATTAACTCTTGCCTCCCTCCAGAGCTTTTTGGGCAACCTTAACTGGCTTTGACCCTGGCACCACCTCCCCACAAGCACCCTTCAACCCCTCTATAACCTCCTGAAAGGAGATAAAAGTCCCTCCTCCCCAAGGATACTGTCCCGAGAAGCCATCCAAGCCCTAAAATCTGTCAATTCAGCCCTAAAAGATATGGCTCTTGCTAGATATGACCCAAGAATACCTGTACATGTCCTTATCTTTAATTCCTCCCCCACCCTTGTGGGAGCCCTTTACCAGCCACAAGGGGTGCTGGAATGGCTCCATACCCTGATTGGTGGTGCACCAAGAGTCTTAAATGAAGTGGATGCGCTACTCACTAATATGATTAAAAATGGCAGAGATAGAGCCTTACAGACCCTATGAAAAGAACCTGACATTCTTGTCACCCCCTTCTCCCTCTCCAATATTTAGTGGCTAATTAAAAATCATTCCTGCTTCGCTATCAGCTTAATAGGGTTTCCAGGACAGATTGACAATCACCCTGACGAAAAATGGGCCTCTGCTCTCCCTCTGTTACGGTGGCTACCCCCCAAACTATTCTCCAGGGAGCCAATAGCTGGAGCCCCCTCAATATTTACTGATGAGGGAAAGAGGGGAGCTGCAGCAGTAATATACTACTTCCCTGAAGATGAGCCACCTATCCTCCGATTCAAAGAGCTCCCACACCACTCCCCCCAATATAAAGAACTATATGCCATTTACCTAGCTCTCAAAGAAGTCAAAAGCCCCCTTAACCTCTTTTCAGACAGTGTATATGCTGTCAATTTGCTTCCCTGGTTGTTGAGATCATTTGTCAAATTAGATGACAACCCACTCTCCCCTCTACTCATACAAGTTCCCACCGTCCTACAGGAGAGAGCCTCCCTCATCTATATCCAGCACATCCGATCTCACAGTCCCCTGCTGGGTCCTATATCTGAAAGAAATGCACTCGCGGACCAAACTGCCTCAACAGGGACATTCATAGCCTCCACTGAGCAGGCAAACCAATTTCATTCACGCACACATACAAATCTAAAGGGGCTTCATGCTCGCTTCCCCCATATCCCCCTTGCTCAGCTACAAAAAATAATAAAAACATGTGCTTCGTGTGCTTCCCTTATTACCACCCCAGCTTTACAAACCATGGGCACTAATCCCCGAGGCCTCAAATCTAATGCCTTATGGCAAATTGATGTTACCCATGTTCCCCAATTCGGCAGACAATAATATGTTTTTGTCACCATAGATACTTACTCACATTTTATATGGGCTACAGCCCAGACAGGTGAAAACTCAAGAAGGTAAATTTATCATATGCTCTCTACCTTTGCCATCATGGGCATTCCTCAACAGATAAAGACCAACAATGGCCCTGCCTTCATTACTGCTTAATGTAAAACCTTCTGCGCATGCTGGGAAATAGCCCATCATACAGGAATCCACCACAACCCTCAGGGCCAAGGAATAATAGAAAGAACACACCAGACCCTGAAAACCCGACTCCTGAGACAACAAACCACTACTTATCCCTCTAATGTACAATTAGTGATGGCCCTGGCTACCCTAAACATATTTAACTTCTACAAAACCTCCAGACACCCTCCTATTTCCCTCCATTGGCACAAACCAAAGCTAGCTCCCCCTATCCTGGTATGATGGCGAGATCCTTTGGATGGAATTTGGAAGGGACCAGAACCCCTCTTTACAACTAGGAGGGGTTTTGCTTGTGTCTTCCCACAGGACCAGACCAACCCAAGCCTATCTGTGTCCCTGCCAGAAATGTCTGACTCCACTCCACCAACCAAGAAGATGGCCCGTCTCTCACTGACGGACCAAAATCCAAGGAAGAGGAGGAGAAGACAGAGGAGACACCATGCCCAGAGGAGCAACAGGATCTCCTGGAAGTACATTCATGACCTAATGACATGCCCAGGCCATGTGCCCTCCACAAGCCCCCCTCTCTTCCATTCTTTTGACAGTTTTTTTCATCCTTCACACTATCTCTGCTATCGCCCAGCCTCTCCCTAGCCTTCCAAACACCTACCATTGGAGATTGTATGCTAGGGAAACCTACAATGGAGTGCTTTTCGAGATTCCTCGCTAGTTGCCGGTTATCCTCCGCATTTCAAAGGATGACAACACTCCTCTCCTCCCTGCGGGCAGAGAGCCAGCATTCCGTGCACCGCTCGCTCTCGTTGAGCCGTGATGTACAAGACACCCGCAGCTCACGCCACCACCCGTGCCTTATGAAGCCGCCTGTGACCCTGCATGACAGACATATGGTTGAATTTTTTCTGAATTGCCCTCTTCATCTCTCCAGGTTTGAAGTTTAGAACTCTATTTTGCATTATTAGCATAACCAAACTCCTGAAGGTGAGTGAGAGTATCCGATAAAGGCTAAGTTGAACACAATCTTATCCTCTAATAATTGTTACATCAGCCTCAGTACTTATTAATCCTTCAAAACATTTCCTTCAATTATAAGTTTGGGGTTAGGCCTCTTATTAGTAATAAACCAAGTACACATCAGAAGAACAAAACCCATCTTGTCCTCTCTTACGCTAAATGAATTTAGAAGATAGTAGATGCAAGGGAACTAAAACAAGTTGAACAATTCTTTTGTTAGCAGATATAGTTATAATGCAATGGGGAGGGGGAAAAGCTATAATTTTAATATCTTCTGCATAATCATTATCTATAACTCCTGGCCCATAACCTGTGGGTTGTGAGTGCCTTGGGGTTTGAGGCTGACCCCTCCTTCCTCCAAGGAATGAACAAGACAATAAAAAAGTCCTGTGATCACTCCCTTGATCATTGTTTCTAAGGGATTATCAGAGTGATCAACATATCTGAGCCTACTTCCCTGTCCTAGCCCAAGGTCATTTTCATGCCTGAAGCCTACTTCTTTGTTCTAGCCTAAAATTTTGATTACTCCCTAAAATTACTTCTTGGTCAATGTCAGATTCCTGCCTGAGGGTCTCCAAAAATTCTACCAGCTGCTTTTAGCAGCCTATCCACAAATTCCTGACATAGTTGATCAGGGCCTTGTTTAATAGCAGATAAATTCCCACTGAGATCCCCTTTAGTCAGTAATTGATTCTAGCCATGGTGGGCAGCCATTGCAATCTGTGCATACACTCCTCCAGGTAGCCCAACCTGATTAGCATTACCTTCATATTGGTCCTCTCCCAGAAGAATGTTAATATCCCAATCTGCATTACTTGCTTGAGCATTCAACATGGCAGTTCTCTTGCTTGTATTGCACCATTCTGAGCTCCAAAGTAAGTAATCTCCTGTTGACAAAGTAGCCTTACATATAGTTTTCTAATCTTGAGGTATTATGTTTGCTTCTACCATTGTATTCAATAAAGCTTGTGAAAAGGGAGCATTAGGCCTGTACTGTTCTACAGCTGTTTTTAATTCTTTTATTACTCTTGCAGTCATCTCCACCTGCTTGATCAACTTCTCACGTGTAAACACGGGTGAGTCAAGAATCCCAAGCCCACCATTGAACTGCAAACTGAAGCCAAAGGAACACTGGCAATTCAACCATATTTTTAAGTTTCCCTTTCAGCACCAGAGCAATCGAAACTTTAGAAAGCAAAACTCAAATATCGAAACAATCCAGTTTCTCCAAAATCAACACCAAGTGCATCACACCCATTCCAATTTTTATATATGTATGCGTGAGAGTGCAGCTTTTAATATCTCATTAAAGAGACATTGTTTTAAATCCTATCCTTTATAAGTCTAGTTTCCGAATTTTTCCAACCTTGTGTTGCCAGTTTTAAGTCAATTTTCTGTTATAAAAGTTATGAATTTTAATCCTACCCAATAACTTACAAGCCAATAATCTATAACCAAGAAATGCAGAGCATATTTATTGTCAGGAGCCATAATGGGACAAGCTAGTAACTAGCAGGTGATCATCCTGAAATGGCTTTCCTTGGATTGTTGTATAATCTGGGACAAGTGAGTCCTTATTCAGTAAGGCTGTAAGGAACTTATTTTAGGAATTCTTCCTACTATTAATATGCTTTTTCTATTATTATTATATGTATGTAATAATCACTAAATGATACTAAACTCCTTTGGAGCAGATCTCTACAGGTCCATAAAGATGTACTGTCTTGTGGTGATGCTGTATAGACAAATAGATGACGTTTTAACTCTAATGATTATCCTATAAGAATTCCTAAAATTATATTAATGATTATTAAGCTTTTATAATGGGATTGTGATTAGGCCCCTTTCTGATAGTCAAGGCTGCAATGAGAACTCTGCCAGTTTCCCAAGTGTCATCAGTTAATTTATCTTAGTAATCAGACTTTCTCTTACTCAGAGCACATTCCAAGAGGTTGTAAAACAATTAACCAAAGGTCACAAAATGGGAAATAACAATTTATTATAGGTGGTAGAACAGAAGATAAAATATTACCTGGGTTTATCTATACAAAACTTCACTAATTTCTTATAGTTTTAAATCTTCAGTGAACCTGTGGAGCTAGACAGGTGATGGATGTTTAGTCAGATAATTACTCCTAGTGGATAAGCATGTAAACATTCTCTGTTGTAAACTATTTCAATTTATGATTTGATTTTTGGTGTGAACTTGTGATGAACTTTGTAACATATGATCATGTATTCTGAAAGAATAAGTACTGAGGACAAAGAGACAAAAAAGTAGATACAATGGGGAGATAGAATAGAATGTTTTACCTTTATCCACTTAGAGTAGTATGTAGGGCCATGAAGGGATGATTTAGCCTCCCCGGTAGAGCACTGGGTTTGAGATAGCCTGAGACCCAACAGGTAACCATGGCCTGTGAGGGATGGCATGTATCTCCCCACGCTCCTGGATTCCAGACTCCTACATGCATCCTATATTCCCATTAGCCTGCACCTTGCAGGTGCGTTTGACTCAGAGTAGCTCCTCCCAGAGAGCTTTGCATCACCATCCACCTACAGGTAGAGGGCGTGACATATACATGAGTTACCTAAAGGCTGAGGGGCATCGCTAATTAAGTTATTCCTCTCCAGTCCCTCCTCTTTCCCCCTCCCTATTTAAGCCAGCTTCCCCTGACTTTTACAGGGGGCACATAGCCAGATCCAACTACCACACCATGAACAATAACTTCTTGGAAATCCACAGACTTCTCAAATCATTGGGGCCTCCTGTTCCCAGGAGAGCTCTGAAATAGCTTATTCAATGTCTAACTTTTATCTCCTTCTTTAAGAGGTGCAGTGGCAGCTACTGATAGTTACTCCTCAGCACTTGCTTTCTTAACTTCCCGAATTCCTCCAAACCCTGCTCTTCTTGCCTGAGGCCGCTCTTAGGCTGCAAAAGAAGACCTATGATTCCCACTCATCATCATCATCGTGTGTGTGTGTGTGTGTGTGTGTGTGTGTGTGTGTGTAAAATCAGCAAAATATTTGACAGCTCTTATTTTGAGGATTTCAGGAAAGCAGGACACTACTCCATTGTTAGTCTTTACACCGATTTTGAAAATCAGTATACCCATTTCTTAGAAAGATGGAAATTAGTCAATCTTAAGATCAAACTGTACCACTCTTGGACATACATACAAAAAATTCTTTATGATACCATTGAGACAATCTGTATACCCTGTTCATCACGACTCTCTTTCTATTAGCTAGGAATTGAAAACAAATTAGGTGTCCTTCAACATAAAATCATACAAACAAAATGTGGTCTGTTTACACAATGGAGTATACAGTATTTAGCCATCAAAAAACAACATTAAGAAATGTGGAGACAAGTAGATGGACTTAGATAAAAATCATCCTGAGGGATATACCCAGAAAACCAGAAAGAAATATTGTATGTATTTGTTAATATGTGGATATTAGATTTTAATTCAATGATAACCAAGTTACAATAAAATTTTCATAGGGTTGGTATAAAGTGAGAGAGTACAGGAAACACATCTCATACAGAAAGGAAAATGGAATAGATATTTATTGATAGGAGAATCATATGGTGAGAAGCAAGGGAAGAGGAAACAGGAATTCAGAAAAGAATGTGTGGAGAGATAGGTAAAATAAAGTCTATTTGTAGGGTAATAAAGAAAACTAATACAATAGAAACTTGTAAAATATATGTATATAAATGTGTTCTACAAAAGTTGTCAAATTATTGGGAAGACAGAGGCCCCACTGGCCAACTCTTATCATCAAATGAAGCTTGTGGTACTGTAGTTGAGTAACATATAATGGAGTTCTTGGCCAAATGTTTAACCTGGGAATTTCCAAACAACCTTTGTTGTTGCCAAGACTCTCCACAAGCTGACAGGTAGGTGCTAATTGCTAAAGATAATGCATACACAACTCATCGATCATGGAGATAACAGCTTACATTTTCAAAGAGACTTTACCCCTATTTTTCAGCATCTTTGGTGCAGAAATGTACTCTGTATTCTACCAAAAGAATTATGTAAACACCAAGTGGACAACACTCCCTTTATCTACTATAGTGTACTGTTGTACTACTAGCAACATATGCTGGGTTTTAGTGAGCAAATACTGTAGGAGTTAACAAATACTACCTGATTTGACTTAAGGCCCACACCACAGGTAGAATTCTTATAGTAGGTTGAACACCTTTGTAAGTTAGTTAGATTTCTTCATATCTTTATTTCTTTACTATCTTCAAATTCTTCTCTTCTTGAACCCTAAGTTATTCAATGTCACTTTAGCTCTTTTTCTTTAGCTCTACTATTAGACCATGGTTTACTTTAAAATTGAACTGTTAGAATTTTATTTTTATCCAATTTAGTATAAGCAATAATGTTAGTATAAGCAATAGATTTTATTTTGCTATAGTATATTACATAATAACTTGAGTATTTTTATGATATATATGTATATATATGATATTAATCTATATTTAGATTCAAGAAATCAACTTGTTTGAAAGATCTTTTAGCATTAAATTATATTTCAAAAATTGTTCTAACAGTAGTTATGACATTTTGCAAAAAAATTTTTCAAAATTAAAAGTCAAATGTTTTACTATTAAATATGGTTTACAGTTTCAAAAATTAACAGAATTATTGATAGTGGTTCAACTACAAACAATCATTGGTTTTATTGAACTCATTTAAAAATATTATTAATTTAATAATAATTATTTACTTTAAAATCAGAGTACAGCTTTCCCTCCCTACTCTCCTTCCAGTCCCTCTCTCTTTCCTCCCCTCCTACCCTTCCCTTTTCCTCAGAGAAGAAGTCTCCCATGGTTCTCAATACAACTTGGCAAATCAAATTTAAGCAGGACTAGGTGCATCTTTTCCTATTGAGCCTAGACATGGCAACCCAGTTCAGGTAAATACAGACAGTGTCCAAAGACACCCAACAGATTCAGAGACAGCCCTTGATCTGGTTGTTAGGTGGTCTTACATGAAGACCAAGTTAAACAGTTGCTTCATATATGTTAGGGTCTTGAGTCTTTAAGGCAAGTGGGCTATGACACCAGATAAGGATAGAGCTGGTGAGGTTGACTGAGATTCAAAATTTAGGGTTCTCAGAAATTTGAGAATGGAAGGAATAGAGGCATTCCATACATGTCTCTGTACCTGCTTTGGAACACGTGGCCAGGACATCCAAACTGACAGGATCCTGGGGACATAGCATAGCACCTGGAGTTGGTCTCCATGTTAATGATGTTTCTAGATAGCCAATGATCTTCCCTTTCTGGGCATTCTCACATTCTTCCTCCAAATGTATATAATTTCTGATTCATCCAGAATAAAGTGTATGCCTCCACATCCACCCCCAAAAAAGCAATATGAGCAAGCATGGATTACTTCAGAGAACAGTTTCATTAAAGATCAACATGAGGAAAGACTTTCTACAAAAGAAATCATGACATTAAGATACTCAAAGAAATTGTTTTCTCTTCTCCCTCTAGTCTGGCATTCATAGTATTGGCTCTCCATCTGAGTGGATCTTGTTCAATTCAAACTCTGCTTTCCTTTTCCTGTTTGATATGCAAATGCCCAGAGTGGAAATATGGACAAGTATGCCTGACTTCCTTTGCAGGGTGTTCAATAGCAATATCCAGGTACCCAGAAAGGAGACTAGGAACCTCACCATTCATCCCTGATCCCACATTTTCCTTCTAGTTTGGTGTGTAGCTCTAGCCACATCTGACAGCTTGAAGGGAAACATGAGCTGTATATTTCCTGTCCCAGCTTTTGCCCTGCCTTCTCTAGATCAACATGGGACAGCACACCAGCAGTGTCCAGCCACATCCAGCAATGAGAGGCCGAAAATGCTATGACATATGTCCATCCAATACATGCTGTTTGGTTTGTGGTCCAGGCTTTCTGAGCCCCTATTGGCCCAGATTCATTCATGGTGTACATTTCCTTATCATGTCTCTTGCTCCTTTAATCATTCCTTCTCCACTACCACAAAATTCTCTGAGCTCCTTCAATTGTGTGCCTATAAGTTTTTGCATCTGTTTCCTTAAGCTGCCTACTAGAACCTCTCAGAGGACAGTTATGCTAGGCTTCTGTCTGCAAGTATAGGAAAATAGCACTAATAGTGTAAGGTGAGTGCTCTCTCTTATTGCCTGGATCTTAAGTTGGACTGCACAATGGTTGTTCATAACTTCAATTCCTGCTTAATCTTTATCCCTGCACATTTTATAGGCTGGACAAATTGTGGGTCAAATATTGTGTGGGTGTGTTGCTGTCTTCAGTGTGGATTGAACACCTTTCCCAGTTCCAACAAGTCTCATATCCCCTATTGTTAGGACACTTTGTTAAAGTCATCCTTATAGGTTTCTAGGAGTTTCCCTTGTCCTATGATTCTAGGTACACCCAGAAATACCTCCTTCCTCCATTTCCAGTTCTCTTTCAATTCTGTTCTCACTAAATTTATCCTCTCTCTTCCACTCCCTACACCTCTCCCAACCAGTACCCTTTCTCTACTCACACTTTGATGAGGATTGCATTCACTCTATAGATCACTTTTGGTAGAATGGCCATTTTCATTATATTAATCTTATCAATCAGTGACCATGGGAAATTTTTCCACCTGATATCTTCTTCAGTTTCTTTCTTCAAAGGCTTGAACTTTTTATCATACAGATCTTTCACTTGTTTGTTTAGAGTTACACCAATAAATTTTATATTATTTTTGGCTGTTGTAAAGTATTTTTGTTCCCCAATTAATTTCTGCCAATTTATAATTTGTATAAAGGTTGGCTAGTAATATTCTTCTGTTAATTTTATTCCCAGGAACTTTGCTGAAGGTGTTTATCAGCTGTAGAAATTCCCTTCAGGCTGTGATGCCTGCTCGAGGGTGTGGTTGTGTGTGCAAAATCTCAACAGTCCCATAACCCCTACAAAAATAGCAGCAGTCATTAAAAGTTTCCCCACCAAAAAAAGCCCAGGTACAGATGGTTTTAGTAGAATTATATCTGAACTTCAAGGAAGACCTAATATCAATTCTCTTCAAACTATTCCACAAAATAGAAACAGAAGGAACACTACCCAATTAATTCTATGAAGTGACAATTACACTCATACCTAAACCACACAAAGACACAACAAAGAAAGAGAACATCAGTCAAATCTACACTATGAAGATCAATGAAAAAAATGCTCAATAAAATTCTCACAAACCGAATCAAAGAACATATCAAAACCATCATCCATCATGATCAAGTAGGCTTTAACCCAGGAACGCAGGTATGGTCCAATTCCAGGAAATCCATTATGTAATCCACTATATAAACAAACTCAAAGGAAAAAAAACCCACATGATCATCTCACTAGATGCTGAGAAAGAATTTGTGAAAATTCAACATCCCTTCACAGTAAAAGTACTGAAAAAAATCAGGAACTCAAGCCCCATACCTAAACATAGTAAAAGCAATATACAGCAAGCCAGAAGCCAACATTAAACTAAATGGAGAAAAACTTGAAGCAATGCCACTAAAATCAGGGACTAGACAAGGCTGCCCACTCTCTTCCTACTTGTTGAATATACTACTGAAAATCTTACCCAGAGCAATTAGACAACAAAAGGAAGTCAAAGGGATACAAATAGCAAAGGAAGAAGTCAAAATATCACTGTTTGCAGATGATATGACAGTACAATTAAGTGATCCCAAAGCATCCACCAGAGAGCTCCTAAACCTGATAAACAAATTCATCAAAGTGGCTGTGTGGGGAAAATTTAAAAAAGGCCGCCACAGCGGCGCAAGCTTGCACCGCCGTGGCGGGTCCCACATCAGGGAAGAAGATCCTACGGTTCCAGCGGCCTGAGGGCCTTGGTGGCGGCAGGCCCCAGTAACACGAGGAAGTCCTTGGTTCCAAAAAGGTTTATTGACATGACGGATAATAGATGGATCTAGGCGTACCCCCAAAACTCAGGGCCGTCCCGAGTTATATAGGGAGGGAGAAAGGGGGAGGATTAGGGGAGGATCTGGGGGAGGAATGTTTAATTTGCTCTGCCCTCTGGCCTTCATTAGTATGTAAATCTCTAGGGCTTGAGGCCTAAAGCCTGGCCTATGTGACTCTATGGAAATGTGGCTGGTTTCAGGATCCTAGATGATGGGAGGTACCGAACTCCTGCCGGTTCTCACACAGAATTCCACGGAGAATCTCGGGGTTCTAAGTACCTGCTCAACCATGACCCAGGATACCCTTATACAGTCCCACATCTCCTCCCTTTACTTTTTTTAAAAAAGGGGGGTCACTGTGAAAATTTTGGATGAGGAAGTCGAAAGAAAGCACTATGTAGGCCAGCGGTATTAGCATAATTACGTCACAGGGTAAAGGGGAGTGGGTGGGGGGTAGGGAAGGTAAGGGATCATTGAATCGATTGAATTTATGTGATACAGTTTGAGGGTAGTAATATCTGACTAGGCTAGATAGACATTACATTTTCCTCACTAACATGTAACTTTAGTTATTTGACTTTGGCAAAAGAGTTCATTTATAGCTGGAAGGTCTGAATCTGTCCACAGGACTCAGCATCTCTGGATCTTGGCATGTGTCTCTGGATCTCAGCGTGTCTCTGGAATCTGCAGTCAGGCGGTGTGGCTGTAAGAAGACAGCATGGCATCCTAGGCAGGTTCCAGGAGGCTCTATAAGTCTCTGTTGGACTTGTGGGAGCACCTGTAGAATAATCACAACAGAGAAGCGGCACCCCATCAGGGGGATGTCTGTAAAGAGGTAGCAAGCATTAGGCTACTTGGGATCAGGTATGTCATGGTGTGTCGTTGAGATCCTGGAAAGCAAAGGTGTTTGAAGAAATTTTAGTTTTAGAAGTCACCTTTGAGTCTGTTTTAGCTGACTGTGGAAGGAAATCATATTAATTACGTAGGCAGCAACAGTTTGTCTGTAAAAGGAAACTAGTTGTTAATTAATAGCTGAAAGATGTTGATCAGCTTCTTGATTTAACCTGTGGAAGTAAATTTAGATGACTTTCACACCTTGAAGAAATTTTAAAAGTTGAAAAAAAATTTTGAGAATATATCATGAGTGAAAAGGAGACATTTAAACAAAAAGCAAAAAATTTTGGGTTGAAAAGCACAAACACTGTTGTTCTAGGCATTCCTGTTAGGGGAAAAGGCATTAATGGCTGAGTTAGAAGTAGCGGAGGAAAGGCCTGTTCTGCCATGTGGTGGTTTGGGTTACCACCTGGATGTTCTAGCAGAGAGGTCAAGGAATTCCCCCTGTTGTTTTTCTTAGAGAAAAGAAAGGCTAACTTTGAAGAAAAGTTTAAAGAAAAAAACATAGAAGTTTGGTAACAGAGTCAGGAGTGAAAGGCTGTGTAAGACTGAGCTACAGCAGAGAGACACCTAGAGGTTGAGAAAGAAATTGTAAGTTAGACAAAGGCGAAGGGGTGCAGATGGAGTCTCAGACTCTCTGCTAACAGGCAAGCCAGCTGGGTGATGGCTGGCTGCAAATGACTTAGAAGGGGACTAGTGGGGAAGGGACAAACAGAGAGCCAGCTCTGTTTTACAGGCAAGTCAGCTGGGTTGTAACCAGCCGGCCGCAAATGGCGGGGAGTGGGGGAATTTTAGCGCAAAAAGTTAACCCCTGGGGGAGGGGCAAACCTCTTGGCAGGCAGAGCGCGGGAGATTTCTTGGGGGGAGGGGTAAATAATGGCGATTAAGGGGTCTCTGCCATTTTGTAGCGAACACGTGGAGAAGAGGGAGAGAGATCTAGTCTTTTGAGTCAGGCAGGAGTTAGTGGTAGCTAAGATTTAGAGAAAACGTTGGCCCGAAACACGTGGAGAGAGAAAGAGGGAGAAAGGATATAGAGAGCCGTCTAGTCTTAGGGACTAGGGTGGAGTTACTCACGGTTCCATGGAGAGGGTTTTGGCGGACGCCAGCTGGGGATACTCTTGGAGCTGGCTTTGTCCGGATCCTCTACCACCTGTAGGGAACAGTGTAGGCCCATGCGTGGGCACGCGCCGGCGTGAATCTCTGTTGTGTTGTGTGTCCGTGTGTCTGCCGTGAAGCAGTAGGCCAGGAGGGCAGGAGTACACGGGATCTTGGCTGAGTTTATTCCCTGCGACACCAGGGGAGCGCGGCGGGGCCCCGCCCAGCATGGGGGATTTTCACTCAGGTTCCACGGGGATGCAGAGCTCTTGGGGCATGTGGGCTCACGTCGGACAACCCACTGCCGAGAAAATGAAAGGGGTTGGGGATCCCCTGTGCTCTGGGGCAGCCAGGGACCGATTGGTCTCAAGCCCTTGGCTCGGAGGGCTGAGGGGGGGGGGCATGTGGGCTCACGTCGGACAGCCCACAGCCGAGAAGAGGGATAGGGGAAGGAGAAAGAGGCCCTAGCAGCACCCGTGGGAGAGACTGTACTTGCTTAGCAGACTCGGCGGCCTGGCCAGCTTGTTTGGAGATGTGGGTCCTCGTGGCTGGAACGCAGAGATCTTCTAAGTGAGAGATTAAACAGCTGTAGCTTTAGTCAGCATGGGAGAAGCGCAGAATCTTCACTGAGTCGATTTCTCACAGCACCGGACAAGGCGGCGGGAAGCTCGGCTGCGTTCTGTTGCAGACTGGGGTGGCCCAGTCCTTGAAGTCCGTGGGTGTCTGTGCTCCAAGTTGGATGCGCCAAATGTGGGGAAAATTTAAAAAAGGCCGCCACGGCAGCGCAAGCTTGCGCCGGTGGCGGATCCCACATCAGGGAAGAAGATCCTACGGTTCCAGCGGCCTGAGGGCCTTGGCGGCGGCAGGCCCCAGTAACACGAGGAAGTCCTTGGTTCCAAAAAGGTTTATTGACATGACGGATAATAGATGGATCTAGGCGTACCCCCTAAAACTCAGGGCCGTCCCGAGTTATATAGGGAGGGAGAAAGGGGGAGGATTAGGGGAGGATCTGGTGGAGGAATGTTTAATTTGCTCTGCCCTCTGGCCTTCATTAGTATGTAAATCTCTAGGGCTTGAGACCTAAAGCCTGGCCTATGTGACTCTATGGAAATGTGGCTGGTTTCAGGATCCTAGATGATGGGAGGTACCGAACTCCTGCCGGTTCTCACACAGAATTCCACGGAGAATCTCGGGGTTCTAAGTACCTGCTCAACCATGACCCAGGATACCCTTATACAGTCCCACATGGCTGGATATAATATTTATTCGAACAAATCAGTAGCCTTTTTCTATTCAAAGGATAAACAGTCTGAGAATGAAATTAGGGAAATGACATACTTCACGATAGTCACAAATATTATAAAACACCTTGGTGTGAATCTACTCAAGCAAGTGAAATATCTGTATGACAAGAACTTCAAGTCTCTGAAGAAAGAAATGAAAGCAGATCTCAGGAGATGGAAAGATCTCCCATGCTCATGGATTGGGAGGATTAATATAGTAAAAATGGCCATCTTTCTAAAAGTAATCTACAAATCCAATGCAATTCCCATGAAAATTTCAGCTCAATCCTTCATAGAGATAGAAAGAGCAATTTGCAAATTCATTTGAAATAATGAAAATCCCAGGATAGTGAAAATTATTCTCAAAATCAAAAGAACTTCTGGGCAAAATCACCATCCTTGATCTAAAACTGTACTACCAAGCAATAGTGATAAAAACTTCATGTTATTGGTACAACAACTGGAAGATCAATGGAATAAAATTGACGACATAGAAATAAACTCACACACCTATGTTCACTTGATCTTTGACAAAGGAGCTAGAACCATCCAGTGGAAAAAGGACAGCTTTTTCAACAAATGGTGCAGATTGAACTGGAGGTCAGTATGTAGAAGATTGCAAATTGATCCATTGTTATCTCTTTGTACAACACTCACATCAAAGTGGATAAAAGACCTCCAAATAAAACCAGATACAGGAAAACTAATAGAAGAAAAGGTCAGGAAGAGCCTCAGATATTTGGACACAGGGGAAAAGTTCCTGAATAGAACACCAGTGGCTGAGAAACACCTAAAGAAATGTTCAGCATTCTTAGTCATCAGGGAAACGCAAATCACAAAAACCCCTGAGATTCCACCTCACATCAGTCAGAATGGCTAAGATCAAAAACTCAGGTGATAGCAGATGCTGACAAAGATGTGTAGACAGAGGAACATTCCTCCATTGTTGTTGAGATTGCAAGCTGATACAATCACTCTGAAAATCAGTCTGGTGGTTCCTCAGAAAATTGGACATAGCATTACCTGAGGATCCAGCTATACCACTCTTGGGCATATACCCAGCAGATGCCCCAACTTATAACAAGGAAACATGTTCTACTATGTTCATAGCAGCCTTACTTATAATATCCAGAAGCCAGTACAAACTCAGATTTCCTTCAACAGAGGAATGGATACAGAAAGTGTGACATAATTACACAATTACTCACAATTACCAAGCTACTAACAACAGTAAATTCCTGAAAATTTTAGTCAAATGGATAGAACTAGAAACTGTCTTGAGTGAGGTAACCCAATCACAAAGGAACACATATGTTGTGGACTCACTGATAAGAGGATATTAGCCCCAAATTTTACAATACCCAAGATACAACTCACAGACCACGTGAAACTCATGAAGATGGAAGACCAAAGTGTGGGTGCTTTGGTCTTTCTTAGAAAGAGTAACAAAATACTCATTGGAGCAAATATGCATACAAAGTGTGGGACAGAAACTGAAGGAGGGGCCATCCAGAGACTGTTCTACCTGGGTATCCACCCCATGTGCAGTCACCAAAGCATATAGTGATGTGGATACCAGGAAGTGGATGCTGACAGGAGCTTGATATAGCTGTTTGTTTAGAGGTCTGCCAGATCCTAACATATACAGAGGTGGATGCTCACAGCTAATCATTGAACTGATCATGGGGTTCCCAATGGAGAAGTTAGAGAAGACTGAAGAAACTGAAGGGGTTTGTGGCCCCATGGGTAGAGCAACAATTCTAACCAACCTGCACTTCCAGTGTCTAAATCACTAGCCTGGGAGCTCATAGGAAAGGACTTACTTATGTTTCCACATGTATAGGTAGGGGAGGATATAGGGCATAGATGGTTCTTTGAAGGCTGGATGCCCCATTGTGGGGGAATTCGAGGCTGGGAAGTTGGGAGTGGGTGGGTGGGGTCATATCATCATAGAAACAGGAGGAGGGTAGATGGGGTAGGGGGTTTCTTGGTGGGGGGTAATGGGGAAATGGGGAAATGGGATAACATCTGAAATCTAAATAAAATATACAATGCAATCAAATGAAATAATAAAGTAAAATAAAATGGATATTAGGCATAAAGTACAGGATAACCATGCTACAACACATAGTCCCAAAAAGCTAAGTAACAAGGAATGCCTAAGGGAGGATGCTTGAATCTCTCTGAGAAGGTGAAGTAAAATAGACATTAAGGATGGATGGAGGGAGGGAAATGGATGATAATGAATTTGAGAAGAAAATCATAAAGACTCAATTGTAAGGGGAACAGTGAGAAAGAGAGGGAGGAGAGAGGAGAGAGAGAGAGAGGGAGGAGAGAGAGGAGAGAGAGAGAGAGAGGGAGAGAGAAGGAGAAGGAGGGAGAGAGAACAAGTAGAGATCATTAATATTTTCATTAATATTTGTGGCAGAGAGGCATCTCTGGGACAAACTAGAAACCTAGCACAATGGAAACTCCCAGGAACCTATGAGTGTTAGCTTGTCTAAGACTCCTACCATATGAGATACAGTATCTGTAACCATGCTAGACTTGCAATGAGGCATTAGTGACACCAACCCATTCACAAAACACTTGACTCACATTTTTTTTTTTCTGCCTATAGGATGTTCCGGGATGAAGAAACTGAAGGAATGACCAATCAAGAAATGGCTCAACTTGATATCCATGCCATGCTTGAGATCCCATCATAGACACTCTTTAAGATATTCTCCTGTACTTATAGACAAGAACTTAACAGAACTGTCCTCTAAGATGCTTCAGTAGGAAGTTGATGCAGACAGATATAGAGACCCACAGCCAAACAGTAGATGAAGGAAGGTTTGGTGGAGCCAGAGGGGTCAAGGACTCCTATGGAATCAACTAATCTGGGTCAACATTGCCTGACATAGACTGAAACAGCAACCAAAAAAACATGCATGTGATGGCACTAGGCTCACCACATCTATTGAACAGATGTGCAGTTTGATCTTCATGTGACTTTGTAGCCTGTCTTTGGACTGGACCATCTTGTTTACGTTAAGTAGGTAATGATACACTAAAAACTATTGCATCTTGATATTCCAGTGTGACTTGATAATGACAGGGGGCCTCCCCTTCTCTTAGGTGAAAGACAGGCAGTATGATTGGAGGTACGGAGAGAATAGGAAGAGAGAAGGGAGGGTAAGCCATGATTGAGATGTATTATAAATAAATAAATTAATGAAAATACAAATTAAAGTTTAATTCACTCTAGTCATAGAACTTAAGCCTATCAGCTTTCCAAAGTTCATGAAAATAATATGTCAGGTACAGAATTCCAAATCATGCAAGTTAATGTTAAGAGTGTAGTCAGAATCCCTGGGTTCTTTTCCTGATTTTGATTGTCACAATGCCTATTTTATTCTCTTTCATACGCCTCTTTTCCTTCAAGTGCACCTTTCCTGTCACCAAAAATCCCCTACCACAACTGTACCTTTATACTAAGTGTTTTGTATTGAACTTAATCCTCCTTTCTGATGAGAATTTCATCCTTTAACAATCCCTTTATCCATTAAAGGGCCACAGAATTCATAATACTCCTTCACTTAAGTCAGTATCTCACAAACTATCTTTTAATTCTATGGTTTCATTCCTTTTCTTTTGGGAACTACTACATTTTCTTAAATCTTAAGCTTAGTTTAAGACTTAAAATAACTTTCATATTATCCTTTATAGAACTTTTGCTATTTACTA
Source organism: Grammomys surdaster (assembly GCF_004785775.1). Lineage (NCBI taxonomy): Eukaryota > Metazoa > Chordata > Mammalia > Rodentia > Muridae > Grammomys > Grammomys surdaster. The sequence goes on along the minus strand of NW_021604607.1, from coordinate 5,604,912 downwards.
TAGTCTTCAGAAAGATACTCTTTAAATCTTAATACTTTTCAAAAAATGCAATGTCTCTCTGGTAATATAATTAAGGTCTATTTTACCAGCCTGTCAAATTGCAATAGTATTTAATTTCCTTTCTGTGAAAGAATATTAAAATATTGAGATAAGAGAAATCTTGACTGGTATAGATGATCATGAACAATGCATATAGTATTTCTTCCAAGAGTTTCAACTATGTACACCATTAAAGAATTTCATAGAATCTCTCTCAATCTTACTGGAAATATTCAATATTGTATGTAATATAACAGAAATGATAAATATAGATACTATGTACATACCTACAGTACTTCCACAAATAGATATATACTATTTTTGAGTTGTCAAGTAAATCAATTAGATCAAGTTATTATAAACAAAGTTTTGCCTCTTGTGATTAAGAAAGTCTGTATGTAACAACACGATTTTCTCTGCCCAAATGTATGGTACAACACCAAGATGAGAATAGCTCATAAGAATTCCAAAAAACAAGCATGGTGTGATTATTTCTATGACACTGGATAGTCTCTAATGAGGCATAACTTATTTGTTCCTGATGTATCCATTGGTATATGTCTTATGCTTGAACTGGCACCTTTCATCTGAGAAATCTAATTAGCTCTTATCAAACCTTTAACCAGACTTCCTTCTTTCCCGTCTTGATTACTCTATCACATTTGTTTTAAATTTTCAGGCACTAGATGAGATGAAAGGACTATAAAAGTATGTTAGGACAAAAAATTAGGCATCTAATCCCAGCTTTATGTGAGGATATAAATTTTTTCTCTCCACTTTTTCAAAAAGCCTAAAGATAAAAGACTAAAATATTAAGATAAGACAAATCTTAACTGCAGTATATAATAAAAAAGAGTGTGGATAATCATTTTTCCAGGAGCCTCAACAATATAAGCCATTAAAGAATCTAGTAGAACCTCCCAATCTTAAAAGAAATATCCAGTATTGTGCATGATATAACTGAAATTATCATTACTACTGATTGAGAAATATTGACCTGCAAGTCAAGTTTCAGTCTCTCACAATAATTTGGAATTTAAATGATTCTTGATTCTTTGGAGACAGTTGAAGGATGGATTTATGGTACTGCTGCAATATACTTCCAGTGTATTGCAAATTGGAAGCATTATCACATGGATAGCTATGTTTTCTCTCTTCCATTTTAGTTAAGGCAATTTAAGATCAACTTTTAAATTCCAAATCACAAATTTTGTCTGTCAATTCTGTGATCCCAGATTTTGGTTTTGATCACTTGTTCACCTTTTTACAGCCACTAGTGTAATTTTACTATTAGATGATTACTATTATCTTCATATCTCTGTTCATTTTTCCATGTAGAAAAGATTCTACATTTTTTACTCTATATTTGTGGCACAGCTGTTGCAGTATCCAAAGTGGGTTCAAGGAGGATACTCATTCCGTACAGCCACTTATACCAGCAGGAATCTGTCACTGATTATTATTTTAACACTAATTAATTCAACAGACTTCATCTCATAAATGCAGAAAACACTGATCAAATATTCACAATTGTCTCTATATAAAATTGATTTGCTCCCATAAAACATTAGATTTATCTCCTTCTTTCATGTCCTGGAGTTTCTCATGTTTCTGACAATGAACAAAGCAAGTGAACAAAGAAACTTATAAGAAAAAATGAATTAGTTTCCTTGATAAATCTTTTTTAATAGTTGATTGGACACAGGAAGACTTCTTTCTTCTTAAGCATTTCTGGCATTTTGCTCTGAATATGCAAGTCCCTTTTAAAAGTTAAAGCTTATATTCTAAACTATAGATAAAAAAAAATTGTTGGATATTGTAACATAAGTAGCTTTCATAGATTAAAGTGTTTTTTATTGTAATAAAATTCATTCTAGACCAAATATTTACTCTCTATATTTTGATGTTTATGTTTGATGATGATTTTCTCACAATTGTTAATCATAAAAGCAAACAATATCAAAATGTTATTATGAAGTTAATATAGATTCTTATGAAGAAGAAAAGAAAAATTAAGACATAATTTTTCTATCCATGTAAGGGAATGATAAAATGATACATGAACCAATTCCACAGCAAAATATTTATAATGCATATAGTTATGAGAACATAATCAAGGCAAAATATCAATGTATAATTTAATTTGTTCAAAATATAAAACCATTGCAAAGCTTTTTTAATTTACATGTATTTAAGCATGAATTTATGAATTAAAACTTTAACACTGCTAAACATCCTGAAACTGTAGTTTGTATGATTTGTATATTTTATATGTTTTATAATAAATCAAAGCAGAAAAGGAAGAAATATCTAGAATAACAGAGAATGATGATTGCTAAGAAAAATCCTGTGATAGAGTACTCTAGAAAATGCTAATGTAGTAACTTATGTTCTGTGTCAGGAAAAATGATGCAGAGAAGCATTCCCAGTACCATGTAATCAGTTATCTGCTGAAATGTAGAGTTTTTTTCTCCATCTCATTGACTTATTTATTAAAGTAACAAATTGTACGTAACTGGAATTTTCCAATGAAACAGATACATCAATAATATATTCTTTTAACTCAAATGCTGGTTTTCAAATGGAACTTATTGTACAGTATTTATTATTTCCTTGTTTCAAACAATTTATTTTTCATACATAGTGAAAGATCTTTAATTCCAACTTTGTTTTGGGGCAGAAAAATATTCATGAATAATGTTAAAATGAAGCTATCATTCAAGTTTTAATATCAGACACTTTAGACAAATTTTTAAAAATAATTCTTTTTCCACACATTTTCATACTTACATATAAGTTTTAAAAATAGCAAAAATTTAATTAGATGCTGAGAATATATTTTTGAAACCAATGAATTCTGGAACTACTGGATTTGCTTGATGCTTAGTCAGCATATATAGATAGATTCAAAAGATTTAAGTGATATTAGCTCCACCTCTAGATAGAAAATCTTAAAAATGGTTCCTTGCTTTGCTAAGAATTTTAAGTTGAAGAATGACCTGAGATATACAAGTAATACAAGATAGACCTAAGAAGATCTTCATGTCCTCCCTTGCCCTTTCTATCTTATAAGTAGCCATGGTAGCTAAAATTCATCCTTCTCTTTTCTTGTGAGACATGGTGACATCCAGTTCACTTTCCTTTTAGTGAGACCATATGACATATTATTGAGGACCATGAGGAGGACCAACAAAAGGGTTTATAATTCATGGAATTCTGCCAACCATGAAATCAGCACAATCATTATGGGTGTGCCTTGGAGAGGCACAGCCTCAAGGACTACCCATCTAGTGGATGGTATGCTTGTTGCCTTCACATCCCTCTTAATCTAAGAACTCGATGAAAACTATAAGCAGGACTCTAGCCCCTCACAGGGCAGTACCATTGCAATCCACACTAATAATGCTTGATCTTTCTCAAGCATTGCAGATAGAACAGATTAACAATTCAATCACCATCCTTACAAAGAACATAGAGATATAGATTGTCAGCAATGATCACCACCCTTAGATAACATTTGGAAAAATAAATTGTTAGTTAAGCAAAATTAAGGTGTTTTTTTCGTGGCTTTGGCAATGAAAATTTTAGGGAACAATTTTAAGTTCAGAAAAACACATTTCATAGTTGACCTGTGGATTTTTGAGGTCAGGGAACAAGAACAATGATGGCCAAGTTAGCATTAGCTGATGGGACTCTTACTGAGGATGAACTGATGATGAATAATTTCTTGTACCCATTTTTTTGTCCACACCTTCCTAATATGATTTAATAAAAGCTGCTGATGAGTGGATCTTCATTATGAGTATTTACAATAAAAATAGCTAATTAACATTTTATAAAAGTTTATATTTATGACACTTTTAAGATTTTCTAAGATTACTTTTTAAGACGAATAATAAAATATTTGTTTTTTTCTTTGTAAGTGCAAAACGCTGCCTGTCAGCCAGAAAAATTGGTTGAGAAAATTACCTTGCTTGCTTTCACTTTGTACTCCTAGTACTATGAAACATTACAGCTGAGAAGGTTGTTGGGTAATGGGCTCCCAGTGATACCACCTAAAGACCTCAAACTATTGCTATCTCTGTAGGAAGCTCTATAAAGCCCTATAGTTGAGCAATGTAAATGTATCATTGAACATGCAAAAGTAAAACTGATGCCTTATTAGAGCTAAGAAAGTACTCAGCATGCTACCAAAGGAGAAAGGTAAACAGCAAATCGAGCTATAGACCATCCACTCTACAATAAAAAGCTGTATGTAAAATATGCTACCACAGTTGTGGCACAAAACCTAGAGAATAAACATTCAATATTTGATAGGATTCAAGACTCAATCTGTGAGATGGAAAGTATGTAACACTGCCATAGTGGCCAGGAACCTAAGACTAGGTAGATCACATAAGTAGAGAAAAACTAAGCAATAAATGTGCTTCTAATGAAATTCTGCTAAATTCACAGGTCACTCAGGCATCATCAGCAAAGGTTCTTCCTCATGGAACATTGCAGGGAGAAGTTTCTGGGAAGGAAAGCTTAGTTGGCTCAGCCCTACAGGCCTTTAGATACCTCGTTAAAATGGTGTTCTCTCTTGAGGCTACCTGACCACAGGTCATGTATTCTACCTATGCAGGGACTTGTGGTATTGTCCTCATGTAACTGATGGCCACAAATCTATGGAGGCCTGTGGCCTCATGTCAGGAGCCTGATGTCCAGGAGCCTGGCAAAATGCCTTCCATCATCAGAGTCACCATGTTTTCTAGCCTGTGTTCCACCAGGAACCAGGGTGCCTTTCACAATCCTACACTAAAAGAAATGTTCAAAGTCCTTAGTGATCAAGGAAATGCAAACCAAAACAACCCTGAGATTCCACTGTACACCAATCAGAACGGCTAAGACCAAAACTTGAGGTGATAGAGCATGTTGGCAAAGATGTGAAGAAAGAGGAACACTCCTCCATTGATGGTGGGATTGCAAACTGGTACAACCACTTTGGAATCAGTCTGGAGGTTCCTCAGATAATTGGAAATTGATCTACCTGAAGATTTAGCTATAACACTCTTGGACATGTAACTTAAGATGCCCCACCATCTCACAGGGGCACATGTTCCACTATGTCCACTGCAGCCTTGTTTTTGATATCCAGAAGATGGAGAAAACCCAGATGTCCCACAACAGCAAAAAAGATACAGAAAAGATGGTTCATGTATAAAATGTAATATTACTCAGCTATTAAGAATGAGGACATCCTTAGTTTTGCAGGCAAATGAATGGAACTAGAAAATATCATCCTGAGTGAGGTAACTCAGATGCAAAAGGATATGTATCATATATATACTCACAATTAATTGGATATTACCCAAAATAAAAAAAAATATATAGAATACCCAGAATACAATCCACGGAACACAAAAATGTTAACAAACCAAGGGGCCTCAATCCCACTTGGGAGGGAAAGAAACCAATCACAGGAGGTGGGAAGAGGGAGGAGGTAGGAGCCTGAGTGAAAAGGAGAGGGGAAGAGGGGAACATAAACAGGTATTCGGTGGGGGTAACAGGACTGAGACCCTGAGGACCAGCAGAATGAATGGAAACAGGTAACTTTGGGAGGTTGGAGGTGAAGGAACCTCTAAAATGTGCCAGAGATGTGGGATTTAAGAGACTCTCAGGACTCAAAGAGAGGGACCTTAGATGAAATGCCCTACAGTGAGGAGAGGGAACTTGTAGAGACAACTTCCAGCAGAAAGACAGGGTTCAAGTGAGTGCCGAGATTGCCATACCACAGTTAAATACTCTGACCCATAATTGTTCCTGTCTTAAAAAAACAGCAGAGACAAAAACAGAGAAAAGCCCGAGGAAAAGGATGTCCAGTGACAGGCCCAAAGTCGGATCCACCTCTATTGGAGGCCCCAAGGCCTGACATTATTGCTGAGGCTATGGAATGCTCATAAAAAGGTACTTGTCATGACTGCCCTCCGAAGAACCCAACAAGCAGCCGACAAAGTCCAATGTATATATTTACACCCAACCAATGTACAGAAACTGCTGACATCTGCAGGTGAATTAGGGAAAAGCGGGAAGAAGCTGAGGAGGAGGGCAAAGCTATAGGAAGACCAGCAGTCTCAACTAACCTGAACCCTAGAGATATCTCAGACACTGAATCATCAATAAGGCAGCATGTACCAACTGATACGAGTCCTTCAACACATATACAGCAGAGGACTGCCAGTGACTCAGTAAGAGAAGATGCTGCAAACCCTCAAGAGACTGGAGACCCCAGGGAGTGTCAAGGTTTGGTGGGGTGAGGGTGGGGAGGTGAGAACCTACTCTTGGAGACAGGGAAAGGATATGGAATAGTCAAAGGGTGGACTGGGAGGGGGATAATATCTGGATTCTAATAAAAGATTAAATAAAATTAAGAAAAAATAGTTATTTAAATTTAGAAGAAAATACAAATAAATATAATAGGATTGTCTGACTAAACGAGAAATGGAGGTTTTTGATGCAAACTAAAATAATAAAAAATATGGAAAAACTTTCAGTTTTTAAAGATCAATATCAAGAGATTATTATATTATCAAACTATATACAATTAACTTTAATCCCAAAGAGAAAAAATATTTTAGTAAATAAATTATTTAATTGTACTAAAATATTACAGGCAAATAGTAGATCATAATATAGTAAAAGATTTTTCATTAATTAACAATGATTAGAATATCACCCTAATCTTTTAGAGAAACACTTGTGAGGCCTGCCATACAACCTTGCATCCATTTCATGAAGACTCGACCAAACCTTTTGGAGAACCAAGCTTTTGTAGGGTATCTGATCACCCCACTCTTGCTCATGTCTACTCCTTCCTGTCAGCACACATACCTGATTATACCCAGATAATTGAATCATAGCTTCCTTCCTGTCTTCTACTACAACCTCTACATTTTCATGCTCAGTGTGGTAACAACCTGTTTACAGCTGACCTACCTGTCTCTTCAACTTCACTCATTGGAAACTCTTATGCTTGATTTAGAACCATTGTCACCCCAGCCTTTTCATCCCTTTCCTTACAGTTAAATTTTGCCTTACTGCAACCTACGTACAGAATATATACTTTCTGTCATGTAGCCACATATTTTAGAAATGAGTACCAAAGAAAATATAACATAACTCAAGTCACAAAATGCTCACATATATGGAACACAATAGAGGTACTTCTAAGTGTCATGTTCATAGCCTAAGAATATCAAAAATGATAAACTAATAAAAAGGAGATCGTAAATAAAATTTGGCAACCTTAAAATTCTATCACATAAACAAAAAAAGAAATAACAGGCAAAAGTGTTGTGTTTGAATGGCAGATCATGTAAAGATAGACCACACCAGGCCAAAGCAGTTCCATGTGGTAGAGGTTTTATTAGAACAGGGACAAAGGAGAGAGAGAGAAAAGACAAGGGAAAAAGAGTCAAACATGGGGAAAGGTTTGCCTTTTTATTTATGATGTGATGTAGCCAGTTTTCAGGTGATTGTGAGGGGTGGGCTTCAAGAAGATATGCAGGTATGCCATGGCAACAGATGTCACCCATATGTGACTTTCCTGAGTTTGGAGCTGGTTTGCCAAGCTGGCTCTGGATACCAACATTCCTCCTTTTTTCTTATAAAGAGAAGGGAAAAAATAGGGGAGAGGAAAGCTGATGGTCAAAATGAAATAGGGCCATCATGTCTCCTAGACTGCTTCCTGCTGACTAGGGGCATTGTCAATTTTGGGGTTTAGCTGACTTTCACTATCCAAATCCACTTGGTAGATGTTCATATCAGGTTGCCCTGTGGACAGCATCTGGTAATCCTGGAATAGGAATTGATTAATAGTTTGGTTAGAAATTTTTGCATTTGTTCTTTAAAGAATGCAGGAACAAAATTAGTAAGGTAAGGAGCAAATAGTAATGCCAGGAAGATGACTAGGAAAGGCATTAGGAAAGGGAGTATCCACTTCCATGTAGAGTTTTCAACAATTCCAGAACTGGAGGTCTCACATTCCCTGAAATTTTGAATGTCTGATTGTAGCTTTTTGACTTTATTTTTAACTATCTAAGATTGGTTGACATAGAAAGAGCATTCTTCTTGAAGGAACAGGCAAAGATAACCTTCTTTAGCTATCAGGACATCTAGCCCCCATTGGTTCTGAAGCACCACAGCTGCCAAAGAATATATTTGTTTTTGGATAGTAAGCATGGTTTCAGACATTTTTTTTTTGAAAATTGCTTTTAAACTCTAAAGTGAATTTACATTGGATCATGGAAATTATTATTGCTGCAATTCCAATACAACACCTATGGCTATTCCCTCACAGACCAAGAGTGGCACAACCTGAACTCTTATATTGGGCAGCTATCATATCTATAACTGGGATTGACAGGGACTCATTTCCCTGGATTATTCCTAGTTCAGGGAAAAGGAGTACCAATGTGTGAACTCCTGTCCAGGCAATGATATATATGAGTGTCACAAAGAATTGGTGTGTTTTGGACTGTAGGACATTGTGGCAGAGATGATAGAACAAGGGTTGTGGTTCTATTGCCGTCTAGAAAGCTTAGTGTCCCTACAGAATGTGTCCTGGAGGTCTTAATACAGTTTGATATGCGAAATAGAGAGATAGAGGAAAGGTACGGAGTCATGGCAACATTGGAATCAGGGTAGCTGAAAGAAGGTGAGGTCAGGTTACTTGGCAGTATAGCTAGAGAGACTATAAATGGCACTGTTGTATTAGTTTTAGGGGGTACATATAGCAAGTAATGTTTAAAGAGACCAGGTCTGGTGACATTAAGGAATTGGTATGCTGAGGTCAAGGTCTGAAGCAGAAAGCAAAATGACAAGTTGGTACCATTTATGAGGGTTGATGTTAAAGAGGTAAGGACTTTAGAAGAGTGTTTGATTACTTCTCCTACTTTCCCATTATCTAGAGGTTGGGCAATTGACAGATATTTTCTCTGGATGCAGATAGTACTTACTGGGGACTCGAGATGAATTTTGTTGTAGAGCTTACTAACAACTCCTGTCTCACACCTGGGATTCCATGGGTTTTGTATGTAGAAAAAGTGTGTCTTGTGGTGTTAAAAGAAGAAGTGATTGGTCTGTGATCCTAGCATAGGACAAGACCAATATGGGAAGCCCCCATATTTGTCTGGCCATTTTCTACAATAATCTTTTGTCTAGTCAAAAACAAAGCAATTATAAAGATCATATTTAGATAGAATAACAGATATAGGGATGGCAGCAATTTGGATCAGTTGCTGGCATCCGGAATGGTGCAGTTTCCTGACCCTATTTGGAAAGACTATGAATGGGTGAAGGTTATCTGTGGAGGTTTATTTAACTTAAAATCTCCAGATGTAAGGGCTATCCTGGATGAAAATGAACAGCAGGGGAAGGATGAGAAACCCATGTCTAATCCAGTGAGGTTGAGCTCAGTTGCCAGAGTAGAGTCTTATTTTCTGGAATTGTAGACAAAGTAGGTGGTCTTGACATCTTCTGGAGCTTAACAGGGCTAAATTCTGTTAGGGTCAATGTGTATGAAGAAGAGTCATTTTTTAGGTGGAGGAATGAAAGGTTTGAGATGAGACAGGTGGACCCAATGAGAGACTCTCTCAAGTTTAACAGCTGTAAGGGTCATGAGAAAAACCTTAAAAGGGCCCTGTCATGAGAATTACCTTAAAAGGACCCTGCCATTTAGGGGAGAGGGGTGAGGGCTGATGGTCTAGAGGGGATAGAAGGACTTGGTCTTTAATGTTGAGAGGCAGTGAGCAGGAGATAGTGGGTGGTCATGGTAGATGGTGGTCAGCAAAGTTTTATAGGAGAGAATGGAGGTGGCAAAGTAATGGGGTGAGTAGATGGTCTGAGAGGGGAGAACATTTACGTGAAAGAGCAGGAGTTATGACTGGATGTCCATACATAAGTTCAAAGGGTAAGATGAGGAGAGGTCACTAGGGGAGGGCTTGTAGCCTGAAAAGAGCTAAAGGTAGAAATTTTACCAAATCAAGTTGAAGTTCCATGACAAGAGTGTTTTTTTTTGTTTTTTTTTTGTTTTTTTTTTGTTTTTTTTTTTTATATAAAGAGGTTAGTTATTTCTACCTTACTTGAAAATTGAGGGTGGTAGGGAACATGAAAGTGACAGGGGATGTCTATGGCCTTAGATAGAATTTAAGACATCTGGGAAGTAAATTCAGGATCATTATCTGACTGGAGGGAGGCTAGGACACGATATCTAGGGATAATCTCTTAGAGGAGAAGATCAGAGACTGTCTGAGCCCTTTTGTTAGTTGTGGGAAATACCTCTAAACACCCTGAAATGATGTTCCCAAGACCAGGAGGTACTTGAAGTGTTTGACAGTGGGTATTTAGGTAAAGTCAAGTTGCCAGTCAGTTCCAGGAAGGGAACCTTTAGCCTGATGGGTAGGAAAACGGATGCTATGATACCTCAAGTTGGAGTCTGACATATGACAGATTTTACAAGAAGCAGTGATAGATTTTAATAAACTTAAGTCCTCAGGAGTAGGATATAGGTGGGTCTTAACAACATAAGACAGTACTTAGATGTTAGGATGAAACAGTTGGTGAAGATAGGACAGAGTTTGATATGTGCCAGGGGTGAAGGTTGCAGTGTAAGGATGTCCTTAGGAGGGTGAGACAAATCTAAGCCTCTAAGGGTCGCAGCTCTAGCTGCCTTTTCAGTTTGGTTGTTTCTCTTGCTACCCGAAGAGAAAGAACCCTGGAGAGAAGTAGAGTCTGTAAGCGTTTGTAAGTTAGGAGCTATGACAGGTTATGAGAAGAGAAAACAGTTATAGGCAACCCAAAGATTAGTTTTTTTGACTCTAGAATAACGAGTTCAGTGGCTACTAAAGAATGAGTACTAGGTGCCTGTCCTTGGATGTTTAGATCTAGTTTTTTTGACAAGTATGCTACAGGTGCAAAAGAAGGTCTCAGTTCATGACCTAAGACTCTGAAGGCAAATCCCCCTTTTATCATTATGTATAGGGATAAAGGACAATTTAGGTCAGAAATATGTAAGGCTGGGGCCTTAAGAAGAGCCTGTTAGAGCCTTTGAAAGGGCTTGGTAACAGGTTTGAGGTTCATTGGTGGGGCCTAACACTGCTTCATATAAGGGATGAGAAAGGAGAGTAAAGGAAGGAACCCAGGAGCATAAAAAAAAAAAAAAAAACTAGCTATTCCTAGGAATAATAAAATTTCTTCCTTTGTAGAAGGAACAGTTAGATATTGAATCAGATTCTTTCTATCTAAAGGTAATAGCCTTGTGGATTGGGAGTAATTGTTAGTCCCAAATAGGTGACCTGGAGAGTAGACAGTTGGACTTTAGAAGGTGAGACCCTGTAGCTTCGACTAAAAAGGAAATTTAGAAGAGCAGAAGTTTCAGCTTGGCTAAATCTAGACAAGGGCTACAGAGAAGGATATCATCTACATAAAGTAAAACAATTATATGATAAAAATTTAAGACACTGAAGAAAGTAATTAAGAAGATTAAGTAGATCTACCATGTTTGCTCACTTATTAGTATGATCAATAATATGAAATGATCATCTTACTGAAACAACTTATATAATAAAAATAATTCCATCAAAATTCCAACACAATTCTTTACAGAAAGTGAAAGAAAAATGTTTAGCTTTGTATAGAAACGTACATACATGCATACACACAAACCAAATGAAACAACCCTAAACACTGAGTATAATTAAAATACTTCTAAACAATGAAACAACAGATGGAGCTATCACCATTCTGTATCTCAAATTGTACTACAGAGCTATGATATAAAACATAACATTATATGGCATAAGCACAGCCATATTGATCAATGGACTCCTAGTACAGAACAAGACATGAGTCCACATACATATTGACATCTGATTTGTGACAAAGATGCCAGAAGTATACAGTTGAAAACATGCAACATCTTTAGCAAATTATGCTCATTAAACTGGATGGCTGGATGGAGAACAATGTAACAAGAGCCAGTTATTACGCTGGGCAAATTTCTACTATAAGTGGAACAAGAACCACAAATAAACTAACTGCATTGAATCTAGTAGGAGAGAGGGTAGAGAGTAGTCTTGAACTAATTCGCACTGGACAAGACTTTGTTATGGGGACACCAATAGCACAGGTGCGAAGAGTAGAACAATTAATAAGCAGAACCCCATGAATGGCAATGCTTTCATATTGCTAATACCACCATTCAGACAAATCTAGATGCTACAGATTGTGAAAAGGCCTCTGACTTACACCTAAAATGGTTTTTAATATGACAAGTATGCAAAGAACTAAAAAATCTGTAAAGAACCTGAAATCAACTAAGCAAATAGCCAAAATAAACTAAATAAAAAATTCTCAAAAAATTAAACATAAATTGCTAAGATGTAATCAAAGAATGTTTAATATTCATTGATAGTTAGAGAAATCCAAATCAAAACTACTTTGAGATTCATCTTATACCTGTCAGAATGGCCATAATCAAATCAAAACAAAACAAGACCATATAAAACAAAACAAAACAAACAAAAGATAAACTCACTTACACTTTTGAAAATACTAGGAAAGGGGAACATTCATCCATTGCTATTGGGAGTGTCAACTTGTATAGCCACTGTGGAAATTAGTAGGGAAGTTCAGATGCAGGGAGTTGGGTATAAATCTACTTGAAGATTCAGCTATTCCAGTTGTGGCCATGTACCAAAATGACTCCACATCTGACTATAGAAGAACTTGCTCAACTGTTATTTCCCTCTCTATTCATAACAGCTAGATACGGAATGAGCCTATGCTATTAATGAGTTTCTATTGTTGCAACAAAACATCTTGACCTAAAAATTTTGGGGACATGGAATGGTTTATACAGATTATGCTTTCCCATTGCTGTCTATCACCAAAGAAAGTCTAGACAGGAAGTCAAACAGGGCAGGAATCGGGAGGCAGTACTGATGCCAAAGCCATGACAGGGTGCTGCTTACTGGCCTATACCTCATGGTTTGCTCAGCCTGCTTCACTAAAGAAAAACCTAGGACCACCAGTCCAGGAATGACACCAACTACAATGGTCTGGACCATCCAGCACTGATCACTCATTGAGAAAATGCACTACAGATGTATCTCACAGAGGCACTTCTTCACTGAGGCTTCATTCTTCCTGATTATTCTAGCTTGTGTCAAGTTGATAGAGAAAACAAGCCAGTATACCTCAATAGTTTGAGTTCCTTATATATTGTTATCTGCTCCTTATCTTGCTTATTATTTGTCTCTGGATATCTAGGTTTGTTTATTTTTTATTACGATTAACTCTTCCCTTTGCTTTGCAGATTTTAATTTTAATGTAATTTCTTATACCTGTTTTTTGTTTTACTGACATTTTTCTTCACACACACACACACACACACACACACACACATCTATCTATCTATCTATCTATCATCTATCTATCTATATTTATATACATCTATATCTATCTATCTATCTATCTATCTATCTATCTATCTATCATCTACCTATATCCAGCTTTCTGTCAAATTTGTACTTCAGAAGTACAATATAGTTGTTATACATTTTCCACTAGGAAGATGTAGCCATCTCCTTCATATACGTGCAAATTATCTTTTCAGCTGATACAGAAAGGTTTGGGGATTTGGAAGATACTTCCAGATGTATTGTCATATCACAAAGCAAGAAAATGTGTGAAATATGTGGATAGAGACAGAAATAGAGAAAAAAAATTATGAGATAGTACACTTCCAAGGATAGAAAATTGGACTTGAGCAAGGAGAAAGACATTAAACATGTAAATGTCACCTTTCCCATTGTACAAAGCTAGTGGGATTCTTCTGTCACATAAGGTGGTCTTTTTGAATCATTGCATAGTACAGGCTTCTTTTGCACATGATGTCTCTAATATGCAAATCTTCATTTAATTTCATGAATGACATTTTAAATCTTTACCCAATGTGTGAAATTTAGTATATTTATAATGAGCTACAGATCACCTTGATTGCACTGAGACCCTGCTAGTGTTTTCAACAACTTTAAATTAGCATTGTCTATGGAGGTCACAGCCTTTCTCCTTGTAATTTCCCCCCTTACATTATATTTTTCTTACCTTCCAATTTTAGCCTCCACTTTTCTCTTCTGCTTCCCATCTGCTGTCTGCTAATGTTTCTACAAAAGTCAGTTCCCATCTACATGGAGCATTTGATTATTTGTATGTCATAATTACTGGTAAATGAAAACAAAAATGTATGAGAGCAGGATGAAAATGAAAGGAAAAAAATGAAAGTAGTTTCCCCATGTATGTACACAATACATATTCTGAAGGAAAAGAAAGCCAAAATGTGTTGAGATCCTACCTTTTTTGTTTCTTTCAGACTAAAAGAACAAACTTAGTAAGGAAAATTTCCTTCCTAGATTTCCAGTGTTCTATGCTTCCCAGTATCAATGAAGATTTGAGTTTTAATTCTTCACCTAGGTTAATGACTAAACATTTCATTCCAATGGTTTCTATCTTAAAATGCCATGCACCTACCTATTTGGTATTGTATTTTTTTTATTACGTTTGAATTTGGAAGTACTAATAGGGACCAAAAAATAGTCCAAGTTGAAGAGTATAAGTAGGTGACTATGATCACAGTACATATTATACTAATATGACATTACTTTTAATTAATTAATTAATTAACTAATTTTCATCCCAAGTGATGTTTCCCCTTCAGGTTCCCCCCTCACAGATTCCCTTTCACTATGTTCCTACTCTTCTCCTCTCAGAGAATGTGGTCCCTTTGGGTATCTCCCTACTCTGGCATGTCAAGTTTCAGCCTGATTGGGCAAATCTTCTGATGCCAGACAAGGCTGCCATGAAGACTAACCTGCCTGACTACTACAAATGTGCTGTGGTGTCTCATTCCAGCCCATGTATGTCCTTTGGTTGGTAGCTCAGACTCAGAGCTCCCAGTGGTTTGTTGACTCTTTTGGTCTTGCTGTGGGGTTCCTACTTACTTGAGGGTTTTTGATTCTTTCACCATCTCTTCAATAAGTGTCTCATATCAATGTAATATTTGGCTGTTGGTATCTGCATATGTTTCAGCCCACTGCTGTGTAAAGCCTCTCAAAGGATAGTTATGTTAGGTCTGCAAGCATAACAGAGTATCATTAATAATGTCAGAGACTGATACTTGTTCATGAGATGGGTTTTAAGTTGGACCAGTTATTGGTTGGCCTTTAATTCAGTCTTTCCTAAACCCCCTCATTTCCCTTAGCTAAGATAAGTTTTAGGTTGAAAATTTTCTGGGTGGGTTGGTCTTCTTATCTTGGGGATCTTGCTTTACTATAGGAGGTGACCTCTTTAGGTTCCATGTCTCCACTGTTAGGTATCTAGTGTAAGGTAACTGGGACTTCCTAGATATTCTCCCCTCCCCCCCTCAGGAGCTGCAGATTTCCTTTAATTCTCCATGCCCAATGGACCTTGCTCCTTCCACCTGATCCTGCCTCACCATTCCTTTCACTTTCCCTTCTCCCTTCCATTTCCTTCCTTCACTTTGCCTCTTATGATTATTTTGTTTCCCTTATTAAATATGCTTCAAGCACTCTTGCTTGGGGCTTTTTACTTGTTTAACTTCTTTGTGTCTGTAGGGTGTATCATGGGTATTTTGTAGTTATGGTTAATATCCACATATCACTGAGTTAGTCCCATGCATATCCTTTTGGATTTTGATCACCTCACTCAGGATGATATTGCCTAACTCCATCCATTTGCCTGCAAAATTAATGATGTCTAGGTTTTTAATAGTTGAGTAGTATTCCATTGTGTAAACATAACACATTTCTGTATCCATTCTTCAGTTTTCTGTGTTGTTTCCAGGTTCTGGCTATGATTAATAAAGCTGCTATGAGCATAATAGAGCACATACCCTTGGGCATCTTCTGGGTATAGTCTCAGGAGTGGTATAGCTGGTTCTTGAAGTAGGACTATTTCCAGATTTTTAAGAAACTGACTAATTGATTTCTGGAGGAATCGTAAAAGTTTGCAATGCCACTAAGAACGGAAGAGTGTTCCCCTTATTCAATATTCTCCCCAGCATTTGGCATCTCTTTAGTATTTGATCTTAGCCTTTCTGATTGGTGTGAGGTAAAATCTCAGGGTAACTTTGATTTGCATTTCCCTAATGACTAAGGATGTTGAACACTTCTTCAAGTGTTACTCAGTCATTCAAGTTTTCTCTGTTGAAAATTCTGTTTAGTTCTGTAAACTATTTTTTAATTAGGTTGTTCAGTTTGTTGGCATTTAAGTTCTTGAGTTTTTTATATATTTTGGATTTAACCTGCTGTCTTATAGAGGGATAGTGTAGTTCTTTTCCCAATCTGAAGGCTTTCATTTTGTCCTGTCGTCAGTTTCTTTTTCTTAGAGAAATTTTACAGTTTCAAGATTTTTCATTTATTAATTGTTGATCCTACAGCCTCAGCCATTGGTATTCTGCTTAGGAAATTATCTCCTGTACTCATGAATTCAAGGTTATTTCCCACTTCTATTAAGTTTAGTGTATCAAATTTTATGTTGAGATCCTTGATAAACTTTGACTTGAGTTTTGTGCTGCATGATAAACATGAATATATTTGCATTTCTACATGCAAACAAACAAATAAACAATCACCATTTATTGAAAAAGTTTTTTTTCTTTATTATATAGTTTTGGATTCTTTGTTAAAAATCAAGTGTCCATAAGATTGTGGATTTACTTCTAGGTCTTCAATTTTATTCAGTTGATCAACTTGTCCATTTCTGTACAAAAATCATGCAGTTTTTAATCACTATTGCTATAGGGTACAGCTTTGGGTCACAAGTGGTGATTCCTCCAGAGTTTCTTTTATTGTTCAGAGTTGATTTGGGTATTCTGGTTGTTTTCTCATTTGTTTGTTTTGGTTTTCCACATGTAGTTGATAAATATTGCATTAAATCTGTAGATTGCTTTTGGTAATATGGCCATTTATACTATGTTAATCCAACCCATGCATGAGCATGGGAAATCTCTCCATGTTATAATATCTTCTTCAATTTCTTTTTTCTGGGACTTGAAGTTCTTCTATTTCATTCCTAATTAATTAGTAAAAATATTATATATAAAAACAGAAGAAATATTATTCTGATTCACAATAACTATTTAATAAAAGCATAAGCATACTGTATCATACAATAATTTAATCTTAAACAAGGGAGATGGATGTCCAGTAAAATGAAATATATGTTGGGGCCTGGTAGGATATAGGCCACTAATCAGCACTAGGTATTGAAAGTAACAATAGAAAATTCCCTCAAATTAATAGGAAAATGGCATAAAGTAACTTTGCATTAGTGGAATAGATCTTTATAGTAATGATCAAACTGAAGACAAATTCTGTTAATGGTAAGATAGTACTGGAATCTGGAGGATATGAAGTGGATATGCTAAGGGTAAAATTGTAAATAAAATTACATTGTGTAAACTTAAAAATTAAGGTAATAAACTAATAAATTAAGTTACTATTTTTAAAAGTTAAGTTCAAATTAGGCCAGTCACTTAGAAGAAAATATTCGTAAGAATAAAATAAGGAGGGAATTATGTAATTCTTATGTGATAGTACACAGCAAAAAATAAACTCATTAAAAAGGAATATTCACAAAAGTAAGAAAACATTAACTAGAAAAAGAGGAAAAAGAAAGAGAGAAAAATCATACCATTACAAATCATGTGCATTTAGTATTTACATTTATGGAAAATATGTAGCTATAGATTTAAAACAAATAGTGAATGGTAAGTCAGGTAAACACAAAGAAAAGAGACGTATATGTGATAATTATACTTGGAATATTAAAAACAGTAAAAAATATATTTAGTTTGGGTAGTAAGATTACATCAATATAATAACAAGATCTGGGTCAAAGACAGTTTTCACTGAAAAATTATGATCTTGAAAATGACATTATGTATTAAAATATGGAAAAGCTCCAAGAAAAATGACACTGTTTATCAAAATTATTTTTAAACTTAAATGTAAATTTAAATAGTCATTAAAAAAGCAAATAAACAAACAAAACACTCAGAATTTATTTCTATGAGGGGTGTAAAACATTGCTAAAATACTTAAAGACAATATGGTAGAGAAAGAAAGATGTATTTTGAGGTAAGTACATTAAATAATTAAAGTACAATAGTATATCATGTATTTAACATTCAGTTAGGGTTTCTGGTGGGTGGTTTACCTCACTATTGAAATATTTTGCAATAGCTGGCTAAACACATGACACAACTTTTCTCAGCTATCGAATCAGAATCAACAAACAAATGATCAACATCCATCTTTATGAATTGAATCCAACCATCGTCTTAGTTTGTTTTTGGGATGGGGGATTTCGAGATAGGATTTTTCTGTATAGCCCTGGGTGTCCTGGCTGTCACTCTGTAGACTAGGCTGACAACAAACTCAGAAATTTGCCTGCCTCTGCCTCCCAAAACCGGATGAACAACTTCATCAAAGTGGCTGGAAAGAAATTTAATTCAAACAAATCAGTAGCCTTCTTCTATTTAAAGGATAAACAGGCTGAGAAAGAAATTAGGGAAAGGACACCCTTCACAATAGTCACAAAATGTATAAGATACCTTGTAGTTACTCGAAGCAAGGAAGTGAAAGATGTGTATGACAAGATCTTTAGGTCCCTGAAAAAAGAAATAGAAGATCTCAGAATATGGAAAGATTTCCCATGCTCATGGATTGGCAGGATTAATATAGTAAAAATGGCAATCTTGCTAAGAACAATCTACACATTCAATGCAATCCCCATCAAAATTCCAACTCAATTCTTCAGAGAGTTAGAGCAAATCTCAAATTCATTTGGCATCACACACACACACACACACACACACACACAAATCAGAATAGCAAAAACTAGTCTCAACAATAAAAGATCTTGGGAAGTCACCATTCCTAAACTCAAGCTGTACTTCAGAACAATAATGATAAACAAAAAACTGCATAGTATTGGTACAGAGATAGGCAAGGAGATCAATGGAATAGACTGAAGACCCAGAAATGAACCCACATACCTATTGTCATTTGATCTTTGACAAAGGAGCTAAAACCATTTGGTAGAAAAAAGAGATCATTTCAACAAATGATGGGGGTGGCAAAATGCAAATCAATCCATTCTTATCTCCTGGTACAAAACTCAAGTCTAATTGGATGAAAGATCTTAACTTAAAACCAGACACACTGAAACTAATAGAAGGGAAATTGTATAAGAGCCTGAAGCATATGGGCACAGAAAAAAAGTCTCTGAAGTGGACACTAATGGCTTATGCTCTTAGATCAAGAATTAAGAAATGGGACTTTCATAAAATTGCAAAGCTTCTATAAGTCAAATTATATTGTCAATAGGACAAAGTGGCCACCAACAGATTGAAAAAAGAACATTAACAATCCTACATCTGATAGAGGGCTAATATCCAAAATATAAAAAGAAGTAAAAAAAAATTATACCCCAGGAATTCAAATAACCCTCATAAAAATGAGGTTCAGAGCTCAACAAAGAATTTTTAAATGAGGACTAATGAATGGTGGAGAAATACCTAAAGAAATGTTCATCATCTTTAGTCATCAGGGAAATGCAAATCAAAACAACCCTGTGATTCCACCTCACACACACCTGTTAGAATGGCTAAAATTTAAAGCTCAGATGACAGCACATGATGCTGAGGATGTGGAGAAAGGAACACTCCTCCATTTTTGGTGGAATTGTAAGGTGGCACAACCGTTCTGGAAATCAGTCTGGTGGTTCCTCAGAAAATTGGACATAGTATTACCTGAGTACCCATCTATCTATACCACTCCTAGGCATATACCCAAAACACACTCCAACATATAACAAAGACACATGCTCCACTATGTTCATTGGAACCTTATTTATGATAGCCAAAAGCTGAAAAGAACCCAGATGTCCTTCAATAGAGGAATGGATACAGAAAATGTGGTACATTTACACAATTGAGTACTACTTAGCTGTTAAAAACAATAAATTAATGAAAATTGATGGAATTAGATAACATCATCCTGAGTGAGATAACCCAAACACAAAAGAACACACATCATATGTACTCATTGATATGTGGATATTAGCTTAAAAGCTCACAATAACCAAGTTGTAACTCCCAGACCACATGAAGCCTTGAAGAAGAAGATGAAAGTGTGGGCACTTAGGTCCTCTTTCAAAGGAGTAACAGAATACTTACAGGAGCTAATACAGAGATAATGTGTGGAGCAAAGACTGGAGGAGGAACCATCCAGTGAGTTCCCCACCTGGGGATACATTCCTATTGCAATCACCAAATGCAAACATTGTTGTGGATGTCAGGAAGTGCATGCTGAACAGGAGCCTGATATACCAGTTTCCTGAGAGGTTCTGCCAGAGCCTGACATATACAGAGGTGGATGCTAGCAGCTATTCATTAAACTGATTATGGGGTATACAAAGGAGTAGTTAAAAAGTAGACTGAAAGAGTTGAAGGGACTTGTAGCCCCATGGGGAGAGCTACAACACTAACCAACCAGAGTTCCCAGGGTCTAAACAACTGGGAACATAAACGGAGGTGTCAGTGGCTCCAGCTTTATATGTTGCGGAGGATGGCTTTGTCAGGCATCAATAGAAGTTTTTGATCCTGTGTAGGCTGGAAGCCCCAGTGAGGGGAAATTTGAGGGCATGGAGGTGGGAGTAGGTGGATGGGACAGGATAACACCCTAGTAAGCAGTGAAACGAGGGAGAATGCCATTAGGGCTTCCTTGGGGAGGGGATGGGGAAAGGGAATGACATATGAAATACAGATAAATAAAGTATTCAATAATAAAAAAAAGCAGATAATGGGGTTGGCTATTGCAGTCGAGCATTTGAGACTTTTTGGCAGCAATTTAATATTACCCATGTTACTGGAATTTTTTTTTTATAATTTTCAAGGACAAGGGACTGAGGAACGGACCCATGGATCTTTAAAACAATATCTTCTTATAATAAATAAGGGGCAGGTATATCCCTGTATACCACAAATTTATCTAAATCATGTTCTTTTTATTTTAAATCTTTTTTTATAAATTTGGAACTTTCTGATGAGTGTGTATGGCACTGTACAACTAGGCATACTTATGCATAAATGAAAGGGAAGGGTTCACTTACTGGTATATGGCAAGATCCTGATGAGGTATTTAATATGGTAAAGAGGGAATGTTTGTGTTTTTTGATGCAGAATAAGGAAGGAGCATGGTGGCTGGCAGACTGATGTTTGAGACATGCCGACATGTGAGCTTGCTGAGTGCCCTGACAATGGTGACTGGGAACCTGTATTGTACATGTATTCTGAATCCACCATTGCTTACCTATACCCCTGATGGGACAAGCTGCCTTGCCTCAAGTTTCTAGACCTGTGAAACAGATAATCAAAAAGAGAAGCTTTAATAACTCTGGTATTTTTCTTAAATGTGACCTGTTATTCAGACTCAGTCATGTATTGGTCTAGAAATCAATCCGATATTGGAAATAACAGTCTTCATTTGGAAAGCTGGTTCTAGACATTTTCAGAGACGTATATGGAAGTTAGCTGTAGTTCTCTATGTTGCTATATAATCAAGAGATAAAGTTTGGAGAAGATCTAGATTTCAAACAAGTGTTAGTACATGTGTTAAGGCTCTTTTAATTGTCAAGTTAGAAATACTTTTGTTTCTTCTACAGTATTTAATGTAAGTTGCACTGACTGTACACTTTCTAAACATGTGTTGAAATCTGGCATGTCAGTTATGAAGGTCTATCAACTAGCTTTTGTTTTATTTCCCTGAGTATCACAGAATCTTGGTCTACTGGAAAAAAAAACTGCAAGTACTAGAAGAAGTGAGACAGGCTTAAAGCAGAATCAAAAGTATAATGGGCTGGATTATTGCTGGCATAACAGCTTTAATTACATTAATTGCTTGCACCACTGCTTCTGCAATTGCTTTGACACAAGAATTTAAGACAGCTACTTTTTTTGTTAATCACTTAACAAAAAATGTTACTAATACGTTGAATATACAAGAGGATAGGAGTTTTGAACAATGGATTGATGCTCCTTTTTCTATATAAATTATTAGAAGGAGGTTCAGAGTTTAAGTGTAAGGAGCTATCCCAAGTGTCATGCCAAATACTATTGGATTCGTGTTAGTTCTAAAATTTACAGTGGTAGTCATCATAATTAGGATAAAGGTTAAAGACAATTGCAGTGTATCTGGAATAATTCTAACACCTCTCTGGATGTTGTAGCGGGCCAGGGATCAACCTGGTTCACCTGAAAAGAGGGCTGGGAACTTAAGTGGGACAGAGGGGGAGAAGAGATGAAGCCAAGATAAAGGTCACTGATCAAGGCTCAATGCTTTAATGTTCAGCTTTCAATTTAAAGGGGAAGCCCCACCTCCATCAACAAACCCCTTCTTGCTTCTGCCCAGGTGGGTGAGGGGAATCCATCCTTAATTGCAGGCTGGAGGAGTCCGAAAGGCAAGCTCAGCAGGCAGTTCCTGTAGCAGGCCAAGGTGGGCAACTCCACCTAGGTGTTTATTGTCATGCAGCCAAGGTGGGTAGTTCCACCTATGTCCTATTATTTGGTCTATTGTGGTAAACAAGTTCTCTCAGGCCTGCTCAAGGCTGGGGGAAGGGCACAATTCCCCCTTTTTATTTTTATAAAATATGCGTAGCTCCAGTAGCTGGATTGGGGTACGATATTTCATCCCATCTGGGGTACAGAGTGGTCGGGTGACTGTGCCTGGCTTAGGTTGACATTTGTATTGCTCCTATATTACCCGTCTTTGATGTAATACATAGCATATTGGTGTATTCCTTTGCCTTAGGTTTATAGGAGCTCAAGACACTCTTACCCATCTTTGATTAACCGGCTTTCGTTGGCACACTCTTTCCCAAATATAGACCAAAGCCACATTCAGACCAAGGATGTGTGAGAATGCAATTGATGTAGTTCTTCATAGCGATGGATAACTGCCATGATGAATAGCTGAGCTTGCTGGGAGTGATCCTGTGTGAAGGTAACCTATCTGCTTGAGACACAAAGTTCAAAAGGCAACATGATTTATCCAAGCAATGTAGAAAATAAGGTTGAAAGTGGAAATGTTCCAGTGTCTAATCCAACTGCTGGTTGACAGGGATTTAGACACAAAGTCCAGCTGCCACATGTAGTGGGTGGCTTTAAGTATAGATGGAGACTACATGCCAGGTTAAATCAGCTGGCAGATAAAGATTTTGAGCCATCATCATCAGAATCACAATTATTAGGCTCAAGATCTGTGTCCACTTGACAGACTTATCTTTCAGGCAGCCATCGGGCTCCATTTTCTTTTTCTGAGAAAATGCAGACCGAGCCATGACCCCAAATTAAAACAGGGAGGGGCCATACCAAGTATTAGTTAAGACTGCTGCAGACTGACCTTTAGCATCAGTTTGCAGAAACTTTAAAATAAGACAAAAGCAAGGTGTGCTTCTGATGACCTTGGGGGATATAATTCCCCCTTTTTAGTTTTTAAAAGCCAATTTTTCAGGGTTCCTTGCAAAACCAGGGTGAAGCATAAGTAACTGCTCCTCCTACACTCATGAGAGTTATCAAGATATTATTTTAAAGTTCCATAATCTCTCTTTCACTATTCCTTGGTTTTGAGGATAAGGAATCTCAATAATAAGGATAATATTAAATTGTCAACAAAACATCTCAAATGTTTGACTGCAATAGCCAGGTCCATTGTCTATAATCTGATATGGAACACCAAGCATAGAAAAATAATGTACGCAATGACTAATTATAATTTTTAGTTGCTTTTCTTGTTAAAGCAGTCACAACTAAAAAGCATAAAAGGGTATCAAGTCACATGTACATATTTTAATTTTCCTAAAATCAAAATGAGTAACAACTATTTGCCATAATTGATTATGTATAAATCCTCAAGGCTTAACATCATTATGAAAAATTTGAGGACACTGAGAACAAGTTTTTGCAATTTAACTTGCACACTTTCTAGAAATTTCAAATTATTGTCTCAATGTATTACTATTTTGATGATGTAAAGAATAAGATTGTATGGCCAATTGTTTCTGTAAGATCTATAATCTGCCTGGTATACAAATCTGCTATGGCATTGTCCTAGGGTCCAGGCAATCTAATATGAGCACTTAAATGTCTTATAAAGTTAAATTAAGCTGTATTTGCATAAATAACTGTAAAATTTGAGAATTAGCAATATCTAAAAAAGGAACAATTTTAAGCAATTCTAAACCATGAGCCATATATTGGCTATGAGTATATAAATTGAAAGCTTGATTTTTCAGCACTTCAATCAGTGGCTACAGCACATAATTCAATTATTTGTGCTGAAGCAGGGGAAACCTCAAGAAAATGAACATGTGATTTAATTACATATACTGCCTTCTCAATAGATGAGGCATCTGTAAATACAGTAAACATCTTTTCTATGGGCTGCATGCAAATTTATAGGAGATATAAAAGCATGCATAAAAAACTTATAACACCTTGTCTTCTGGATAATGATTATCAAATTTGCCTAAAAAGTTTGCTATGTAATAGGCCAAATATCATTATTTTCCAATAACCAATTTAATTGCTATTTGGAATAAGGAATAAACATTTCATCCAAAATACTTTCAAAATTCTATCATACAATCCTGTGTTAACAATGTAATAGTTTCATAATAGGATATTCAAGCTTTACTTGTAGGTGAAGGATGATTCCACATTAATGGTTTCTTTTACCAAGTGGCTGTTGTGAGCACATGAGTAGCAATAACTCAAACAGCCAACAATTGATCATAGTCTATATAATTTATCTTTTGATAACTAACAGCTTACTCAAAGCTATCTATCCCTCACCAGTTAAATTTCGAGGGGAATTAGGATTTGCATCCCCCTTGAGAATATCAAACAGAGGTTCAAGTTCTCTTATGGTAAACTTAAGGTGAGATTGTAGCCAGTTAATCTCTTAATAATTTTGAGAATCATTAAAAGTAAATTTTTTTTGTATGTACACCTGCAAGTCAGAAGAGGGCACTAGATCCCACTACAAATGGCTGTGAGCCACCATGTGGTTGCTGGGAATTGAACTCTAATATTTTTAATTATGAGTCTAGCCTTTAGTGGCTGAGCCATCTCTCCAGCACCAACTGCATAACTGAAGTCCCAAATATTAAATAGATATTTTCTTTGAATCTTTTCTGGAGGAACAAGCACTCCAAAATTTTAAAGCACATAGTACAAGAGCAAAGGCTTGCAGAAAAACTCCTTTAGAGAGATCAGCTAGTAAAATATACAATGAATAATATACACTGAAAGATTCAAATGCTTAACCTTTTGTATTAAAGCAACAACAAATTTTTAAGGCCATTAATCATTCTCTGAGGCAACCTTTCTAAAGATATTGCTTCATGGGCTCTGAAAAATCACATGCAAACTCACTGAATTTAACCTCATCACCTTTACCAGGATGTAAAGGAATGGTATAGAAACAATCCTTTAGATCTATAATAGTTCTATATACATTTACTGGAATGGCAACTGGAGTAGGCAAGTCAGGCTGTAATGCCTCATTAGTTTTATAAATCTTAAGTTTGATTTTTGTTTTGGATTAATTGAATAACCAATTCCTTTTAGCTGAGTGAGAGTATCAGATAAAAGCCAAGCTGAAGGCAATCTTGTCCTCTACATGATTGCCCCAGTATCTATTAATCCTTCAAAACCTTTTTCCTTCAATTATTAACTTAAGATTAGGTCTCTTGCTACTAATAGATTGGATTCAATACACATCAGAGGAACCAAAGCCATCTTGTTCTCTCTCACTCTGTTAACAGGCACAGCTATAATGTCATAGAGGGAAGCAGGCATAATTTTAATTCCTCCCACATAATCATAATTCTTGACCCATAAGCTGTTTTGAATGTCTTTGGGTCTGGGGGAAGGGCACAGATGTTTTACCTTTGCATAGTGAGCTCATGAATTTAAAGAATACTGCTTTGCTGGGCATTGATGCATCCGATCCTGCTGATAAAATTACCTGTGGCCTGAGGTCAGTATTTCTATTTTGGTCAAGCTTCAAGAATGGCATATATAGCTTGATCATGCTAGCTCTTTTTGTCTTCAGAATACTTTTATTCCCACCTATCATGTTAAAGCTTGTCTTTAACAACATCTCCATGTTGGCAGATAAAGTACATGACTTAAAATCAAATATTGATCCTCAGACAGGGTTATTAAATTAACAGTCTGGCAAGTCAAGGACTGGTAAGAATCTGCACAGAGACTTACTAATCTAACACCAAAGTGTGTTGCTTTTGATAATGCATAACCCATGATGGGTAAGAAAGGCATTCTTGTCAGAACAACAAGCCTAAGACAGGTTCAGATTTGTTTATGAAATGAAAAAAAACAAGTGTGAGAGGCGGAGAGCTTTTGGGATTGCTTGGCATGAAACTGACATGGGCCAAGGACAAGGAAATAGGCTGCTTGGTAGGAATATGTCATTGACCAAGGACAAGGAAATGGGTTTCAGGCAGGAATCTGACATTAGGTTAGAACAAAATGTACTTTCAGGCAGGAATTTAAATCTTAGGCTAGATCAAAAAAGTAATTTCAGGCAGGAATCTAAATATTAGGCTAGAACAAGGAAGTAGGCCTCAGATATGAAAATGACTTTGGGCTTGGCAGGGAAGTCATCCTGATAAGCCCTTAGAAACAAAGATCACAGGAGTGTTCATATAATTTTGTTTATTGCCTTGCTTTTTTTTTTTTTTGACAATTTATGTTCACTGTCTTGCTTGTTCCTTGACTATTTGCATCTATTTTATTACTAGTTCCTCAACCTAGAACTGACCTTAGTAATTGTATGTAATTAAAATGGTATAGCAAAAAATAAAAAATAAAAAATAAAAAAATAAGAGGGCAATTGAATAAGGGTTTTCTAGGGAGTGGAAATGGGGAAAGGGTTTGCATCTGAAATGTAAATAAATAAAATATCCAATTTAAAAAACAAGTTGTGGGAGTTTCTAAATCTACTGAATCAGAATAAACATTTCAAACCAAATAATGTCTTTTGTTGATATTACAAATATAAACTGTTATAAACAGGAAGAACCATAAATTATAAAATAGTTCTGGATATAGAAAAAATGAATGAAGTTAAATTAAATGAATGAAGAAATTAAAGATAAAAAATATTCAAATAACTGGGTGGTAGTAATTTCTTAGTTTTAGTATATCTTGAAAGAATAACAAAAGTTATCAATTTTGAGATGAAGAATATTAGAATTTGTGAAATGCTGTATTACGTTATAGGGTCAGTGCTTTAAATTAGAATATATATGTGTGACATTTTTAGAATTGATGGTACTAATTTCAGCTGTGTTTTATTAAATTCTAGACATGTCCTTTCATAAAGACTAGACAGTCTGTCTTTCCAATAATGTTAATTAAGGCCAATTGTGTCACAGATAATTGATAAGATTATGGAGCATTGCAGAATGTGATGGGTAAAAGTCAAATAGAGCTTAGAATATTTCAAAAATTGATCATTTTTCTCTAAGACTTAGATGGCTATTAAGTGCAATTAATAAAGTATCATGTTAATTGTTTCAGAAAGGGATAATTTTGTAGTTAATTAGTTTTTTATATTGTGGTTTTGTCAATATGTAAGTATAACAATAAAATATAATCAACTGTCTAAATGAGAAAACATTTTAAAAGGCTTTCTCAGTAGGCTGAATGATGAGGTCTGGTGTAAAAATTATTTATGCACAGATCAATATTCTATTGAATATATACAATGCTAACAAGGTAGAATAAGAGGCCTACATTTACTTTAATAGAAATAGAACTAGGAGACAAAAATCTATAAGCTACTGTTAGTATATGTACCTCCTTCAAGAACAAACTTCTTGTTTCTCTTCATAAAATTTCATTTAAGATTAAGCCTTTGACAAAGTAAATGTCTAATTCTTATACTATAAATCTTCTCTTTATTTAAGTGTTGATTCACAGTATTCCCTAAAAGGTAATTTATTTGAAGATGAAGCAAGAAATACATTATAAAATTGTCCATTAATTTCAAATGCTGTTGATCTTCTTTGAAACACTATTTGGAACAGTTTGAATATTGTATACAAATTACTTGAAATGTAATTTCAATTTTTTCTAATGGCTCCATAAATTGTGGAGAGCAACTACTATTCTAGATTTCAAATAAAAATGTATTTATTGTTTATTTAACAGTAGAGAATTTTGCTTGTAATAGGTTTTTTCTTTAAAGAAAGGAAGCCATGAATCTGACAGAGAACAAGGTAAAGTAATTATATGGGAAAGGATAAAAGAGAAAAATTAAAAGACACAATGATGTAATTGTATTTTAATTCTAAAATCAAAAATTAATTAGAAAGTTTCAATGATATTTATGTAGGTTATCTATGCTGTGGATAATAATTTTAAACACATTCTATAGAGGGAAATTGTTATTTATGTTTAATATGAATGAAAAACACATTAATTTTTATTTAAATATATTTCAGGTAACTGAATTCCTACAGTTTCTTTCATCCTACATAAAAATATACAATGTAATTCCATTGCTAACTCTCAAGTATAACTATCAGAAAAGCACAGAAAGAAATAACACAATTAGGAAGACTACATCAGTGTCTACATCAGATGTGGGGATATTCACCTGTAATCTTGCAGCTGGGAGACATAACTCTGAGGATCCTCAGTGTAAAGGCAGTTTGGGTAGTTTAATAGGACACATGAAACAACACATATAAGGAAGTGAATGAATGAAAGAGACAACATTTAGATAATATTTTAACAAGATAATGGATTTCTCTATTTACAAAGATTCTTCTAATTTAACAAATTACATATGAATACAGAAAACCAATTAACTGCTCTGAAAAACAGATCTGAATAATGTTGTGTGGATATAGAAAGGGAAAGAACAAAATAGTGTTGAAACCCTACAATCTCTTATGGTTTTATTTTACAGCATTAGTTTTGTTCCTTGTTACCTGTTTTGATTTTTATGGTAGCTTCTCTCATTCTTATTACACATAAATAAATTGTCATTAATATTTAGTTTATAAGCAAACAAACTGTGTCTCTGGGAATTTTGATATATTGTTCTAGTCAAAACATAATATGAGGGAGCGGGATCTCAAATCCAACCCTTCCAAACACCTAGGCCCATCGGAGCACTAAGACAAAATGAAATTAAAAGTCTTTGTCTCAGTCTTTCTTCATTGCAAAGTAAAAACCTTGATGAGTTACTTATTACTGTGAGCCTAAAAACCAGGTTAGCAATTGGGCTTTTATTTTGCTACATTTCTTCTGTATGATTTTTATTGGAGATAGATTTTTGATATAGGTCATGTGACTTGTGACTCAATTATACCACTTGATAAATATTTATGGATTTTCCCCTTGCCCTACCTATAAATTGAGCCATATGTCATCCATACTAAAGTGCCTGCTCTAAAGAAACTCATGTATGGATGACCTAATTGTCTATTTTGTTTCTTAAAGGGTTGACTTTCAGGTTCTTGGAAGGTATGGATAAAACAGTGGTTCACTTTCTCTAAATAGTGCCACATTTCTTATCCCTTTTCAATTTTCTTCCTATATGCAGCCTTCCTGAATTCACAGTTATAACTTAAGCTCTCTGGAAAGTTCATTAGTCAATTTTCCTAAGCCTTATTTCACATGCACTTTTCTACTGGTTTATGTATGTTCACATTTTATAAAGCATTCCCATGTGGAGTCTTTCTTTGTGATTCCAGAAACTTCTTTTTCTTTGCCTGAGTTATTTACAGAGGATGTATTTTCCCAGGTTTTACCTTCCTTCTTCTTGTCTGTGAAAAATGAGTGATGAATGTTTTCCAGTGCTGTTCCTTCTTATTTTTTTTTTAAGTTTTTCATATTGTAATATTTAATTTCTAAGATTTTTTTTGAATTCGTTTTTAAAAATGTCCTTTTCCCCTAGTCTAGATTCTACTCTTTTAATTTTCATTGTATTTATGTTGTGTTTTTAATTTTACTACTTTCTTTAATTTTTCCTTGCTTGTTGAGTACACTGGAGTTAAGAGTTTTATTCATTAGTGTCTTGTTACTTTGACTTCTGACTTTTGATCTCCCTACTTCAGTTCTCATCTATGTTGTTTAAGAGAATAATATGTAAAGATAAAAATATAAATGCAGTGCAGAATATACAACCTTATGCAACTCTCTCTTTTTCTCTCTTTCCTTGTGTGTGTTTATGGGTGTGTATATGTGTATGAGTGTGTGTATGTGTGTCTGTGTGTATCCAATTAACATGTGGTCTTCAGTCAAGAATGGTCTTGGTGTTGTCAACTTATACTCTTAATTTATGGTTCATGAATAGCAGCCCACAAATATTATGCTAGATCTTTTTACCTTAATAGCTTGTTTGGCAAATAAAGAATCAATTGTATCCAAGATGTGCTTTGCTTCAATTGAGTTATGTTTTTGATATTATACACCAACAAATACCTATTAATGTTTAAAAAACCACAACAGATAAAAAGAAGCAATAACAAAATCAAACTTTAAGAAAAATAAAATTCCTAATCATCTTTGAAACCAGCCAAAGTTTTTCTCACAAGTCCTAGGCAATCCTTTCAAGGTTCAAATTAGTTAATACCTGCATTTATAATATCAAATTTTTAACTACAATGTCAACGAACTCCTTTTTTTAAAATTTACTAATGCTCAGTGACATTTATATTAAATTACATAGAGATTTATATTCTTCCTGGATTTCCTCATATATGATTTGCTATTCTCAATGAACAAAAGCATTTGCCAGAACATTAAATGCATGGTAAATGACAGGTCACAATGGAGTAAACTACATATATAATACACTATACAATTAATATGATTTCATAATGTATTTCTTGGGCTGCAGCAAATACTTATAGAAATAAAAATAAAGTCACTGTTGTCAGAGAGTGTTTCATCAAAGTGTAAGTTACGACAAGTATGATGGCATAGTACATAGTGATATTTGGACTTGGCTAAAAATATAATATTATTTAAATCAAGAGAATTATAAAATGATATTCTTTTGTCATGTAGTAGCAAGAAAATAAATATATATATTTAATCCTATCAAAAAATCTATAAATATGTATACATATGCATATCTAATAAAAGACTGACATTGGTAAGTGTTCTAGTTTTCAAATATAACCAGATTTGCACAATATGGAGGGTTGCTAAAACACATGCCTTTGTTCCTAAAAT
This sequence comes from Grammomys surdaster, assembly GCF_004785775.1. Classification (NCBI taxonomy): domain Eukaryota; kingdom Metazoa; phylum Chordata; class Mammalia; order Rodentia; family Muridae; genus Grammomys; species Grammomys surdaster. The sequence continues at coordinate 5,573,474 of NW_021604607.1, read as the reverse complement.
TTTGCTAGTATTTGATGCTGTTCTACATAATTAAATTGATCAATTTGTTATACAGACAATATGGTCCTATTATCAATGAATATTGTACAAAAATAAATGGAAGAAGGAATGAGTACCTTTACATTGTCAGTATGTGAGCTTCCAAGAAGTAAGAAATAGTTTTACCACTGAGCTCAGTGATAGGGTACTTATCCAGCAGGCTTCACTGGTTTCAATCCTTTGCTCAATTCAAGACAATAAAATAGTACATTGAAATATTGACAATATTGCTTTTCTTTAAATTAGGTAATATTTTACCCATTACTTAGAATGTAACCATCTGATATGTATGCACATTGAGAAAATTACACTTTATCAGTTCTTAAATACTAAAATCATAAATATGAGTTCTAAAAGAAGGAAGGTATATAGAGATGAATAGAGAAGAGTAAAACAGTGGGTAGGTAAAAAAATGCAGAAATACGTTATTAAGTTACAAGTCATAATATCATATCAAAATCAAATGACAATGGAAGTTGTAGCTTTATCTGCAGACAGTAATGGAAAAGACAAAACACATATATACCACTTTGAAAATCAAAAACTCCAAAAGCTAAAATAAGAATTAAGTGAATAAAATATATTCTAATACAACCAAATAACTAAGTAACACTAGAACCTCAAAAGAATATCAATGAAAAATAATAAGGGCAGGAATAAAACAAGTTTTTTGTAGCATCAGACTTAAGCAACCAAAAGACTAAATCCCTAAAACTGCCCCAGCAAGCCAGTACTGATTCCTGACTTCTGCATGGAGCCAATTGTTTTGTTCTTTCGTGACATATTATGTAATATGTCCATTTTCAAATATGTGACCACTCTTTATGAAAAACTGATTGACTGCCTCTAACATAAAATTTACAAAGTATCAATTGTATTACCTGTGTAAAGCATGGGATCATGTTGTATGCTTTATTTAAATGATTGTATGTTTTAGAATATGTTAATTCTAAAATAGTTTTAGGTGAGATTTCAATAGTTCAGGGTAGTATGATTCCAGACCATAATGTAGTTGCTATATGCACTCTTTATGTAAATATCCCTAACACTATATTTTATGTTTAAAAATATCTAAAATTTTAAAAGTCATCAATAATAATTTCTAGTTGCCCCCACCTCCTACCTCCCGAAGTTGCCAGGTTCCATTCTTTATGCTAGTCCTCAGGTCATTAGTCCTGTTCTTCCCCAATACCCAACACCTGGTCATGTTCTCTTCATTCCCTCGATGTTACTTTTCTCACCCAGGTTCCCAACTCCTCCTCCTGTGACTGCTTTATTCTCCCTCCAAAGTGGGATTGAGGCATCCTTATTTGGGCCCTTTGGCTTGGTAACCTTTTTGAATTCTGTAGATTCTATCCTAGTTATTGTATAAGTTTTTTTACTAATATCCATTTATTAGTGAGTATATACCATGCATATCATTTTGGGTCTCAGTTACCTCACTCAGGATGATATTTTATGGCTCCAGCTATTGGCCTGCAAAACTCATGGTGTCCTTCTTCTTAATAGCAGAATATTATTCCATTGTGTAAATTAACAACATTTTCCATATTCATTCTTCTGTTGTGGAACATCTGGGATTTTTCCAGCATTTGTCTATCACAGGTAAGGGGGGGGCTCTAAAATGTTCCAGAGACTTTATAGGTGAGAGACTCTTGGGACTCAAAGGGAGGAACATTAGATGAATTGCCTTACAGTGGGGAGAAAGAACTGGTTGAGTAGACCTCCAGTAAAAAGACAAGGCATCAAGAAGAGGGATGGAGTTGACATCCCACAGTCAAAAACTCTGACCCATAATTGTTCCTGTCTGAAAAAACTACAGGAATAAAAATGGAGAAGAGCCTGAGGAAAAGGAGATTCACTGACAGGCCCAAGTTGAGATCAGCTCAAGGTGAGGACCCAAGGCCAGACACTATTACTGAGGCTATAATATGCTTACAAACAGGGGCCTATCATGACTGCCATCCAAAAGGCCAAAAACACAGGTGAAAGAGTCAGATGCAGATATTTACACTCAATCAATGGACAGAAGCTGGTGACACCAGGGGTTGATTTAGAGAAAAGCTGAAAGAATCTGAGGAGGAGGGCGACCCTGTAGGAGGACCAGCAGCCTCAACTAACCTTGACTCCAGGATCTCTCAGACACTAAGCTACCAACCAGGCAGCATACATCAGCTGATACGAGGTCCCTGACATATGTACATCAAAGGACTGCTGGTTCTGGATTCAGTCAGAGAAGATGCACCTAACCTTTGAGAGACCTGGGAACCCAGGGAGTGGGGAAGTCTGGTTGGAGGTGTGTGGTGAGGACATTCTCTTGGAAACAGGGGCAAGGTGGGGAGGTGTGGAATGGGAAACAGTCAGAGAGTAGAACAGGAGGGAGATAAAGTCTGGACTAAGGAATAAAAGTAAATAAAAAATAATATTTCCTCAGCATATGATGGTACACCACCTGTAGTTGCTGTTAATTATGTTATAAATTAATTTGAAGTCTTCATTAAAGATTGACAACACTTTTAAGTTTTTAACATGCTCTTTTTAAATGTACCCATTTTCTTACAAAGTTTTTACCTTTTTTATTTGTGTGTACTTCAGTATTACATATCTTTATTTAATGCTGAGAATTTTACAAATACTCTGATGTTATGTTGGTCATTGAAGTCATATTCTTAATCTCTTCATTCAAAGCACTTTTGAGAATTTTACATAGTGAAATAAAGAGAATATACATGGTTTTTGAAGTGAAAGTTTGTATGCATGAAACTACAGGAATTAAGCTTTATACACAAAGAAGCATTGTGATTCTGTGTGAAAAAAATAAGTAATGCAATACATAATATTAGAACAACTAGATGTTTCTTATGAGAGTAATAAAGTCTAACACAAGATCAATGATAATAGATTATAGAGTGAAGATGAATAGTGATTCAATCTCTTTTCCAGGAGAAGTTTTAAGCAATGTCCACTGAAGATATTGTGAAAGTGATTAGCATGTAAGTTGGATACATGTAAAACTATAAAACTGTAATAAAAATAAGAATAAACTCTAAAAAGTACACATACTGCCTGTTGTTTTAAAAATACAAGGTGAACTGAATTAACCTTCAGCAATTATATTAATGAAAATGCATCCTTATGAAGTTTATAAAGATCAGAAGAAACTTGAAACAAACTGAATTGTCTCTCCTACATTCCTTTGTTGATGCCCTAGCCTCAGGAAGTTTGTGTTCAGGGAAAGAGTCTCTGGTAAAGTAATTAACATCAAGTAAACTGATATTGGACAGGTCATATTCAGAATAACGGATGATGGATGTCTTTATAAATGCCCTCTAGAGTCTGCTTACACTGAAGAACAAATATCTACTGATTAATGGAGCAGGGATGCCATGTCCAAGTCATGGACAAAGTGCTTACTGGAAACCATTCATGCTAGTATCTTGTACATACATTTCAAACTTCCAGAAAACCAAGGAAATAAATTGCTATTTATGAAGTCACCCTGTCTGTGATATCCTATTATGATGCTCAAGCAGATTCTTTCTGTCATGATCTAACTAAAATCGAGTTGTTTACTCAAAATGAAAATACTACTCTTAGAAGTCAGAATGCAGATAATAAAAGACCATTTGATTCTAACCCAAACTCTATATCTGCAATGCTCAGGTAAATCATGGAATAATTAGAGGAAATATTTTAAGGGCTAGAGACTTACCATGCCTGTTGCTAGGTAATGCCTCTTAAACAGGAAAAATATACTCATCAAATTTCAAAATGATTATTGATTAAAAAATGGCTCCAAAATGATAATACCAGTTGTCATGATAATGTATATCTGGTTAATTCTATGTAATCTCATCCATAGATAAATAGGTATATAATTGTTAAATGGCTTCTGAGACAAAGTGATTAGTGTCCTCTAGTGATTAATTTTTATACTCTAAGTGGTCATCCTTAGACACTTCTACATATGAGTAATATTACATGGGCTCAGTAAGTAGTATATGCATGTACATATGTCTATTAGTTTGCATATATGTATATACATACAACAATAATAAAGAATTTAGTATGAATTCAGGGATGTTGGAGACATTTGTTGGGAATAATTAAGGGTGGAAGTGATATAAAAATAGTGGTAATGAATGAGATTCTCAAAAATTTAGAAAATCAACTAAATTGGTAAATCAACATGAAGTGTAAAACAAAATTTAGACATGTAGAGTTAACTATTAAGAAAATATAGGGGAAAGAATTTAATGTGAAAGCTATATTTCTATGAAGCAGACCTGGGAATGCAAACAAATAATAGTTTATTTTTATTCTAAATTATTAGAGTTAAATATATTAGAGCCCTTACGGCCTGTACCTTTCTCTGGGACATATCATCAGTGTGTCTGCCCTTTAGAAGACAGCACAATCTAAAGGCTTGCCAGGATATCTGCTTCACACTTGTCAACAGGTAAGGAACCCTCTCAAATAACTCCAGCAGCTGGGACTCCAAGGGAGCACAGAGAACTTGGGAGCCATCCTTGCAGATATAACTCCACCAACTTTCAGTCTCTGCATTACAACAGGGCAGAACATCAGGGTGCCTGCCTCTCTTAAGATATCTGCTCTGAAGGCCTCTCAGAATATCTGCTTTGCTGAGGGCAGCAGACCCCACAGTCTGATGGCCACCCAGAAGAACTGATGCAGCCAGGGCAACAGACACTGCAGTCTGAAGGCTACCCAGAGTATCAGCTGCATCCAGAGCAATAGATCATAATAGTGTATGTCCTTGTGAAAACACCACAGTCTGAAGGCCTTCCAGGACCTCTGCTGCACCCAGGGCCACAGGTCTCCCAGGAGACATACAGCAACCCAGGGACACAAGAGGCAGGATCCTGATTATAAACTCAGGGCAGTTAACAGTAAAGATGGCCAGATGGCTAGAGGGAAACACAAGGCCACACACAACAGAAGCTAATATAATTTGGCACCATCAGTACCATGTTCTCCCACCATAGTCCTGGATATCCTAACACAGTTGAAAGCCATGATGGTTAACTAAAATCCTATCTGAAGAAGATTGAAGTGTCCTTTAAGAAGGATATAAATAACTTATTGAACGTAATACAGGAAAACACAGGCAAACAGGTAGAAGCCTGTAAAAAGGAAACAAATAGAACCCTTAAAGAAATACAGGAAAATGCAATCAAACAGGTGAAGGAATTGAATAAATTGGTCTAAGACATAAACTGGAAGTAGAAAAAAATAAAAAATAACACACAAATAAAGGCAAACCTGGAAAGAAGTTAGGAGCTGTAGTAAGCAAGCACCAACAACAGAATAAAAGAGATAGAAAAAAGAAACTCAGGCATAAGAGATACCTTAGAAGATGTTGGCACAGCAGTCAAAGAAAATACAAAACATAAACTACTCCAAACCCAAAACATCCAAGAAATCCAGGATACAGTGAAAAGAACAAAGGTAAGAATAATAGAAATAGAAGAGAGCTAGGATTCTCAGCTCAAAAGAACAAAAAAAAAAAGTCTTCAATAAAATCATAGAAGAAAACTTCCCCAACCAAAAGAGATGGCCAAAATTCTACAAGAAGCCTAAAGAACACAAAACAGATTGGACCAGGAAAACAAAATCCTCTTGTCACATAATAGTCAAAACACTAAATGGACAGAACAAAGAAAGAATATTAAAAGCTGTCAGGTAAAAAGGCCACGAAACATATAAAAGCAGGTCTATCAGAGTTACACCAGACTTCTCAAAAGAGTTCTAAAAGCAAGAAGAGCTTAGACAGAGGTCATGCAGACCCTAAGAGAACATAAATGCCAGCTCAAGCTAATATAACCTGCAAAACTTTCAATCACCACAGATGGAGAAAGCAAAATATTCTATGACAAAATCAAATTTAAACAATATCTACCAATCAAATGTTACAGAGGATTCTAGAAGAGCTACTCAAGCAAAAGGAGGGTACCTATAAAGAAAAAAAAAGATATTTATCTTCTCATAACAAAAGTAAAAGGAGAGAATCACACACACTTACTGCCATTTATAAGAATATACATAAAAGAAACTGCCAATCATCTGTCTTTAATATCTCTCAATATTAAAAGACTCAATCCCATAATAAAAAGATGTAAGCTTACAAACTAGATATCCAAGCAAAACCCATCATTTTGTTTCATACAAGAAACAAACCTCAATGACAAAGACTGATACTACCTCAGAGTAAAAGAGCAGAACAAAGTCTTCCAAGAAATGGTCCCATGAAAAAAGAAAGAGTTGCCATTCTAATATCCAATAAAATAGACTTTCAACCAAAAGATTTCAAGTAAGATAGGAAAGGACACTTCATATTAATCATAGGAAAAACTGGCCAGGAGAAATTATCAATTCTGAACATCGTCCCAAATTGAATGGCAACCACATTCATAAAAGATAATTTACTAAAGCTCAAACCACACATTGAACCCCACATAATAATACTGGGAGACATCAACAATCCACTCTCAACAAAAAATAGGCCATTGAAACAGAAACTAGTCAGAGATGCAACAAAACTAATACAGGTTATGAACCAAATGGAATTAAGAAATACACACAGAATATTTCACCATAAAACAAAAGAATATAAATTCTCAACACCTCATTGTACCTTCTCCAAATTGACAATATGATTGGTAACAAAATAAGCCTGCACAGATTCATGAAGATTGACTTCAATAACAACAAAAACACCAGAAAATCCACATACCTGTGGAAACTGAACAACTCTCTACTCAGTGAAAACTTGGTCAGGGAAATAATAAAGAAATTAAAGACCTCCTGGAATTCGATGAAAATGAAGACACAGCATACCCAAACTTATGGAACACTATGAAAGCAGTGCAAAGAGGAAAATTCATAGCACTAAGTACCTTCAAAAAGAAATTCAGTGGTCACAGGAGGCAGCTCAGCACCCAACCCCAGAAAACCGAGAGAAAGAGGGACTCCCAGGAGCTTTAGCTCAGGCAGCATCCCAGGTAAGGAAAAAGCAGCACTTGCCCCAAACCGGGAGCAACCGGGACCCACTGGGACCCAGGAATTCACTCCTGGCCCAGAGCGGGCTCCATTCAGTCTGGGCCTGAGCACACAGCAGGTCCCGGGAGGCAGCTCTGTACCCAATCTCACAGAAACCAGAGGAAGTGGGGCTCTCAGGAGCACTAATCCAAGCAGTATCGTAGGCTAGGAGGTGGCAATACTTGGCCCCAAACGGGGAGCAACCTGGAACCTCTGGGACACAAAAATTCACTCCTAGCCCAGGGCGTGGGTTCCTTCCGGTCTGTGCCAGAGCAGATCCAGGGAGTCAGCTCTGCACTCAAGCTCACAGAAGCTAGAGGAACCGGGGCTCTCAGGAGGTCTACCCCAAGCAGTATCTTAGGCTAGGAGGAGGCAGTACTTGTCCCCAAACAGGGAGCAACCTGGACCCACTGGGACCCAGGAATTCACTCCTGGCCCAGAGCGTGGGTTCCTTCCTGTCTGAGCCGGAGCATTCGGCAAATCCTGGGAATCAGTGCTGCACCCAAACTCACAGCACCCAGAGGAAACGGGGATCCCAGAAGCTCTAACCCAACCAGTATCCTAGGCTAGGAAGCGGCAATACTTGCCCCAATCAGGGAGCATCCTGGACCCACTGGGACTCAGGAATCCACTCCTGACCAAGAGTCCAGGCCCCCTTCCGGTTTCCACCTGAGCATGGAGCAGAGCTTGGGCCTCAGCTCTAACCTCAGCAGCAAAACCCATCCCAAACAATTCTGACATAACCTAGATAATAGGAAAGACAGGCCCCAGTCAGAGACAGCACAGATTGCACAAAGGTGATCCAGATGGCGAAAGGCAAGCACAAGAACACAAGCACCAGCAACCCAAGGTACTTGCCATCATCAGAATCTAGTTCTCCCACATTAGAAAGTCCCGAACTCCCCATATCACCAGGAAAGCACGAACCAGATCTAAAATCACTTCTAATGATGATGATAGAGGACTATAAGAAGGAAATGAATGACACTATCAAAAAACGAGGAGAACACAGGTAAACAGGATGAAGTCCTTAAAGAAACACAAAAGTCCTTTAAAGAATTACAAGAAAACATAAACAAACAGATGAAGGAATTGAACAAAACCATCCAGGACATAAAAATAGCAGTAGAAACAGTAAAGAAATCACAAAGGGAGATAACCATGGAGATAGACAATCTAAGAAAGAAATCAGGAGTCATATACACAAGCATCACCAACAGAATACAAGAGATAGAAGAAAGAATCTCAGGTGCAGAAGATACCTTAGAAAATATTGACACATCTGTCAAAGAAAACGCAAAATGCAAAAGTTCTTAACACAGAACATCCAGGAAATCCAGGACACAATGAGAAGACAAAAGCTAAGGATAATACGTATAGATGAGAGTGAAGATTCCCAACTTAAAGGGCAAGTAAATATCTTCAACAAAATTATTGAGGAAAACTTCCCTAACCTAAGGAATGAGATGCCCATAGTCACACAAGAAGCCTACAGAACACCAAACAGACTAGATCAAAAAAGAAATACCTCCTGTCACATAACAATCAAGACTCAAAATGCACAAAACAAAGAAATAATTTAAAAAGCAGTAAGGGAAAACAGCCAAGTACATATAAAGGCAAACCTATTTGAATTACACTTGACTTCTCATCAGATACTATAAAAGCCAGAAGATCCTGGACAAATATCATACCCTAAGAGAACATAAGTGCCAGCCCAGGCTACTTTACCCAGCAAAACTCTCAAATACCATAGATGGAGAAACGAAGATATTCCATGACAGAACCGAATTTACACAGAATCTTCCCACAAACCCAGCACTACAAAGGATAATAGCAGGAAAGCTCCAATACAAGGAGGGCAATCATACCATAGAAAGAGCAAGAAAATAATCTTTTTTACATCAAACCCAAAAAAAGATAACCACACACTATTAGCAAAAATGACAGGAAGCAACAACACCCTCTCCTTAATATCTCTTAACATCAGTGGACTCAATTCCCCAATAAAAAGGCATAGGCTAACAGACTGGATACGCAAACAGGACCCAGCTTTTTGCTCCTTAGAGGAAACCCACCTCAGCAACAAAGACAGACACTACCTTAGAGTAAAAGGTTGGAAAACAATTTTTCAAGCAAATGGCTCTAAGAAACAAGCGGGAGTAGCCATTCTAATATCGAATAAAATCGACTTTCAACTTAAAGCTATTAAAAAGGATAAGGAAGGACATTTCATACTTGTCAAAGGAAAAGTCAACCAACATGAACTCTCAATTCTGAATATCTATATGCCAAATACAAGAGCACCCACTTTCGTAAAAGAAACCTTACTAAAGCTCAAAACACACATTGTACCTCACACAGTATTAGTTGGAGACTTCAACACCACACTCTCAGCAATGGATAGACATGGAAACAGAAACTCAATAGAGATACAGTGAAACTAACAGAAGTTATGAACCAAATGGACTTAACAGATATCTATTGAACATTTCACCCTAACGCAAAATAATATACATTTTCTCAGCACCTCATGGGACCGTCTCCAAAATAGACCATATAATTGGGCACAAGACAGGCCTCAATAGATACAAAAAAAATTAAAATAATCCCCTGCATCCTATCAGATCATCATGGTCTAAGGCTGGCCTTAAAAAATGACAAAGACAATGGAAAGCCCACATTCACATGGAAACTGAACAACATCCTACTCCTTGATAATCTGGTAAAGGAAGAAATAAAGAAAGAAATTAAAAACATTTTAGAATTTAATGAAAATGATGACACATCATACCAAAATCTATGGGATACAATGAAAGCAGTGTTAAGAGGAAAATTCATAGCTCTAAGTGCCTACAAAAAGAAACTGGAGGGAGCATACACTAGCAGCTTGATGATGCACCTGAAAGACCTAGAACAAAAAGAAGCTAATACACCAAAGAGGAGTAGACAGCAGGAAATAATCAAACTCAGGGCTGAAATCAACCAAATAGAAACAAAAAGAACTATCAAAAGATTCAATAAAACGAGAAGCTGGTTCTTTGATAAAATCAACAAGATAGATAAACCCTTAGCTAGACTAATCAGAGGGCAGAGAGACAGTATCCAAATTAATAAAATCAGAACTGAAAAGGGTGACATAACATCAGAAACTGAGGAAATTAAAAAAAAAATCATCAGATCCTACTACAAAAGCCTATACTCAACACAATTGAAAAATTTTTATGAAATGGACAATTTTCTAGACAAATACCAGTTACCAATGTTAAATCAGGACCAGATAAACCATCTAAACAGTCCAATAACCCCAAAAGAAATAGAAGCAGTCATTAAAAGTCTCCCTACAGAGAAAAGTCCGGGACCAGACGGTTTTAGTGCAGAATTCTATTAGACCTTCAAGGAAGACCTAATTCCAATTCTTTTCAAACTATTCCACAAAATAGAAACAGAAGGTACACTACAGAATTCATTCTATGAAGCCACATTTACGCTCATACCTAAACCACACAAAGACCCAACAAAGAAAGAGAACTTCAGAGCAATCTCCCTTATGAACATTGATGCAAAATTACTCAATAAAATTCTAGTGAACCGAATCCAAGAACACATCAAAACAATTATCCATCACGATCATGTATGCTTTATCTTAGGAATGCAGGGTTGGTTCAATATACGGAAATTCATCAATGTAATACACTATATAATCAAACTCAAAGAAAAAAAAAAAACATGGTCATATCACTAGATGCTGAGAAAGCATTTGACAAAATTCAACACCCCTTCATGATGAAAGTCTTAGAAAGATCAGGAATTCAAGGTCCATACCTAAACATAGTAAAAGCAGTATACAGAAAACCAGTAGCCAGCATCAAACTAAATGGAGAGAAACTGGAAGCACTCCCACTAAAATCAGGGACTAGGCAAGGCTGCCCACTCTCCCCTACTTATTTAATATAGTATTGGAAGTCCTAGCCAGAGCAATTAGACAACACAAGGAGGTAAAAACGATACAAATGGGAAAGGAAGAAGTCAAAATCTCACTATTTGCAGATGATATGATAGCATACTTAAGTGACCCCAAAACGTCCACCAGAGAACCCCTAAACATGATAAACAAGTTTAGCAAAGTGGCTGGATATAAAATTAACTCAAGCAAATCAGTAGCTTTCCTCTACTCAAAAGATAAACTGGCTGAGAAAGAAATTATGGAAATGACACCCTTCACAATAGTGACAGTTAATATAAAATACCTTGGTGTAAACCTAACCAAGCAAGTAAAAGACCTGTATGACAAGAACTTCATGCCCCTGAAGAAAGAAATCGAAGCAGATCTCAGAATATGGAAAGATCTCCCATGCTCATGGATTGGAAGGGTTAATATAGCAAAAATGGCTATTTTGCCAAAAGCCATGTACAGATTTAATGCAATCCCCATCAAAATTCCCACTCAATTCTTCACAGAGATAGAAAGAGCAATCTTAAAATTCATTTGGAATAACAAAAAACCCAGGATTGCAAAAACTACTTTCAGCAATAAAAGAACTTCTGGGGGAATCACCATCCCCAACTTCAAGCTGTACTACAAAGCATTAGTGGTAAAAATTGTGTGGTATTGGAACAGAGACAAGTGGAAGGATGAATGGAATAGAATAGAAGACCCAGAAATGAACCCCCATACCTATTGTCACCTTATCTTTGACAAAGGAGCTAAAACCATCGAGTGGAAAAAAGACAGCATTTTCAACAAATGGTGCTGGTCCAACTGGAGGTCAGCATGTAGAAAAATGCAAATTGATTCATACTTATCTCCTTGTTCATAGCTCAATTCCAAGTGGATCAAGGACCTCCACCTAAAACCAGCCACACTGAAACTAATAGAAGAGAAACTGGGGAAAAGTCTGGAAGACATAGGCACAGGAGAAAAGTTCCTGAACAGAACACCATTGGCCTGTGCTCTAAGACCAAGAATTGACAAATGGGACCTCATAAAACTGCAAAGCTTCTGTAAAGCAAAGGACACAGTCAATAGGACAAAGCAGCAACCAACAGACTGGGAAAAGATCTTCACCAACCCTACATCTGATAAAGGGCTAATATCCAAGGTATACAAAGAACTGAAGAAATTAGACTCTAGACAATCAAAGAACCCTATTAAAAAATGGAGCACAGAGCTGAAAAAAGAATTCTCAACTAAGGAAGCTCGAATGGTTGAGAAGCACCTAAAGAAGTGTTCAGCATCCCTAGTCATTAGGGAAATGCAAATGAAAACAACACTGAGATTCCACCTCACACCAGTCAGAATGGCTAAGATCAAAAACACAGATGACAGCACATGTTGGCAAGGATGTGGAGAAAGAGGAACACTCCTCCACTGTTGGTGCAATTGTAAACTGGTACAACCACTATGGAAAGCAGTCTGGCGGTATCTCAGAAAATTGAACATAGTGTTACCTGAGGACCCAGCTATACCACTCCTGGGCATATACCCAAAAGATGTTTCAACATACCACAGGGATACATGCTCCACCATGTTCATAGCAGCCTTATAATAGCCAGAAGTTGGAAAGAACCCTGATGCCCTTCAACAGAAGAATGGATGCAGAAAATGTGGTACATTTATACAATGGAGTACTACTCAGCTATTAAAAATAATGAGTTCATGAAATTCTTAGGCAAATGGATGGAGCTGGAAAATATCATCTTGAGTGAGATGACCCAGTCTCAAAAGAGCATACATGGTATGCACTCAGTGATAAGTGGATATTAGCCCCAAAGCTCACAATTTCTAAGAAACAACATATAGACCACATAAAACTCACAGAGAAGAAGGAAGACTAAAGTGTGGTCCTTTCTAGAAGGAGTATCAAAAGTTTCAACCAGAGCTCCTAAAGTCTAAACCGCCAGCCAGAGAGCACAAACGGAAGGACTCATGCACCTGTATAGGAAATTGAGGGTGACCTTGTTAGACTTCAGTGAAAATGGAGGTCCATGGTCCCCGAAAGTTTGGATCCCCTACTGTGTGGGAATTCGAGAGCAGGGAGATGGGACTGGGAGGGTGTTTGGAGCACACCCTCACAAAAATTAGGAGGAGGGGGTATGGGAAAAGGAGTTTTAGGGGAGAATGGGAGAGGAGATAACATTGAAAGGCAAATACGTATAATATCCAATAAAAAAAATACACACAGATAAAAGGTCTAAAAAAAGAGAGACAGAGAGAGGGAGAGAGTTTACTTATTTTAATTTATTTTCAAAAGTTTCTAGGAATTGCTAATTGGCTAAGATCCTATTTTAAGCTCTCCACAAAAGAATTTAAGTCTCTGTTCAATATTCTCAAGAGAGAGGTAAATCCTAATTTTCCTCAACTATTAATTGACAAAAGAGAGGTATTCTCACAAAAAGTAGAAGAAGCTATTACTAATCGATGTATTATATAGTCTGATTAGTTGTCGGCAGTGCTATAACAGTCCTTTGACAAAAGATTATCAATATAGATTTATATATCCTTAAATAGGGTCTTCACGACTCTCTGAGTGTGGAAGGAGTGACTGTTGGCACTTCTGCCCTGATTTTAAAAGAACTCTGAAAAATTGGCTTTAAAAACAAAAGAGGGGGAACAGTACCCCCTCAGAAGGAGTCCCCCTGAAATACTCAGGGGCAGCCCTGCTTACCCATTGAAGGCCTAAAATCAGCCATAGGCCTAAAATCAGCAATAGGCCTGTCATACATGTATACTAACACCAAGTCTTGGGTCTCATTGGAAAAACATCGAAACAGATGGCTATGAGCTAATGTAAATAGGCAGTTTTTGTGGAAATTTACAAGCCTGAGTAGTCATTGACCTTGTAAATAGGTAGCCTGGGCAGACAATGCCAACTTAGATAAGGACAAGCGAGTCATAGGCAGAGTCATAGTAACTTGTCCCCTGAACCTTTACCCAGCCGATACTTGGTTCTGATGATATCTGTATTCCTCCTGATCACCCACACTCCAGTGTCATTCCCTTCCCCACATTCTGGTTTTCTGTGTTTATAACCCCTGTGTGAATGAATTACAATTTGAGAAAAGTAAATTATAAAAAAAAAAAGAAATTCAAACAATCCTACACTACCAACTTAACAGCACACTTGAGAGCCCTGGAATAAAAAGAAACAAACACATCCAAGTGGAGTAGATATCAGGAAATAATCAAACTCTGTGCTGAAATCAACAAAATAAAAACAAAGAGAACAATACAAAGAATCAACAAAACCAAAAACTGGTTCTTTGAGAGTATCAGCAAGATATATAGCCCCCATAGCCAAACTAATTAATTGGGACAGAAATATTATCCAAATAAAATGGAAAGAGCAACATAATAACAGAAACAGAAAATCCAAAGAATCATCAGATCCTTCTACAAAAGCCTATACTCAATAAAACTGGAAAATCTAGATAAAATAAATGATTTTCAAGACAGATACAACCTACCAAATTACAATCAAAAACAGGTAAACTATTGCAATCCCATATCACCAAAGGAAACAGAAGCAATTATTAAAAATCTCCTAACCCCTTTTTGGCAGGGGCAGACTCCTAGCTGATCTGCTTTTGTGAAGACACCATATCCTGACCCATCCTAGAGGAACCACTCTACTCAGAGCAGTGGGGAAGAACCCACCCCCACAACTCAATGTTCCAGAGCTACAGCTGGGAGCCTGGAGCACTCAGTACCTATCACCCACCAAAACCCCTCCCTCCCAAATGCCACTCCAATTCTTCCCCTTGCTCTGTCCTTTTTGCTGAGGAAGACTCCTAGCTGGTCTCCTCTCCTAAAGATAAGATACTATATCCTGACCCATCCTAGAGGAACAACTCTACTCAGAGCAGTGGAGGAACCACTGCTCTCAGAACAGTTGAGGAATCTGGATTCCCAAGAAGAACATACCAGCATCATAGCTCTGCACCAAGACGAAGTAGAGATCCCAGGAGCTATAACATGTCCAGGATCATAGGATTTCAGTATCTCAGAGGCAGCCTGAATCCTAGCCTTTCACCAAGGATCTCAGGATCACAAAATCACAGAGTCAGCTGGACTCTGAGGAGTTCTGACAAAAACAAGATAATAGAAGAGACAGGCTCCAGTCAGAGACAGTGAGTGCACATAACACTAGAGATAACCAGATGGCAAAGGAAAGCACAAGAACATAAGTAACAGAAACCAAAGATTACCTGGCATCATCAGAACCCAGTACTCATACCATAGCAAGTACTGAATACCTCATCACACTGGAAGACCAAGATTCAGATTTAAAATCACTTCTCATGATGATAATGGAAGACTTTAAGAAGAACATAAATAACTCCCTTAAGAAATACAAGAGAAAGATGAAGCTTGGATGCCCCAGAGAGGGGTAATTTGAGGGCATAGGGATAGGAGTGGGTGGATGGCTGGAAACACATCCTCCTAGAATTAGGAGGAGGGAGGAAAAGTTAAGGCGGTAATTTCTGAAGGGGGAAATGGGGAAAAGGAATAACATCTGACATGTAGATAACTAAATAAAATAATAATAATAATTAATAATTAATAAAAATGATACTACTACTACTACTAAAACAGATAATGGAACTGGCTTTGGGCAGTTGAACATTTGAGACATTTTAGCAGTAATTTAACATTATCAATATTACAAGCATTCCTTATTATTGTCAAGGACAAGGGACTGTGGAACAGGCCCATGGAACTTTAAAACAATATCTTGATGAAATAAAAAGGGGGAGATATATCCCTGTACAACACAAATTTATTTAAATTCTGTTCTTTTTATTTTTTATTTTATTTTTTAAAATTTGAATGTCAAGGAACTTTGTTTGTGTGTCTACAGCACTGTACAACTAGGCATACTTATGCATATGTGAAAGGGAAGGATCCACTTACTGGCATCAGGCATGACCCTGATCAG
The DNA here is from genome assembly GCF_004785775.1 of Grammomys surdaster. Classification (NCBI taxonomy): domain Eukaryota; kingdom Metazoa; phylum Chordata; class Mammalia; order Rodentia; family Muridae; genus Grammomys; species Grammomys surdaster. The sequence goes on along the minus strand of NW_021604607.1, from coordinate 5,557,437 downwards.
GTACTCAATATGGGGAAGAGGGCATGTTGGTGTAGATGCAGGATGCTGAAGGAGCATGGTGGCTGCCAGAGTGACAGGTGAGACATACTGCTGCCAGGACAAAGAATGATGTTGATCTGTGTGCTTGTTGAGTGCTCTTTCAATGGTGACTAGAAAACTGTATTGGAATATGTTCCTGACCCACCATTGCTTACCTATACCCCTGATGGGACAAGCTGCCTTGCATCAAGTTCTTAGACCTTGTGGAACAGAGAATCAAAAAGAAAAGTTGTATTGTCTCTTGTATTGTTATTAAATGTGATCAGTTATTCAAAATCAATCATAAACTGGTCTAGAAATCAATCCAATATTGGAAATAACAGTCTTCATTTGGAAGTCTGGTTCTGGACAATTTCAGAGACATATACAGAAATTAGCTGGAGTTCTCTATGATGTCATGTTAGCAAGAGATAAAGTTGGGGCATCATCTGGATTTCAAACAGGTGTTAGCACATGTGTTAAGGCTCCTTTAATGTTCAAGCATTTTTATGCTTTTGTTTCTTCTACAGTATTTCATGTAAGTTGCACTGATTGAACACCTTCTAATTGTGTTTGTGTTTTGAAATCTGGCATGTCAGTTATGGAGGTCTATCAACTAGCTTTTGTTTCATTTCCCTGAGTATCACAGAACCTTGGTATTCTAAAAATAGCTTGCAAGTACTGGAAGAAATGAGTCAGGATTTAAGCAGAATAAGAGGGTACTGGGCTTGATTATTGCTGGTATAACAGCTTTAATTATATTAATTGCTCACAGCACTGCTTTTGCTATTGCTGTGATACAAGAAGTTAAGACAGCTATTTTGTTAATCATTTAGCAAAAAATGTTACTGATATGTTGAATATACAAGAGGATTTAGATAGGCATTTGGGAGAACAGATTGTAGCTCTTTATCCTCTTCAAATTATTGAAATGACATTCAGAATTTAAGGGTAAGGAGCCATCTCGACTATCATACCAAATGCCATTTATTTATGTTAGTTCTAAAATTTAAAATGGTAGTCATTATAACTATAAAGAAGTTTAGATACTTGAAGTGTATTTGGCATACTTCTAACATCTTTCTGGATATTTTAATGATATACAGTGAGCATATGAATTTCAAGAATGCTGCTCTGCTGAGCGTTGATGCAGTAGATACTACAGAAAAATTACCCATGGCCTGAGATTAGTATTTCTATTTTGGTCAAACTTCAAGAATGGCTTATATAGCTTGATCATGCTATCCCATTTTGTCCTGGGAATACTTTTATTCCTGCCCATCAACATGTTGGCAGCCAAAGTACATAGCTCCAACCTGAAAATGGACATCCAAACAGAGTTACTAAATTAACAGGCTTGCAAGCCACGTATGAATAAGATTCTTCACAGAGCCTTATCAACCTAAGACATAAGTGCACAGCTTTAGATAATGCATATTCCATGATGGGTAATGAAGGCATTTTGTCAGAACAACCTAAGACAGGCTCAGTTTTGTTAAAGAAAATGGGGGGGGGGTGTTGGTGGAGAGGTGAAGAGACTTTGGGCCTTTTTGGCAAAAATCTGACATGGGCCAAGGACCAGGAAATGGGGTGCTTTGCAGGAATATGACATTTGCCAAGGACAAAGAAGTAGGCTTCAGGTAAGAATCAAACATTAAGCTAGAACAAATGAATAATTTCAGACAGGAATCTAAATTTTGGCTAGAACAAGGAAGTAGGCTTCAGACATGAAAATGACTTTGGGCTAGGACAGGGAAGTAAGCTCAGATACTTTGATCATTCTGATAAGCCCTTAGAAACAGTGATAATGGGAGTGTTCATGTAGTTAAGTTTGGTGCCTTTGCTTGTTCTTTGACTATTTGTGTTTATTGTCTTTATGGTTCCTTGACTATTTGCATCTATTGTATTGCTAGACTTTCAATGTAGGACTGACCTTAATGCATGCACAGAATTAAAAATGGTATAAAAGCAAAAAGGAGGAGGGGGTATGGCATAGGGGGTCCTAGGGAGGGGAAATGGGATGACATGTGTATTGTAAATATATCCAATAAATATTTTTAAAAATTGTTTATATATATATATATATATGCATATGTGTATATATGCATATGTGTATATGTATGTATGAATATATGTATACACAGAAATGCATGTATGTGTATATATGTATTATGTATAGATGTACAGATAAAAGTATAGATGTCTATGATGTGCATGTATATACATATATTTCCTTTTCTATTTATCATTTTATTCATTTAAATTTCAGATTATATTACTCTTCCTGGTTTCCTATCCACACCACACACCCCCATCCCCCTTGCATCTGCTAACACCAAACCCTAGCAATATTGTATATGCCAAGAAGTGCTTGCTGACAGGAGCCTGGTATGGCTATACCCTGAGAGGTTCTGTCAGCACCTGACCAATACAGATGTAGATATTCACATCCTTCCATTGAACTGAGCTCTAGGACACAAATGGAAGAGCTAGGGTAAGGATTGAAGGAGCTGAAAGGCTTGCAAACCTATAGGAAGAACAATACATAAATTTCCTAAGTACAGCTTGCTCAGTCTGTATGTTACTTATATGTGTGTTTCCCACACAACCCTGTATTCTCAGTAACTTCCTCTTGCATTTGAATTTCACTAATTACTTCTAGCAATTCAAATTTAAGTCCCCATTCATATGTCCCAGTACCCGATGTCCCTGTATTTAAATTCCAAATCAAACAATATAAAATAAAATAATCCCCTTCAGGGATCCCTGTGGATCCAAATTAACCAATTCAGATAGCATATGTAACGGTGAAGGAGAAGTTAATAGAGAACAAATAAAAAACAAACTTACTATTTATTGGACCATTGTTGTACTGTAGGAAGGAAATCAAATATGAACTTTACTCTACAGTTGAAAGTACAAAGCATACAGAGTTCTCTGTGTGGGGCATATTCAATTTGTATTGTTTAGACAATTATACATGTAACACCTTTGACTCTTTCTAAAAATAGTTCAGAAAATTTCAGCTGACCACCCAAAGCTAGACTAACAATGAACTTACATTTTCAAAGTGCATGCTTTAAAATATCAGTCCTGAAAGAGTAAATGTGTCAATCAGCAATCACTTCTCCATTCATGCTCTTTAATTCTTGTATAATTTCTATTTTAGTAATGAATGTATTAAATAACACTTTGTGTTTTGACATATTCATATATACATATCAAGTGTTTGTTCATGTTCAGCCTTTCAGAACGCTCTTTTCTTCCCTCTTGCCTATCCTATGTCTTCCTTCTTCTCCTTAATGGTCCTTTTTACTTCTTTACATTCATGATATACATATATTTATCGATTCATTTGTTTAAATTTAGGCTCTGCTTGCAATATGGCTACTTTTGCTTAGCTGGAGGATTTCTAGGCTCATCTTTTTTTCCTACAAATGATATAATTGTGATTTCCATGGCTCAACAAAACACTGTATATATACCACATATATCACATTTTCCTTATTCATTCATTCATCTGTTGATGGGTACTTCTACATTGGCTCTGTATCTTGGCTATTATAAATAATGTGCAACAAACATGTATGTGTGCAACAAACAAAAAAGAAACACAGGAGAGCACAGTAAAATAGGTAGAAGCAATTACTGGAAGGTGGAGGAGGGAGGGACCTAGATGAGAAAAGCAACATGGAGGGGAAGAGTACTGGGGAGAGAGATAACAGACCTGAAGACTTGAGGGCCAGTAGAAAGAATGGAAAGAGAAAACTTTGGGAGGTGGGAGGAAGGGAGACCATCTAGAATGTAGCAGAGACCTTGGAGGTGAAAGACTCTCAGGACTCAAAGGGAGGGACATAAGATGAAATGCCCTACAGTAGAGAGAAAGAACATGTAGAGTCCATCTCCAATAAAAGACAGGGCATCAAGTGGAAGAATGGGATTACCATCCCACAGTCAAATATTCTGACCCATAATTGTTTCTGTCTAAAAGAGTTGTAGGAACAAAAATGGAGAAGAGACTGAGGAAATGAAGTTCCAGTGACAGGCCCAAGTTGAGATCCAGCTCAATTGGAGACCCCTGACACTATTGCTAAGGCTACTGTTATGCTTCCTGATGTGTGAATAAAAAGATAAAAAGATATAGAATATGTTCTATGGGGGTATGGTGAGGTATGGTAGAAGGGGATGTCTCAGTGGGCCAATGCCAAGGCATCCCTTCCACCTGAGAGACAAGCCAAGGTACAGTACAGAATAGAGTTTATTCGGGGCATGAGGAGGGGAGTTAAGAGGGTAGTAATGACAGAAAAAGGGAGAGAGGGAGAGACAGTAGAGAAGCAGAGGGCAGTCATGAGCATGGGAAAGGAGGGGGAAAGGAAGGGAATGGGAAGGGGAGAGCATGATCAAAAGAGTAGCAAGGGGCAAGAGATCAAGAGAGAAGAGGGGGCAAGCAGCCCCTTTTATAGTAGATCAGGCTTACCTGGCTGTTGCCAGGTAACTGTGGAAAGGAGCATACCTGCCTGTTGCCTGGTAACTCTGGGATGGAGTTTAGACAGAAAGCTAACACTTACAAACAGGGCTTATCATGACAGCCCTCTAAAAACCCAACAATCAACTAAAAGTGTCAGATGCAGATATTTACACCTAACTAATGGACAGAAACTGGTGATCCCTGTGGTTGATTTACGGAAAAGTTGGGGAAGCTGAGAAGGAGGGAGACCCTATAGGAGGACCAGCAGTCTCAACTATCCTGGACACCTTGGTAGAAAACTGAGCTACCAAAAAGTCAGTATACAAGAGCTGATAGGTCCACAACACATACAGCAGAAGTCTGCCTGGACTGGAATCAGAGAAGATGCACCTAACCCTTAAGAGACTTAGGGACCCGGGGAGTGGGGAAGTCAGGTGGGGTGGTGTTGGGAATGGGGGTGAGGGTGGGAAGTTCCTCTTGGAGACAGGGGTAGGTAGTGCTTGGGATGTAGAACAGGAGAAGGTTGTACTGGGTGTGATTAAGTCTGGATGGTAAAAAAAAAATAGTAAGGAATAAAAAAAGAACTTGTCTATCAGTCTTATAAATAGGGCTTGTAAATAAGTCTGATTATTAAAATGTTGCTCTTTGTAATTTTACATTGTTTTTCATCATCAGAATAACTGTCTTGAATAGTCATTATTATTTCACAATTTGGTGATTGATAAATTGAACTCATATTTGTGGGTCTTTTGTTTTCTTTTTGGTTGTTTGTTTTTTGAGTCTTGATTTTTTGTCATACATAAAATTGCATTTGACTCTGTTCTTGTTCCTTCACACATAATTGTCAGCTTTTAGAATATAGCTTCTTATAACAAACACTGAAATGTTATCAAATAATTGTTTTAAAGTTTTACTACATTTCTAAATTTCATATGTTTCTATTCTTTGTAGTAGATACTGCTAGCATAGTAGATAACCCTAAACAATAAATAAACATTGAGTTAATTAGGTTATGTAATAGGACCTTTATAGAGAGTGATGGATTTTTTTAATCTTTCTTTCAACAGTGCCTCAGAAGCCAAAACTTCTGTGAAAATTGCAGTATCTTGATAAACAATAAACCATACAATATTCTTATCAGGAAAATTAGTACCTTCTCATCACAACACAATAGCTTCTTTATAGAAAGTTTTCACAAAGACAAATTTCTAAATGAGGGTATAGGCCAACACAGTACACCAAGACTGTTCTGCAAGTAATCTTCGAGTTGGCTTGGTCTAGTTGCCTGTGGAGCCATGAGTGAAAGATTTTTCAGGTTATAGTCCATGACTCCAGAGGTATTTTTTTTCTGTTCCTAAGAATTGAAGGCACTCTCTCAGGCAGTGAAGCATTCATCATACTTTTTCTTCCTCAGAACTCAACAAAGCATACAGAAACCTGACAGGACAATTGGTCTCAGACATTAAACTTATATATTCTGTATAGCTTGTAAACATCATTGGACATTGACAGCTATAATTGAATTGATCATGGCAATCACCATTCTATTCTGTTTCTGATAAAAGTACAAAAATTCAGATTGTTTGCAATAAATATGTCACAGCCTCTGTCTTGCTGTGACCCCTTCATTCTGTGCCTGGTTTTGATTTTTCATCAGCCGTATCAGATAACTTTGACTTGGTAAGTGTTTGTGCTTACACTGTTCCTTGGTGTTAAGTATGTATTTTCAGGGTGATGATTTCAGTGTCATTTCAACAGGACTAGTTACAACTTGTAAAATAAAGATGAGTTACAAAGAATCAGCAGCATGATATGATATTAATTAATATGATATTGTAACCCTACTACGACTAAAATTTTTATTTCCTGAGAGGATAAATTTCCATTAGCAGATCTAAAAAATTAAGTTTAGCAATAAATTCTGAATGTATAGTTTGTAGAATACTCATAGGATAAAGTTTTATAAGAACAACACTTAAGCCATAAAACATAAAGAAAATGTCTGATATATGTTTTTACATGAAATAAAACTTCATTATGTCTAGAATCCTCATTGGTCTGCTACTGTGAAGTCACCATATCCTGACCCATCCTACAGTAACCACTGTACTCAGAGCAGTGGTGGAATCACTCAACTCAGAGCAGCAGAGCATCCACCGCACCCAGAGCAGTTGAAGAAGCTGGAATCCCAGGGGCTCTAAAACACCCAGGATCATTGGATTTTGGGATCCTAGAGGCAGCCCGAGTCCCACGAGCTCTTTCATACAGGATCTCAGGATCACAGGATCACAGAGACAGCTGGATTGTGGGGAGTTCTTACACAAGCAAGATAACAGGAGAGACAGGCTCCATTCAGAGACAATGAGTGCAGGTAGCACTAGAGGTAAATATATGGTAAAATGCAAGTGCAAGAACATAAGCACTAGAAACCAAGGTTACCTGGCATAATCAGAATCCAGTTCTCCAACCATACCAACTCCTAGATCCTATCATATTGGAAAACTGACATTCAAATTTAACATCACTTTTCATGTTAATGATGGAGGAATTTAAGAAGAACATAAATAACTCACTAAAAGAAATACAGAAGAATACAGGTAAACAGGTAGAAGCCCCTAAAGAGGAAACACAAAAATCCCTTAAAAATTACAAGACAACACAAAAATACAGGTGAATGAATTAAATGAAACCATCCAGCATCTAAAAATGAAAGTATAACACTATAGAAATCACAAAGGGAGACTACCCTTGAGATAGAAAAACTAAAAAAGAGGTCAGAGGATGACTCTGATCTAAAAAAGATGATCAGAAGAAGCAAGCATCACCAACAGCATATAAGAGATAGATGAGAAAATCTCATGTGCAGAATATATCATGGAAAATATCGATGCAACTTTCAAAGAAAAGGCATAATACAAAAAGTTACTAACCCAAAACATCCAGGAACTCCAGGACACAATAAGCAGACCAAACCTTAGGATAATAAGTATAGATGAGAGGGAAGAGTCTCATATTAAAGGGACTGTAAATATCTTCAACAAAATTATAGAAGAAAGCTTCCATAACTTAAAAAAAAAGTGATGCCCATGTACAAAAAAGAAGCCTACAGTACTCCAAATAGACTAGGCCAGAAAAGAAATTCTTCCTGTCGCATGACAATTAAAACATCAAATCCATAAAACAAATAAAGAATATTAAAAGCAGTAAGGGAAAAAGGTCAAGTAACATATAAAGGCAGACCTATAAGAATTACACCAGACTTCTCACCAGAGACTACAAAAGACAGAAGATCCTGGACAGATGTCATACAGACCCTAAAAGAACACAAACAGTGGAACAGACTACTATACCCAGCAAAACTCTCAATCACTATAGATGGAGAAGCCAAGATATTTGATGACAAAACCAAATTTGTACAATATCTTTCCACTAATCCAGGCCTACAAAGGATAAAAGATGGAAAAATTCAACACAAGAAGGGAAATTAGAACCTACAAAAAAAGCAAGAAAGTAATCTTTCAACAAACCCAAAAGAAGATAGCCATGCAAACATAATTCCACCTCTAATAACAAAAATAACAGGAAGCAACAATCACTTTTCCTTAATATCCCTTAACATCAGTGGGCTCAATTTCCCCAAAAAAGACATAGACTTGATATACAAACAGGACCCAGAATTTTGCTGCATATAGGAAACACACCTCAGTGACAATGACAGTTACTACCTCAGAGTGAAAGGCTGGAAAACAATTCTCCAAGCAAATGGTCCTAAGAAACAAGCTGGAGTAGCCATCCTAATATCAAATAAAATTGACTTTCAACCAAAAATTATCAAAAAATATAAGGAAGGACACTTCATACTTGTCAAAGAAACAATCTAACAAGATCAACTCTCAATTCTGAACATCTATGGCTCCAAATGCAAGGACTAAATTTCAAAGCACACATTGCACCTCACAATATAATAGTGGAGGACTTCAACATCCCACTCTCAGAAATTGACAGATCATGAAAATGAGACACAGTGAAAATGAGTGAAGTTATGAACCAAATTGGGTTAACAGATATCTATAGATCATTTCATCCCCAGAAAAGAAAGCTCAGGACCAGAGGGTTTTAGTGCGGAATTCTATCAGAATGTCATGGAAGACCTAATACCAATTGTCTTCTAATTATCCCACAAAATAGAAACAGAAGGAACACTATCCAATTTGTTATATGAAGCAATAATTATGCTCATACCTAAACCAAACTAAACGGAGAGTAAATTGAAGCAATCTTACTAAAATCAGAGACTAGACAAGCCTGCATACTCCCTCCCACCTATTCAATATAGTACTCAAAGTCCTAGCCAGAAAAATTAGACAACAAAAGAAAGTCAAAGGGATGTAAATAGGAAAGGAAGAAGTCAAAATATCACTATTTACAAATGATATGATAGTATATTTAAGTAACCCTAAAACTTCTACCAGAGAACTCCTATATCTGATAAACAAATTCATCAAAGTGGCTGGATATAAAATTAATTTGAACAAATCATTAGCCTTCCTCTATTCAAAACATAAACAGGCTGAGAATGAAATTAGGGAAATGACACCCTTCAAAATAGTCACAAATAATATAAAATATCTTGATGTGAATCTAACCAAGCAAGTAAAAGATCTGTATGACAAGAACTTCAAGTCTCTGAAGAAAGGAATTGAACAAGATCTCCAAAGATGGAAAGATCTCCCATGCTCATTGATTGGCAAGATTAATATAGTAAAAATTGTGACCTTTCTTGAAAGCAATCTACACATTCAATGCAATCCCCATGAAAATTCCAACTCAATTCTTCATAGAGATAGAGTAATTTGCAAATTCATTTGGAATAACAAAAATCCCAGGATACTGAAAACTACTCACAACACTAATAGAACTTCTGGGAGAATTATCATCCCTGACCTCAAGTTGTAATATGGAGCAACAGTGATAAAAAAAGAAGAAAAAAGAGCTGCATGATTTACAGAGACAGGCAGGAAGATCAATGGAATAGAACTGAAGGCCCAGAAATGAACTTACACACATATTGTCACTTTATCTTTGACAAAGGAGCTAAAATCCTCCAGTGGGAAAAAGACAGCATTTTCAACAAATGGTGATTGTTCAACTAGTAGTCAAAAGCAGCAGAATGCAAATCGATCCATTCTCATCTCCTTGTACAAAGCTCAAGTCTAAATAGTTTAAGGACCTTCACATAAGATGAAACTAAAAGAAGAGAAAGTTGGGAAGAGCTTCCAAAAAATGGCACAAGGGAAAACTTCCTGAACAATAGACTAATGGGCCCTCAGAAAATTGCAAAACTTTTGTAAGGCAAAGGACACTGTCAATAGGTCAAAATAGCACCCAACAGATTGGGAAAAGATCTTTACAAATCCTACATCCATTAGAGCGCTGAAATCCAATATATACAAAGAACTCAAGAAATTAGACAACAGATAATCAAATAACCCTATTAAAAATGGTGTACAGAGCTCAACAAAGAATTCTCAGCTGAGGAAACTCAAATAGCCGTGAAGCACCTAAAGAAATGTTCAACATCCTTACTCATCAGGGAAATGCAAATCGAAATAGCCCTGAGATTCCACCTCACACCAGTCAGAATGATTAAGATCAAAAATTCAGGTGACAGCAGAAGCTGACAAGGATGTGTAGAAAAAGGAACACCCCTACATTGTTGGTGAGATTGCAAGCTGGTACAACTACTCTGGAAATCAGTCTGGTGGTTTCTCAGAAAATTGGACACAGTAATACCTGAGGACCCTGCTATACCATTCCTTGGTATATACCCAAAAGATTCTCCAACATATAGCAAGGACACATGCTATGTTCATAGCAGACTTATTTCTAATAGCCAGAAGCTGGAAAGAACCCAGATGTCCTTCAACATAGGAATGGATACAGAAAATGTGGTACATTTACACAAAGGAGTTTTACTCTGGTTTTAAAAACAATGAATTCAAAAAATTTCTTAGGCAAATGGAAGGAAGTAGAACATATCATCCTCAGTGAGGTAACCCAGTCATAAAAGAACAAACACAGATGGTATGCACTCACATGTATATTAGCCCAAAAGCTCACAGTACCCAACATACAACTCACAGACCACATGAAGCTCATGAAGAAGGAAGACCATTGTGTGAGTGCTTTGGTCCTTCTTAGAAGGAGTAACAAAATACTCATGGGAGCAAATATGGAGACAATGTGTGAAACAGAACCTGAAAGAGGGGCAGTCTGGAGACTGTTCCACCTGGGTATCCATCCCATGTGCTTTCTAATGGCAGACACCTTTGTGGATGCTAGGCAATGCATGCATCTGGCTCTGCCAGATCCTGAAATATACAGAGGTAGATGCTCACAGCTAACCATTTAACTGATCAAGGAGTTCCCAAAGGAGGAGTTAGAGAGAAGACTGAAGGAGCTGAATGGGTTTTTGGCCCCATGGGAAGAGAGCAACAATACCAAACAACCAGAGCTCCCAGGGACCCATGTCTCCAGTTGTATATGTAATTGAGGGTGGCCTTGTGGGCATAGGTGGGAGAGGAAGTTCTTGGTCCCATGAAGGCTGGATGGCCGAGTGTGGGGCATTTCCAGTGCGGGGAGTTTGGATTGGGTGGTTGGGTGTGGGCCCACTCTCATAGAAACAGGAGGAGTATAGATGTGATGGAGGTGTCTGAGGTGGAATGGGGAAGGGGATAACATCTGAAATGTAAATGAATAGAATATCCAAATAAAAAAAAACCTTCCGTACGTCAACATGATATAAAACTAGATTTCAATGAATTTTCAGTAAATGATTATAAATTTCATAAAAGGTCAGAACATTTATAAACAAACAAAACATATAACTATTATTTTATTTTACTCATAGATGGAAGGCATACAGGATTTAAATATCCACAAAAATGAAATAATAACCAAATCAAAGCTATAGTCGAAAAAACACACCAAAAAAAAAAACTAAGTGCATTGTAGTAAGATCAAAACAGACACACATAAAAATGCAGCTTTTTTATGTAGCTAATTTAGCTTCCCCATACATAGTGACCCACTTTTCTGTGAAGTAGGATTATAAGAGCTTTTCAATTAATATTTTGTCGTATTTCTGATGTAAACCAACTTAGATATTGACAAGAACATGTCAGTTTCCTCTGAAGCCTTTTCCCATGGATTGATTTCCATGTTTCAGTCAGATTAGTCCATATTTCAGAAAACTAGATCTTGAACTTTGACTAGATAAATAATCTTTGGTTCCTGTATTATTTTTATACTATGTCCTAACTGTTAATTATTCATATTTTAAATTTCTGAAAACAAGGGAAAAAAGAGAGAAAAAATGAAAGAGAGAAAGACCCACAGACAATATTCAAGAGAACAAAGGACAAATCTCAGGACCCAGAGAAGTCTCTGGAACAAAAATATAGTTATGAAACTTTTTTTCTCTCCAATTCATAACTAAGAACCTCAAAATTGTGTCTGCACAGGAAATACAAAATTAAAATAAAAAAGAAATACAAAATTATAATGATAAAAATCAACAAAAAATTTAACTCCCTACTTATTCATATCAATTTATCCTAAAGCGCATAAAATGTAAATATAAGGTTTGCTTGTAAAGAGTGGAAATGAGCATTATGTATAAATTACAACACAAATAGGAGCAATACATTATTACATCTATTGGGATACTCTGAAGCTGTTCAAATTCTCTAAGAGAATAGATTTTCATGTGAGAAAATGCAATCAAATCAAAATGAGAGTGATCTTATGCTTCCATCTTTAAAAAACAGTTGCATGCCTGCAAACAAACATACACATAAATCTCTCCAATTCCACGTTCATAACTGTCTGATGTCTTTCTTTTGTGTGCTTTTCAGTTTATTCATTACATTTATCATATTTTATTCTCTGAACAACATTTTATCTTATCAGTGAAGAATTAATAATACTTGATGAGACCATGGGGAGTTTTGGAATTTAAAGTAACTGTAAAACCCTTTGGAAGCTGGTGTGCTAGTATTATATGAGAAAACTTAGCTAGGCAAAAATTGGCACCTATAAAGGAGGGAGGTAGGGATGGATGGAGGGAGGAAGGAAGGGAGGGAGGAAGAGAGGGAGGGTAAAAACACACAAAAAATTGTACTTCAGAATTAGAGCATTTTGCAGACCTACCTTGAATTTCAAAAATATTCTTGTTTTTCTCTACCTGATCTTGTAAATTTGTAAATTCATAATTTTCAATCTAATAGAGTCAAAGATAAACATACTTTTAATATTTTTTATAACATATACCTGCTGGTTCATCAGATCCAGATATTTTTTCTTTCTCTTTCTTTCTTTCTTTCTTTCTTTCTTTCTTTCTTTCTTTCTTTCT